>NC_136461.1:78618460-79818460 GCF_902686455.1 Sciurus vulgaris | reverse complement strand
TGGCTAACCTACCCTATATAAATGTTTCAGTATATTTCCAATATTGTATTGTCCTGATGGTTATTATTATTTTGTCTTGAAAAATAAGAAAATGTGGACTATTTTATGAAAAAGCAAAGTGTTATTTTCTTTTCTTTCCTTTTTTTTTTTTTTTTTTTGAGGAACTACAAATGCGTTTATTTACTGCCAGTAGACCTTACAATGAGATATTTCTTCTGCAAAAGAGACGGAGAGACAATGGACTGTAATGTTTCTCTGGTCATAATTTAACACTAAACAAAGCACTTACTTGAACCTTGCAGGGTGAACAGGGTTTGTGACCAGATCACTCATTTTTCTACATTTAAGTCAAATTGAGACTTTTTTTTTTCTTTTCGAGTCAAGGTCTTGCTATATTGCAAAATGATCTTCCTGTTTCAGCTCAGTCTTCTGGATAGCTGGTACTACAAGTGCAGAAAATGTTAACAAAGAAGAAAAATAGATCTGATAAAAACCCAATAAAATATTCCTCAAGCATATTTTAAATATCATAATTAAGTGTTCATGCTTCTTAGAGTAAAATTTGTTGAGATTTTCCTCAAAGGATAATTTTGATTTTAATCATATCTTATACCTAAAAGGTACTTTCACCTTTTTCAGGGCTGATTGGAACATTTGCATACAGTCATTTATTAAGACTGTACTTCTTAAGGCAGTGATTATAGATAGACTGCCTGGAGGTCTGTGTGTGAATTAAATAACTTGGCATATGCTGATGCTTCAGGGAAAATTTCCTAAAGGTCTTGTATGAATTGTGTTCAGAGTTCTTTCCAGCTATTTACTGGAAGAGTTTAGATGCATCAAGATCTGGCACTCCAAAAGCTGCCTAAAGTATAGCAATGAATTCCTGTTCTGTTATGAAACCATCCTCATCAGGATCAAAAAGCTTACGTGATATTTTCAGAATTTTCGATGTTGGCAGGATTGCACAGAATAGTCAGACCTGTCACATACTCTCTGAAGTCTATAGTGCCATCATTACTGCAGTCAAAGGGAGTGAAAGATGTCTCAAGAACTCTGAAACTGGGAGTTTTAGATAATTTGAAAACTTTTCAATTCTGATCTTCCTTCTCTTTTTGTTTTGTGTGGTGGGCGGAAACCGGAGCCCAGGGTTACACCACGTGCATCTAAAGATGGCAACTGGCAAAGAGCAAATGGTGTCCTAATTATGCTTGGAGTACGGCAGGACCCGTTTACAATTGGCTGTATGATAATCAGTTCAGCTGCCTAGCGCGTGGACAGATATACTTTACATGTACGCTGATTGAGTGATCGCTTGACCTTTAACAGGATTGGATGGACATATCTGGTTACAATTGCTTATGCATGAGACTGCTTATATATTGAGGGTGTTATTTGAATAAACTGGAAGCTGCTTCATGAACCTTTGAAGCCTATGTGTCTTCTGTCCCGCTGGTCGGGCCGTAAGCGCGAGAAGCGGCGGTTTTCAGTAAGCAAAAAGAGCAAGAAGCTGTGCCGAACTGCTTGGAGCAAGCCGGGCAAAGAAGCCGTGGTTTCCCATAAGAGAAGCGGCTGCAGAGCCGCTCAAAGCAGCCCCGGCGGCAAACAGCAGTTCTCGGTAGTTTTGTTTAGTTTTTTGTTTGTTTTTTTTTTGTTTGTTTGTATTTTGGAACTGGGCATTGAACTTAGGGGCACTTTACTACTGAGATATATCCCCAGCCCTTCTTTATATTTTATTTTGAGATAGGGTCTTACTAAATATCCAAGGCTGACCTCAAACTTGTGATCTTCTTACCTTAACCTCCTGAATTGCTGTGATTATGGGCAAGTGATGCCATGCCCTGCTGATCTTCCTTCTTTTGAGGCAACTGCAATTGCAGTATATTAATCCAATTGGTTATTGATATTATCCAAATTTATTTTTGATTTCTGGATCATTTTTATGTAGATTCCAACAAAACAGCTTCCATGGGTAATTGAAGATTACCTGCAGAAATCATCAGTCTGCAGTCTTCTTAAGTGTGATCTATCAAAGGCACCTGCAAAACCTTTGCCATGATCATTTTGGCAAAAAGGAGAGGCTCTTTTTCTTTTTTCCCTTCCTCAGTTGGGTTATATAAATATGCATAAACTCAACTTCCACCCTAGTGAAGGATTGACTCAGGGTCAACATACAGGCCTGGAAACCTGCAAACCTCAGCCAGGTCCAGCTTACTGTGTCCTGGTTTTTGGGTACCTGAGCAGCACACTGGCTGCCCAGGGACACCTGAAAGAAGGCTCCTAGTTTAAAAGAGACTAGACAAGTGGGGCATGGTGGCACATGCCTGTAATCCCAGTGGCTTGGAAACTGAGACAAGAGGATTGCAATTTCAAAGCCAGCCTCTGCAATTTAGCATGGTGTAGATGTTTGGAGACAAGGGTCCGCTGAGGGTGAAGATGTTTGATGTCTACCCCAGTGCACTCAGACATTGGAGATTGAGCTCTGAAGGCACAGATCTAATTTTATTTAGGGTTGTACAGGACATCTATAGGCACATTAGCCAATCAGGTTAACATGCTTGTTAAAGCATGACAGAGACAGCCTATAGGTGAACTATATGTCAAGGTAGTGTAAAAAACCAAGTATGCCTAAGTAGTTCTGCCCAGAAACAGGTCTGAGACAAAGGATTGAGGGGATGGCAAGCTCCTGCACACAGCATGAGGCAAAGCAGCAGGGGCGAGCTCATATCACAGCTTGCTGGGATGCTTAACAGAGCAAGGCCTCCCCTCAGCTCCTAACTCAGCCTCAGCAGCTGCAAAGACCTTCATTCCATGGTGAGTCTTTACCATTACCTCAGTTTCTCTGTTCAGACTATTTGGCTTACTTAGACCGTGGTGTCAGTGATCACTGTCAGATAAGCTTGAGGAATATTCCCTACATCACAGCCCTGAGCAACTTAGTGAGACCTTGTCTCAAAATAAAAGAAAAAAAGGGCTGAGGATGTGGCTCAGTGGTTAAGTCTCCCTGGGTTCAATCCCTGGTACCCCCCTGCCCAGCCAAAGTGACTAGATAAAAGCAATTGGCACACACTCCTTTTGGGAAAATCAAGATCTGCTGCCATTTCCTTCTGTATGTCACTTGCTTCAGGATTTCATTCCTGGTATTAATCTTGGAATTGGGGTCTTCTTGCTTGGGTCACAAGCACCAGCTGTATTGACAAGAGGAGTTCCCCAGACATTGGGATCTTCATGTTTCAACTTAGAGACCATGGAGGGTAAGCTTGCCACAAAAAAGGTGATTGCATCAAAGAAAGTGGAATGTGGCTATAATGAAGATGGGAGCCTCAACTTAGGTCCCCTTTCCTCCTCTTAACTTTGTTAACCCAACGAACCAAACAGAGGAAGTTGAAGAGGAAGGTGCTACAGGATGCTTACTTGCAGTGGCACCAGTACAGTCCCCATGAGGATAATGCAGGGCCAGCACTACATGCACATCTCCTGCATGAAAGGGTTGGCTCCATGGGAGGGTATGAGGACTTATTTCCCGTGCAACCCTGATCTCCCACACCTCCATCTGAGAGTCCATGGATCTCCAAGCCACGAAGCAGATTCCTTAGTAACTAAGGATTCGGGTAGCATGGATCTGAGGTGGGTTCTGGTGGGTACCCTTCCTCACATTCAAATGCTTTTTCTGTTTGCATAACCAAAACTCTTAGAGACAGTTGTGGATTAAGAGGAAATTATATGTAACTTTTAAAATCAGAAAAATCAAAGATGGTAAGTAAATGTAATAGAATTAAAATGATATCAATGGAACAACCATTTTTCATCTTTTGCAAATATCCTGCCTTTAACATATATGCTTCAACTGTTTTCACACAATTTCTGACATTTATATGATGTATATGTTATATATCTATGAAGAATATATTTATTGGAATAAATATTAATTACTTTTCCCTTTTTTGTGTAAACATTAATTATAACTTTTCCTTTTTTTCTTTTTAATTTAAAGTAGTGCTGGGGATGAACTCAGGGCTTTGGAAATGCTAGGCAAGCTTTCTGCCACTGATATCCTAACTACAACTCCCTATCTTCCAATGTTTTTATCAAGTGCCACTGTATATATATAAAGAACTGAATTTGGGTGCGGTGGTATAAGCCTGTAAGGTGTCAGACCATACCTCAAAATAACAATAAGATAAAACAGGCTAGGATATTGCTCAGTGGTTAAGGTTCCCTGGGTTCAATCCCCTGTAAATAAATAAATAAATAAATAAATAAATAAATAAATAAATAAGGGAGAAAAAGAAGAAGAAGAATTGAGCTTTTAAAATAGGTGTGGTGGCACACACCTGTAATCCCAGCTACTTGAGGGTCTGAAGCAAGAAGACTGCAACTCGGAAACACTGTCCCAAAAATTTAAAAAAATTTATAAAGGGTTGGGGATGTAGCTCAATAGTACAGCACTTGCTTAGTATGTATGAAGTCCTCGTTTTAATGGTTCAATCCCCCACAAGAAAAAAAAAGCGCTTTTATGGTAAATAGAGGTGCTGTGGTACATTGAGAATTCTTAGGGATATTTCACCTTTTTCTGTCACTATCAGAACTATGCTTATGAGGGGAAACATTCCTTTTACCAGTTTAGGACTTATTTGGGAACATAGTATAGTCTCCAAGGTGTCATGATTTGGCAGTGTTACCAGTTGTCTCCTGCATCAAAGGATGACAACCCAAGAGAATGAGTAGGTGTTATGCTCTATTCTGTAACTCTTCTCACTCTTACCTGCAATGTTCATTTCTACTCTTTAATCTCTATTTAATTTAATTGCATTATGTGTATGCATCTTAGAGGAAAGTTCCATGTTATCTTGTCTTCTTTCTCTTGTGGTCTCCCCACAGTGTCCAGAAGTGTGTCTGATATAATACCCTGCCCCTGCTTTTCTGCAGTTTGTTACCTGTGGTCAACCAGTTTGAAAATATTAAATGAAAAATTTCAGAAACAATTCATAAATTTTAAATTGTGCACCTGTGTGAACAGTGTCATGAAATCTTGTACTGTTCAGCGTCATCCCACCAGGGATGTGAATCATCCCTTTCTACAGCATATCCAGGCTGACTACATTTCTATCCACCAGTCACTTAGTAGCCATCTTGATTATCAGTCAGCTGTCCTGGTGGTACAGTGCTTATGTTCAGGTAAACTTTATTTTACTTAATAACACTTAATATTACTTAGTAATGGCCCCAGAGTGCAAGATGAGTGATGCTGGAAATTTGGATATGCCAAAGAGAGACCATAAAATGTTTCTTTTATGTGAAAGGTGAAAATTCTTGACTTAAGGAAAAGAACAAAAAATATGCTGAGGTTGGTAAGATCTACAATAAGAGAGAATCTGTGAAAATGGAAAGAATGAAAAAGAAATTAATGCTAATTTTGCTGTCACACCTCAAACTGAAAAAGTTATAGTGATAATATATGTATGGTAAGTGCTTAGTTAAGAGGGAAAAAGCATTACTGTTTAGGGTTTGGTTTTGTCCCAACTTTCAGGCATTCACTGAGGGGGGTCTTGAATTGTGTCCCCTATGGATAAGGGGGGATTATTGTATTTATTCATTGAGCAAATATTTGTGTGCCTGCAGTGTACCAGGCCTTTATTTCAGACTCTGAGTCAAGCATAGATTCTAGAGCACACGGAAAGCACAGTACTCATTTCTTCTTGCAGTGAATGGAGTCAAAAAGGACATTTGGATCCTTTTTCTAAATCTCTCACCATTAATCTGGAGAAGTATTAGTTTTAAAATATGATTTGGTCTTCCCAGTATTGATAGTACTTATGGCCAATTTTAAGAACACAGTCATCTTGTCATAATTTACCTTCGAACTCATAGATATACTATAAATCCAAAAGATTTGATAATAGAATTTTTAATGGCTAAAAAATAGCAAAAAGAACTTTTGAACAATAAAATTAAAATTCACATCATTGCAGATTTGCCTTTTAATCTGGCACAGCTAAACATTAATATATATTTGTAGAAGGCACCATATGTTAACAGGATAAAGAAAGCATGAAAGCAAAACTGAGCCACTTTCTCCAACTTCCTTTTTGTACAAATATATACATTTTAAGGCAGATGCTTTTCTGTGCAAAATATGATGGATGGAAATCAACATTATATTACACATTCACACATTCTCAATTTTTTTGAATATCATTTGTCAGGATATTTATTTATGATAAAGCATATTGAAACAGGGGTTTCCCATAACAAAACAAAGAAGTTGAGAACAATTTTTAAAAAATATTTATAGATTTCATTACAGATCCCTCATAGAAGATAAAGTCAGTCTTTTATTCTTGTTTCTTCTTTTAGAAATGTCCATATCAGTTTGTTCACTATGTCAGGTTGGTCTTGCTGAAGCCAATGACTGGCTTCTGACAAAATAGTTAATCTGAAATAGTTTTTAACATAAATCTTTGTGACTTCAGCCATCTCAACCTCCATAAATGCGTCTTTCTCTCCCCACAGTAGGAGTGTTGGAGTGGTCACCATGTGATGTTTGAGAGGCAGGCAGCTATAAAAACAAAATGTGGACTTGAGATTCATTTTAAAAGTTAAAATAACATTTTCCCATAACATGTTCCATTAGACCATGTATTCTCAACGTGGGCAATATTACTCCCAATGGGACAAAAAACGGTTCTTAAAGGGATCTTCCTTTTTACATATAAAGGATGGATATACATGCAGTACATGAACAGATATTAAAATTTCATGGGGTTGCAGGTGATTAAGGAAAATATGTCTAAAAAGGCTCCTTAGGGAAGTGATAATGAAAAAATGGTTGAGAAATACTGCATTAGGCAATCAACCTGCACAATAAAAAATTTAAAAGGCTATTTAAGAAAGGGTCCAATAAAATTTTAAATTGGATGAGACTAGCAAAATTTATAATGAAGGCTCTAAATTAAATATGAAATTCATCACAATGAGGAATAATTTGCTTTATAAAAATAACCAGAATTTTGGAATATTTTCAATTGCTCTTAGACAATCAAATGCATTTTATGTGAAAACTAGAGCTGAAAAATCAGAAAATATGGGCTGAGCTTTAATATTACACAATACTAGATTTATTTTGCAAGAAGATTCTTTATAAAACAAAGTGTTTATTGTATATTTTTTTAAATGCAGAAAAGTAAAGAATAAAAATGAAATCATATATAAAATTCTATCATCAAAAGATAATTTTTGGTCATTTTTTATGCCTACATTTAAAACCATACTACAAATACAATGCAATAAATATACATAATTTATATACTGTATTCATATGCATCTCACATTAAATTATATCTTAAATTTGTTTCATTTAATAACATTTTTCAAAAAGGATTCTAAAGAGGTTATTTTATGGTATACTAACCCATAAAATAATAATGGTAATCCATAATATGGCATAATAACCCATAAATAATTTGACTAATCTCACATCCATGGTGATATTTCCCCTTATTTTAAGTGATGCTATAATAAGCATTTTTTGCCAATATCTGTTCGCATTTTAGGTAATTTGCTTGGACCAGTGGAATTTCTGAGCTAATGGGTATAAATATTTTTAAAGCTTCTGTCACTTTTTGTAACACAGTTTTTTAGAAAGGTGGATAATATTTATTAGATTCCTATTGACTAAGAGTAAGAATGACTATCTAACTAGATGCCCTTTAGCAATGAATCACATATTTGTTGGCTAATCATAAAACTTGACCTGTGGCTACTTGGGGTTGATAGAATGCTGTTGGAATGTATAGGATATCCCATATGCCCATCAAGGACTTAATTTTTTATTCCCATGCAGATGACCATCATATGGTTATACAAATACTCCTAAAAGTTAAATTCTTTGTGAATGGGTAAACTGATAGAAAAAAGTATTCTAAACTTAATTATTGATGGAAGGATTGCTATAAATACTTGTAAGTCACTTAAATTCTACAGTGCATAGAATGTTTAAAATGAAAATACTTTTAAACAGTTATTTACTACCTTAACAATATTTATGTACATAATAACCAAATGAGTAAAGTAAGGGGAGTTTTAAAAGACTAGTAGTTGAACAGAAATACAAACTCTTCACCAGATCAAACTGGAGATTAAAAAAAAAAGGGCATTTCCAGAAAATTAAAATAAAAGCGTATTCTCTGGTTATGAGGTTGCAAACTGCTAAATTTCATATGAAATATAAATTACATATGAAATGAAATAGTAAATGTTTCAAGAGTAGGTTTTTGGATGTTAAACTGCATAACTTATTGGGAAATGTGACAAAATATTTATAATTAAAAATGATTAATCTGGGGCTGGGGTTGTAGCTCAGTGGTAGAACACTTGCCTAGCACACATGACGCCCTGGGTTTTATTCTCAGCACTGCATATAAATAAAAAATAAAGGTTCATTGACAACTAAAATCATAATAATATTTTAAAAAATGATTAATCTTAGTAAGTATAAGTATGATTTGGGAATTCCAATAAACTGTAACAAGTCTTTTTATTATTATTTTTTTCTTTGTGGTGCTGGGGTTTGAACCCAGGGCCTTATGCTTGTAAGGCAAGCACTCTACCAACTGAGCTATCTCCCCAGCCCTTGTAACAAGTCTTAACAATGATTGCTCTATATCATTAATCATTTAGTTTATCAAAATGTACTTTAACATACCAATTTCAAATTAGTCTGAGTTTAGCATGTTACTCCTCCAAACTCTAAGTTATTAGCTGGTTCACAAGTATTAAGGTAGTAATTTCCATACTCCATAAGGTAGTGTTACATACTCCATCATTACATTTCTATGTGGAAATATTTCATTACTTTGATTAAGAAGTAATATGGAAAATAATAACACTCTCCTGCCCAACTGGGTGGTTAAGAAACAAAACACTGCAGATGGAACTTCTTTTTGCCTAGTTTTTCTTGGTACCATTTATTTTCCTTCCCTCACTTTAAGGCAGTGGTTCTCCAAGTGTGGTCCTCTAACAAACAGCATCTGCATCAATTGGGAACTTGTTAGGAATGCCAATTCCTGGACCCCATCCCAAACTTACTGAATCAAAAACTCTGGGGCTGGGGTCTAGTCTATTTGAACATACCTTCCAAGTGATTCTGATACATGCTAGAGTTTAAGAATCACTGCCATTAGAGTAATGTTCTGACTATGCTGGAATTTGATTCCGACTATCCCCATGGGTGTTTTAAACTCATGTATGTTAGAATTCTTCCCCATTCCCTCAGTTTCTATAAGGAGAGATTTTCAGTAAGGGTTCCTGAATCCTTGTCTCACTCCTGACTGATAAGTGACAGCTGTTTGTTCAGGGTTCTGGATTGAGTGCATTTGTCAAATAATATGTCCTAAAGATAAGAGATTTAGTTTCTCTTTTCCTTCTTCTGGGATTAGTGGGAGGCAGTAACCTGGGGGATAGGAAGGGGCAAGTTAGCTCTGTGAACTTTCCTACAGTTAAACTGTTTTGGCTGGCAGGAGGGAGTTAATAAGACCATTTTCATTCTTGTATTAAGACACAGACTTCAACCTAGACTTTATCAATAATTAAAATGATATTTTCGTTTTCATCTGCTGACTCTTTGATTTCTTAACTGGTTCAGAAATTGGGCAGGAAAAAAGGAATGTTATTTATCATACCCCACTACCTTTGAACAGTATATATCTTTCTATAAAAATATATGGAGGCATTTTGCATGTTTTAAACTTTTTATAACTTTATATGAAGTTTATACTACACATCTTTCTACAACTGGCTTTTATGCCTTAACATTATATTTGTAAGATTTATCCATTGATGGGTTGGGATGTAGTTCAGTGGTAGAGCATTTGCCCTAGTATGTGCAAGGGCCTGGGTTCAAACCTCAGTACCAGGAGAGAGAGAGAGAGAGAGAGAGAGAGAGAGAGAGAGAGAGCTACCGATGATGCAGGCATATAGTTCTACTTCATTCATTTTACTCCTATATAGAATTTCACCATATGACTAAAAATTTCCAGTTATTTTGATAACTCAATATTAAACTTATTCTCATAAATGTCCATTTGTATACATGAGCAAGAGTTTCCTTATAGTATATAGAAATAGAATTGCTTCCTCAGAGCTGGACACAGTGGCATATGCCAGTAATCCCAGCGGCTCATGCCTGTAATACAGTGGCTCTGGAGGCTGAGGCAAGAGGTTTTCAAGTTCAAAACCAGCCTCAGTAACTTAGTGAAGCCCTCAGCCAACTAGCAAGATCTTGTCTCAAAATAAATAAAAAAGGGCTGGGGATGTGGCTCAGTGGTTGAACACCCCTGGGTTCAATACCTGATACCACACACACACAAAAATCTTCCCCAAAGAATATACACATCCTCTACTTGATACTGTTGCATTGATTTCTGAACTGACCTTATGCTCCACAAGAGCATATACGAATTCTCTTTGAGGGTTGGGGATGTAGTTCAGATGTAGGTCATTCGCCTAGCACGTACAAGGCCCTAGGTTTGAACCCTAGCACTGCAAAGGAAAAGACCCTCTCTTAGCTTCACATTGCTGCCAACACTTGTTCTCAACTGTTTAAATTTTTTATTTACTTTGATTCGTTAGACAGCTCAGCAAAGCTTTCTTTTCTCTATGGTGAAAGAAAATCCAATTTTCAGTTGGACAAAGAACTGCCTACAATAAGGACTAAGTATGTTAGTCCTGCAGCTAGGTGAGGTATTTGGGTTGTGGAAAATAATGTGTGCAACTTTGAGGTTGTGCCCAGCGTGTCCTCCCCTCCCCCTTTTCCACTTTTCACCAGCTGAAATGTAGAGGTGATGGTAAGCCATCTTGGACCACAAAGACAAGGGCACCACCCTCTGGATGACAGAACAACAAAACAGAAAGTGCCTATGCCTGTTATCAAAAAGGGACACAACAGCTTTGATGAGTTCAAGGAGCAAAGGCATCATGCCAGCCAAGACTTGTATTTGTGGGAGACATAAACTTCTATCTTATCTATGTCACTATTATGTTACATATCTATTACAAGCAATAAAACCTGTGCTCGATATCTAGCTACCAGTAAGGTTGAGCATCTTTCATATGCTATTGACCATTAGATTTCTCTTCTGTGAATTACCTTTTCACATCCTTTTTCTTATTTTTTTTTTCTTTCAGTTGAGCTACTCTTATTGATTTGGAGGTATTTTTTATGAACTGGATATTATTAATTCATTATTGTGTTGCAAATGACTTCTCCCCGTCTAAGGTTGCCTCATCATTTTATTTTTTTTAATTTTTAGTTGTAGATGGACACAATACCTTTGTTTATTTATTTTTATATGGTGCTGAGGATCAAACCCAGTGCCTCACATGAGGTAGATAAGCCCTCTACCACTGAGCCACAACCCCAGTCCCTGCCTCATCATTTTATATATCAATCTTTTAAATTGCAGTGTGGTCAAATTTATCAATCTCCTTTATAATTTGAGTTGTGTCTTATTTAAGAAATCCTTCCCCACGAGATCATGAAAGTTTTATCTTCTAGATATTTGAATGTTTATCATATTTGGGTTTTTAAATATCAAAAGAGCTTATTTCTTGTTTGGTAAAAAGGCCAAATTTAATTTTATTCTATGTGGATATGCAAATGTTTCAGTAAAAATTGTTGAATCTTTTCACTACAGGTTCAAAATGCTATGTTCATCATACCAAGTTCCCATATATTCTATTTGGGGGCTTTCTTCTTTGTTTCATGAGTCAATTTGACTGTCCTAAAGAAAACATTATATTCTATTTATTTTATAGCCTTATTATAGGTCTTAATATCTAACAGGGTTACTTAATTCTTGATTTATTTAGATGATCATATTGTTCCCCTTATTTTCTTTTAAATGATCTTAGGCATTCTTGGGCCTATGTTCTCCCATATAATATTAGGATCAGATTGTTAAGTTCCATGAAAAACTCTTCTGCTTTTTATTGAAGTTGCATTGAATTTAAAGATTAATGTGGGGAGAAATCAAGAACCTTAGGATATTGAATTTTTCCACTCATAAACATGAAAGTTTTCATGTTTCAACTCTGAAAATCAGAGTTGATTCAGTAGTTTATACAAGCAAGTCTGTATCAACTGTGATATTAATAAAATATTCCTCTACTGACTGGTAAACAACTGCTGCTCCAAATCCATAGTCTTTATTGTCTTTCAGTAAATTCTGATAGTTCATAAAGCCCATCTTTTGTTAGAGTTATTCCTATGTACCTCATAATTTTTGTTGCTTTTACAGGGGCATCTACTTAGGAAATACATTTTCTAACTATTGTTGGTTTATAAGATCATAATTTTACATATTGAACTCATCATATATGTCAATTTTGATGAATGCTTTTTAATTCTAATATTTTTCTGTAGATTCTCTTGCTTCTCTAGACATATAAACCCATTATCTGTG
This sequence comes from Sciurus vulgaris, assembly GCF_902686455.1. Taxonomy (NCBI): domain Eukaryota; kingdom Metazoa; phylum Chordata; class Mammalia; order Rodentia; family Sciuridae; genus Sciurus; species Sciurus vulgaris. Next base: position 79,805,999 of record NC_136461.1, on the reverse strand, counting down.
AATTTTCATGGCTATGTTTTTTCCTTTTCCAAGTTTTTTCTTATTGTATATGATTGCTAAGGCTTCTGAAAGAGTGGCAAATAGAAGCAGTTGCAGCAGCCAATTTTGTCTATTCTATATTTTAAATGTTTTAAAAATTTCTTTTATATTTTTATTTTTGGTACCAGGGATTGAACCCAGGGGCACTTAACCACTGAGCCACATCCCCAGCCCTTTTTATTTTTTATTTTGAGAAAGGATCTTGCTAAGTTACCTAGGACCTTGCTAAATTGCTGAGGCTGGCTTTCAACTTGTGATCCTCCTGCCTCAGCCTCTGAAGCAACTGGGTTACAGGCATGCACCATCATGCTTTTCTTTCTTTCTTTTAATTTATTTATTTATTCGGTACTAGGGATTGAACCCAGGAGTGCCTTACCACTAAGCTACATTTCCCAGCCCTTTTTTATTTTTAATTTTGATACAAGGTCTCACTAAGTTGCTTAGGGCTTTGTTAAATTGCTGAGGCTGGCCTCAAACTTGTGACCCTCCTGCCTCAGCCTCCAGAGCCACTGGGATTACAGGCATGTGCCACCATGCCTAGCTCTTTTCTTTACTGTCAAAGGAAATTCTTTCAGTGTTTCATCATAAAATGTTTGCTATAGGTTTCTGGTAGATAGAAGTTCCCTTCTTCATTGTTGTAATGGAATCATAATATGGTTAACAGAAAGACAATGGAACACAGAGAACATCAAGTTTAATGGCAAAGGAAAAGAAAACTTAAAAAGATGGTTTCATAAAGCAGGAGATAACATTCTTTCAGATACCTCTGTATAAATACATTATTTATGAATTATGATTTTATTAGGCCTCAGATCCTCCAAAGTTTCCCATGGAAGTACAACTATTGATGATATCATAAAGCAAAAGAATTGTATCACCTTGGCTCTAATTCCTAGAGAATCTTTTCATGTGACCAACATTTCTCCAGGTACAAATAACTGGTGCAAAACACCCTTAATGTCTTTATCTATCTATCTATCTATCTATCTATCTATCTATCTATCTATCTATCTATCTATCTTGGACAATCAACTAAAGCAGAAGTCAATTTTCTAGAAATATCCCTTTGGGAGAGCCAGACTTACATCCTCTTTTTCTAGATTACTAAGAACCATTGCATGAATGTGTGTCAAATTTTATTAAATGCTTTTTCTTAATTTATTTAGATGATCATATTGTTCCCTTTAATCTTTTAATGTGATGAACTAAATTAATAGATTTTTAAATGTTAGACCATCCTTGGTTTAATTTTGTAATGCATATTGGTTTCAGTTTGATAATTTTATTTTGAAATGGGGGTCTTATGTTGCCGAGCTGGTCTCAAACTCCTTGGTTCAAATGCTCCTCCTTTCTCAGCCTCCCAAGTAGCTAGGTCTACAGGTTCATGCTGTACAAGCCTGGTCTTTCAGTTTGATGATATTCTATTTTAAATCTGTGCATCTATGTTTAACTTAAATTGACCTGCAATCTTTCTGTCTTATCTAATGATTCTTATTGTTATTTTGCTTTGGTATGAAAATTATACTGGCCTTATGTTTCATGAGCTGAAACATGTCTTCTTTTCACAGTGTCTAAAAGAGTATGTTTAAAAGTGGGATTTTCCAGTATGGAAGTTCCTCAGAGACTAGGCATGGAACCACCTTATGACCAGGTTAAAGAATTAAAGTCATCGTACTGTAGTGATACATGCATACCCTTGTTTATAGCAACACAATTCACAAGAGACCAACTATGGCACCAGCCTAGGGATTCATTAATGAAAGAATTGCTAAAGAAAATGTGGTCTATATGCACAATGGAGTTTTACTTGGCCCCATAAAGAAAAATGAAATTATGTCATTTGCAGGAGAATGGATGGAACTTGAGAACATTAAGTTAAACCAAACTCAGAAGGTCAATGTTTTCTCTCATAGGTGTTAAGTTAGAGAAAAAAAGGAAAAGAAAGGTAGGGGTGCAGGGATCTCATGAAAATCAAAGGGAGCTCAATAGAGGTGGAAGGTGAGGAGGGAGTGGGGAAGTACTGGGGAGTGATTTTGGCCAAACTGCATTGTTACATTGTGTGCATGTATGAATATGTGACAACAAATTCCATCATTATACATTACTATAATGCATTGATAAAAAATGTGGAGAGAAAAATAAATATATAAATAAGCTAACATATTTCAATGTCCCCCCCAAAAGTGTGATTTTTTAAAAGAGAATTTATCTGTAAAACTATCTAGGCCTATGTGGGTGTGTATTTGTATATATAATGTGTTTTTATAGATATTCTTTAAATTAATACTTTGCATTTTTAAATACTATAAATCTATTTAGGTCATCTAATTCTTCATGAATCAGTTTTGGATAAGTTGCAATTTTTTAAAAAACTGCCAGCTTTAGGGATAAGAATGTAACCAGGTGGTAAGATGCATGGTTAGCATGTGCAAGGCCCTGGTTTGTTCCCCACCACCACAAAACAAAACAATAAACAAAACAATACAATAAAAAAAACCCTGCCCATTTTGTTAAAGTACTCAAATTTGTTAGGCTAAAATTTTATATTTTAATGTGTTATATTTGCAGTTACGTTTACTTTCTGCTTTCTAATATTGCTTATTTGTGTCATCTGTTTTTTTCTTAACCAACTTTGTCAAAAGTTTATATATCTTAGTCTCATCTAGTCTTTTAAAAGAATCCGCCTTTGGTTTTGTTGATTCTCTATTGTATCTTTGCTTTCTATTGTATTAATTTTTGCCTTTCATGTAATTTATTTTTGTTTTCATGTAGTTCTTTTTCAACTTCTTAAATTGGGCTCTTAGCTCACTCATTTTCTTTCCCTCTTCTCTCCTCTTTTCTTTTTTTTTCTTTCCATATTGCTGGGGATTGAATCCAGTCTTGTGTATAACAGGCAAGCACTCTACCACTAAGCTAAATCTTCAGCCTTTTAAATTTCATTTATTTTATTTTGAGGCAGGGTCTCACTAAGTTGCTGAGGCTGGCTTTGAACTTGCCATCCTCCTGCCTTAGCCTCCTACGTTACTGGGATTATAGGCATGTGCCACTACAACTGGCTTAGCTCACTAATTTTCAGTCTTCTACATCAGCAAGAGCTACAGAGTTCTTAAAGTATTGTTTTAACTATATTCCATGTTTTGATATTATCATTTTTCCAAGTTTTCACTAATTTCCATTATGATTTTTTTGACTCATGAGGTATTTAGTAGTTGTGACATGATGTATATTTTTCAGTTTCCAGTCACAGTTCCTGGATCATCACTACCAAACTTTTGTTATTTCCTAACTGACAAGCATGATATTGGGGGTATTTTAGGCCTTTCAGAAGCAGGCCTCATAAAACAATCTCTCTCTCACTCTCCCCTGCACCCTTTCACTTACTCTCTCTCTCTGCTAATTAACAGGATTCTAGTACTCCCTCTTGGGAATGCTGGTTCTTCTAATGAACAATTGTTAGAAAAATAACTGTAGAGAGATGAGAATATTCTTCCTTATAGCTACTTAAAACATACTGCTCTGTATATCTAAGTTAGCTCAAATAAAAGAATAAAATGAGAACATTTTAAAAAAAACTATCATACCTGTCTTCTGTCCAGAATTGAGATTTGCATGAAAATATGTCATTCTATTTGCTTTTTACAAATGTTCATTTGTGTACAAGTTTGTCATTGTGCAACTCAAAGACTTGAATTTACTTCTTCCCTCACTCATATAATCTCATTACTCCTCTTGGATTTCAGTCAAAGAATTTGAGAGATTTTGTTTTATTTAAACCAACACCTGCTTATCTTTTTAAAATCTTCTTTCAACCATTTTAAATCCTTATGCTTTAATTGTGATGCATAAATACCACATAGCTAGAATTTTTTAAAAACCCAATCTAATATTTTCTACCAACTAGAAAGATTAATACATTGATATTGATTGCATCCACTGACATTCTGAAATTTTTTAAATTTTATTTTGTCCTTTCTATTTACTTCTTTTTTACTTATCCTTTTCTGCCTTCTGAATTGATAGTTTTCTTATCCCTTTTTACTGGTTTAAAAATACCTAATACATTCTATTTCTATTATTTTTCCACTAAAAAATCTTAGTGTGTGTATGCATGCACATATACCAAAAGTTCTTAGCATATATATACATATATATTCTTAGCATTTATATATTACATTAAAGTTTCTAATCTTAGCCTTCATGTCAAATACAATGTTTTTTTATATTTTCCTGTCTCTCCAAGCCACATATTAAGTAAATTTTTCAGCTACAACTTCCAACTTATAATTCTCTTTAGCTTGTATGATCAGCTATTTAATTCACTTATGGACTTTAAGATTTCACTAACCATAATTTTCATTTTCTTGAAGTTACTTCAGGGTTCCCCCCTACTATTTTTAGTCTGCTTTGATCTATCTTATCCTCTGCCCCCAGGCTCTTTGTCAGTACTTGGGATTGAACCCAGGGTTACTCTACCCTGAGTTATTTGTTATTTTGAGACAGGCTCTTACTAAATTGCTGAGGCTGGCCTCCAACTTGTGAGCCTCCTGCCTCAGTCTCTTGAATACCCAAAATTAAAGATGTGTGCCACCATGCCTGATTTTCCTTTTTTTTAAAAATTCTTTCATATACTGATTTAAATATATTTTTATAGGGCCAGGGGCAGTGATGCACACCTGTAATCTCAGTAACTCTGGAGGCTGAGGCAGGAGGATCAAAAGTTTAAGGCCAGCCTCAGCAACTTAAAGAGATCCTCTGCAACTTCGTGAGACCCTGTCTCAAAATTTAAAATAAGGGCAGTTCCAATGAGAGAACTCGACAGTGAGGTCTTCAGCTTTGGTTCCTGATGTGCACTGACTCAATTTTCGACCCCCAACTCCTCCTTACCTGGTCCTGGCAGTAGGAGGCTGGGGTGGCCCTGGGGTATCCTGAGAGCTGGTGGACAACATGACACCTTATGACCACTGGTCAAGGCCCTACTGAAGCTGCCTCTCTCCACCACAGGGCAGCAGCTTCTTGGGGCCTGTTTAGGTCTCCATCCCTTGGTTGTGACCCCTACTCCAGGTTCGTGCAGGTTGTGTGTGTGTCTGAATCTCCTCCAATATATTCTCCATACAATGGCCTGAGTGAACTTATCTAAATACACATTGGGTCATTTCTATTTTCTGCTTAAAACTCTCTTTCACTGGCTTCACATTCATGCTCTTAAATCCTTAATGTGACCTATTTGACTCTCTGCATGGCTAGCTGCTAACTACCTTTGGACCAACCCTCATTCCATGCTCTTCTTTGCAGCCTTGCTTTCTGTGCTCCAGCCAAATTGACTTTAATTCTATCACTTGAAGCCACAACACTGAATCTTTCTACCCAGCTTTGGTCCATGCTTTTTCCTTTTCCTGGAATGTCTCCTACCCTTAACCTTGTCTAATCAATACCTAAATCACCCTTTATTTCTTTGTTTTAATATCATTTCCTAAGTTCTCATTCTTTATCAAAATCTGTTAGTTTATAATCATGCATTGCATTGCTGTGGCTATTTGCTTAATGTCTGTTTCCCCCACAATGCTACAAGTTATCTAGTTTTGGTCATCATTGTATCTTGAGTACTAACAGCACAGAACACATAAAGTGCTGAGCTGGGTGCAGTTGTGCATGCCTGTAATTCCAGCAACTCAGGAGGGCAAGGCAGGAGGATCACAAGTTTGAGACCAGCCTTGGCAACTTAGCAAGACCCTGTCTCAAAATCAATAAAAAGGACTGGTATGTAGTTCAGTAGCAGAGCATCCCTGGGTTCAATCCTCAGCACGGAAAAAATTTTTTTCTTATTTTTTTGATAAAACAAGTAACAGCTACATGGGGAAATCTATTATATTATTTGTTATTCATTACATTGTTTTCTGCAAATTTGAAATTTTCCATAAAAAAGATCATGCAACTACTTAAAAAATTCAGAATTTTTCATTTGACTCTTTGGATAAAGGGTGAACTTAATTTTAAAAATAAAATATTGTCTCTTTAGGATCATACTGAAATATTTTACTTAAACAAAAAGAAATTATACTAACCTGAAAATATTTCGGTAATAGTTAATTGGACCACTTAATGCTCCAGGCTGAGAAAAGACATAAATATAAGCTTCAAGATCTTCTGTTGTTAATCGACACCCTTTCCTTCCAATACCAGTGCTCTGACTCGTAAATAGGTGTTTCAAGGCCTAATTTAAGTGAAAAGAGAATAATTAAAACTATTCAGTTATCTAGTAAAAAAACTAAAACTTTGTTTTAAAATGGGATGGTGGTCAGTGTGCTGTGACAACTCCTAATTTTGGCTTTACCCAGGTTAGATAACTCATTGTTTACAAAGACATTTTATGCATTTCTATTTTCCTTGCTTTATTTTATTATATTCTTCCATTTTAATATCCTTTGAAATCTTCTAAAAAGCATCCTGTCTTTGTGGAACCTAGTCATATTTTGTAAGGCCCAGCTCAAGTGCTACCCCTACTAAAGAGCCTTCCTTAATATTGCAGATATTGTTTACTGACAACCCATCTCCTCCCCCACAAAGTTATTCAAACTTTTATGACTACACTAGAGTAACAAATGCATTTTTACATCATGATTCAGTTCACATCAGTTTCAGATATATATGCAATATATGAAACAAAACTTTAAAGAAACAGTCCTTAATCTTATAATATACACTGATATTTTCAATTCAATTCTGTTAAAATTTTTAAACATTCTAATTGCAAGTTCCTAAATTGATTTCATGACTCACTAACAGGTCCCCACCTACATTTTGAAAAATACTGCTCTATATCAGCATTTCTCAAAGTATGGATCTAAGCCTCCTACATTAGAATAACTGAAATACTTATTTAAAATGCAAAACTTTCAACCCCCAAACACACTTGCAAAAATATGAAATGACATATGCATGAGGATTAACTACAACATTATTTGTTATAGAAAACGACTGGAAATAATTCAAAAGTCCATCAATGGGGGACCGTTTGAACAAACTATTATACAGCAACAGAGTGGTATAGGTATACTATGTGTTCTTAGTATTCCAAGAAAAGATGGAGACAACCTCTCTATACTCATAAGGTCCGATTGCCAGGATATTGTATCAAGTAAAAAGAGAGAGAGAGAGAGAAAGGGAGAGAGAGAGAGAAAGGGAGGAAAATAGTGTTTATCTTTTGTATAAAAGATATATTATTTTAAGAAGGGGGAGATGAACGAATACATATTTGCTTATTTTTTAAAAAAAGAAATGGCAGAACTGGGTGTGGTGGCACATGCTTGTAATCCCAGTAGCTTGGGAGGCTGAGACAGGAGGATTGCAAGTTCAAAGCCAGTGTCAGCAATTTAGCAAGGCCCTCAGCAATGTAGTGAGACCCTGTCTCAAAATAAAAATGAAAAGGGCCGGAATGTGACTCAGTGGTTAAGTGCTCCTGTGTTCAATCCCTGGTACAAAAACAAACAAGTGAAAAAAAAAAAAAAAGGAGAGAGAGAGAGAGAGAGAGAGAGAGAGAGAGAGAGAGAGAGAGAGAGAGAACAGCAGAAAGATAAACCAAAACTAAACAAAATGGTTTCCTATGGGAGAGGGGTGGAAGAGGTGGAGGGGACAGAGACAAGCAAGACCTCTCTGAGTGTACTTTGTTTCAGCAATGTTTTACATAAAATCACACAAGTTAAGTAAAAACCCTGTCTTAAATTTGCCTTGGGAATACAAATAAGAAATTGTGATTTATTTATTTCTTCTTTCTGAAATGGAAAGACCTAGAAGCAATGAAAACCCAGTAACAATGATCACCTTGACACTCAGATTTTGGTATCAAAATACTGCTTCCTACTAAAAGGCACTAAAGTACCTTAGATAAATGTCTGGTTTTAGGGCAAGAAATAAGAGGTAAACCGAATACATTAAGGTCTAATGTTACTGAACATGTAAGTATTGACACTGGTTTAAGGGACACATTAGGGACACAGGAGCTAACCTGAATGGGTTCCCACTTACCTACTATGGGACAATCTGAGTATAAAGAAAAAACATAACAACTGTAATTGATTGGTACATAACAAATACATACTCATTACACTGAAAGTTGTTTAATAATGAATAAAGCATTTATCCTGACATTCTTGTGTGAACTCTAAGAAAAATGAAATAGAAGATATAGAAAAATTCTTTATGGAATTCTGGTTAGTAAAAACACAATGATAGAAAATCAATGTTTTGCACATCATATTGAAACAATAAATTGAGACTATCATCATCAGTGCATGCTAAGCCTCTTTTGGTGAAAGGTTTTTAGGAAATTTTGGATAGGCTGACACTCATGAGCCCCATGATCAGCGTTAGCATTATTGAAATCAGGGTGACTGAACATTATTTGCTTCCCTGAGGTGACACGTTAGAAAGCACATAGAACAACCTATTAAGTATTCTAGTCAAATTAAAACAATCCAGTTAAGCCTCTAAATCAGTATCACCTGTGAAGTAGAGAGAGAAAAGTTAGAGGAATGTGAAATACCACCACAATGAAACAATTAGTCAAATTCAAAATGTGGGTCTTTTCGCAGAATGAATGATCCAAGCTCTTCAAGAAGTAACTGGTATTAAAAAAAAAAAAGAAAAAAGAAAAAAGGAACTGTAATACATTTTAAAGGTCATAACATCCAGGTCCAGTAGCACATGCATAGACTTTCAGCTATTCCAGTGACTGAGGCAGGAAGATCACTTGAACCCAGAAGTTCAGAACCAGCCTGGGCAGCATAGCAAGACCCTGTCTCAATTAAAAGAGAAAAAGAAGGGGTAAAAAAAGCATAATCACCAAATAGAATCTGTGGACCTTGTTTGGTTCCTGATTCAAACAAAGGAAGTATATCAAGACAGTTAAAATCATTAAGGAAATTTGAATAGGTATTAAATGATACTAAGCAATTGTCATTCATTGTGGGGTTTGATAGCAGCACTGGGGTTGTGCTTGGTAGAGCATGTGTTTAGCATGTGCAAGGCTCTGGGTTCACTTCCCTGCACCCCAAAGTCCTTATCTGTTAAAGATATACACAGAATTATTTTCAGTAAAATGTCTTTTTTCTTTAACTTACTCAATATCTAACACCATTTTGGACATATTAGCATATCAGTGTTCATGTGATATCTACAGCTGGCATGCTTAGTTTGTTTATGGGTTTTGTTTATTCCAAAGGGCTTCCACTTCTGCTGCTGTCAAACTTTCTCACCTGATAATCATAGTCTTTCATCTCCCTATGAGATGTTCTCTAAAAAGAAATATGCCTGAGGAGTACAAGCTCTCATAAAAAACTGAAAAACAGCCAATCAAATATATGAAGTCTATAAAAGTAGATAAGCCTATAGAAAAGTCCTTAAAACCATCCATTAAGTTTTAGCATTTTATTTTTCATTTTTAAAAATGGACTTCACTAAAAATATTTTTCATTAATAAAAATAATAATGCATTATTTGTTTGACTTACCTTGAAATCATTTATTGAGAACATAAATTCTGGGAACCGTGGTATTTGGAAGAAGTAGTAATAACTGGATTTGAACAGCTGAGCAGGGTGTTGTAAAATATATTCTGAAATTAAAATGTTATGTTTGACTTTATCCAAGAGGTATATATATATTTTTTCATTGACAGAACTTCATGTTAGGACAGTTTCACCTTTAGGATGATTCCAACAAAGAATACATAAAGTTTGTGTATATTTCTCTTTAGAACAATTTCTATGTACAAATTTACTTTATCACAGGTATTTCTAGTATTTAGAAAACTTACAGCACTTTAAGTAAAAAACAACAACAACAAGAGTCCCACTTCACGAAGTTTTGACTTGGAAAAAAGGAAGCTCAGATACTGCTTTTCCTCCAAGGTAATTATAAGCCATCTAACATTTTTCTTAGGAATTCATGGTGATGTAATTTTCCATTGTTAAAATTTTTCCTTACTAATTGATTTGAACATCTTATTCATTTGCCCTCAAAAACAACTGAAGAATTTCCTATAATTTTATTCACATACCTAAAAAATTCATTCAATGAATATTTCACTATTGACTGTGTGCTAAAGAATTTAGCAGTGAATAAGACAGAAAAGGTCTCCAAGGGCAAAGAACTTGTACAGTAAGTAGCAAATACTTAAAAGATCACTTTAGAGAGCAAGAATGACATAAAGAAAAGAAAACAAGTAATCATATTGAGAGTGATGGTGGGGTCAGGTGGAGGGACTACCAATAGAGGTGGTCAGAGAAGGTCTCTCGAGATATGATATGTGGGCCGAGTGCTGAATGGCAAGAAGGAAAGCTCTAGGAAAAGCACTCAGGAAGAGCAAGTAGGTCCTGGACTTGGAATACGCAAGCAACAGAAAGAAGGCCAGAGGGGCAGGTGTGCAGTGAAGGAGGTGAAGGTGGTATGAGATGAATAAAACAAACAAGCAAACAAACAAAAAACCAGAAGTCTAATCAGGCGGGACTAGAATGGTAAGAATTTTTTTAAGTGCTTTGAGATGACACTGAAGTCTTAAAATGGGAGTAATATGATATATAATTATTGTAAACATATACTCATTGGGTATTGTCCACTATTATTTTCCTTCCTCTAAAGGTAATTCTTTTCTTATTTTGTAACTATATTCAACATGGTTGGAGTTTTTAAAAATATAATTTTTCAAATAAGTGCACCACTGTTATGCTAGACTTTTTGTAAAGTCATCACTAAACAAGATTTATTCACTCCTGCATTAAGAGAGATCAATACAATTAAAGGAAAAAAATACAGGCATGTTATTTGAAACCTCATATTGATCTGATGGGACTGAAACTATGATTGATAAAAGAGTTCCAGAAATATTCCAAGTGTCTTCTTGCTGAAATTACCAATTACAGTTTATCTATGTAGTACCACTATGAAAATAACATTTACTCTGGGATCCTGATCAATTAATTGGACAGGCATGTACTATGATTTCTTCCTAATTCATTTGAGGAAAATATAATGAATCTCAGGAAATTTGAATACTGAGCAACCATCCTACTGTACCTCAACAGTTAGGTCAATTGCAAATGTATCTAAAATTCAATGCTTACATTTAAAATATACAATATTTATGTAGTTATCGCTGTCCCTTTCTTACTCACTTGTTTAACTTTGAGGAAGAGATAGAAATACATTGATCTGAATTTGCTTCCTAAAGGGCTGTTATGGATCTTAGCAGTACTTGAATCTCAGAAAATCGAACAAGGGTAAAGAGGAAAATAATATAATCTCTGCCAAAACCAAATACAAATATGCCTAGACATTGTTCACTGGTTGTTAATCACTATTAAGACTTAGAGAATTCTCTTTAAAGCAAAGCTTCTCAAAGAGTATCTATATGGATCTCCGAGATCCTTTTAATGTATCCAGGTGGTCAAATCAATTTCATAACAATACTAAGACACTGAAACTTGTGCTGAAACTTGCACTGATGGTACAAAAACTATGGTGGATAAGCCACCGCTACCTTAGGATAAATCAAGGGGGTGGCACTAAAAAAATATTACTAGTCATATTCTTCATCATTGCATACTTGTAGCAAAATTATTTAATTAATTGCCAGTTCCATTTAATAATGGTTCTTGATGAAATCGGAAAAATTATTAATTCTATTAGATTGGACTTTTAAGCATACCTCTTTTTAATATTCCATGTGATGAAACAGAAAGTACACACAAAGTAGTTGTGTTGCATACCCAAATATAATGATCGTCTCAAGAAGTACTTCTGCAATTGCTTGAGTTAGTGATTTGAATTAGCCTTTTTTTTAATAGAACATATTTTTACTTGAAAGAAGGACAAACTATCCTCAGTGAAACATGAGTATTTGGCAAATAATTTCTTGAAATTGAACAAAATAAGTCTGTTCACTTCAAGGAAAACCATCAACAGTATTTTTGCTATTAATAAGATTTAAGCATTCAAGTGAAAATTAGACATTTGGAAAACTTACACTTGCTACTGTGGGCTTAACAGCTTTGCAATACTAAAGGTTTTTGTTTTTCTGTGTTTTGTTTTTATTTTGGCACTGGGCATTGAACCCAGGGCTCTTTACCACTGAGCTACATCACCAGTCCCCCCCCCCCCTTTTTTTTTTTTAATTTTAAGACAACATCTCACTGAGTTGCTAAGGCTGGCCTGGAACTTGTGATCTTCCTGCCTCAGCCTCCCAAGTTGCTGAGATTACAATGAGCTGTTATTCCAGGCTTAAAGGTTTTTTGTTTTTGTTTTTGTTTTTGTTTGTACTAAACAGGGGTGATTAACCACTGAGCTACCTACCCAACCCCTTTTATATTTTATTTTGAGACAGAATCTTGCTAAGTTGCTTAAGCCCTCACTAAGTTGCTGAGGCTGGCCTTGAACTTGTGATCCTCCTGCCTTAGTCTCTTAAATTGCTGGGATCACAGTCATGCACCTAAAGAGAGACAGATACTGTGGTGCGCACTTGTAATCCCAGCTAAAGTTGAGGCAGGAGGATCAGAAATTTGAGGCCTTGGCAACTCAGTGAGACTCTGACTCAAAATAAAAAGGGCTGGGGACATAGCTCAGTGATAGAGCATCCTAGGTTCAATCCCCAGCACCAAAATAACTAAAAAGTGCTAGAGAGGGTAGTGGATGTTAATGTGACAGAGTATGAAAAGTTTCTTTACATGCTATCACATTCCATATTGTTCCTAACCTTTCAGAAACCACCATTTCTGATGTTGATGTAATATTAAGGAAGAAGATCCACAGTTGTCTGAAAAGGCTATTAAAACATTCTTCCCTTTTCCAGTTACAAATCTGATGCCACATTTCTTCAATTCGAACAACATATTAAAACTGATTGAGGTCAGTCTGAGGAAGGCACCGTCAGTGACAGGCAGGGGAGGACGGGGAGGCGGCGTCTCCCTAAGCGGAGCGGGCAGCGGCCCGCGGGGGCTTGGCCTTGCCCGCGTCGCCTGCCAGTCCCCGGCCCGATGGCGGCGGCCGTGCCGCTGGGCCGCGCGTAGGACATGCATCTTCCGTGTGTCATAGAGCTGCTTCATTGGAGCTGGACAGTGAGCCCTGGGAACCTGATTGGGTGGACAATACTCCAGCCATTGCCAGAGAGACTCTAGGCTGTTGGCGTGGAGTGCAGGATGAAGAGGCACCTAAGCAGAGCATTTTTATAGAGGGAGTTTCACAAACCAGGACTCCCAAGGGAGGCTCTTCTACCCAGGACTCCCACCCCTGTGCGATGTGTGGTCAGCTCTTGAAAGACACTTCACACTTGGCCAAGCACCAGGAAACACACCCTGGGCAGAAACCGTACTTGTGTATGGCATGTGGGGAGCAGTACTGGTTCAGCGCCAACCCTCACCAGCCCCAGAAGCAGCCCAGTGAAGAGAAACCCTTTAGAAGGGACAAGGGCAGTACCTTTCTTGGGAACCACTGTCCTGTCCAACCCTCAGAGATGCCTTTTATGACAAGAAAGGGTTGTAAAGACTCCCCAAGCAGCTCAAGCATTTTCCCGCACCGTCACCCTCACAGAGAGTGGGATCCACCTGGTGACACCAAGTACGAGGAGACCTTTCCCAGTGGACAGAGGCATTACAGATGCAGTGAATGTGGGAGAGCCTTCAGCCGCAAAGACTCACTTGTTCAACACCAGAGAGTCCACACTGGAGAAAGACCTTACGCATGTGGTGAATGTGGGAAAACCTTCAGCCGCAAGCCCATACTTGCTCAGCATCAGAGAATCCACACTGGAGAAATGCCTTACGAATGTGGCATATGCGGGAAGGTTTTCAATCATAGCTCTAGCCTTATTGTACACCAGAGAGTCCACACTGGAGCGAGGCCTTACAAATGCAGTGAATGTGGGAAAGCCTATAGCCACAAGTCCACACTTGTTCAGCATGAGAGTGTTCACACTGGAGAAAGGCCTTATGAGTGCAGCGAATGTGGAAAATACTTTGGTCACAAATACAGGCTCATTAAACATTGGAGTGTTCACACTGGAGCAAGGCCTTATGAATGCATTGCATGTGGGAAGTTCTTTAGCCAAAGCTCTGATCTTATTGCACACCAGAGGGTTCACAATGGTGAAAAGCCATATGTGTGCAGTGAATGTGGAAAAGCCTTTAGCCACAAACATGTACTTGTTCAGCACCACAGGATTCACACTGGAGAAAGGCCATATAAATGCAGTGAGTGTGGGAAGGCCTTCAGGCAAAGGGCTTCCCTCATCCGCCACTGGAAAGTCCACACTGGAGCAAGGCCTTAGTTTGCAGGTGCAGCCATGCCCTTGTTCGGCATGACTGGTACCTGAGAACAGATCAGAAAGCAGTCTTTGTTGTGTAGCCCTCGGCCAGAGGTTGAGCCTCAGGCAATCACACATCTGCCCTGGGGAATTCCTGAGTGCCAGCTGTGTGGGAAGCTCTCCCGGACTTTGTTGCGATTTTGACCTGCACGGACCCTTGCTAGAATCCTATCACTGGCATCGCCTCTGAGAGGAGGCACTGTTTTGGCACTTGAGTCCTGTGTTGTGCACTCCAGTGTGCAGTGAGCGCCACACCTCTGTGCCCCTCAGCTAGGTCATCGGTAGCCCAAGGCTGTGGAGCACCCTCGCTCTCTCCTGCCTCTCCCCTGCCTAGATTAACCTGGACTTGGCCAGGTTTTGGCCTGTAGAATTCTGCCAGCTGCCAGCACAGGTTTTCTTTCGGCATGGACATTGTTGGTCTCAGGTGGCACCTGTGGTGGATCGGCCCAGTTTCTCAGACATCTAACCTGAAACTGCCTGCCTTAGATTGTTCTGGTTTGGCTCAGATGCCTTAATTTCTATATTACTTTTAGTCTGGGGGATTCTGTTAACTCTGTTGGTTGGTCTGGGAGCAGAATCTCCACCCCATGAAGGGGTGGAGAGCTTTTGTGAGAGCTCTAGTGTTTGTGTCTTGACGATGCTTGTAGGATGGCAAAGAACAGCCCTCATTCTAGCGTTAGCTCCCTCGTATTGGTGCTTGCTCTCTCCTAGGAAAGAATACTCACCTTTGCAGGTCCGATCTTGGGGTCTGTATGCCAGTAGTGTTTATATGACCAAAGTCACCCTAAGCAGTGGGAGTTTGACAATCCTGTAGTGTGTCTGGGAGCATTTTACATTGGGTCTCTTATTCTCAGAGGATATTTCATATTTTCCAGCCCTTTTGAGGATAACTTGACCCTTAAGACCTGAAATATGTCATTTGGTAGGCAGATACCTCTGGTGTCCCAAAGAAGGACCAGGTGGGGACCATAGTACAGGACCCTGATTAACAGGGAGTTAGGAGAGTGCAGCAGACTATAGGGATGGAAAGTATATCCATAGTAACCAGGTGTGGTGCCATACCTGTAGCCCCAGCTACCCAGAAGGCTGAGGCAGGAGGATCAGTTGAGCTCAGGAGTTCAAGATAGCCTGGGCCACATACTGAGACCCCCATCTCAAAAAAAGTTTCTCCACAAATGTTTCCATCACTCTGGCTTTAGGGGGATTTGCAGAAATTCTCAAGACTCCCATATCTTTGTCTCTCATGGCTAAGGTCACTGACAGATGTCATTCTAAATATTTTCTGCAACAGATGGGACATAACTATAGTGTACAGTCTCAAGTTTTGATACATATTTGCACCTGTGCAGCCAAAAGTTTCTTGATTCCCTTTATAATTTATCCCTTTCCTGCCCTCAGGTGATCGCTGATCTACTGTTACTGCAGGTTTGTTTTTATTGCCTGGATTTTATATGTGTGAACTAATGCAATACATCCTGAGGTATCTGGCTTCTTTTACTCTGATTATTTGTGTTCATCCAGGTTGTCTTGTGTGTTGGTAGTTTATTTCTTTTCTTTTGTACTGTCACTGAGCATATTCCATTACGGAGAAATATTTCCAAAGCAAGTCATCTGGAGACACTCACCCAGAAACCAAACTGCAGTGTCTGTTATAACTCAACCTTGAGGTGAGTGCAGTGTGTAGGTACTGACTAGTCCTCGTAAAGGTGAGAGGGAGCTACGTGACCAAGTAAATACAAGGAGGTAGGGATTTGGGGGTGGGGAGAGTGTTCCTTGGATATTGGTGACTTCAGTCATGTGCTTTGTTTTCATTTTACTTTTTTAATCCTTTAATAGTGAATTAAATTGACTGATTTTCCAATGTCATGCCAACATTACATTTCTAGGAAAAAACGTTTTATTATTTTATGTATTGGTGGATTTGTTTAGGTGTTTTAAATTTTTTTTTTAGTCTACATTCATGAAGGATGTTAGTTTCTAACTTTCTTTTAATGCCTGGGTTTGGCTTTGGTTCCAGCATAATGTTGACTTTACAGAATAATTTGGTAGATATTCCTTACTACTGAATTATCCGAAAGAGTTTGTGAAATTGGTATTTCTTTCTTAAGTGTTTGGTAGAATTCACCAGCGAAGCTATCTGGGTCTAGAATTTGTTTTGTAGGTAAGTTTTTAACCACAAGATTAATTTCCATGTTCCTCCTCCTCTTCTTCTCTCTTTCTCTGTCTAGAACAAGTTTTAATGGATTATGTCTTGCAAGGAGTAACTTGTTAATTTTATTTAAGTAGTCAAAATGTTCAAAATTCCCTTATTACTAGTAGTATCTAGAATCTGTAGTCATGCTATTTCTCTTATTCTGATACTGGTGGTGTCTATACAGAATTTTTAATTCTTGATCAGTTTTGATAGAGATTTATAATAAATGTTATGATCTTACAGCACCTGGGTTCATTAATTTCTCTACTTTGTTTCTTTTTTTCTCTTTCAGTCTGACTTTTACTAATACCTTCAGCTTTTATTTCTCTTTTGCTACTTTTTCATATGAAAGGTGTCCTTCATTTGACACCTTTGGGGTTTTTATTTTTTTACTAATATAGGTACATCATGGTAGCATTGTCCCATAAGGACTTTTAGTTCCCTCCCATGAAACTTGACATATTGTGTTTTCATTTTAATTAAGTTTAAAAATCTTTAAAATTTCTTTATAAGTCTCTTAACATGTCTCTCTTTAGAAGTGTGTTAGTTTCCAAATATTTCAGGATTTTCTTTATTTTTTTCTGTTAATTTCTAATTTAACTCCATTTCAGAGTACATACCTTATGACTTGAATCATTTGTATTTCCCAGAATATGGGCTATCTGTAAGAGTTGCAGGTTCACCTGACATGACTGTATATTGTACTATTGTTAGGTAACGGGTTCTATAAGTGTCAAAGGTCAGGATGGCTAATAATATTGTCTAAGTTTTTTGTAACCTCACTTATTTTCTGTGTTTGGGAATTGTTTATGGCAATTATTTGAATATAATTGCATATATCTTTAAATATAAAAGTAGATTTACCTATTTCTCTGTGCAGTTCTATCAGTTTTTTCTTCATGTATTTTCAAGCTGTTTTACTTGGTGAATAAACATTTCCTATTGTTATGTCCACTTAAAAAACAAAACAAAACAAAACAAAAAAAACTGATTGAATTCAGGCACAGATATGAGAAAGCAGCTGTCTTCTACTAAGCAAAAAATTAAATTTGTAAAAATGTAAAACAGTAACATTCTTCACTAAAATTTTGTTTTATGTAAGCTGTAGTTAATTTTCATTAAAATATGCTATTTATGTTAGCATGTAATAGGTTTTAAAAATGAGTTAATACCCATCTTAAAAATTTCTCAGTTTTAAGTTCCTATACAGTGACTATTTACAGATAAAACCTATATAAACAAAATATCTTTCTGATCTTAATAATTTTAAGAGTATAAAGAAGTCCTGACAGGGAATGAAATTGACCAAATTATATTGTTATATGTGTGCACATGAAAATATGTAACAACAAATATCACTGTTAAGTATAATTATAATGTGCTAATTTTAAAAATTAAAAGAATAAGAAGTCCTGGGACTAAAAATTTGGGAGTTGTTCCTTTAGGGCTCAGGGAATGGCTCAGTGATAAAGTGCTTGCCTTGGGTTCCATCCCCTACCCTACCAAAAAAATAAATAAATAAATACATAAATAAATAAATAAAATAAAAGAGAGAATTACTGCTTTAAAGAATACTTTATTTCTAATAGCCAAAGCAGTCAGATAAGAGGAGAATTTATTTCTAGGCTGTCAGGATTCATTACTTTCAAAGTAATGTCCAGCATTCTCCTTTACCCTTCTCCAAGTAACAAAAAAATATTTTTTCAAAAGGAATAAAAGTATGCATGCAAATAGGAAGCTAAATATTCTTAGGCCCTTTAGGAAGATTTCAATCAAGGTGTCTAACACTGTCATGTGCTATCATGGTTTAGTCAGTAATTTTTAAAAGATTATGTTAACCTAAGTTTTCTATTCTTAAGCCAAAATGTCAGAGACAATAGCAATTTGTTATATTAGCAGAGATGTCTTAACAAAAGCTCAAACTCACCTGTAAATACATTTGGATGAGGGAAGTTAATGACAACAAGCTTCATCACCATTTCAGGATAACAGATGGCAATGAGCCAGGCAATCATGCCTCCCCAGTCATGGCCAATCAGAACACACTTGCTATACCCTGTGATGGAGGAAACAATGTTGATATCATTGAAAAGAAACAAGCATTGGTGCAGCCACTCTGGAAAGCAGTATGGAGATTCCTCAGAAAACTTGGAATGGACCCACCATTTGACCCAGCTACCCCACTCCTCAGTTTATACCCAAAGGACTTAAAATTAGCGTACTACAGTGATGCAGCCACATCAATGTTCATAGCTGCTCAATTCACAATAGCTAGATTGTGGAACCAACCTAGATGTCCTTCAATTGATGAATGGATAAAGAAACTCTGGTGTATATACACAATGAAATATTATTCATCCATAAAGAAGAATAAAATTATGGCATTTGCTGGTAAATGGATGAAGTTGGAAAATATCATGCTAAGTGAGATAGGCCAAGCCCAAAAAAAACCAAAGACCAAATGTTTTCTCTGATAAGTGGATGATGATACATAACAAAGGGGGGTGGGAGTGGGGAAAAGAGAAGAATGAAGGAACTTATGATGGTGTAGAGGAAAATGGCGCGGGGAGAGGGTGAGGGAAGGAAATATAGTAGAGACATAGTATTACCCTATGTACATGTATGATTACATGAATGGTGTGACTCTACATTGTGTACAACCATAGAAATGAAAAGTTATATGCTATTTGTGTACAATGAATCAAAATGTAGTCTGTAAAAAGAAAAAGAAATTTAAATTAAAAAAAAAAAAGATGTGCTGATGGTACCAAAATGAAAAAAAAAAAAAAAAAAAGAAAAAAGAAAAGACACAGGCAGGTTCATCATTGCATCATATAAAACAGTTATACTTCTAAAACTACTCTTTCTATTCTCCTACCCTGTGTGTCCTATAAACTGTGTACTTTCACATGTATTTTGAGCTCAGTGGTTCCAAAATTTGTCTGCACATCTGAATTACCTAGCCAGATTTTTAGAAAATTTAGATGCCTAGTCTCCACTCTAGATCTACAAATTTAGAATATCTCCCAGGAATCCACAATAAGGGGGGGAAAAAGGGCCTGAAATAGCAGCTCAGCTTGGGTCTTATGGACCTGAGTATGGAAGTCATGGTAATCACTGCACATAATTAGGTCAATAAACAAGATTATTTGGATTAGTTTTTGAATGTTGAGAAGTTACTAGTTATAGTAAAATCATAAATGACTTCTTGTCTACCCAAGAATACAAATAACCCAATCAACAAATGGGCTAAGGAAATGAACAGAGACTTCACAGACAGATCTACAAAAAATCAACAGACATATGAAAAAATGTTCAACATCTCTAGTAATAAGAGAAATGCAAATCAAAACTATCCTAAGATTCCATCTTAACCTCAATTAGAATGGCGATTATCAAGAATACAAGCACAATAGGTGTTGGTGAGATGTGGGGAAAAAAGGTACACTCATACATTGCTGGTGGGGCTGCAAATTAGTGCAGTCACTCTGGAAAGCACTGTGGAGATTCCTTAGAAAACTTGGAATGGAAACACCATTTGACCCAGCTATCCTACTCCTTGGCCTATACCCAAAGGACTTAAGATCAGCATACTACACAGATACAGCCACATCAATGTTCATAGTTGCTCATTTAACAATAGCCAGATTGTGGAACCAACCTAGATGCCCTTCAATTGATGAATGGATAAAGAAACGTGATATATATATATATATATATATATATATATATATATATATACAATGGAATATTACTCAGCCATAAAGAATAATAAAATTATGGCATTTGCAGGCAAATGGATGAAATTGGAGAATATCATGCTAAGTGAGATAAGCCAATCTCAAAAATCCAAAGGAGGAATGATCTCCCTGATCAGTGGATGATGACACATAGTGGGGTGTGGGAAGGAGGTAAGAATGGAGGAAAGAGGAACTGTGTAGAGGGAAAAGAGGGGTGGGAGGGGTGGGAGGGAAGGAAAAAATAATGGAATAATCAAACACTATTATCCTATGTAAAAGTATGACTACACAAATGGTATGTCTTTACTTCATGTACAGAGAAACAAGATGTATCCCATTTGTGTACAAAAAAAAATTTAAAAAAAGAACCAAAAAAAAATGACTTGTTGATGTCCAACTTGTTCTTTCCTTTCCTTTCTTTCTTTTTTTCTTTTTTCTTTTTTCTTTTTTTTGTGGTGCTGGGGATTGAAACCAGAGCCTTGTGTGGCAAACATTGTACCAACTGAGCTATATCCCCAGCCCAACTTGTAAACATTTATTTTCAGGAATTATCTATTTTCTTTAACTTCACAAATCAAATGTTACAACTAAACACAGTGAAAAAAGAAAAAAAGTCATTAATTTGGAAGTGTGAAGTCAAACTGAATTAGTGGAAAGTCTTATTTATACCATCAATTATATATAGTCATGCACATCTCCATCAATGACAGGCTATATATATGATGGTAGTTCCATAAGAATATAGTAGAGTTGAAAAATTCTTATCACCTAGTGGCATAGCTGTTCTAACATAGCCCTGTGTTGGTGGTGATGCTGGTGTAGACAAACCAGTGCTACCAGTCATATAAAAGTACTGCAGCACATGCACTCATGTATAGTACATAACACTTGACAATAATAATAAATGACTTCTATTTGTTTATATACTTACTATACTTTCTATCATTATTTTAGAATATACTTTCTAATTATAAACAAAAAATGACTATAAAACAGTATGTTGTGTTATGCTGGTAGCAGCCTCACGTGTCTTGTGTATGCCAAATCTCTTGTGTATGCCATGTTGTGCATGCCTGCAATCCCAGTGGCTTGGGAGGTTAAGACAGTAGGATCCTGAGTTCAAAGCCAGCCTCAACAACTTAGTGAGGTCCTAAGCAACTTGACAAGAACCTGTCTAAATAAAATACAAAAAAGGGCTGGGGGGCTGGGGTTGTGGGTCAGTGGTAAAGTGCTCACTTAGCACTTGTGAGGCCCTGGGTTCCATCCTCAGCACCAAATAAAAATAAATAAGATAAAGGTATTGTGTCTGTCTACAACTAAAAAAAAAATTTTTTTTAAAATGGGGGGACTGGGGCTGTAGTTCAGTGGCAGAGTGCTTGCCTAGCATGTGTGAGGCACTGGGTTTGATCCTTAGAACCACATTAAAACAAATAAAATAAAGGTATTCTGTCCATCTACAACTACAAAAAATTTAAAAAAGAAAAAAAAGGGCTGGGGATGTGATTCAGTGGTTCAATTCCTAATACCAAAAAAAAAAAAAAAAGGCCATATATTCCATCATTATTGACATGCAACTATATAAATTCAATTTCATGTAATCATTATAGTAATATGAATTAAGTTAAATTAGTTAAGTTAGATTCCTATGGGATTTATCTTGTACAGATGAACAAGATTCATTTGTAATTTATTCCTGGAGTACTTAAAATTGATTCTTTCAGTATTTCTCACTATTATATTATTATATTATATTATTATATAATTAGATATTACATTATATATTGTTATATATTAACACACACAAATGCTCTATTTATATTATTAATTGGCTAGAACATTTTGTGATGACAAATTTAGGCAGCTCTGAACTGGATTATTACAAAATCTGAATAAAATATAGCTGTTCAAAATCATCATCTGAAAATATAGCTACTTTATTACAATTAGACTCAATAATAACACTGCATGTTGAGACCTTAGATACCGTTCAGTTTTTTCTCCTCTAAAAATTCTCGCCAGATCTATTCTCTTGTTAGATTATTGTAGGAAAGGCCTTTGATTCATGGTGTTTCTTACTATGTTGTTTCCATTAACATGCTGATGATAACATCGGGAATTTAGTCAAAGGAGATGTAGTAGATTGGATTCCTGATAAACAATATTTACACTGCCGTCTTTAAACTGCCAAGGAAGAAGTACACTTTTCTGCCTCTTTGATGTCAAACTTGGCCATCTGATTTACTTTGGGTTTTTGGTGGCTTGATCTGACTTTGGGTTCTGCCATAAAATTGCATATGTGCTATAGTTTTATATATCTTGCTTTAGCCAATGGGCTGCTAATAGAAACTTGAAATATGGCTGTGCAGCTGGACTCAGCCTCTGGCCACCTCTGCCATTGCCAGGAGAAGATCCCCCTACCCCTGCACCTGCCATTAGCTACCTCCCAGCCCAGCTCAGAGAGAAACCAGTCCCAAGTGGTCCTGCAGCTTGAGGCAAAGACCCAGAGGGATCCAGTCTACAGTTGACCTGCAGATCCATAAACAGGAATAAATTATTATGATTGTCACTGAATTTAGGGTGGTTCATTATACAATATTATTGTGATACTAGCTAATCAATTCAAGAGAGGTCATGCAAATGCTTTTGCATCTTATAATATTTATAATATTTCAAATAAATATTTAGGTGTGAGCTATGAAGAAATACATTTTCAGAGCTCAGGAATCAAATTTTCAATAATTAGTTCTGAAAATAATAAATATTATACATGGGATCTATTTATTTCCCAATCAGACAGCACCTTCCTCCTTTTATTCCCCAAAGGAAGAGAAGAAAGGTCTATTTGTAATTACAAATTTTGAAAGTCATTCTTGACTGTTTATTCATGATACATTATTTTAAATTTCCTATATAAATATTTCAGGAAAAATCATGGTGACAGGATCCAGATAAAAGCTAGGGTAGATAGATGGAAAACACATTCTCTCAAGAACTCACCAAGGGGCTGGAGTTATGGCTCTGTGATAGAGCTCTTGCCTGGTGTGCGTGAGGCCCTGGGTTCGATACTCAGCACCACATATAAATAAAATAAAATAAAATAAAAAGATCCATTGACAACCAAAAAAACAATTTAAAAAAGAAAAAGAACTCATCAATTCACAATTTGTTGAATGTTAGTCCCTTAAAAAGAATTATACTTTTTTTAAAAAACTAACTTACCTAAGGAGTCCAAAATATCCTTTATATCTGTAATTAGACAGTCCAATTTATAATTTTCTCGATGTCTGGGAGCATCTGTTTCTCCATAGCCTCTCAAATCCAGTGCGACAACTCTATATTCACTTTTAAATTCCCTCAGTTGGTAACGCCAAGAATACCTGCAGGGAAAAAGAAACATTAAAAATATCCTATTAAGTAGTAACACAAAGAGTAGAATTAGCCAGGTATTAGAGTCACCTGAGGTTTCTCCCAGTACTTGGGAGGCTGAGACAGGAAGGAGGATAGTTTAAGCCTAGGAGTTTGAGACCAGGCTGGATCACACAGTGAGACTCCATCTCAAAAATGAACAAACAGTAACATTAAAGATTTACTAAGTGGAAAATTGTAAAAATTCTTATTTTGAAAAAGGTCACATGTCGGCAGGAAAAAAGAGAACCTTGTGAGAAGGAAGCACCGAGTATCTTTATTACAATTATTTTATCTTTTACCAGCTCCAGTGGGTTAGAACAAAAGACCAGTATTTACAGAAACTACAAAATATGAGATACTAAAATTGACATACACATATATACAAATATACATATATTCATTCAATTTTATAGGTATTTCTTAATCAGGGAATCTGTACTAATAACAGTTAATTTACACCTGAATTTCTAGACAGAACAAACAGATTATAAAGTTTTTAAGTACTGTGGAGAGGAAAGATGAGTTTGAGAGTTTTACCAAAACATCTAAATGCCAATTCTGGCTAGGCTCTGGTAGAGTAAGGTAAACAAAACACTTTCATATTGCAGAACCATTTTACTGGATGAAAATTTATTTTCCTCTAAAGTAGATTTTACTCATCTTACTCTTCTGTCAAATAGGGCTCAGTGTTTTTAGTAACTATAACACTAATGGATGAAAAATATGGAAGTCAAAACAAAAACTGTCACTGAAAGAATCCAATAGAGCAACAATTTAAGGCAAACTTCTGCTTGCCAAAGCAAAATGCTGTAGAGGGTCCTGGACCATGAGGATAATCAAGAGTGATATTCAAAACATTTAACCATGAAAATGACCAGCACTGACCAGTTAGAATAACTATAGTGCAGCAACCAAGCCATGGAGGCCTCTGCTGAGCCAGGCATTCCCCCTGTACTTGATCATGAAGGACAGAATTAATTGAAAAAAAACAGAGATCCAGAAGTTTTTCTTCCTCAAATAAGCAAAGTTATTTTGGATAAGAGCTATGAAAAAGAGTTTTGTTGTTTTTTTTTTTTTTTTAAAGTGACTCATGTTATGGAACTCAAAATAAGTATTTTTAAAAGAGCATCTGCATGCACATCTGTTCATGAAAACACAGTGTAAAGTATTTGACACAAGCCAAATGGGAGATTATTCTCTGAAAATACTTTTTGAGTGCATTAGACAAGCAAACACAGGGATAGATGTAAGATTATAAACCAGCAGTGAGAAGGAGACTGCAATGCCAAGTGACATAAAGTAGTTAGGTCCATTTAACAAGTTGATAACCTAACCTTATATCAATAGATAGACTATTAGGAAAGGTGTCAGACACATATTTAGAATTAGGTATGGATATAGAACCTCTGATCTAACACTAGGGTTTCTATGACTTGTGAGAAATCTGCAAAAACATTTACAATTAAGATGAATTTAAAAATGTAAGAGACAGCATCTTCTTTGGCTGGGCCATAGTAATCTTGTTAATCTTATCTCTGGGTTGTAACAGACAAATGAAGCAATTTGCTTCCTTAAAGAGTCTCATATATTCACATATGATTTTTATTATTTTTCATTAGCCTTTATTATAATTTTGAATTGGATTCTTGTCTTTGCAAATAAACCTCAACTCCTCCTTCTTTATAATCTCTCCTAACAAATCAATAATGTTCTGCAGATTTAACCTCTTAAATATTTATGTAATCACTCCTCCCATCCATCCTGCTATGAATACCTTAATTGAGGCCTCCATTTATGCAGCAGCCTATTGATTGGTCTGTGTCCATTTCATTCCCCTCAGCTCTCTCTTCTACAAAATCAGAATGATATAGCAAAACCACAGACTGTCTTATGTCATTGCCCTGCTTAAAAATGTTTTATGACTTCTTATTATTAGTAACATGAAGCCCAAGCTCATTATCCTAGAAGACCAAACCTTTAACATTTGACAATTGCCCAGTTTTCCAGACTGATTATTTTTCATTCATTCTCTGTCACTTGCTTTAAAATAAAAAGAGTTGACATCCACATCATTCTTACTATATGCGAGGCACAATTTTATGTGCTTCATATGTGATAATGTTGATCTTCAAAATGAGACTATGAAGTAGGCATTATTATCCCCACTTTACGGATGAAGAATCAGAGGCACAGCAAGGTTAACAAATGCCAAAGGTCACAGGGTTAGCAAGTAGGACAACTAGAATTCAAACTTAGATGATCTGACCTCAGAGTACACGTTATACTAACCCTGAAACCTTAAGCAGCTGTAGTGAACACATGAGTACTGTGTTTCGCTTTTACGGCTTTTTTCATATGGTGTCCTTTGTCTGAAATATCATCCCTTCCCACCATCCCTTATTAACCCACAATCCCTTACTCTTACTTCTCAGTTAACTCTTCCTCACATTGGATATGTTCTCTTCCAGGGGATATCCCAGGCTGCCTCCTTTACAGGCTGGCATGGGTGTCCCCTTCTGTACACTCCTCAGTGAACTGGGCACATGTTACATAATGATCTGTTGATAGCGAGCTCTTCTACTCAATGGTGAGCTCCCTGAGTTATCTGCAAGTGCTTAATAAAGATTTGTTGAATAAGCAGAACAACAAACTAATGGAACACTGAATAATGGTAGTGCTAGAAATGTCCTTTGTTCAATAAGACTTCTTTCTGTCCCAGTTCAAATCTTAAGACAATGACAGCTAAAAGTCTCTTATTCTTGGTGGGGAATTTATCATCAATTTTTTATTAAATGTGCATTGTTTAAATATCAAGTATTAGCATCTTTATTTAAGATTCATTTAAAGATTGCAAGGTAAAAATTTGATTCACTGTGCAAAATTCTACATTTTGCATCTAAATTGTATTAGAGATCATGTAATGTGGTACCTGGATGTCATTGAAATTGCCTAAAAAAGAGCCAGGCTTGGTGGTACATATTTGTAATCTCAGCTACTTGGGAGGCTGAGGTAGGGGGATCACAGGTTCAAGGCCAGCCTGGGCAACTTACTGAGACCTCGTCTTAAAATAATACATAAAAAGGAATGGAGCCAGTGTGGTGGCACGTGCCTGGGGAGACTGAGGCAGGAAGATTATAAGTTCAAAGTCAGACTGACCAACTTAGTGAGGCTCTAAGCATCTTAGTGAGAATCTATTTAAAAATAAAATATAAAAAGGGCTGAGGATGTGACTCAGTGATTAAGCACCTCTGGGTTTGATCCCTAGTACCAAAAAAAAAAAAAAAAAAAAAAAAAAAAATGGTGAGGGTGCTGGGGATGTAGCTCAGTGGTAAAGCACACCTGAGTTCAGTTCCCTGTACTGAAAAATAAATAAGTAAATAAATAAACCAAACACGTCTATTGGTGCTGTTAACAATGAATGGAGCCAAATTATATCCTACATAATTCTAAGACATAGGGTAACTGCATATTTTAATAAATTACAAAAGAATATTTAAATGTCCTCTACCTAAAATTCAAAAATAATAACACACTTTAGCCTTAAACTGAAAAATTACCCCAGTGATAGACTGATGGGCATGTCATTCATATGAATTAAACAGAAACAACCCCTTTAATACAAGAATGAGACATATTATGAGATCAGTAACCTCTGAAATTATGAGCAAAACTATTTTCATCCACAATTGTCTTTTTTCTGGTAGTTTTAGATAATAGCAAGGGCCACTGAGAAAACAAGAAACAAAAACAACCTCTTTCCCAGTTAGGGAAAGAGGCTCAGCCCCTCCTAGGTTACCAGGTTGGCCCCTCTTGGGTTAAAACATCTTTTCCCTCTTCACAGAGAAAGGCCGTGGTCCTCTCGGCCTCTGTGCTCAGCCATCTGCCAGAGAAGCATTCACTTGCCTCAGCTCTTGAATGATGACACGTGCATTCCGTGCAGCTGGGGTTGAAGACAGCTCACAGAAATTGCCTGGGTCAGCTCAAAAATGTTTTTGAAAGAGATGCAAATTGAGGTAAAGAGAGTGGGAGAAAAATCATCTTTGACAAACAGCCTTATTTGGGACTAATTTAGCTAAAGTTCTCACAGATGTGTATCTTCTTTGATGTTTCCTTTAGATTTTAAGAAAGAAGCCCCGGGATTTTATTTTTTTCTGTGTACCATATAATAGTATACATTAAACATCACCATTCTTCAACTGCTATTCTCAGGAAATGATGATAAATGTAGATAATACATTATATTTGTATGGTGCTTTTCTGATTAAAAAGCACTTTTTCACACACATTACTAATAAATGATTATTATGTTTTTATTAAGTATTCCTGACTACTTGACCTACAAACAAGTTTATAATTTCTTGGAGTAGTTAGGCAAAACTTAATCAATAGACATAACATTTACATTTATATTTACAATATAAATTTAAATTGGTTTGAAATGCCATGCATAAAGGTTTTCTTTTCTTCCCTTTTTTTTTCTTTTGAAATGAAAAAGTTTTGTCCTAAAACATAAATCTTAGAAGTTTTTCCTAAAATTCTAAAAAATTTATCCTAAATTCTACCATTTGGATTGACTTTTTTCCATGAACCTCCAGATGGAACTGACTGAATCCTATAAGGATCACAGTAACATTTTGATTGGAAGGAAGAACAGAATGAGCAATAACATGGAAGTCTTGGCTTAAGGTATGACATACTCAAACAGAGGTATTTGATTATCACATGGGCAATTTCCATGTAGTTAATTTAAAACTCTCCCTGAAAAACCGGGTAGCACTCTGATTAATGGTCAGTAAAGTTCAATGAACTCAATACGGTCTATTTGAGTAATTCAGTTATCTAGGTTTGTTGTTCTTCTTTTAAATTATAGGAAGGCTGTTTCTGGAGTAATAGATTTGATGGATAGAAGGGGCTTGTTTTCTGTCTGTAATGTGCATCCAATTCCTACTCTATGAGTCTTCAGAATAAAAACATCTCTAGTAGCTTTTGAAGAAAAATCAACCATTCCTCACACAAAACCCCCTTTGAACACATTCAAGACTTGACTTTGCTGGAGCAAAGGGTGCAGATGTCCAAGGATCAGTACTAGGCCCCTCCTAAGCTATCCCATTCACTAAAAGTTCTAGGACATATACACTCCTATTTTGCAAATGGGCTATCACAAGGAGTAAATAAAGGGACAATACTATGAAAAACGTGCAAAAAATTATCATCTCTTAAGATAAAACAGAGAGCATCTATTGCTCTATATTAAATCAGTACCACTGCCATTCTCTGGGACTCTTTGAAACAATTACTAACTAGTTGAAGTGGTTATAGGCTCATTTTTATCTTCATGTAGATTTTTCCACATATTAAAAGGTAAAATTCCAGGAAGGAAAAGAACATGGAAAAGCATTAGATCATTCATGTATTTTACTTAGACTGATGATTTAAAATGTTAAAGTAAGGTATTCTTATATTTTTTTTTGACTAGCTCTTTAACACTCTCTTGAATGTTTGCATAAGGTGTGAAATGTGAAGTATAATAATCCATGATTGTTATCAGAGCATTATCATTCCTATAGACTGAAGATAGCAGAGGTTAGCTCTACTGCCTATTATTTCAGAAGGGTAGCTATTCATAGCTACCCTTAATTGAGAAGATAAATGCAAAACACTTGGAAGAGTATTTGGATGTGGTGAATGCTCTGTAAAGGTTAACTATCATCATTATCATCACCAGAATTAGGATATTATAGGTCTCCACATTGAGTGAATGAGAATGAAGGATGAAAATGAACATTTATTGAGTATTCACTGGGACCATGTGAAAGGCCTTTCACATGTTTTGACTCTTTTTTATCACAACATCTCTGCAAGATTATTGTAAAAGATTGTGCAGGATTCTGTAGTCATGTTACTCTGGGCAGATTTGACTAATGCTTCTTAGTAACATTTCTCTGTGAGCCAGTCATGTCACGTACTCCACGAGGCAAGTCCCCATACATCTGCTTGCATGGCACTGGGCACTGTTCCTACCACCTAATTAGGTTGCTTCCAAATGGAAAAACACACTGTAAGACATGTTTGTTTATGCAGCTAATCCAGACAGGAAAAAAACCTTCATGAGGAGAAAGCCTTCTCAGAAACAGGCACCCATAGGCTTCTTATTCTAGAAAAATTATGAAATAGATAGGTCTTTGCCATCTTCCATTCCTTTCTCTAATGCCTAATACTTCCTAAGACACTAACATCCTCAATGCATTTGTTTATGAGGTTCCTTTCATTCATAAAGTATTCACTAAATTGTCTAAAGGTAATATTCCTTTCAGAGCTAGATGCATTTTACATCAGGATTTTGGGTGGCACAAAATCTTTTAAACTCTAAAAGAGGTGAAGAATTTGAAGTGGTGGAATTCTAGGTATTATGAGACACTACATGCATTTTACATCAGGATTTTGGGTGGCACAAAATCTTTTAAACTCTAAAAGAGGTGAAGAATTTGAAGTGGTGGAATTCTAGGTATTATGAGACACTACCAGAGAAATTCTGGGACATGTTGTTGCCCCAGAACTTTCAAAAGATACCAGATAGTCTGCCTTTGAGTCAACTTGGAGAGTAAACTTTTTTTTTCCCATCTATTTCTTGACATTTGTAGTTCAGGAACCATCTGAAGATCACAGCCCTGTGCTATCAAAAACTGGTTTTACCACTATGATATCTACTATCTCTTTTAAAGATGTTCATTAAAAATAAAGTTTAATTAGGTGTTGATTTCATTTGTATTTATTTGGCCCTATAAAATCAACAGAGAATAAAAATTTTCTCCTAGGTAACTGCAATGGTCTGAATGTGTACTCCCAAATAAATATGCTGAAACTTAATTGCCAATGAGATCTTACTGAGAGGGGCCCTTAAGAGGTGATTAAGTCATGAGGGCAGAGTTCTCATAAATGGTATTAGTAACTTTATAAAAGGGATAGTGGGAACTAGTGAGGTCCTTTTTGTCCTTCCAACCTTCCTCCGTGTGAGGACAAAGCATTGGCCCCTCTCGTGTGGCACCATCTTGGAAACAGAGATGGGGCCTTAACCAGACCCTGAACCTTCCAGTGCCTTGATTTTTAACTTCCCAGCCTCCAGAACTGTGGAAAACAAATTTCTGTTCTTTATAAATTAGTCTTGGGTATTTTGTTTTTAGCAATACAAATAGACTATCCAGAACTCCTAACTGTTAATTTTTGGTGATAGATTTTCTTCTTACTATGAAATACTTAGGTTTTCAGGTTATCCTGCATTCACATAAGCCAATGACGTCATGCATAGGAAATAGTTTACATTAAGTTTCCACAAGTCCTATTTTCTCTGCCTTCTCTCATCCCAAGTTTCACGAAACACTTCCTAATGAGAAATACTCCAAGACTTTTGTTTGTTTAAAGTCTTATTCCCCGACCCCCAGTGTTGTATTTTGTCTACAGTAGATACTCCATGAAAAATTGTTTTGTAACTAATTCAGAAATTTGAAAAATTTAGAGACCTTTTTTATCCTCAAAAATAAAGTTTAAGAATGGTTACATGTAGGTTTCTTTTATCCTTCTTCACCTTCTCCTCCTCCTCCTCCTCCTCCTCCTTCTTTTTTTGAATGAGGGGATTGAACCCAGGGGTGTTCTTCCACTAAGCTGCAACAGCCCCAGCCCTTTTTATTTTTATTTTGATACAGGGTCTCACTAAGTTGCCAAGACTTTGGTCTTAGACTTTTTAAAAATATTTTTTAGTTATAGATGGACACAACATCTTTATTTCATTTATTTATTTTTATGCGGTGCTGAGGATCAAACCCAGTGCCTCACATGTAAGAAGCAAGCACTCTACCACTGAGCTACAACTCAGCCCTGGTCTCAGACATTTTTTTAAAAAAATATTTTTAGTTGTAGATGGACGTAATAACCTTTGTTTTGTTTATTTAGGTTTTTTTTTTTTTTTTTTTTCTTTTTTAAATGTGGTGCTGGGGAATGAACCCAGTGCCTCATGTGTGGCTCTACTACTGAGCCACAACAGGGCTGGGAGCCCCTGGTCTCAGACTTTTGATCCTCTTATCTCAGCCTCCTGAGTTGCTGGGATTATAGGTACGTGCCACAGTGTGTGGCACATGTATGCAGGTGTCTTTAGGAGGAAAACCATTGCTGTGATTTAGGAATATTCAGAAATGATCTCTCTGGGCAAGTAAATAGATTGGGGTCTATCAAAAGTTATCATAATAAAATTATTCTATGGTGTGAATGTGGAACTTTTGAGAAATCTGAATTTCAGTGACTCAGAAGGCTGAGGCAGGAGGATCACAAATTAGAGGCCAGCCTCAACAACTTAGTGAGACCCTGTCTCAAAATTAAAAAGAAAAAAAAATGATGAGAGATCTTCATGGGTGGGATTAATGCCACCGTGTAAAGAGGAGTTCATCCCCTTTTGCCTCCCTTTCCTAGCACCTTCCACCATGTGATGACATAACAAGAAAGTCCTCATCATTGCCTTGATTTTGGACTTCCCAGCTTCTAAAACTGAGAGAACTTAACTTCTATTCATTATACATTACCCAGTCTTGGCATTCTGACATAGCAGTACAAGTCAACTAGGCCAATAAAACAAGTTTTAATGCAAAAGAAGAGTTAGTTGGTAAGTTTACCAGAATTCTGGAAATCCATGAAGGAGCAGCATAAGTGGTTTTCCTCTTTCTCCAGCAGCAACATAGTGAAATCTTAACCCAGAATCCTAAAAATAGAAGGCATGATATGTTTGGTTTTGATTGTCAAACTAATACATTTAGTATTTCCTTCATTAAGAAATACTTGCATTAACATCAAGAAATAAAATAAATATCATTAATCTCCAAAAGGAAAAAAATATGATCTATCAATAGGATAAAAGGACTGATTCACTTTTGCCTACATTCCCTTCACAGTGTCTTCCCTTCTCATTCTTACTATAAGGTAGATTTATATATTTTGAGCATCTGAAGCAATGTCATAATTTGTAACTTTCATCTTATTGATGTGTCATGTTTCATCTCACTCAAATTCTGCAGGATATGTATAATTCTGATCTGAATTTATAATCCTGCCAAGTTTACCTCCTAGTCATATACTTTTCTCAGCTTGCCCGTCAAAAGCTGTGCCATCAGTTATATAATTCACACCTCCTTCCCTTATTTTTAGGTCTCTCCTTCCCACATTATTTTGAGTGTTGCATGTACCATTCCTCTTGCTGCCTGTTCCTCATGGTGCATCAGTGTGTATTTCTAACAGAATACCCTGAGTGCTCAAGACTTCACTGTATACCTTGGGAGACAAAAAAGATGAAAGAAAATAATGGAAATACAAGAAGAGAACAACAAATACGAAGCCAATTGAAAGGAAGAAAGTAGAGAAAAGAGCAAGAAAGAAAAGCAAAAACTCTGAAAATGCAAGGAAAGAAACCAAGAACCTGAATGACAGACACTGGGTTTTAAACAGGTTACCCAAGCAATTAAATTTTCATATGTAAGAGATCCTTCAGAGTCATCTAATTCAACACCATCAAGTTGCAGATTTAGAAAATGAAGCCCAAGTGGGCCTGGTGGTGCACACCTGTAATCCCAATGACTTGGGAGGCTGATGTAGGAGGATCAAAAGTTGGGAGGCCAGCCTCAGCAACTCAGCAAGATCCTGTCTCAAAATAAAATTTAAAAAATGACTGGAGACATAGCTCAGTGGTAAAGCACCCCTGGGTTTAATCCCCAGTCCAAAAAGAGAAAGAAAAAAAAAAAAAAAAAAAAAAAAAAAGAAAAAAAAATAAGGACTAAAAATGTTAACACAAGTCATAAAGGTGGGTGGAAGCAGAATAGTGACTAGAATTCCCATCTCAATCTAACTCCCAGGACAATGTTCTTTCTACTCTGATTCTGCATCTCTGAGGAACTCTCTAGGAGGCTTGAGTCAGAGGAAAGACATTATGAAGAATTCTAGATGACTCACAAGTTACTTTTAGTCCTCAAATTGATAGAGTTAGCAAATCTGACTTGGTCCTCAACTGCAGAGTCTTAGAAGTTCAATAACTTCTTTTGAGAATGTGATGGTCTTAGAGGATGAACTGCCTTGGGCACTTGATTTGATTTAATTAATACGTACTTTATTGCACTATATGCCAGACACTGTTCTAAGGTGTTATGTATGTGTGTGTGTGTGTGTGTGTGTAGTTTTGGGGCAAATATTAACTCACTTAATTCTTATATCAACCCTAGGCTGAACAAGGCCAAGAAGAACCTTGCCTGAGTGATCTGTGTAAAGGAACCTCTTGCTCTTCTTGCCCTTCTGAACTCCAGCTGCTGAACAATTTAGCTCCTAATAGGAAATCAGGACTTGGTGACATAAACATCTCCTCATAGGATTCTGCTTTTGAAAGGTCTGTGAGTCAGATTGTACAGTGGATCACAGGGGCCATTTCCCTTTCCCACCTGGAGTCTCAGGAAATAGAACGTGTGAGCCATGAGAAAGCTTGGGACAAGCATGGACAAAAGGAGTGCATGCAAGGTTGACATTTCCTTTTCATTCCATTTTTTTTTTTTTGGGGGGGGGTCCCTGACTTCATAAGCCTGTTTCCCTCCTCACAAACATATACTATTTATTCATTGTTTCATGCAGACTAGATCATCTGTGATCGAAATAAACTCCCGATTTCCAAAGACTCATTCTGTTTATCTAAAAATTTGAGCATGGACAGCCTCCTCAGACAGTAGAGCAACCCCAGGAACAACAGTTCCTACAACTGATCTGAGCTCTAAAGGGCAAAAAGGTGACAGGAGACAGCTTCCCTTTGTAGAAGGAAAGGAGCAGAATTATTCCGGGTTGTTTTGGCAGAGGGAGGAGCGGAGAGCAATACAAGACGACTCTGATTAGAGAACTCCACATTCAGAAATCAACCAAGACGCCTGCACACCGGATTTGTTGTTTGTCACCTGTCTCTGTCTCTGTCCCTCTCTCTCTCATCCACACACACGCGGAGGTACATACACTCACACGCACACACACAAAGACATACAAACCCTCGCACGCCGCGCCTCATCCCACCTGCCTGTCCCCTTGCCATCTTCCGGATCCCCACTGCGCGCCCTGCAGCCAGGGCAACACTAGGGGACGCTGAGCAGGGCGTTAAGGAAGGAACAGCCCCGCGTCCCCCGCCCCCGCGGCTGTCACGTTTCCTCGCGTTACCGCCAGGCCCGCACCGGCCTTCACCTTGATCCGCACGTAGCAGTGGGTACCCAGAGAGGGGTCGTTCATGCACGCAGGAGGGTGTTCCCGGGTCACCCGCCGGAAGGTCTGTGCAGGTCCCTTGCCGATGCTCCACAAAAGTTTGAGCAGGTGGATGGAGGCGCAGAGCCCGCAGTAGCAGTAGACCAAGGACCAGAAGAGCAGGGACCGGATCGTCACCATCAGGCGGGGCAGGCAATCTCGCAGCCTCGCCATCGGGCGGCGGCGGCGGGGCAGCTGCCCTTCCTTCGGAGCCGGGGAGCTAGCGCCGCGGCGTGTCAGGCCGGCCCGCCGTCCCCAGCTCGGCGCGCGCGTCCCCCGGGCGGTGTCACAGCCCGCTCACGTTCCGTGTCAGCCGCGGGCTCCCGCACACACGCTGCGCGCTCGGGCCCCCGCGCGCAGCCCCGGAGCGTAGCTGGGGAGACCCTGGGCTTCGCGGTCAGCCAGCAACAAGGCAAGGGTGGAGCCCTCCGCCCTCTTCCTATTTAACAATTACCGAAAGTGGGCAACATGAAGGCGAGAGGTTCCAAACCATCCTGGGTGCTACGGAAGGGCCACTCTTGTTTTGGTGGGTGTCCAAATCTTCCATTGCCCCGCGAACTGTTGGAATTGTATCAGGGCTTCTGGATCATCGACCAGCGGGGGTGCAGGGAGGAGGTGGCAGCAGATGCCTTTTGAACTACATTACAGACATTCCTGACAATCTTCTGAAAATGTTAATATTCTCCAACTAGGTTTAAAGTTGTTTCCGGCCCAACTAGAAAGCAAATAGGCACTTTACAACAAGCCAAGCCCCTGGCGACCGTCTGTTTTCTGTCCCTATAAGTCCTCCCCACCCCTGCCTTCCTTTCTTTTGCCAGAGTTGTATAAACGGAATCATGTAATATAGTATGTAACCTTTTGCTTCTGGCTTCTTTCACTTAATGTAACTGAGATTCAATTAGGCTGTTGCATATAGCTTTTCTTGCTAATTATTATTTCATTGGAATACTATAAATTTGTTTCCCAATCATGGAACATTTCTTTCATTTTTTTTTTTTTTTTTCCAGTTTGGGGATGCTATGGATAAATCCACTATAAACTCTCATGTAAAAATTTGTGTGTGTGTGTGAACAAAATTTTTTACTTCATTTGGATAAATACTTAAAAGTGGGATTACTAGGTCAGGTAGTAAGTGTACATTTACCTTTATGAGAAACCATCAGATTGGTTTCCAAAGTGGCTGCAAAGGACTTGGGGTGTAGGTCAGTGGTAGAGCCCATGCCTGGTATGGGAGAAACCTTGGTTTCTATCCCTAGTACCAAAAGAAAACAACAACGAAAGGTAGCTACACGATTTTGAAATCACACCACCAGTGTGAGAGAATTATAGTTAGGGCACTGAGTATTTCATTCCAGAGGTGTGCAGTGGTATTGCATTGAAATTTTAATTTGCATTTACTTATTGACTAATAATATTGGGCAGCTACTATATACTTGTGTCACTCAAATACATCTTACTTTTACAAAGTGTCTGCAAATCTTTTCCTTTTTTGTGTTTGAGTCCTGTGTAATTTTATTACAAAACTTTTATCACATGATGTGATTTGCAAATATTTTCCCTGTCTAGCTTGTCTTTTTAAGTTTTAATTTTGATAAGGTCAGTTTTCCATGTATAAATCATGCTTTTGATGTCACGTCTTAAAAACTATTTGCCTAGTCATAGAGTCTAAAGATTTTAAGTTTTACATTTTACATTTAAGTTCATCTTCATGATCAATTTTGAGGTAATTTTTCTGTAAGATGAAGTTTAGGTTGAGAAGTTTTTCTTTTGCCTATAGATGTCCAGTGCTATTTGTTGAAAAGACCGTCTTCCTTCTATTCATTGTACACATTTGTCTCATTTGTGTGGCTCTATTTCTGGGACCTCTATTCTATTCCATAGATCTTTAGGTACTTGGGTTGATGTGCTCTTTCCCTCTTCTCTCTCCTTCCCTCACTTCCTCCCTTTTTATAATCATCCTTGTTTGTACATATTTTATATATTCTTGTTCATGTTTCCTCCTGGTTTGTAATGGTTTCTAGGATATATACTTGGAGGGAACTCTGGATTGACTAAACAACTATTCAACTTTACAAAATAGCCGGATGCAGGAGCACATGCCTGTAATCTCAGTGACTTGGGAGGCTGAGGCAGGAGGATTGCAAGTTCCAAGCAAGCCTTATCGACTTAGTGATAAGTCAAAATAAAAGATAAAAAGGGCTGGGGATGTGGCTCAGTAATAAATTACCACTAGGGTCAATCCTCAGTAGAAACCAAACACACAAAAAGAGTATCAAATTGTTTTAGAAAATGGTTGTATCTATTTATGTTTCTGACTGCCAGCATGAGTTCCCACTGATCCTCTCCTACATTTTTTGTTTTGCTTTTTGGCACTGTGGATTGAACCCAGAGGCACTTTACCACTGAGCTCTATTCCCAGTCATTTTTCATTTTGAGACAGGATCTCACCAAACTGCTGAAGTAAGGTCTGGAATTCTTGTGATCCTCCTATCTTGGTCTGTGGAGTTGTTGACATTACAGGTATGCACAATCATGCCCAGTTACTCTTCAATTTTTTGGTAATGATAGGGATATCATTTTAGCTAATTTGATGAGTAAAAACTATCATTTACGGCTTTTTCACTTCCCTCAATATTAAAGAAATTGAGTATCTTTTTATGTTTATCAGCATGTGCATTTCTAAATTGAAATGCTTACATGTGACAGAGTATTACCAATGGCATATTCAGAACTTTCCAGGCTTACAGTCAGGTGTGGCCAAGTGATTGGGTTCTGGTTAGCAGGATGAAGGCAAGAGAGGCCTCTTTCAGGTCTGGCCATTAAAATTTTTGTGTGATCCTCTAGCCCTATTTTCCTGTGCTACATCAACTTTAGAGACCACACGCTTCAGGTGGCATAACTAATAAATGGAACACGGCAACTCAACCTGCTTGACTTTTCATAAAAATTGAATATCCCATATACATTACTTTTAGGGTAGAACATTTTGTGGTAAAATGATTTTTTAAAAATTTCACACTCCTTCTGTCAGTTTTACTGAGTTCAGAATTTCAAGTTGACTTCTCCCTCTGGTTTTCCTTTTTATTAAAAAATAACTGGTGGATAAACACAAATGTAGCACAATTACCGCTGACTATTCTTATTTTATAAACACAGATCTGTGATCTATAATGTGAAAGAAACCTGCAGTCAGTATTAAAATGCATACAGATTTTCCTTCACTTACTCAAAAAATTCATTAGAATCTCATCAGTACACACAATCCTATGACAAATGGTTCAGAATAGAGTGCAAAGAAACCATATGCTAACATATCCATGAACTTTGTTAATTTAAAAACCAGAAGCAACCATGATTAAGATACATTCAGTTACTGATAGACAGTTGTGTCCTAAGGGGCACTGTCAAAATAGAAACTCCAGCAGAGAAAGGTTATAGATTCACAATAAGAAAATGAACTGCAAGATTAATGCACATGTGTAATTCTGGAAAAAAAAATCAGAGTCCTCCAAAATGCTTCACATTTCAGACCGACAGCTTTCTCACAAAACGTTGAAGATTTAATTCCACTGTTTCTGGTGTTCATGGTTGCTGCTAACTCATTTCTATTTTGGTGGAAAAAAAATTAGCTTCAGCTTCTATATAACTCCCTTGCCCTGGCTGCTTACAATTTTCTTTGCTTATGTTGGTGTGCTGGCTACTGAAAAGTGTCTTAGGTATGGAAGTTTTTTTTCTTCACTATTCTGCTTGTAATCTTGTACTTCCAAGATAAAAGCACTCATTTTTCTCAATTTTAAGAAAATTACCATTATGATTTCCTCAAATTAATGACCCACCTTATTCTCATGGTTGGTTTCAAGAACTTTAATTAGATGTATGTCAGAACTTTTCATTTTATCCTTTGGATCAGGGGCTGGCAAAATTTTGGATACTTTCTCAGTCAGATGTCAGATGGTAAATAGTTTAGTCTTTGAGGGTATATTTCTGTCACAACTACTGAATTCTATCATTATATTCTACAAAAGCAGCTGTAGACAAGATATAAATAAATGGATGTGGCTGTGTTCCAGTAAAACTTACAAAACCAAGAAGTAAGTTGGAGTTGACCTGTGGGCCATTGTTTGCCAGCCCTAATATTTTAATTTCTTGTTTACATTTTTCTTCTCCTTGGGTCCCTGGTCTCTGGAGTTGCAGAGATTACAGGTGTTTGAATTTATTTTCCAGCTCGCTGTGCATATGCTGGGCAAGTGCTCTACTTCACTGAGCTACATCCCAAAACCCAGCTCACTTATTTTGTCTTCACCTGGGTTGTTAAAAAACTCATCCGTTGAGATTTTTTTAAAGTTGTCTATTTCAACACTTAATTTGCTAGAAGTTTCATTTTTCCCAAAATCTGTATTACCCCCCCCCCACTAAAGTTTTAGTTCTTTAAACATTTTACAAATAGTTATTCTTAAGTCCCCGGGGAGAGTAAAGTGAGAGGTTATACTATAATTTCTGCTTTCAGTCACTGTAGGTTGCTTTTTTTTCTTTTTTAAAAATGTTATTCATCTTTAATAGTGAGTTAATTTCCTGGTCTTAATTTGTGATTTGACTTGTTCCTCTAGCTGGCCTGGGTCTTTTAGACTCTTGAAAACTTTCATCTTTCCCACCTCACCATTGGCCAGTGGCATAATTAGCATGCATAGCATGGCTTTTAACATCTGACTTTGAAAAAGTCGCCCGTTGCTTGCTGCTTTGCTTCCAATTAACTGTGGTGTAGAAGACTAGGGAGAATTCTGCCTTTTTTGAGACTGGCAGTGCTCAAAAATAGGTCCCATGGAGGGAAATAAAATTGGCAGTTCTCTAAATTTCATTCTGATCTAATTTGGATTAAAATCCTAACAGTGCTTACGTTCATTCAACTTTTACAAATTATATAAAAAATAATTATAAATTTTTATACAGTAATAGGCAATTCAGAGGTTCAGTGAGTAAATTGTGGAGGCATAACTGATAATTAATTTGGAAAGAAAGCAAGCATTGGTCCCCTACTTTATACCATAGATAAAAATCTGTAATTCTACTGTTAAAATATTTGGATTTCAGGTGCAAAAAAAAAAAAAAAAAAAAAAAAAAAAAAAAAACGCAAGAATCATCTTGATGTGGGGATATAATGATCAGATATCAAAAAGGAAAATCCAGGCATGACAACATAAAATGTGTATTTTAATGGGATGAAAAGAGCCTCAAGAGACCAACAATAGATTATGAAAAAAAAAAGTCCAAAACAAAAGACCAACATCTAAAACACAACACTCCCCCCCCCCAAAAAAAACAGTAGTGACTAGAAAAAGGATCCGAAAAGAATGACCAGGCAACTCACATGGCAAACAAATATAAGATACTTAATTCTACTTGTAGTCTGGGAAGTACAATTGAAAGAAAAAAATTATATATATTTTTTTCATTATTAACAAAAAAATGAGAGCAGTAACCTTTAATGGTGGTGAGGATAATGGGAAAATACTTTCAAACTCGTAATAATATGAACTACTCTGACATATTTTGGAACAATTATCTGAAGCATCTACTAAAATTAAAACTACTTTCTGTGTAACTTCTCACCCAGGAATCCTGTTTTAGGAGCTTTACCATTTAGAAATAAAAGCACAATTATGCAATACTACATAAACAGGATATTTACTTCAGTATTGTTAGTGGTGGAAAAAGGTGATAAGCAACTGGATCAAGAGGGAATTTTTAATATAAGTATGATAGAGCTATACCTGTGAAGGATAAACAACCTTTTAAAAAATAATGAGTGAATGTAGAGCCATCTAATGATATAGATCTAAATAGATGCTCATGATGCATTAAGTAATATGACATATGGATAAACATAATTTTGTAACAATAATTCCCTTATAACCTCCTCTCTATATGTCCATATTTGGATGGGCACAAAGAATACAGACTAATATGTATGTTTTATTCTTCCTAGAATTAGAGTGGAGGGAGATAAACTTTCTTATTATCTCTAAACTTTTTTATTTAAGTCATATCTAAAAGCTTTGTAATTAAAAATATTATAAAATCAAATTGGATATAATATTCAAGTATGAATGACTTGTACAATGATTTCTAAGTTAGCAAATTTTTTTGACTGTTCACTTCTACATAATTATATATAAATTAATAAATTAAGTGATATATAGGGATAAAACTTGTAAAACAAAATATACATAAAGAATCTATAAAGAAACAAATTGTTCAATAATAACTATACTAAAAACCGTTGAATTGCATACTTTAAAAGGTGAGTTTTTAAATAATTTTTAAGAGTTATTATAAAGAAAAAGTGTGGGCAAACAATGTGAGAAGCCAACATAAAAGAAGAAAATAACAAGTTCTGTAATTGAGCTTTCAGGAAAACTACAATTTGTATACTGAAAACCATCTACAGGAGGGAACACTGACAATGAAAACTGTAATTACTGGAGCAATGTTCTTGGGGAGTTAAGAAAGAATTGTTAGAAGATGCCTTAATAGGGACAAGTTCATCTTTAGTAAAGAAAGGGAGAGAAGACTATATGAGA
Organism: Sciurus vulgaris; assembly: GCF_902686455.1. Classification (NCBI taxonomy): domain Eukaryota; kingdom Metazoa; phylum Chordata; class Mammalia; order Rodentia; family Sciuridae; genus Sciurus; species Sciurus vulgaris. The sequence goes on along the minus strand of NC_136461.1, from coordinate 79,764,390 downwards.
GTGATGTTTGTAGATGTGATACTGGAAGACTGTCAAAGATCTTGGATTATTTGTTACCTCAGTGAAAAAGCAGCAAGAAATAGGTTAGCAGAGACTGACTGATGGTGGATGAAGTGGTACTGAATGGATGTCTGAAGTGGAATGGAGACATGAAATAGCTGCCTAGGGAGAGTGAACAAAGTATGAAAACTTAGTTTCTGGTCAACACTAAGGCTCATTTGAGATTTCCCAGATATTTAAAGTAAGAATGGTTATCATGGTTGCATACTTTTTCCTAACCATATTCAGCTTCCTGGATGCAGAGCAGGTGGTCAGATTTCATAAGGATTTGAGTTTTGCCAAGTGAATACAACAAAGGAAGAAGCAATGGAGTTGAAAGGGTATGCACGGGAATGATTATAATAATGTATTACAAACTTAGGACAAGCAGAGAAGTGAGAGCATGAACAGAAGTACTATGTTTTGTTTCGTTTGACGCTGGGAACTGAATTCAGGGTCTTGCGTATGTTAAGCACATGCTCCACCACTTACTATACCCTCAGCCTGAGAAGTTCTGTGAAAAGGATTAATGGATTGTAAGTCTTGGTGAAATCTTAAGATTGTTGGTGTCATGGGCCTATACACAGGAAGCTAGATAAAAATTGGAGGAAGCAGTAAGAGAACAAAATGTTGAAATTAACTCTATGGAAGGGTTTTAGTAATTGAGGTTGAAGCTGTTTCTGCTTATTAAGATTAGTCTGATGAGATGAAAAATTTAAAGCTGGGAGCTTTTAGGGAGGAGAAAGGAGAGAATGATTTGTAAGTGACATTACAAAGGTCAAGAGGAGTCACTAGAAAAACAAGCACAAAATGAGAGCTGCAGGGATTAGAGCAAAGAATCTGAAACATTAGTGTGTATGAGAAGTGGAGGGCTTGTTTGACTACAGATTGCTGAACCCCACTCCCAGAATTTCTGATTTCATAAGTATGAAGTCTGAGAATTTGCATTTCTAAAAACTTCCCAGATGAAGCTGATGCAGTTGGTCCAGGAACCACAATTTTTGAACAACTCAGAACAAAAGGTGGGGAAAAATGTTGTTTACTTTCCATGAATCCCAGAAATGTAACAAAGGTTTAGCTGGACAGCAGTTAGAGATGTCACCAGAAAAGGAGTTCTCACAAAACCAGGTTGTAGCTGAAGACAGTTACATGTAAGAAGAGAAAACAATCTTTTACCAAAAACAATGTATAATATTCCAAGAATCAGTTATCAACCAATATTCTTCTCTGATAAGCTGATTTCAACCAACCTACCAAAACTTGCCTTAAATTTGAAGTTAAGTGTCCAGTTAGCTCTCTGAAACCTTTTATATTATATATAAAATTTTAGGAAAATAACATGATATGTAGTGTTTAGTATATACACACTAATTTGTTGGTTAAAAATAGATATGTTTGAATAGGAATAGTTATCACCTTAATTCTGGCTGTAAAACACTATTTTAGCCACTAATAAATCATGTTTTTTAACTGATTGATTGTCTGATATTAAAAAATTTATAAAAATAAATAAGATCAAGAAAATTTTCTTATTCTTTATAAAATACATACACACTTTGAATTTTCACTTTAGGTGGTATCAAACAGTACCTGAATTGTGTTACACTTCAAGAGTCCAAACATTTAAAACACATGAAGGTAATATGCATGATTTATACAACTTGAAAATGACAAACAAAAATATTTTACAGAATAGTTAAATAAGACTTACTATAGTTAAAATTAAACATTCATTACTATCACATGTACATATTAATAAATATGATAAATTCCTATAGAAACTTGCATACATAATATTCACTGTTATTTTGCTTCAAATTCAACATCTTTCAAGCCACAGGCAATATTTCTTTAAATTAAACTTCAATACAAATTTTGAAACAGAACCAGCAGAAAACCTTATAAAACCTGATACTCAAGTATTATTTATTAGAAGCTCCAAGTATTTCTTTTTGGGGTAATGGCTACTAGGGATAGAACCCAAAGGCACTCTATCCATCAGTTAGCTACACTCCTAGACCTTTTGAATATTTTTTAGTTCGAGATGAGAGTCTTGCAGTGTTTCTAAGACTAGCCTTGAACTCACAATCCTCCAGCCTCAGTCTCCTGAGCAGCTGGTATTACAGGTGTGTACCACCATGCCTGGCATAGAAGCTCTAAATATTTTTAAAAGCAGACAAATATTTATTTAAAATTGTAAAACTCAACAGGAACTATGGTTTTGATACACTTTTACATATCTTCATTTAAAAAAAAATCAGGGACTATCTCTTTTGGATTTTCATTGCTTAGGACAGGGCCTATAATGTATAGATGACAATTATTTGGAGAAAGAACAACATCTGGGGATCTATTCAATTTTTAGGGATCTAAAGAATAAAATTTCTTATAAATGATGCCATTAAAAAATGAACATATAGCTATTTAAATGTAAGTGAAAACTGTTTAATCATTTTAGAGCGATCAAAATACAATATAAGATTGATATTTTGGTGTCTGAAAGCAATCATTTTACCATATGCACTTTAATCTTTTATATTCATTTAAAGTTGATGGTTAATTTAAAAACTGCATTTTAATCAAAGTTGTTTTCAAACATTGTCATAATGTCGCTTTGAAGAGTCATATCAATGGTACCCGCCATCTGTAGAAAAGAGAAAATTTTAATTACTTTTAAAATGCATGCCTTTTTTACAGTTACATAAAAATGATTATGCAACATTTGGGAACAGATCATACAAAATGCCAACAACTTATTTAACATAATGAATTTGTATATAACCTTTATTTCTGTTAAAATACTACTTGGTTTTTGTTAATATATCGTTTATGTGATAAACAGAAATTAAACCTGTATGAACATGAAGAATAAGTTTGACTTCTTTCTCCAAGACAGGAATCTCTCAATATTGACAAAGAGCAGTGCACAGTGGCACATGCCTATGATCCCAGTTACTTGGGAAACTGAAGTAGGAAGGTCCAAAGTTCCAGGTCAGCCTGGTCAACTTAACAAGTCCTTGTTTCAAACAAAACAAAGGGATGGGGATGGAGCTCACTGGTAGAGTATGCATAGCATCTGTCAGGCCCTGGTTTTAATCCCCAGTGCCACCACAAAACAAAAACAAAAACAAAACAAAACACTGTTTTATTTATTTCTATAACCAAATAGTGCTAGACACATAAAATTATTCTCCAAATGAACCAATATTTTCTCTGTGTGAGATAATTATAACCCATGATATTAAAGCTATGGGCTTTCCTCGATTCTGCCACTTACTGTGCAACCTAAGGCAAATTATTTGATCAAGTCTATTCTAAAAGGAGATATTTGTGAAGATCAAATCAAACTGCATGTATAACAATCAGAAAACTGCTTTATTAAATTCTAAAGAGCTTTTAAAAATTAAGCTGAAGTAGAGAAAAAGCTAATTAAGGAAACAAATGTTAACTAAGCATTTTTCTAAATGCTTTTGTTATATAGGTTAGATATTCCCTGCCATCTTACACGACATCAAATATTAAAATTTTATCACCTCTTTCCTCCAATGAATAGCAACAGACCAGAATAATAAGTAAAAACAACAATTTGCAACCATCTGGTTGGTTTCCTGGATGTGAACTTGAATATAGATCATGCAGAACAAGATTAAGAATTATTACCAATTCAAAGGTAATAAAAGGTATGTCTGACCTCAATAAACTATAAACATTTCTTATAATTTTCCTTAGAGACAAAAAGATACGTCTTAAATCCATAACCAGGCTACTTTACTAAAGCCCAGCTCCTAAGATACTGAAGCAGACGTCTAGCCTAGATAATTCCTTAAGGTGTTTAGATTTGCAAAATGAGTTAGATATGCAGTCCTAGTCTAAATGTCATGTGATGCTACTAATACAGACATTACTGTAAAATTCAAGAATAGTAGTGAAACCTGTTTTATTTAAAGGTTTAAGTATATTTAGATCCTCTTCCACTTTGACTAACATCTGTACATCAGAAGTACTTATTGGTAGAGAAACAGTTATTCTGTATACCAGTTAACCTTAAGATTCCATAACTTAAATACTAACTAATGCTCTGTAACTGATGCCATTGGCTGTATATTCCTTTCTCTGTGGTTCTAATATATACACTTCAGCTATTCAAATTTAAGATCAAAAGCTTGGTCAAAGAAAATGGCATAAGGTTTTTTTTTTTTTTTTTTTTTAACTTTTTAGTTGTAGATGGACACAATACCTTTATTTTATTTATTTATTTTTATGTGGTGCTGAGGATTTAACCCAATGCTAGGCAAGCCTCACACATGCTAGGCAAGTGCTCTACCACTGAGAACTTTTCTCAGCAAGTATCAGTCAACTAGTTGAAAAGTTAAGGGTTTAGGTTGTCAAGGATAATAAAAGAGCCAGGTGCAATGGTGCACACCTAGAATCCCAGCTACCTGGAAGGCTGAGGCAGAAGGACTGCAATTTTGGGGCAAGCCTGGGCAACTTAGTGAGACTCTGTCTCAAATAAAAGTATCAAGGGCTTGGAATGTGACTCAGTGGTAGTAAAGTACTCCTGAGTTTGATCCCCAATACCAAAAAAATGCCCCCCAAAAAACAATGAAACAAAACAACAGCAAAAAAACACTGGCTAAAAGTGAAAGGACAGAAAGATATTTGTGGGGGAGTAACCAGGGATTACCCCCAGGGGCACTTGACCACTGAGCCACACCCTCAGCCCTTTTTTGTATTATTTAGAGACAGGGTCTCACTGAGCTTCTTAGGGCCTCACTAAATTGGGGAAGCTGGCTTTGAACTTGCGGATCTTCCTGCCTCAGCCTCCCAAGCTGCTGCGATTATAGGCATGTGCCACTGTGTCCGGCAAGGGTAGAAAGAATTTTACCATACTTTTACTAGTCATAAAAAGGTTAAGTGCTTATATATTAAATGTCAGAATAAATAATATTACCAGAAATAAAGATTAATTCCCATTATGAAAAGGGGAACATAACAGAGGACATGAGGATATAATAATCCTAAATGTTTAGATAACTAATAACAGCTTTAAAATACACGAAATAAAATGGACAGAATTAAGAGGATTAGAAAAATAAATCTACCAAGTATGTAACTGAGAATTATCAAAGCCTTTTTCTCAAAAACTGATAGAACAAGCAGCAGAAAATCAGCAAGTATATAGTAGGCTTGAACAATACTATTAACCAACTTGACCTAACACTCCACCCAACAGCAGCAGAATACACATCTTTCTCAAGTGTACACAGACTATCTACCAGGGTAGATCACAAAATGTTTGCCTAACCAGACAAAGAACTCAAGTTCAGGCACTGTATGTTTTCTGATCATAACAGATTTACATTAGAAACCACTAACAGAAATCACTAGTCAGAAAGTTCCCAAATATTTGAAAACTAAATTATAAATAATTTTAAAATAATCCATGGTTTAAAGGATTTCATTTTAGTTTTTAAAATATGTATGAACATATCTTAATCTAACAGTCAATTAAGGAAACACTGATCTGGAACAAATAGCATAATCTTTTGGCTACATCTCAAATTATTTGCAGATTTTTCAAGAATAATAATAAGTGACCAATCACTTAACTTTTGTGTCATTTTGTGCTTAACACATGCTACTTCATTTTATCTTCATGATAGGTATTATTATTTACTTTTTATAAAGGAGCAAACTGAGTCACAGAAAGATTAAATAAACTGCTAATGTCCAAAAGTCTAGTAAATAGCAGAACTCAGAATTTGAACCACAGGATTTTAGTAGCTTCAGGATCAATACTCTATACTATAATATGCTTGCTTCTTTTGACTATAAAGTTTTTTATTTTAAGCTGATTGTAGAACCCGATTCTCACCACAGAGGTAACTCCACTGTTATTTAAACAAAACAAAACAAAGAAACAAAAAACAAAAGAACAAAAAAACACCCTAAATACATCTTTGAAATCTAAAAGACAGCGCTCTGTTAAATCTTTGTTGGATTTAGCAAACTAAAATTCACTTACTGCTTCTCTCCTCCTTCGTTCTTGCTCTTTCTCCCTTGCTAAATTACGGTCTTTGAGAAGCCACATCTTGCATTTATCTTGAGCATCCAATGACTGCTGATGTTCTTTCTGCTCCTCTCCATTGCATTTGTTTTGCATTTTATTTGAAAAAGATTCTAGAGTCAATCCATTTCCAAGGTCCCTTAAAGAAACAGTAAAATTCAAAGTAGGTTTCAAGTTCCTTAAACGTTTTTAATGTGAATACACATTATTAAGTAATAAATATAAAGCAATGCACTGGATACCCGTTCTCCTTTTTTATGCCATTGCTCTTAAACTTTATTTTTGATGTGTCAAATTTTACATAGGGAAATATATATTTATAACAATAACAAAAGCTTTTAGAAAACTGTGACCAAGATGACCACTATCTTCTACTTATAGGATGAAAAAACCTTAAAGACATTTCTGGAAAATAATGTTGTTATAACTTGGTAAATATTTGTATCTTTACTAGCTTAATGACTTGATTATTTCTGTCTTCTTCAAAATACATACTATCACTTAGAAAAAAATATTACTAAAACATATTTTTGCCATTATAATTTATTCCATATTTTACTAAATAGATGAACCATAGTCACTTGAGAAATATTTTAAAATATATTTCTAGGGCCGGGGAGATAGTTCAGCTGGTAGAGTGCTCGCCTCGCAAGCACAAGGCCCTGAGTTTGATCCCCGGTACCGCAAAAAAAAAAAATAAATAAAATAAATAAATAAATAAATAAAATAAAATATATTTCTATACCTCCCAAGGCCTCCTTTAATCAGGTAAATTACAGACCTCTGATTTTCTTGAGATACTTTTGGTTCCTTTGTATTTTGTTCCAGGTGTTTCCGTATTAGTTCTTGTGTTCGAGCTTTTACTTCCTTTTCTATTGCTGCTTTTCTAAATTGGTTGAAGAGCTCATCTGAGGATTTCAGTACACCTGATGTTTTCACTGGTTTCCCTAAACTTTTCCAAGAATCAGCATTCTTAATCTTTATATCCTAAAATAAATATTTGATTTAGTCTATGTCTGTAGATGCCAATCAAATTTTGGAAGGAAGACAATATCTTTTGATACAGTAATAAATAAAATTAAGATTCCAAAGGCATTTATGTACTTTTAGTAAAAGGGCACTAAAGTCAGAGGAAAAAATGAAACAGGATATCAAATCATATAAACTTAATTCATGGGAGACCAAAAAACTATTTTGGTCCCCAACTATTTCAACTCAATGTGAGCCATATGTATTAACTACATAATAATTTGCAAGGAGAATAAAAATAAGTAAACCACTCACTGTAATCAAGATATTTATGGTCCTACAGGGAAAATAAAACAAATACACAAGTGATTAACAAGAGGCAAAGTAAGTTATGCCATAAGGATGGGATGGCATGGGATTTGCTGAGAACCCTCTGTCATGACTGTATCTATTGTTTTAGAGTAGGAAGACAAAAATTAATGGTTGTGGCCATCATTCTTAATACATGTCATGGTTGAGATCAATGTTGCCCAACAGAAATACATGTAATTTAAAATTTTCTAGTAGCCATATTGAAATCTTTTAGATTGTAACTGTTATATTTTACTTAACAAATATATTCAAAGCATTACTATTTCAATATGTAATCAATATTAAAGACTTAAGAAATTTATCTTTTCATACTAAGTCTTCAGAATTATTATTTATGCTCAAGGCATATTTCAATACAAACTTGATTAGCAACAATTGAACTGTACTTTCATAACTTAGTTACATACAGCTGAATTGTTCCAAATATACTTTATGCTTTTTAATAACTGAATTGTATCAGTTTTAAAATTCAAATTAAGTAAAAAAATAAATTGTAAAACTTAGTTCCTCAGTTGCTACAGCCACTTTTCAAGGACTTAGTAGCCACCTGGGAACTAGAGGCTCTCATATTGGACATTTCAAGTGTACCTGGCCTTTTCTAAGAGTTAATCTGTCTGACAATGGTAAAGAAAAAGGATTATGCAATATCCTGACAACTTTATAATTACCTCCTTAATAATTATGATTGATAGCTCTTTTGATACATTTTATGAAATATTAGGGGAAAAGTGTCTACTGAGGTTCCATACAAAGCAAAAGAAATTTTATGACTGATAATATGTTACAAAGTAATACATCAAAACATCCCTCTCCAAACCTTACCACACACACAGGGACCTTCATCAATGATCATCCAGTTATGTTTTTGAAGTTCTTCCTATTTGACAGGAAATCTATTTTTGTCCTTATCAATGGAATGGGTTTAGTCCCAGTTCCGGGAATCGTGTAACTAATATTTAATTAACTGAAGAATCTCACTTTCTAACAGAGATTTGAAACAGGACAGGTAATATCTGACAGTATATTTCATGGGGAACAAAAAGAATGAAACCCTGGTTTCTGCCCCAGTGCCCTAAAATGACTGAAATTGCTATTTTATTGTGATTAAATTTTAGCAGACTCTAAAACAAGACAGTTTATATGTAGGATTGGAGCACAGGAAAGTTGTTCAGGTATCATGAAGAAAGAAAAGACTTCTGACAGGCAGACATGAAGATGGAAAGCATTCCTTATGAGAATACAATCAAAGATATTAATAGGTGTGTCTGGAGAAAATGAGTAATTCAGTTTAATTATAAGGTACATTAGTTAAGATTGATAGGCTAAACTAGGATCACAACATAGAGCTGCTTAATCTTTATTGTAAAGGCAGAAGCTGCAAATCATTAAAGCTTTTATACAGATAACATAATCAGACAGTATACCAAGAGAACTAAAATTAAAATGCTGAGGCCGAATGGATTAGAACACCAAGAGTCTCAAGTCAGGCATACCAGGATCAACTAATAACCATATTGGATATTACAAGTCTAGGTGATCTTTGTAAGAGTTTATCTGTCCAACAATGGTAAAGAAAGAGGATTATGCATTAAAGCAATAAGGTTTGGTTTCTGCAGTGGAAAGGCAAAAGGAATTCTCCTTAGAGGTAAAACCCAAAGAATTTAGCATGCTACTCCTTCAATATAGGAAACTTAGAAGTTGTCAAAAATGATTAAAACTTTAAGTGATCCAATCTAAAAGTATATTTATAGTCATCTGTATAGATACCATAAATTGAAATCACCATGGTAGATGTTTAATCAGAAAGAAGTAGAAGGCCCTGGGGTTTCACACCCTATCAAGGCATTGCGAGGGACAAAGTTATTTTAGAAGTCACTGGTTCCCAACCTAGATGCCCTTCAACAGATGAATGGATAAAGAAAATATGGTATATATACACAATGGAGTATTACTCAGTTATAAAGAAGAATGACTTTATGGCATTTGCTGGTAAATGAACGTATTGGAAACTCTCATGCTAAGTGAAATAAGCCAGTCCCCCAAAAATCAAGGGTCAAATGTTTTCTCTGACATGTGGAAGCTAATCAAAAATAAGGGGATGAGGTAGATAATAAAAGGAATGAAAGTAATATCAGAGGAGTAAACAAAGGCAGATGAAAGGAAGGGAAGAGGGGTGGGACAGGGAAATTCAGTAGAATGAATCTGGCTTACCTTTCCTATGTACATATATGAATATAACACAGTGAATCTCACCATCATGTATATCCATAAGACACTAACTTAAAAAACAAACTGTAAGTAAAAAGCAGAAAGATCAATAAAATAGAGGGAAGGGAATAGGGGGTAGGAGGAAGGGAGGGGAAGGGGAAATACTGGGGACTAAAATATAGCAAATTATATTCCATGTTTTTATAATTATGTCAGAGTATATTCTATTTTCATGTATAACTAAAATGAACCCATTAAAAAAAAAAGTAGTCAATGGCTCCTCTGAAGAGTGTGAATTACAGGAATGGGGGAATGGCTAGATGCCATGTAAAAATTCCAACACTGGATCTCAGCTGGAGGTGATTTTGCCACCTCCTTCCCACCAAAGCAAACATTTGTCAATGTCTAAACATTTCTGATTGTCACACTTGGGTGGGTAAAAGGGTATTCCAAACATTAGTGGACAGAGGTTTGGGTTCCTGTTAAACATCTCACACTATACAGATTTACCCCTAACAAAGATTTACCCAGTCTAACATATCAACATGCCATGGTTGAGAAACTGCAATTTAAGATGCAAACAGCTAGTGGGAAAATATGACAAAAAGGAATAATGGATAGAGGCTACAGAGACAGCAAGAAGTTCTATAATAAATCTATTGACTGAACAAAAATGAAGAATAGAGGTAGAAAAGTTTGGCAAGAAGAGATTCTATCACTTAAGGCAGAAGTAAATAAGAGAAGAACGGCAAAGCTAGGGATTCTGAGTGGAAAGATGAGATGCTAAGAGTTTGTTGAAATCATTTTCATTTCAGTACTTATTTGGACTTGAACCATATCTGGAGACTAGATTTCTGGGATTACCAAAATTCTATAGCCTCTCTTTTCAATAAATGCAAATACCGCTTATGATGAGGAAGCAAGCAGGGAGTGGGGGTGGAACATGATGTCGATAATGGAGACATCTGCTTGATCATTTTTATGTGAAGAGAACAAGCTACACAATCCCAATTCTTCTTAAGCTTTCAACCAAACACTTTAGTTCCTACTATATGGTAGGCATTGGCAATAAAAAAGAATACACATGTCACTTTCACCTGGAGTACAAACTTCAGTGGTATGACATATACTTGATGTTCTACTGCTTATTTTTGCTCTTGCCCTTTTGAAAATCTTCTTCTTCTTTTCAATTATTTTGGGCCAGTCAAAATTACGAAGTTTTGTTTAATCAGAACTATAAAGATTATAGTGCATAGGAAAACAAACATTTGATTTAAGAAACTGTAGCATTATTCTTCCTGAACTAAAGGGGCTAGATGACACTGTTAAGTTAAAAAGAAAAAAGAAAATTAATGTTGGTTGTCAAAAAAGGTACTGTTTAATGTTTCTAATTCATACTTATTAGTAACAAAACACCTACATTAAACATAGTCTTTAAAGATAATAGCTAGTAGTAGAGTATTATGTAAGAAATAAATGATTCAAGCCAAGGATCAAACCAGTATGCACAAAGTATAATGCTAGATTTCTTAAGTGTTCCCAAACAACAATCTCAAAAGTTAAGACTAAGTTCCTCTAAAGTACTTATAAGGATAAAAGAAAAAGACAAAGAAAGGGAGGCAGGATGAGATAGAGATAGAAATAGAGAATGAAAATATCCTGTGCTTAATTACTTTCTGATGATTGTACTCAAATGCCTAGAATAGCATCTGATGTATTTAATGTATCCCAGACATATAGAACATTTGTTGAATGATGTCAGAGTGTGGTTTGAAGATTAAGTGCACATAAAACTCTGTTACAAAATCCCCTACAACAGATTCTAAGAAATAGTTGTATGACTTGGCTTAATATTATGATAAGGAGCTAGAGATGTAACTCAGTAGTAGAGCACAAGCTGAGAATGTGCAAGCCTCTGGGGTTCAATCCCTAGCAAATTCTCTCTCCCTCTCTCTCTCTCTCTCTCTCTCTCTCTCTCACACACACACACACACACACACACACACACACACACACACACACACACACACAGCAGTGCACTCACGCGCAGGGCAAATAACATTATAGAACTTGAAATTAAATATAAGAATAAAGACTGATGACTGTTGCTCACCTCTAATTTTTAAAACTTGTAAGGAAAAATCATGTTTAGGGTTTCAAAATTTCATTCAAATTAGGGATTAAAATATCTGTTATAACAATTCATACTCAATTTTAAATCCTTTCAAGGTTTATGAGAAAAAAATAATATTACTTTTTACCTTTTGCACAGGAACTTGACATTCAGATTCTAACACCATTGCATCATTATCACCAGATGGATGTATCACAGTTGGGCCATTCAAGAGTTGTTTGGAATCACCTGGAAACACACATTTTAGAATGATACAGTCAAAGTACTTTCTGATATTTATTGAGAATTTGCTTTCTTTCTCCTTTCAGGTCAGACACTATGAAAATAAAATGACAGATTTTTGGATGCATCTTAACTTTGAAATATTTTTCATCAGGGACTTATACTGTAAAAATAAGCTTTTTTCACTTGAAAGTAACCTCCTTTGTTTTACTGTTATTGTCTGGTTTTATTTTGGTCATCATGAAGTTTAGCTGACAATTATGGCTGAACCAACAAAATCTATTTTACCTGTTCCTTTGCTACACAGCTCTCCCAGTTTGTAGACTGACTTCAGCTCTCCAGAGGTGCATCTTGACTAGGCCAAACCAATCACGACAATTCCATCTCCAAATCAGTAACTCACTTAAGAACAGGCCAATATAGGGATTCCAGGGAAGGATATTGCTGGGGTGGACAATTTGAGAACAACAACCATAACAGAGAACAGAGGAACTAAGATACTGGACATAACTGGCAATAATAGCTAGAGTTGATGGGATAAGAAATGAAAAAAAATTGAGGAGAAGAGAACAAACTATGAAATCTTGTTAATTATTTTTCTTTTTTTCTTTGTGTTATGCGTGTGCATACTGGGAAATGAACCCAGAGCTTCAAGCATAATCTCATTAATTCTTAAGTTTTCATACAAATATTTCATTTATTTTTATGGGTTGAGTTTGAACCCTAAACAAACCATGCCTATCTTACTGGCTACGTATGGCAACAAAATTTCTTATTATTTAAGTCAATTTAAGCTGATTTTTATGTCATTTGCAACCAAGAGCATCCTGGTGCATGAAACTTAATTGACTGTTGCTGTTTCAATTCTCTCTGACCCTTTTCTATAGGTTCCAATTAGTGGCAAAGGCACAGAGGGGACAAATCAAAACTGATTGTCTTTGTTAACTGATTCCAGTTCACAAAATCCTAGCCATTTATATATTTATACATTGTAGAAATTTACACCTGAGTTTCTACTACCAAACAGTCCCTTGACAACTTCTCTGGTTATAAATAAGGTTAAGGTTAGAAGAAGAGAGCAAGAAGCATCAAAGGACAGGAGTGAGTATAGGAAAAACAAAACACTTGGTGATGGATGTATGAATGAAAAAACAAATTTTAAATTTGTACATCTCTACACAGCCCAATATACTGATGTTTTCTTCTTATTCTCCCTTCCCCTCCTCTTCTTCTTTTTCTTTAATATTGATGTTTTCTCAGTTCAACAAGAAGTGGGAAAATACGGAGAAAAGCTATGAGCACAAAACTATATTCCTTCTCTGCCTGGGGTGAGATTATTAAAGAAGTAGAAAGAGTATGTATGGCAAGTGAAGTAAATTCTAAAAATGACTCTCTATTTGCTGACTCTTAAGTTAGCAACTGGTAATAGTGACATTTTAATAAATTAAAGGGAAAATATCACTGAGGACCATGGTGCAACCTGCAATTGCAGTGAATTGGGACTCTGAGACAGGAGGATCACAAGTTCTAGGCTGGCCTTGGCAACTTAGTGAGACCCTGACTCAAAATAAAAGTAAATAAATAGGTAGGGCTGAGGGCATACCTTAATGGTAGAGTGGCACTGGGCTCAATCCCCAGTACTGTGATAAAAAGGGAAGAATACCAAAACCTGGGGACTGAAAGAGGAGATTTCAGTTTTTACATGATGTGTCTGAAAGGCCTATATGATACTTAATAGTACTCAACTGAAGTTGTATAAACATGACAGATATGTTTGAGTTGTAAAAATAAGAATGGAAGTCAGAGGCACCAAGATTATTAGAAAGAATATATATAGTGCATCTCTTCCCAACCTTTTCCATGTCAAAATATGTAGAAAATGATAAAGGCATGGCACACCTGGGTAATAGGGAAAGGCTGCACCAACACCATTGCTATGAGAGCTAAGGGGAACGCTAGCACAGTTAGTCTGTGCTTTAGAATTTCTGGAGTAAAATAAAAAGATAAGAAGCTTAAAATTTAGGATATAACTCATCTAGGAATACCTGTAAGGAATATTCAGAGAGAATAGAGTCAAAGAAGGTGGGGAAATATGTCAAGGGTATAACTGAGAAATATTTATGATCCTCTGAAGCCTTAAAACACTACAAAACTCACCTTTCTTTAGAAATAAGTTCTTCATCTCTTTCTAGATCTATTTACCTGGACCAATATCCAGCCAGTACCCTCTGATCCAAAGCTTTATCCCTCCCTCTGTTAAATAAACCTACATGTGTTCCTAATTTGCAGAACTACTCATTTTACTCTTGTAATTTCTTTCAAAATTGTCTTTATTTTCTTTCCATCACTTGATACTTCATTTTTTGCCTGCTTTAAGAGTCCAATGGGTCTCCTTCTCTGGTCTCTATGAATCATTACTTCAACTAGACTATAGAATTTTGGCATATCCTTTGCTAAAAAAAACTTCATTGGTTCCCCACTGACTATACCCTTATCATTATGTCCAAGGTATCTAGACTCCAAGTTTCTTACAATTTTCACCTGGCCTTCTTTCCAAATTTATTTCCCCACATTCCTGATTATCCAACCATAGCTTTAATCACATTGAATTATTTGTTGCCTAAATATCTTCGCATACATTTCTTCCTCTATTTGGAATATCTGTCAGTCCTAAATATACATGTGGAAGTCTTATTTTTTTCTTCCAACACCCAATTCAAATGATATTTATTCTGTAAAATATACATCTGCTTTCCTCATCTCTTTAAATTTCACTTTTGCTTCTTTTAATGTGTATTATTTTTACTTTCTATGCATGTTGGTAAATTCTACAAATTAGCAAACTCTTTAATTTACCTTTTTATTTGCTGTGAGTTCATGTTGATATGACACCATTAATATTTGTATTAAAAACAATATAATGGAGGTTTTTATGAGATAAGCAAAGATTAAATTATAAAGCTAATAAGATTAGTGATCTTTTGTGACTAAAAATTTAGAAAAAAATGAGATATCTTCCATTTCATGTTGGAAAAGAAGATGGGGAGTAGGGAAAAGTTGAAGAAAACTAACTTTGTCAAATCATTTTTCCAATAAGCAAACTTTGGCATAAAATTGATTACTTTTATAATTTTAAATTTAAGGTCTAAACAAAATTGATTTCAATTGAGATTACACTCCAGAAAAGTAAATTTCTCTCTATATTTTATACTTTATATATTTGCAATTTCCCTTGCTCATAGTGCCACCTACTGCTGGCAAATAGTACAGTAGAATGAATAGTGTATCATAATCCAAACTCTGTATTATGTTCTCGAAGGTATCAAATAAACATAGAAGTGATACACTAGACCGATCCTAGTTGATGGATAGAGTGATTTCATTAGATAAATAATTGCTGAGACTTTAAAAAATACAAGAGACCGATCCTTACTTAAGATTTAGTTATGAGGTCTGTCTTTTCACAGATGCATATTTTTCTTAAAATAGAAATAAAAGAACATCTTGTTTGCATTCTTAACCATTGTTTTTCATTGTCTTTATTCCTTTTCAAGGATATTATCCTCATTCTTCTACATTCATACTCTAGTGAAAACAGCAACATTTTCCTACTTTGATTTTTTTCTTAGACTTCAAACATTCAAATCTCTAAAATTAAAAAACAAAACAACCTCTTATTGCTCAAAAAAAAAAAAAAAAAAAAAAACAAAAACAACTCCCTGTTAAAGCACCAGCTATCTTCCCATCCTTGTCACCAACAAGCTTCTTCAAAGACTGAGCAATGCTTGCTACACCCAGATTTCATTACTTTTCAACTTACAGCAATCTGGTTTCTAGTCCAATTACACTGGCTATCCAAAAAGGTTTTTTTAGCCAAAGCAAAACTTCTCACATTGCTGATTTTAATCCTGTCTTCCTCAATCCTGCTTGAATGTTCTGTAATATACAATATTCCTGATGATGATTTCCTTCTAAAAATCCCTCTTCTCCTCCTCCTATTTTTTGAGACAGAGTCTCGTTATGTTGACCAGGTTGGTCTCATATTTCTGGGCTCAAGTGATCCTCCTGCCTCAGCCTCTTGAAAGGTTGGAACTATAGGTTCATCCCTGGATTATCTCTTTTTTAAATTTAGTCATTCCTTTTTTTTTTTTTCAGTGCTGGGGATTGAACCCAGGGCCTTGTGCATGCAAGGCAAACACTACCAACTGAGCTATATACCCAGCCCTCTTTTACTTTTATTGAGGTTTTATTTCCTAGAATTTCATCCTTGACCTTTTCTATTTCTAATCTGTACATTTTCCTGGGTGTTTCCATTAATTTTTGTAGTTTTGAGTAGTTTCTACATACTGAAAATTCCTAAATCATATTTCCTGTTAAACCCTGTTAGTTCCAGAAACCTGTTTCTGGTTTTTAAATTCCCACTCAGATATTCTGTAACATCTCCCACATGTCCCAAATTAACTCTATCTATTATTTATGTATTGGCTTAAACAATAAATAAATGGTTCTGGAAGTTGGAAGTTTGAGATCAAGGGACCAGCAGGTATGGGTTCCTGGGTTATGAAGGGCCCACTTGCTGTGTCTTTATATAGAATAAAGAGGGTGAATTAGCTTTCTGGCCTCTTTATATCTGTACTAAGCCCATTCATGAGGACTCTCAAGACCTAGTTACCTCTCGAAGGCTGCAACTTCAAATATCATTACATTAGGAATTGGATTACAACAAATGGATTTTAGGATACACCAACATTCAATCTGTAACCTCAAGAATTGTGCCCTAAGGGGCACAGGTTGTCCTTAGGATAAGAGTAACAGCAATAGCTAACATATAATGAGTACTTAACTTTAAGAAAAAAACTGTACCTCGAGCTTTATATGTGAATCCTCAAGACTCTATGAGGTCACTTTTATTATTATTTTAAATAAAAGGAAATTATAGTCTAGGGAGGTTAACTAAATTTTCTAAGTAACAATTAATGCGAAGGTGGGGCTGGAGGAGCTGACTGGTCCCATGGCAGCCGTACCAGAGCTGGGCAAGCCCTGAAAGGGGAAGGTAGAATTAGAATCATGTGATGGTGGAGTAGGAGGATTATCTTGGTGACTTTAGGATGCTGGTTTCTCTGTAAGTATAATTATGCAAAGCAAAGAATCCAGGAAAGAATTGCCAGAGAAGGAATTAAAAATCAGATTTTATATGAAAGCACCCACCTTGATCCTGAAAGAAAACAAATCAACAGCAGCAGCAGCAATTCAACAACTCTGAGCATAGAAATCCAAAACATCTCCCTCAAGTCAGTGTGAACACTGGGACCAACCACATAAAATATTATGTGCAATAAAATCAAGTACATAAATTAAAAAAAAAACAATGCCACAACCCTGTACAGCTGTATAACTGTATATATCAGAATTTTCTGTTTCCTGGTCATGTCCACCTCTTACTTTCAACTCAACTATTAGATACTCTCCTGATAGGTCATCTATTCTAACAAAGTCTGTTGATTCTGCCACAAAATATCTTTCTGATTCACATCCTTTCTATATTCACTGTATAGAAAGGTATTAGTCTGGTTTTAATAATTTATTTCCAAAACTGAAGCACTCAGTTTCCCTATTTGGTACTAATTACATATTTTAATCTATCCTTTATATAGTAAGCACCAATCTTATCCTAATAAAATCTTAACTACTGAAGTTTTGCAGTGCTGGGGATCAAACCTAGGGTCTCATGCATGGTAGGCAAGTGTTCTGCCACTGAACACATTGACAATCTCTAAAATCTTGATTTTGTCATGCTCCTGTTCAAATCATGAATGAGAATTACATTTTCAAACTCTTCTCTGAGTAGCTTAAAATCTATTTCCAGAGAAGGATGGATATAAATATAAATATTTCCTACTTTGGAGTTTTGTTTATTCTTCCTCCTAGGATGCCCTCTAGTGCTACATTAGATATTTCTCTCTTTCTCATTTGGTTGATGGGAATTGAACCAAAATTCCTAGGGCCTCAAGAATGCTAAGAATGTGCTTTACCACTGAACTATACCCTCCAGCCTCTGGTATTTTTTCTCTTGATCTCCCTTCCCTTTCCCACAATGATGAGATATATTAAGACAAAGTAGAATACTCAAAATAGTAGGGAGTTTTATACTGGAAGCAACAAAGGAGAAGCAAAATCTCTCTTCTTCCTAAACGTATTGTAGTAAAACAGCTTAGAAATTTCTTCTGCTTTAGAGATACTTCTGCCCTTGCAAAGCCAAGTGGAAACAAAGAAATAGTCTAGAGGAGAGGAGATGTGGAGGAAAATTCACACCTGCCTGATCTAAGTCTAAATACAATAGTGTCTCATGGTTCAGGCACTCTCTAGGCTGGGCTCAGTGATAACAACAGAAGTAAGTTTTGTGCCATATATCGAGCCTTCACTACCTACCAAAACCAAATTGAGACAGGCAAGATATCTATGAGATTGAATCAATCTAACAGATTGAAAATTTAGCCAATTTTGGGAGATGTTTTCTGTAAATAGGAACCACTGTTAGGCAAATTTTTCTAGCCCAAGTTTCCTTAACTGAAAACTAACATGTGTGTATGTATATTAATGTGTGTGTGTATGTATACATATAATATACATACATACACATATGCATACATACAGACACACATACATATCCTCATTTCTCTACCCACAAAATCTCTATTTTTTCCTCATTGCAGCCTACCTTTTTAACACACACATAGGTGTTATAGCAGCATTTCCTAAGTCTGCTAAGAACCTGGAACTTGGTAATATGTGTTTGGGCAATGATAGACTTTTTTATATCACCTATGCATCAATGTATATTATTTATGTGAAAGTAAACTGAATGTAAGCTATATATAAACTTTTCTTTCTTTCAAATTAATAATTATCTATAGATAAGAAATAGGTAATTTCTTTTTTTTTGAACTTAATATATTTTTATTTTCTTATATTTGAACCAACATAAAAATAGGTATATAATTCTTTATGCTTATAGTTCTCATACAACAAAAACTAAACATTTACAAATTAAGTTATAACAAAAATATAAAACAAAAATGCAAATTAGTCATCTTAATTTATTTAAAAAAATAATACTATTTTGCTCAAATAGAAAAATGTTTTGTTCAGAAGAAATAACATCACAAATATTTGGTTTAGTAGCAAAAAATTGTTTCAGATTCCATTTTGTCCTTAAACAATGTTTTAAATTTAATAATAAAGTGAACATTCTGAAACAATGTTTTTTACTTTAATAAAATGAGAATGCTTGTTCACATATACCTTATTCAAACTGGCACTAATAATTTCAAGTCTTTCCTTCCTCTTTTATGGTAGTTCAGAATATGAACTAAGTCCTACTAAATATGGCAGTTTTCAAACACCAGTTTTAAAGACATGAGAACTGACAGACTGAAAATTGAAAACTGTCTTTACTAAAATCTGTAATAATGACTACTGAATCCAATTAGTTTTAGATATCAAACAATAACATTCTTGACTATTTGCTATTATGAAGTAGATAATTTCTAACAATGTGCTTTAGTGATTATTTTCAACCTAGACTTTATCAGATATGATTTTCAGTATTTCTCAGATATATAACATTTATGATGGCCTTAGCACTGTCATATATAGGTTTACAAGTCAATTTCACAAAAATAAGTCATACTTATTTACTTTTTAATTTCTTACCTGAAGGAGGCCAAATTTGTAAAGGTGAAATGTTTTTCACACTCTGTAAATGTTCTAATTCTTGATAACCAAATGTTGACTGGTGGTGATTTGGTGGTACGCCACATGTATGTGTGGTCTGATGAACAAGAGTAGTTTTAGCAGAGGATGTATCTTGCACAGAAGATTGTATCTGCAAAGACAAAGTTAAAGTTATCTTTCAGAGTTTTAATGATACAAGAAGGATAACTACGGGCTGGAGTTGTGGCTTAGTGGTAGAGCATTGTCCTAGCATGTGTGAGGCTCTGGGTTTGATCCTTGGCACCACATCTAAATAAATAAATTATAAAAGACCCATTGACAACTAAAAACTATTTAAAAAAGAATAACTAAAAGAACAGAAAAACAAAAAACAAGAAATCAATTTAATGAATAAATTTATCTAAGTCACACAAACCCATAAGGTATAATTATGTTTATCTTACTGAAGGGAAACTGAGGTTTAGAAAAAGTAAATAAGTTGTCCATCAAGTAGCTTATGATCTTAGTTGCGAGTACTTAGATTTACAGATGTTATTAAGCAGTTATATTGCTTAATAATTTTAGGTTTTCAAAAGATTCCTGTGATCCACTGAAAATAAAAATTGATCTTTTATATCAATTCTAGAGACCAACTCATTTCCTTTATCCCTCTGTCCTTACTGAATTACAGACATAAGGGAAGAAATCTAAAATTATATCATGATCAACCCATAAGACTATCAACAAATTCTGATTCACTATTCAGTTAACTATTTATTAAATAAAACTTGCTGTATGAAATAGCTAACATTTATTTAATGATTACCACAAGTAAGGCACCAAGCCAAGTCTTTAAATCTCATAACAATCCTGTGAGTTAGGTATAATTATTTTCTCTATTATGGTTTCCAATAAGACATAAAAATAATAGAAGTATTTTACCTTAAATCTCACACCTATTCAGTGGCAAGCTGTTATAGTACCAAGTTTAGTAACATATTCTACTAAGTTTGAGTTTTAGCACACAGGTGAATCATTTTTCTCCCCTCCATCTATTAAGGGGATTGGAGCAAATGAGTAGATAAGGTAGGTCAATGAATAACACCTATGCTATCCTGAGTAAAATGAATGCCACAGAAAGGTTTACCTCAACAACAATGTAGACCAAAACCCAAGTCAAATGTTCATGGTTAAATCAGCAAATAATCACTTTCTGAAATCTATGCACTCACTCACAAACATATAAACTAAAATATGCTCTCTTTAATCATAAATAGGCATTTTATTCCCCAGTGAGTGAAAATGAAAGAAGTTTGGACAAAATAGTTCAAGTGGTTTGTACAAAAAAGGCTTGAAGAGTTCCTTCATAGTTTGACATAATGTTTTGATTCCATTAATACTTATAGCAAGACAGGTAATTTAATATTTTAGAAAGAAAAACTATTTGCCTACCAATTTAAATATTCCAACACTTCACCTGGGTATCTAAGGCCCTCCCCACTTATTCCTTACAAGCCCTTTAACCCCTTACAAATACCCTTAACTACCACATGTCCCTGAATATACCTGCTGTGCCTTATCTGCCTGTCTTCATGCTATTACTTCAGTTTAAAAAAATAAGTCCCTAAGTTGTATATCAATATCCTAATCATTTAAAATTCATTTTAAGGATTACCTCTTCTGTGAAGCTTGTCCCTCCTTCAGGCAGCATACATTCTTGCATTTTCTTAAAAAAAATCATGAGTATAAATTATTATAATATTATCATACAATTTCTTACTATAATTACTTCCCTTTTCACAATTTAGAATTCTTTCCAGACTTATTTATTGTTTTATTTCCATCTCCTAATTATCTAATTAGGACATTATATAATAATGTCTTTATTATGTAAATTTACTATAATTCTTTTCTTTGTTTTTTTTTATTTGGTCAGGTCTCATTGTGTTCCCCAGACTGGTCTTGAACTTGTGGGCTCAAGGGATCCTCCTTCTTACCCTCCCAAGTACTTGTGACTACAGGCATGCCTGGCTATATTTGAGATGAGTGTACAGGATAAAAATTTTATGAGGATAACTACCCTCAATTACTAGTAAGAAAAAAAATTCGATTTTTTCAGTGTTAATAATTACACAAAGAAGTGCTAAAATTGACAGCTGTCACTTCAAACTTTATTTATAGAAACCCTTTCATTTTTCTACTAACTTTTGTTGAAGAAGTTCACCTTATTGTTCACCTTGTACTATGCACATTCAACTGAGTGCACACTGTGAATTACCAAGGTAGTTTTTCTGTATTCAAATTCTTAAGGCTAAGCTATAAAGCTCCTATTTGTTCTACTTATCTGTTTTGACTTACATAACAGCTATATCTTATTGGAAATATGAAGCCAAATAGTTCTTCTAGTCAAAATGTTTTTAGGAAGAAATCTTTGAAAACAGTTGAGCTGAAAATAGTGACAACTTTTATTCATGTAAATAAATAGAAAAAAAATTTAAAGAAAGCTATTACTATAGCAGTGAGTTGAAACATATATATTGTTTTTAATTCTAAGGTACAAATAAAAGAATTAATTTACCTTTACATTCTCTTTAGGAGGTGAATCATTCTGTTTTACTCCAGTAAACTTAGGAAATATTTCTGCAAATGTATATAGACAATTATTTCAATATTTGTCAGCTTAAAAACTACCAAGTTACACTTTTTCCATATTAGAAACAAAGTGGTAATTCAAAAGAATGCTCTTAATGACCTCTTATACCAAGAAATTTTTGAAGTCACAGGATTTTGCCCTGTTTGAATTAGCCAAAATTTCTAAAGGGATACCTGCTTTTTTTGTTTGGGAAAAGAAAAAAAATCTTTTCCCATAATGGAATAGACAACCACTCACAAATTTCAACTTGGATTATGATCAGGCAGAAAAGAACACTTTGTTACTTCACAGTAAAGAGCTTCAGTGATAGTTCAAAAAAAGGAACAAGTTACAACAGCAGAGATATGAAGATTTCAGACTAGCAGTACCAATTTACTAAAATCATCCTTTACCAAGCATCGATAAATATAGCCATAAGAGGCTTAATTAAAATAGTTAAGAATTTACTATAAGAGAAGGGATAAGTTATTTATCTGAGAGGATAGTCTTTTATTAAGTGAAGTTATTTGTTTTCCGTGGTGAGGTTTGCTCAGCTTGCTAAGCACTGAAGATTACATCTAATTAATTTTCTCTTTATTTCCAAACTATTTGGCTACCTCAACTATATAGTAACAAATGGGTTTTATAGAACTTCCTTTACCTTTAGAAATACCTGTATAGTTGACATTAGCTATAGAAAATGATAGAAAAGAGCTTTCTCTATCAAGGTGTGAATAGGTTCTTAAACTTTCCTTATCCTACAGTTGATTCTGGAGCTATCCTTCCTGATCATAAGCCTAAGTCAGTGTGGTAAAGCACCAAACTGGTATTTACTACCTTGATCCATCTCTCCAAGCCAGCTTTCATGAACCATCAGAGCATTATCTGCTTCAGGCTCCAGGGTACCAAGGCTGGTCAATACCAAATATTATTCAAACTTAAAACATTCTAATTTTAATAATTACCTTCTGCCTCCTGAAATGCCATCAGTTTCCACTGGATGTGTTACTGTTCTTTCCTAAAATGTTTGATGCTGGACATTGTTAAAATTGCTAAATGCCACTCAATGACGTGCAATTTAAGGAATTCAAGTATTTTAAATGACATGAACCATCTTTGTCACTCAACTAAGTATAACTTAAGAGTTGGGGGTGAGGTGAAAGGGGAAGATTAGGAGACAGATTGAAAAGACTGAGGATATAAATCCAGGTAGCCTTCACATTTAAGGGAGAAATTAGTTTCCGCTTTGAACAAAAAACAAAAAACAGACTTCATTAATATGATCATATAACATATACACATCTATACATCTATCTTAATTATTCAAACATGCACCTAAGCTACTTTACTCTTAACATAAACTATTAACTATAAAACTATAAAACAGGACAAACCACATTAGTGTTCTACTAAAAATAAATTAAGGGTATCACCTTAATTTTCTGACATATAGAACTAAAGTTTAAAATTATAAAAATTAGCACCTTGAAATCTGAAGACCTTAGCAAAAGGTATCAAAGAACTTCAATTAAAGTTTCAAGACCACATAATATATGTAGCATATCTCATAAACATCTTAACGATTATATGTAGATGAATGATAGCCTACAACTCAGCACTTTGCATCTCATTCTAATATCACCTAACTGCCTTCCAAAAGCACAATAAATTAAAACTCATGTTTAGTCATGAGTTCCTGGCCTTCAAAACTAAAAGTGTACATATATGTTTTCACTATTAAGCTTAAGATCATTTATCAATTAATAAACAACCTCTACCAGTCCTACCAAACATTAATTAATTAATTAGAGAAGAATTATGACAATGCACACACTGTCAACTAATTTCTCTGGGGAACTGATTACATCCATACCTACCTTAAGAGGATCCAACTGGGTAATATATGTAAACTACTAACCAAATATATACTATGTGAGTTATACAATGTTTGAATTTCACATTCCAAAAAACTTCAATATGAAATTTTTATTTTAAATTATGTCAAAAACAATCATAGAATTAAAAAAGAGAGATGGAATGATGGCGATTTGGTTAAAAGTTTCATTTAATACCAATCACCTATCAAAACACTGAGACAGGTACTCCAGAGTCCAAATATTATCAAGTTAATTAGGACTAAAAATCCTGAAGAACTGAATAGAAATTTAATACCATAATGTACAAATCAAATGATGTTATATATGGCAGAAATAATTACTAAAGATTTTTAAATTAGGAAAACATATACTTCCAAAGGAGAAGGTATGTATAAGAGTGATTGGAAGTCATTATGTGGTAGTTCTGCCTCCTTACTTTATAGGAAGGAAAACAGATCCAGAGATGTTAAATTATTTGCCCAAGTTTATCAACCAAATTATGTTCTATTGATAAAAAGCAGGTGACTGAATCCTAGCTGCTCAGGAGACTGAGGAAGGAGGATGGCAAATTTGAGGTCAGCTTGGGCAATTTAGCAAGATCCTGTCTTAAAAAATAAAAAGGCCTAAGGATGTAGCTCAGTGGTAGAGTGCCACTGGGTTTAATTCCCAGTTCTACAATACATTAAACAAACAAACAGATAAATAAATGTGTTAGGGATGTAATTCAGTGATAAAGTGACCCCTAGGTTTAATCTCAAGAATATGGGTGGGGAGGAGCAAGCAATTGGTTTTATACTAAAAATGTATTCCCTTTAAAGAATGTTTTAGCAATTTTCATTGAAGTGTTTGGTAGTTATTTTAATATTAAGAACAAAACCAACTATAAACTACCTATTCCTTTTACTAATGGTCTTTTAACTAGAATTAGAGTATGGAAAATAATAATAAAAACACCAAAAACCCCTGATGGTTCTCAAACATTGCAGCACCTTAGAGTCTCCAAGGATATTTTTAATTCTATGTATAATTGGTTTCACTTCCCATTCAATTCAGATAGATATGCAGTATTTGTAAAATGTTTTATAGATGATTCCACTATGTTGCTGAAGTTGAGAAGTACTATTCTAGATAAACTAATTATTCAAGAAGATTTAGTTTGAATAGAAAATTTAGAAATGACTATTATTTCTAAGACTCCAGGCTCAATATGGACCTCAATATATAGAAAGCTTTTTAAAAAAATTATTCTTTTTTTTTGTTGGGGGAGGGTGCTGGAGGGCCCTGAACAGGCCCTCATATATGGTAGAGAAACACTCTACTACAATTGAGCTACATTCCTAGACTAATAGAAGGTTTTTACCAAGCCCAGGTCCTTTAATTTTATTCTTCTAGCCCTCTTCCAGCCCTCTGAATATTGATGAGAAACAATCATATTCTTGTAAATTCTACTTAAGACCTAGTTTATAATACTAAAGACTAATTTATTTCTACTTTAAAGTCACCAATAACTAAGGTTAAAAAAATTTTTAAGTGCTATTTTAAAAACTAGTAAATCTCATTCTTGGAACATTACACTAAAGTCAATAAAAGCAAAAGCAAAAGTACAAAAGATAAAGTGACAAATTTACCTGATATTCTATCCAGGTAAAGAAAAACTGTGAAGTAGTATCATGATTTTCATTGAGTTTCTTTGTGTTTGATTGTATAACAATTGAAATTAAACATGTCTAAACATATTCTATTTTACACCAGTTAAATATTTGAGCTTACATTTAGGCAGTTCCTAGAGTTGTTTCTTATAAGGTTTTAAACAACAAAAGCAGTACTATTGATGAGCAGCGCCATTTGATTTTGTTTTTTCTCTATACGTTTGTTAGTCACAGGATTAAAGCTTCTAGTTATTTTCTTCTCTATTATATTACTTAAGGTAGCTCCAAGGTTGTTAAGCATTAAAACTCTTAGTAGAGTGCATGTGCACACTAGCAAATCCTAACCAACACAGGATATATGCATTGGAATTAAATTTATTTTCAAGCCTTATCTACATCTTTGATCTGACATTTAACAATATTTGAAAGTTAATGAAAATTTTTTTATTAAAACTAATTTTTAAGGTTTTATATTTATACCAATGTTTTATATCTGCACATATTTGTCTTTGTAAATGATCTATTTGTATAGATAATTTAAACGATCAAACCAAAGTACAATGAAATTTGCAATGAAAGATTGCTTCTAGTCCACAGAATCTCATTTTCATTTTTTAAGGATTTGGGATTTTATTAACAATTCTCTATTTTGCAACTAATTGTTGGCATGAAAAGAGAATTAAGTGAATTTCCTAAATTTATAAATAAAACCTTACTTGGAAGTCAATGCTTTGCTATGTTATAAATACTTAACAAAGTAAAAATTAAATTTATATTTCACAAAAGTATATAAAGTGAAGTTGGAGGATGATAGAAGATATCCATTTAAGGAATGTAGAAAAAAATACCCTAACACTACTTCTTAACAATGTTTGAATATTTTTCAGATATAACCCTTAAAACACTTGCCACATCTAAACAGAATAATACAGTAAACAGAGACCAACTCATTTAAGAATAAGAATTCAATAGTCTTAAGGAATTTAGAAAAGGTAATTTAGAGTTTTGTTGCTGACAACTCAAATTCTAAAAGACTTGTGACGTAGTTAAGAAAACTGCATTATAACTATAATTATAATTATAAAAATCAGAAAGATGGGAATTAAAAGGTAGATTTGAGTTGGGTGTGGTGGTGCAGGCCTTCTAATCCCAGTGATTTGAAAAGCCAATGCAGAAGGATTGAAAGTTTGAGGCCAGAGTCAGCAATTTAGCAAGACCAGCAAGCAGCCTTAGCAAGATCCTATCACAAAATAAAAAATAAAAGGACTCGGAATGTAGCTCAGTCAGAAAGCATCCCTGGGTTCAACTCCCAGTACCAAAAAAGAAGTAGATTAGAAAAATGTTATGAAGGATCAATATCTTTCTATCAGAAGTAAGTATGTGGGCTGGAGCTGTAGTTCAGTGGTAGAGTGCTTGTCTAGCATGTGTGAGGCACTAGATTTGATTCTCAGCATTACAAATAAATAAAATACAGGTTCAACAACAACTGAAAAGAAAATAATAAAATGAAATTTTAAAAAGGGAGTATGTCATAGAAACTTTCAGTAAAGTTTCCTCCTTTAAAATCTTGAAATTTATTATGTTCATATCTCCTATATTAAACAAATAATTTAAAGCCCATTAACTAGAATTCTGGGAATCAGAAGTTTCAGTTTTAAATGAATCATAATTACTTATTAAGCTATAAAGTCTTTATATTTTCAGTAAATTTTGATATCTGACTTGCTTTCATTTCACACAAATCATTTTGCTTATAATTTTTATTATTATTCCCAGGAAAGTAAAAAAAAAACAAAGTTCTTAGCTTATACACTAGAAATTAAGAGCTTTAATTTTTTTTTTTTTTTCTTTTTTTTGGGGGTACCAGGGATTGAACTCAGGGAGGGGCACTCAACCACTGAGCAACATCCCCAGCCCTATTTTGTATTTTATTTAGGAGACAGGGTCTCACTGAGTTGCTTAGTGCCTTGCTATTGCTGAGGCTGGCTTTGAATTCGTGATTCTCCCGCTTCATCCTTCTGAGCCACTGGGAAGAGTCTTAAAGTATTTTTATGGGTACAAAGGAAATTAATATTTAGGATAAAATGTCCTATTTCTTCATTTACTTATATCAAGCAAATATATATATTTTTCCCATTAAGTTAAACTTTGCTTTTGCAGTTTGGAATACACACAGTGTTTTTACAGTAAAGTAGATAGATCCAATTAAAATTTCAAAAATAAATGACAATTCACACTATCATGTTAGAAGAAAACTTGACCTTAGTGTCATAAGCTGTGCTGTTCATAATGTAGGTCAAAACAGAAAAATTGGGGCTAAGGTTATGGCTCAGTGATAGAGTGCTTGTCTGGCCTGGTATGCCCACAACCCTGAATTCAATTGCCAGTGTTGTCAGAAAGAAAGAAAAAAATTGCTACTCTGATTTTATTTTAATAATAAAATTTAAAAAACACTTTTAATTGAGGAAGATGACATTAACCAAGAATAACAGTCATAAAATAAGAAGTCAGCAATGTTTTAAGATCAGAATTCTGAGAATTACTCTGCTACAAGTTAGAAAAACATGAAATAGATATCCTATCATTTTATCAATCTATAGTTGATGATAAATTTAAGCCACATACTAGAATATTCTATCAAACTGATAACTCATATTAAAATTAAGATTGTATTTAAAAGCTCTTTATGTTGTACTTTTTCCTCTAGTACTCAAGGCATTCTTATTAGCAATAGTCAATTCAAATAGTTACAATAAGAGTTATATTCTACAAATAAAAGACAAAGTGCTCTAACTTATTAGGCCACAAATGCTTTATTAGATGATATTACAATTGCTAATTACAATTTAAAATACTAATGCAATTTAGATGTTTTCCAGTATTGTTTTATGCTTAGAAGTCAAATATACGGAAATATTATATAATCAGAGCCCTAAATTATCTAAAAATCTTCTAGTATGACAAATTCCAACAAAAATAAAAATTGTTTATTCTTACAAAATTGTTTGCCACTATATACTTTAGAAATGTAAAAACAAAATGCAGCAACCAACACACCACATAAATGCAAACTAAACAGAAACAAAAGTAAAATCAAATGTACTGTTAAGCCAGCAGACCCTAACTACCAGAATGAAAAGAGAGATATTCTTATAAATGGTAAGAATTTCTGATGTCACAATATTCTACATGGGATTTTAAAAAGAGAATTGAATTTCCTAACAAGAAATAATCTCATTTAAAATAATAAGTCAGGCATAAAAACATTCTATATTCTGAATTTGCCTTTTGGTCAATAATGATGTAATACCACTGCCAAGTCAGCATCCTTGGGGGCAGTGGGATTCCTGTCAACTCTACAACTATTAATGAAAAAACACAAAGAAAATGTGAATGACCTAAGCTTGATACAACAGATAAACTATACAATGTAATATGGTGCTTTGGCAAAACTGTGAATCTGGATTTAAAATACAT
Source organism: Sciurus vulgaris (assembly GCF_902686455.1). Taxonomy (NCBI): domain Eukaryota; kingdom Metazoa; phylum Chordata; class Mammalia; order Rodentia; family Sciuridae; genus Sciurus; species Sciurus vulgaris. The sequence goes on along the minus strand of NC_136461.1, from coordinate 79,735,031 downwards.
TTCTTTATAGATGGAAGATAATATTCTATAGTGAAGAAACCAAGAAAGTGAAAAAACAATCTGCTTTGCAGTTTCTAGGGGACTGGCTTCTTAAGTCAAAATGACTATTCAATTTAGAACGTAGTACTACAATAGGACGTACCTTGCAACATTAGAGTGATCTGACATATCATACAGAATAAACTGAAAGGTGCCCTCAAATAATCCTTTTATTTTGTAAAAAGTGAAAATCAGTATTTTATTATCTGATCTGGTACTATTTATTAAGGTACTATTCCACTTTGAGTAACTTATTTTCAAAATTTTAAACCTACAAGGCACATATATATATGAAATGTCTTTTTAACATAGTTATCTCTTTTAAAGAAAATAGTAGGACTGTCTACATGCAATTAAATAATAAGTGTGCCATTCATATCATAGGTTCTGGGTAAGTAACAAATCCTTTAAAATAAATGTTTCAATATTACAAGAAAATAATGTTCCCACCAACAGAGGTACACTTAAGGAGACAGCTAACCTGGTTCAGAATCACTGCTGTCTGAAGAGCTTGAATCACTGCTGCTACTTTCAGACTCCGATGAGCTGCTGCTGCTGCTGCTGCTGCTATTGCTGCTGCTTTCACTCAGGCGGGACCCACTTCCAACTGCTTTTAATGGTTGTGTTTTCTCAACTAAAAATAGAGCATCACATTAAAATACCCAAAGAGTTAAATAACAAGAACATTTAAAAACTGCCACCTATACCATATGCAGTGGTGGTGGTGCATGTGGTAATCCTAATTGGGGAGGCTGAGGCAGGAGATTCACAAATTGAAGGCCAACCTAAGCAAATTAGTGAGACCCTAAGCATCTTAGTGAGACTCTGCCTCAAAATAAGAAATACGAGATAAAAAGGACTGGGGATGGAGTCAGTGGTAAAGCTTCTCTGAGTTCAATCCCCAGTACCAAAACCCAAAAGACTACTACCTACGTTTTGTTTGCCGTTTTCTAGAATTTAACTGATTGTTGACATCCAGTAACCGCTTTTCCAACTCCTGTTTTTTCTGTGAATGAAGTTCTTCCTTGGACTTCATTATTTTCTTAGCTATATGATTTAAGAGTAAAAAGAGTTAGGAAAATTAAAGATTAACAAAGTAACATACTAGATTTTTATTTATGTACAGAAATACTTACCATGAGGTTTTAGTGGTCTTTTTCTTAAACATGCCACAACATATTTTTCCAATTCTCTTAGTGTTGATGCTTTCAGTGTTTCAAAGTCAATCTCTATCTCGTCAGGATTGGAATTTCTTAGTGAGGGTTCTCTTGATTGTATTATATGAACTACTCTCCCAAGTTTATCTCCAGGGAGTTTGTTTATATCCAAACTTAGCTGTCTTTTCTCATCATAGTTCATAGGTTTAGCATTATCTTCTTCTTCAGACTTCAGAACAAAGACCTGTTGTTTCCTCTTCTTTGGTTGGCTGTAACAAAAATTGCTTTATTTCATTCATTTTATTTTACTTATTTTATTATCATACTGGGGATTGAACCCAAGGCCTTGTACATACTAAGTGTTCACTCTATCACTGAGCAATAACCCCACCCAAATTTATTTTAGATAATGTTATTCTTTTAAGAAGTCATCAGAAAAGATACTTACTTGCTCTTGGACTTATCCTTTGGTTTCACTTGCTTCAAGTTTTTCCTTGGATTTTCATCTCTGGTGTTAACCTTTTGTCTTTTCTTCCCCCGTTTAGACTTCTCATTCTTTTTCTTTAGCTTACGGAAAGGTACTTGGGACAGAACCTGTAGCTGTTCGTGAACAGCCTTAAGCTGATAAAGGGGAAAAAAACCTTTAAACATTCATGGCTCTAAATAATTAAAGACACTAGAAAAAGATTTGAAGTCCTTCAAAGAGAGTATCCCTTGGGAAATTCATTTCATATTACATTCCTTTCAGGTTTTTATTTTTCTTCATAAATTCATTGTAGAGCATGAATTAAATTTCATACATAATCATGTGCTCAACCTATAAACTTAAACACTCATCTAAAAATAGACCAAGAGGGTTGGGAATATAGTTCAAAAGAGGAGTATTTGTCTATTATGTTCAAGGCCCTGGGTTTGATTCCAGGACTGTGAAGATAATAAATGAAAAATAATTAAAAAGGACCAAGAATAATCTTTCTGGGTGGTCTTTAATAAACAACTTTTCAGGCTTGATATCAGAACAGGTTAACCTTTTATCAAAAATGGAACAATGTTAAGATATTATTCATAAAGTCTCAGATTACGTTATAAATCATTTCAATGAGAATCAACTTCTCATTGTGATTGAGAATATATATAATGAAACTATGAAAAAAGTTTTATGAAATGAGTATGAAAGACTATTAAACATGACAAATGTGCCAATAAGTACATAAAGCCACTGTTGCTAAATGATCTAAATATAATAGATTTAAATCAAGGAGGAGGAACCTGAGGATGTGGCTCACTTGCCTCACATGTAAGAGGCTCTGGGTTCTAACTCTACCACCACAAACGAACAAAAATCTACAAGGGAGGTGTGGTGGTGCAGTACTCTAATCCCGCAAATTTGGGAAGCTGAGGCCAGAAGATTGCAAGTCTGAGGCCAGCCTCACCAGCGTAAGGAGACCCTGTCTAAAAATCAAAAAAGGGGCTGAAGAGGTAGGTTAATTAGTGTTATGGTTTGGATGCGAGGTGTCCCCCAGAAGCTCACCTGTGAGACAATGCAAGAAGATTCAGAGGAGAAATGATTGGCTTGTAAGAGTCGTAACCCAGTCAGTGACTTGATCCCCCTGATGTGGATTAACTGAATAGTAACTGAAGTGGAAGGGTGTGCCTGGAGGTGGTGGGAACTGGAAGCATGGCATTGGGTATATATTTGTATCTGAAGAGTGGACTCTCTCTCTCTCTCTCTCTCTCTCTGCTTCCTCATCAACATGTGAGCTGTTTCCCTGTGCCACTTTTCTGCCATGATGTTCTCTTGCCTCACGTGGAGCCCTGAGGAATGGAGCTGGCCTTCTATAGACTAAGATCTCTGAATCCGTGAGCCCTCAAATAAACCTTTCCTCCTCTACAATTGTTTTGGTTGGTCGGGTCCTTTAGTTGCAGCAGAGAAAAAGCTGACTAAAACACTTAGTGATAGAGTGCTCCTGGGTTCAATCCCCAATATGGGGGGAAAAATATCTACAAGAAGGATTTTATAATAGATCAGCAGTTCACAGAATATTAAAACTTGTCTCAATATAATCAACTACCTGCTCCTGAAGCTTTGCAAGACGCTGAACTCTTTCATCTTCAGAATCATCAGAAGACTTATCTTCAGAGGAAGCCTCACTAGTGCTTTCTCTACCAAGGGCTTTCGTAGTATCATTTGTAAGATAACATACAGGCATACTCTCAACAGGTTCATCAGGGATTTTGGCAAAATGCATTTCAAAAACGTCCTGATTTGGAAAATTAAGACTGTGAAGGTTTTCTGCATTTTTTATTTAATGCAGCAATAATACCATTAAACAAAAAAATACATTTCAGTGTTATATTTTGACCAGAATTCCTTAAGATATATCAGAAGACATACCCACGCTTCTCTGCCTGATAACCTCAGTAACTTTCCTCCATTTTCCATGCAAGACAGACTTCTCAAGTTATAAAGGGAACCTTCTCCCTCTTCCAAGAGCCCTATAGTTGATGTATCATTCTATCTTCCAATGGCTAAGACTCAGAAGTGCTTGAATTTTCCCTTCAATGGGATGCAGACCCTAATCAACCCTATCTCAGATATCTACTGCTCCCACTTCATGAACATTTCCCTAACTTCTTTCTTCTGTGTGGTGGGCAGCTTCATTAAAAGACTTGTTACTAAGAAACATGATAAATTAAAAGACAAACCCCAACAGTTTTCAAAGTATTATTTATAAATTGTTTTGTGCTAGTTAGGGATGTGGGTATTTTCTTCAAGTCTTACATTAAGGTTATGAAATTTTTAAACTATATTAGGAGGAAAATTGCTTTCAAAGAACAAGTAAAAACTCACCTGAAGCATTCTAGCCATTGCTACTACTTCATGATCTGGAGGATTGTATTTGTAGCAATTCATGAACATTAATCTAACATCTGCAGCAAATTCATATGCATCCTTATATTCTTGATTGTCCATTTTCCTCTAAATTAAGGAAAAGTTACAAGTTTCACAGATAATATAGTTCAATTCAATAACTGAGTATCTTAAGTATTTATATATGAAATAATTCAGGTATACAGAAGAACGCAAAATAATAAAACCAGTAACATGGTATCCATATTTGATAAATGTTAACATTCCACATTTCATATTTCTTAGACTTTGAAAAATAATCCAAAGAATTTTTATAGTAGGAGTAAGAGAAGAGTGTGCGCCAAGCAAAGAAAAGGACAGAAACAAAATCATTAAGGCAGAAAAACACAAAATTTTCAGATAATTGTGACAGGCAATTTTGATAATAAGCAAACAAACACAAAATGGTAATCTTAAGCCAATCTTGAACATTTGGATGAATGATTTATATTAAAATCCTCCTGAGAATGGAGAGATAATAAAAACAAAAGGCAATATACAAATACAATATGCTGGACATCATTTGTAACTAAAAAAAAAAAAAAGTAAAACAGCTAGATGTGGTGGCATGGCCTATTATAATCCCAGTTACTCAGAAGGCTGAGGCAGGAGGATAGCAAGTTTGAGGTTAACCTGAGCAACTCAGCAAGATCTTGTTCCCAATAAAATTAAGAAAAGAGCTGGGGATGTTGTTCAATGGGAGAATGCTTGCCTAGCATTTGCAATGTTTGATCATCAGTAACACACACACACACACACAAATTAAAAAAAAAAAAAAAAAAGGAAGGTAAAATCTAAACATGAGACATAACTTTCTACCAATCTGGTCACTGGCAGTTGAGAGTGACTTTAGAGAACTAAATCAGTCACTTTCTTCTTGGAGTCTTATAGCCATGTAAGTAGGCTATAAATTGCTGCTAGGGAAAAACACTATAAAAATCAAATAGAAGGACATTATTCTTGTGTTTAACAGCAGTTCTTATCATCTTTATGATGTTCTTTTGTGTTTACAAACGAAATTCCCTCCCAGTCTCAATTTTTTCCCAGGTTTATTTCATGTTCTCCATGTTTCGAGTTAGCCCAGAGAGTATTCTGAATGTGTTTTCTTTACTTCATGATCATTCCACAAACTTGTTTCTCATGCTTGAAATAGCCTATGAATTACTGAGTTCTATCTATCCTTTAGTGTTTGGTTCAGGTTTACCTATTTCAGATGTTTCATGATTTCTGAGTCTGAGTTAGTACACAGGGAAAAGAAAGACCACTTTGGGTGCCAGGAAAACTGGAAATCCATATGCAGCAAAATGAAATTAAACCTCCCTCACCCTGCACAAAAAAACTCAACTCAAAATGGATCAAGGACCTCGGTATTAGAACAGAGACCCTGCCCTAACAGAAGAAAAAGTAGGCCCAAATCTTCACCTTACTGGCTTAGGATCAGACTTCCTTAACAAGACTCCCAAAGCACAAGAAATAAAAGCAAGAATCAAAAAATGGAATGAAAAAACTAAAAAGCTTTTTCTCAGTAAAGGAAACAATAATGTGAAGAGAAAGCCTACAGAGTGGGAAAAGATCTTTACCAAACACACTTCAGATAGAGCACTAATCTACAGAATTTATAAAGGACTCAAAAAGCTTAACACCAAAAATACAAATAACCCGATCAATAAATGGGCTAAGGAACTGAGCAGACACTTCACAGAAGATATACAATTGATCAACAAATATATGAAAAAATGTTCAATATCTCTAATAATTAGAGAAAAGGAAATCAAAACTACCCTAAGATTTCATCTCATTCCAATTAGAATGCCTATTATCAAGAATACAAGCAATAAAAGGCGTTGGTGAGGATGTGGGGAAAAAGGTAGTCATACAGTCCTGATGGGGTTGCAAATTGGTACAGTCACTCTGGAAAGCAGTATGGTGATTCCTTCGAAAATTGGAATGAAACCACCATTTGACCCAGTTATCCCACTCCGTGGCCTATATCCAAAGGACTTAAAATCAGCATACTACAGTGACATAGTCACATCAATGTTCATAGCAGCTCAATTCATAATCGCTAGATTGTGGAACCAACCTAGATGCCCTTCAATTGATGAATGGATAAAGAAACTGTGAGATATATATATATATATATATATATATATATATATAGATATAGATATATATATATATAATGGAATATTACTCAGCCATGAAAAAGAATAAAATTATGGCATTTGCAGGTAAATGCATGGAGTTGGAGAATATCATGCTAATGAATTAAGCCAATCCCAAAAAACCAAAGGCCGAATGTTTTCCCTGATAAGTGGATGATGATACATTATGGGCATGGGGAGTGGGTAAGTGAAGAATGGAGGAAGGATGGATTGTGCAGAGGGAGATGAGGGGTGGGGAGGTGGTGGGCGGAAGGAAAGAAATGGAATGAGACAACCATCCTTACCTTATGTACGTGTATGATTACACAAGTGGTGTCAATCTACATCTTGTACTACCAGAGAAATGAGAAGTTGTACTTCATTTGTGTACAATGAATCAAAATGCATTCTGCTGTCATGTATAACTAAATAAAACCAAAAACAATTCCTACCAGCAAAAAAATAAATAAATAAAGTACCATTTTGAAGAGATAACAGCTAAACATTTTCAGAACTTAAGATTCAAATATTCATACTGAAAGTGCTAATTTCCAGTTAAGATGAATTAAATAAAATATGCAGCTAGAAGAAGAAAGACACATAACCTATGGAAGGATGACCAAGTAAACTAACAGCAGAAATCAGTGAGAGATGTCAGAATATGTCTTCTAATTGCTGAGGGAAATAACTGAGTTTAGAATTCTATAGTCAGTTAAAGAATCATTCACGAATAAGGGTAAAATATAGATACTTTTAGATATAAACTACCAAGAGTTTACTATCTAAAAACTCTCATAGAAAAACCACTAATTTTCCATTTCAACAAAGAGAACAAACCCAGAGGGGAAAAAGTAGGATGCAAGGAATGAGGGTAGGCATAAAATTTGGTAACATATTAATAAGCTTTATGTGGCTGATGAAAACATGAATCAAAATTGTGTTTAAAAGAAGAATCAAACATGCAGACAATAATAAAGGACAGCTAATACAATGGGTATGAATTACATCATGTACTGTATCCCAAATGTTGTGATGAACAATGAATGTGCCAGGTGCAGTTGTGCACACCTGTAATCCCCGTGCCTCAAAAGGGTCAGAGCAGGAGGATTACACGTTCAAAGCTAGCCTGGGCAACTTAGCCAGACCCTGTATCAAAATTAAAAAATAAAAAGGGCTGGGGATGTAGCTCAGCAGTAGAGCACCCCTGGGTTCAATTTTCAGTACTGCAAAAGAACAATGGATGTGTTGACATGAGAAAAGATATATTTTAAAATGTTCCAGTGATTACAGGTGATGTGACTGATGTTTTAATTTCCTTCATCTTTTTCACTGCCAATTTCTTGCAATATTACTTTTTTTCTCAACTGAGAGTCTCACTATGCTGCCCAGTCTGGCTTTGAACTCCTGGGCTCAAATGATCCTTCCTGCTGTTTCAGCTTCCTGAATACCTGGGGCTAAAGGTGTACCCCACCATGCTTAACTTTTAAAACCAAGAATTGAAGTTCTTCTTATTTAAGGAATATTTACCTTAATAGTTCCAAGATCCATTGGATTTTTGACAATGTCATAGTAGTTATGGAGCCCTAAAGCATTAGCATCAACAGGATTATAAAAGGGCCATGCATATGATAAATGTTTCTTTGCAAGCAATTCTTTAAGAATTTCACTACAGTGCTTTAATTGTTCAGTTACTGTAACACTTTTTACAGCTTTATGTTGTTGCTGAGAATCTGGCAAATCATTCTTCAGCGCGTTTTCGTTTATTGGTGGCATTCTCGATTTTTTTGCAGTAAGTGTCGGAGAAGATTCATTACTTGCTTTAACTACAGAAGTTGTAGGAGTTGTTGTATCTGCTTTCCTCTTCACACCTTTTGTAACCTAAAATAAAACAACTCAATAATAGGAAACTACATACATAGGCATCAGTGTTTGTAAAAAATGGGGAATAATTACTGATGCCAAGTTTTTATATATTTTATAAAACAACCCATGTATTAAGAGTAGTAAAGGTTAATTTCTCTTTTATAGGCAAAATAAATAACTCTTAATATTTTCTTCCTACATTCCAAAGAATTGCCTTGTACAACCCCCTTAACATAAATAAAAGAAAACCAGTCATGGTTATATCCCAAGTTTTCTGAATACTTTAAATCAACTAGGGCATATAGTTTTAAAAAGATAACGATGTAAATGGACAACTTTTTTATATTAATGCTATCAAGATACCAAACAGTTCAAATTTTACTTCAGAAATCTTGAACATTTGGGTTAGCATTCTAGGTCTCTATTCATAAAATGTTCAAAGAGGCAGGAACAGTTTCATTTGGGACTGCTGTATGAAGACCAATTATCATACCAACTTTTAAAAAAGTATATATATTACAACATCCAAGTTATACTGAAATATTTCAGGAAACAATAATTTTAAAATGTCAATACACCTACTTGGACCACAGGCTGTGAGCTGGAGTTGAGTGGAGTTCCCTGTGCCATGCTTAAGGGAGAGACACATGTCTCAGGAAACACAGAGGGAATTTCTTGCTGCTTAAATACATTTTCTGTTGCTTTGGGGGATGCTTTTTCTTTAACAGAAGAAACTGAAATGTTCTGTTGAGTGCCTAGTGAAGTATGAACCAAAGTTAATATCTGAGTTAGAACAAAATGCCATTTATTTTTGTTAGATTCCATATTTAATTCAGCTTTTTAGCAAAATAGAACAATATGCTTCTATTCTTTGAAATCTTCCCACACATATTGTTACTGATAGTATTAGAACAATTTCACAGGATTTGGATTATAATCTGAAAGATACAATCCCAAATGCTGAAATCATGAAAGAGTAAAATCCCTAACATCTAAAATCTCAAAAGATTGAAATTCCAAAAATATTTCGCAGAAAAGAATTTTAAAACAAATTTTTTTTTCTTTCTTTTTTTGGTGGTGCTGGGGATTGAGCCCAGGGCATCATGCATGCTCAGGTACTTTACTACTGAGCTATACATCCAACCCTATTCACAATTTTGAAAGGGGAGCTGAGAAACAAAAAGATGTAACGTAACACTTCCTAAGTCACTTTAAAACAGGTAATAACAACAAACTTATTTTCACAAGCATAAATACGTATACTAACACCAGTCACAAAGACATAAAAATTAAGAGCAGAGTAACCATATTCATGAATAGGTAAAAAGAAATGCATATCATTACAGTTAGTTATGGTTTTACAACAGCAATCTTCTGAAACACTGATGTACAACCTAGCTCTTTTGATGAGAACAATTAACAACTCCAATGAATTACCACAGAATATGCATGCACTTGGTTTTTTTTTTTCTTGACGTAGTAGGGATTAAGTTCTTAATAAGCATGATAGGCAAGTACTCTGCACTGAGCTACATCCCAGCCCTAACAGTTGCAAGGTTAAGAAACACCTTTGATGAATGCAGATTACAAAAAGAACATTACTTCAGTTATTGAGAAAGTTTCAAAACATATATATGAACAATGTTATGAGGATATGTTTCTATGGGTCAAATTTGCAAAAAGGCATAGAAACTAGGACTCTTTAAAAATCTTTGCATAATTTATCTGTCCAATATTATAAATAATGTAAAAATATGATACTTAGCTTGAAGAACTATGAAAATTATTGCTGACAATTCAAAATAGTGTGGGGAGAAGGTCAAGGGAAGAAAAAGAAAATGAAAAAAAACTAAAAGTTTGACATATAAAAGCATATGACGGAATATTACAGGAATATTACAAGCATATAATGTTTCACAGATGTAGTTCATAAGAACTGACTGAATTTCATGATCATTAACTATATTTTGAAGTTTTCCATCACAATGAATAGCCTCCTTCTCCCCCCTCACCCCAAGACCCTCCTCAGAGCATGTGTTCACATTTATTTCCTATGTGGTACAGCTGTTTTAAAAATCTTTTATGATTTGATATACCCCCAATGTGAGCATTTCCTATTAAGTTTTTCCATCTTTTGTGCTATGCCTCAATGCTTTTTGGGGTACATGGAAATCTATTCCATATGCTCTCATCCAAGGAACACAGATTGGTAATAATAATAAATACTGTATTATTAATAATAATACTGTACAGTATTAATAAATAATACTGGTGATCAATACCATTGTGTCTCTTCCTATTCTACCATGCACAAAATTATTTTCAATTCAGTCAATAACTTTCCTGACTTCTTCACAGAAGTACAGTTTTAATTGATTAAAAGTTCCTATAATATCGTTAGTTAAGGCAGACCAATGGATGCTTGTTGTTTCTCTTGTGCCAGGCTAGTTCAGACACAAGGTAAGGGCACATCAAGATCCAGATTCCGAGAGTTGTGTGGAAGCAGGCTTGTGCAGCCTGCAAACTCGTTCATTGTGAGAACAGCTATACATTTTATAGGTTTCTTGCCCAATCACAACGTGCTATGGGGGATCAGACCACCAGGTTCCTATATGGGTTCCCTTGGAAACACTGGGTCAATTTGGGGGAGTTGCATACTTTCCCAGGTGGCCAGAGCAGAATGCTCCTCTCTGCAGGTTTTCCTCTTGGGCGTGAATGTGCGAAGGGTTTTCCTTACACACTTGAGACATTCACTGCTGGCAGCCAAGAACTAGGGTTTCTCCCAACAGATGCTTTTCTCTTTTCTAAGTACAGGGGATCAAATCCAGGATAGGCAAGCATACTACCACTGATCTATACCCTCATCCCTCAATGGATGCATTTTTATTTTTTTGAAATTTTCTACATATCTTAGTGGAGCATTACAGTTGTACACAATGATGTGATTTGTTGTTACATATTCATATTTTCATTGCATGCATTACGTGCATTTTTTTTCATGCACGTAATATAATATAATGTGGTCAATATCATTCACAGCATTTCCCACCTCTCTTCCTGCCTACCACCTCTTGGTCCCTTTCCTCCACTGAGCTCCCTTTGATTTTTTTCTTTTTTTTTTTTTTTGGAAACAAATGGAATACATTTTGATTCTCTGTACATGGAGTAAAGGCATACCATTTGTGTAATCATAAATTTACACAGGGCAATGTTGTTTGATTCATTCTGCCATTTTTCCTCCCCCCCCACCCCACCCACATCTCTTTTCCCTCTATACAGTCCTTCCTTCCTCCATTCTTGCCCCCCTCCCTAACCCTAACCCTAAACCTAAACCTAACCCTAACCCCTCCCAACCCCCATTATGTGTCATCATCCGCTTATCAGCGAGATCATTCGTCCTTTGGTTTTTTGAGATTGCCTTATCTCACTTAGCATGATATTCTCCAATTTCATCCATTTGCCTGCAAATGCAATAATTTTATCATTCTTTATGGCAGAGTAATATTCCATTGTATATATATGCCACAGTTTCTTTATCCATTCATCAATTGAAGGACATCTAGGTTGGTTCCACAATCTGGCTATGGTGAATTGAGCAGCAATGAACATTGATGTGGCTGTATCTCTGTAGTATTCTGATTTTAAGTCCTTTGGGTATAGGCCAAGGAGTGGGATAGCTGGTTCCATTCCAAGCTTTCTGAGGAATCTCCACACTGCTTTTCAGAGTGGCTGCACTAATTTGCAACCCCACCAGCAAGGTATGAGTGTACCTTTTTCCCCCACATCCCTTCCAACACCTTTTGTTGCTTGTGTTCTTGATAATCGCCATTCTAATTGGGGTGAGATGGAATCTTAGGGTAGTTTTGATTTGCATTTCTCTTATTACTAGAGATGTTGAACATTTTTTCATATATCTGTTGACTGCTTGTACATCTTCTACTGTGAAGTGTCTGTTCATTTCCTTGGCCCATTTGTTGATTGGGTTATTTGTATTCTTGGTGAAGAGTTTTTTGAATTCTTTATATATTCTGGAAATTAGCGCTCTATCTGGAGTATGAGTGGCAAAGATTTTCTCCCACTCTGTAGGCTCTTTCTTCGCATTGATGATAGTTTCCTTTGCTGAGAGAAAGCTTTTTAGTTTGAATCTATCCCAGTTGTTGATTCTTGTTTTTATTTCTTGTGCTATGGGAGTCCTGTTAAGGAAGTCTGATCCTAAGCCGACATATTGAAGACTGGACCTACTTTTTCTTCTATAAGATGCAGGGTCTCTGGTCTGATTCCGAGGTCCTTAATCCATTTTGAGTTTAGTTTCGTGCAGGGTGAGAGATAGGGGTTTAATTTCATTCTGTTGCATATGGTTTTCCAGTTTTCCCAGCACCATTTGTTGAAGACGCTATCTTTTCTCCATTGCATATTTTTGGCACCTTTGTCTAATATGAGAAAATTGTATTTATTTGGGTTTATGTCCATGTCCTCTATTCTGTACCATTGATCTTCCTGTCTATTTTGGTACCAATACCATGCCGTTTTTGTTACTATTGCTTTGTAGTAGACTTGAAGATCTGGTATTGCGATACCCCCGGCTTTGCTCTTTCTACTGAGGATTGCTTTAGCTATTCTGGGTTTCTTATTCTTCCAGATGAATTTCATGATTGCTTGCTCTATTTCTGTGAGATATATCATTGGGATTTTAATTGTGACTGCACTGAATCTGTATAGCACTTTTAGTAGTATGGCCATTTTGACAATATTAATTCTGCCTGTCCAGGAACATGGTAAATCTTTACATCTTCTAAGGTCTTCTTCAATTTCTTTCTTCAATGTTTTGTAGTTTTCATTGTAGAGATCTTTCACCTCTTTGGTTAGATTGATTCCCAGTTTTTTATTTTTTATTTTTTTGAGGCTATTGCAAATGGAGTTGTTTTCCTCATTTTCCTTTCAGATGTTTCATCGCTTGTGTATAAAAATGCTTTAGATTTATGTGTGTTGCTTTTATAGCCTGCTATTTTGCTGAATTCATTGATGAGGTATAGAAGTTTTCTGGAGGAGTTTTTTGGATCCTCTAAACACAGAATCATGTCATCAGCAAATAGTGACACCTTGAGTTCCTCTTTTCCTATTTGTATCCCTTTAATTTCTTTAGTCTGTCTTAATTGCTCTGGCTAGGGTTTCGAGGATAATGTTGCATAGAAGTGGTGAAAGGGGGATTCCCTGCCTTGTTCCAGTTTTTAGGGGGAATGCTTTCAGTTTTACACAATGTAGAATGATATTAGCCATTTACTACCCCCTTTTATTCCCTTATTTTTCATGGGAATTTTGGTCTGGGGAATTTGAGCTTTCAGGATTTCAATCATTCAGGACTATAATTTTCAAAATTCTGATTTTCTGGGGGTTCAACATTCAGGATTATGGCATTCAAGATTGTGTGTTTCAAGATTATGAGCTGCACCAATGCATACATAATACTGAAGACTTCAAAACCTGTTAATAAACTGGGCATGGTAGAGAAAGAGAGATTAATGTTGCAGGAAAGAAAAGGAATTACCAAAGGAATGGAAGTTTTGAGAAGGCAAGGAAGAAAGCAAGACTGTGATCATAGATAAAGATACTGGTCCAAGATGATGGAGGAGGAATGCATCTTGATATAGGCCTTCTCCCAGCATATCCCTCCATCTGCAATGTTCTTTCAAACCTTAACTTTTCAATTATGCCTCTGCTGAACCTATCAGTTTCTCTTTTCCTATTACACCATGAACCCCAAGATGGCAACGTTTTTGTTTTGTTTCCAGGCAGAGTGCTGGCACAAAACAGGTTTTCAAATATTTGATCAATAAATTAACATCAATTCAATTTAGTGTACTGAATTTTCTTTGCCATAAATCATTAATATGTACCCAAATTATTTTAGGCTAGTAGAACTATCATATAGTTAATTTCAATATCCCTGAGGGATTCTGGCAGTAGAATGCTTCTAGAAGAAGTTATTTGTAAATTCAGACTTTCAATCTAAAGCCAAATCCCTACCTCCTGTCCTTCAATGCCAACTCAAGTTCTAATGCCTTCAACTTTTCTAAAACAAATCAGTGTATCCTTCTTTTGCAATGTAGCACACACTACATGTAATTTCATCTGACATTTATCATAATGCATTATCTTATTTTTTAAGTTTCGTTTCTAAATAAAATGTAAATTTAGCTTTAGAGTTAAAGCTATCATACATCTTTGTAGCCCCACAACATGTGCCTTATATATGACAAACATTCAAAGATATATTGACAAAAAAGAGACAAAGAACTTTAGGCTGAAGAAAATTTAAGGTCTGAGCAGCTCTCTGAGCATCAGAATAAGTATCTGCAATCACCCATCAACCAGGTATGGTGGCACACACCTGTAATCCATGCTACTGAGAAAGACTGAGGCATGAGGACTGCAAATTTGAAGCCAGTATCAGCAATTTAGTAAGACAATGTCTCAAAATAAAAATTAAAAAGGGCTGGGTAGTTCAGTGACAGAGAAGCAAGACTGTAATCACACTGGGTTCAATCTTCAGTACCAGGGTGAGGGTTAGTCAGGAGAAAAACAAAACAAAACAATTCATTCTTAGCTAATGGACTTTTTTTTTTTTTTGGCAATTTGAGTCTTCTAATCAGTACAGAACAGATACAAGATCCACCAAAAACAATAATAATGGCAGCTATGACTTACTGGATGCCTATTAGATGAATGTCACTACATAATAGGAAACCTGGTTTTAAGGTCATAATCTGTACTGTTGCATAACCATCCTGATGATTAAGATTTAGCAGACTGTGAATTGACACTATGTACCTAAAGAATAGAATATAAAACAATATCTGGATGTCTGTTTCCTTTGAAGGATTTTATATTTAATTCCATTACACATGCACACATAAACAGAGGAAAGAAAGACAGATAAAATAGACAACATGAACTATTTACCTCTCCTGGCTTACCTTTCTTTATTCTTTCCTTACCACCCACAACTTGCTCTTCTTGTGGCATTTGAGATAATTTCTGCAAAAACAGCTTCTCTAGAGCTTGTGCCATAAGAACAATATCATCTCCAGGCTATAACATATAATAAATATTTAATAATGATACTAGTATGATGATTGTACCAAATTTCTTGAATTCAGGTTACTTTATAGAGAGCAGTAATGCAGTTCTCCTAGTCAATATCTCTTATAAATAATAGTGAAGCAGCTCATATTTAAAAATCTAGCATGCTACCCCTTCAACTTCTAAAAAGGATCAGAATCCCTAAGCACCAAAGAATTACAATCCAACCAATTCTACTAATACAAAAAGATAATAGAAATTAGAAATTATCTATACTTCAAATAGGGTAAAATAAAACTTGTTCATTGTTGAGCAAAGTACTTCAAGGTTTGACTTGAAGTGATTAAGCTTTCAATTAACTAAAGTGGCACTGTGGTGTTGACTCAATTTAAAAAACTAGTTTCTAAAGGATGAATGATCTTGCTGATAAGCAGATGAGGACATATAATGGGGGGTAGGAGGGGTTAGCGTTAGGGTTAGGGTTAAGTTTAGGGTTAGGGATAAGAAGGGTGGTAAGAATGGAGGAAGGAAGGACTGTATAGACGGAAAAGAGGGATGGGAGGGGTGGGGGAAGGAAAAAAATAAGAATGAATCAAACAACATTGCCCTATGTAAATTTGATTTTTAATAAGAAAAATGAAAAAAAAAAACTAGTTTCTTAGAAGTCTTCACTTGATTTACTTCACTACTGATAAAAAAAAAAAATTAAAAACAAATACCCTACAACAGAATATTTATTTCTAAGTTAGGTAATTCTGGAAAACTACAACTTTATTGTTTTTTTTTAAACTCAGGGGTGCTTTACCACTGAGCTACATCCTCAGCCCTTATTTTATTTTTTTAAATTTTGAGACAGGGTCTTGCTAAGTTGCCCAGGCAGGCTGACTTTAAACTTGCAATACCCCTGTCTCAAACTTGGGAGTAGCTGGCATTATATGCATGCATCATTGCATGTAGTTGACGTTCATTTTAAAATGTTAAATGTAAGACTGAGGCAGGGGGACTGAAAATTCAAAGCCAGCCTCAGCATATTAGCAAGGCTGTAAGCAACTTAGTGAAGCGCTATCAGGAGACAAAAACAAAAGGGCCTGGGGATGTAGCTCAGTGGTTAAGTGCCCCTGTGTTCAATCCCCAGTACCAAGTAAGTAAGTAAGTAAGTAAAATGTTAAATGTTAAAAACCTGTCTCAAATAAATAAATAAATAGGCCTGGGGATATGGCTCAGTGGTAAAGCATCCATGGGTTAGTCAAATACCAAATAAATAAATAAATAAAGACAAAATAGTTGACAATGATACTCAAAACCATTGGTACTGATTTTTAAAAAATTCACATCAGTTAATTGCTTTAAATCTTTACACATAGGGTAGTGTTGACCGTTACCTTGGGAAATAAAACATTCTATTATATTTTAATATCACTGGTGATTCTGTATAAACTAAATACCAAATACTTAGGTTTCTTATTTTTAAATGGGGTATAAGCTTTAAAATACATAAATATCATGTAATAGATTGAAAAGAATATAGTACTCTGGGAAACAGGAATACTACATGGAGGTAAAATCAAATACACAAATCCAATTTTACAGATGAAAACAAATGTTAAGATTAAGTTCAAAAAGTTCACATACACCATGATATGGGGTAATACATTAACACAAATTCAAGTACTACTAGTAGGCTACAACAAAGAACGTGTCTGGTTTTCAAATCAACTTGTCGGGAAGTTTAGAAGTATGCAATTGTTGCTGGGGGTATAGCTCAGTAGTAGAGCACTTTCCAAGCATGGACAACACCCTGGGTTCAGTCCCTAGCATTGTTGGGGAGTGGAGTATGCAATTTGTTTAGCTTCTTAGGTAATGGATGGCCAAGGATCTATGCTGTGAAAATTTAACCAAGATTAGTATATCATTTGTTTTTATTTTATTTTTTGTATTTGATATCAAACCCAAGAGTGCTTTATCATTGAGCTACATCCCCAGTCCTTTTTTATTTATTTTTTTTTAATTTTGAGACAGTGTCTTGCTAAGTTACTAAGGGTCTCATTAAGATGCGGAGGCTGGCCTTGAACTTGTGATTCTCCTATTTCAGCCTCCTGAGTCACTGGGATTACAGGTGTATGCCATTGCATCTGGCAAGCATCATCAGTTATATTATCTGTCATATAATAGCAGGAATGCACTGGAACACACTTTAAAATACTTTACCAACTGAGCTATCTTCCCAGGCACCAGCTATCATTGGTATTTCATTTTTTAAGAACACAAACCATTTCAGCTATTCAGGCAAAACTGACTGAACAAATGTTGATGGGTGAAAATTATAAAATTCAGTGAAATTATTCTTAAAAATATGTAAAATATTCCAAATCAAGATTTGAAATCTGAAATCAGCACAGTTGTTTACACATCTTTCCTCTATGAATACCAAAGCATCAGCAGTGTAATTATAAGGTCTACATACCTTGTTGTATAAATAACAATTTGAGAACATCATATTGAAGTCTTCTATACATTCTGAAGCCTTCACATAATATTTATTCTCCAACCGCTTCTTAATTGTATTTAAATCCATTGGTTTTTTAATAATGGTATAATAATCCTATGATTTTGAAGCAATTCTCAGTATTAGTAAGAATAAGACCACTATAACAATTGCTACACAAATAAATTCCATGAAACTATATATTTGTAACTATACAGAGCAATTAC
Organism: Sciurus vulgaris; assembly: GCF_902686455.1. Taxonomy (NCBI): domain Eukaryota; kingdom Metazoa; phylum Chordata; class Mammalia; order Rodentia; family Sciuridae; genus Sciurus; species Sciurus vulgaris. The sequence continues at coordinate 79,717,125 of NC_136461.1, read as the reverse complement.
CTTTAAAGAGCTGAAGGTTTAAAAAATCTGGAAGCCAAAACCTTTAGTACTCTAAAACAAAGTTGATTATGATATTATTATTTTTAAGAAGAAAAAAGTCATTAAAGATTAACAAAGACAAGAATTAAGATAATTATCCCTGAAAAACAAAAAAGGCATGGCTGGGCCCAGTGGCACACACCTGTAATCCCAGCGGCTCAGGGCTGGGGATGTGGCTCAGTGGTTGAGTGCCCCCGAGTTCAGTCCCTGATAACCAACAAAAATAAATAAATAAATAAATAAGTACATAAATAAATGAAAGGGGCATGATGATGAAAAGCAATAAAAAAGATAACTAGTATTTATGGAATCTGACTAATTCAGAATAAAATCTGAGTTATATAATTTACTGTCTATATTAAAAATTACTCAACTTTTCTGTTACCAGATGACTAAAAGTTTCTAACAAACCTACAGTTGAATTGTGCATGATCCAAATAAGTACTCATGAAGAAGGTGACATTCATGAGTTCCCTGCATCAATCAAAAAGGCAAGGGACAGCTGGATGTGGTGGTGCATGGCTATAATTCCAACTCAGGAGGCTGAGGCAAGAGGAGCTCAAGTTTGAGGCCAGCCTCAACATCTTAGTGAGAACTCTTCTCAAAATAATAAAGAGGAGTGGGGATGTGGTTCAGTGGTAAAGTACCACTGGGTTCAATATCTAGTACCAAATAAAGAAAAAAAAAAAGAAGGAAAGAAAAAAAAAGCCAAGTGACATGCTCTGACAAGAAAACATGTACTATAATTTATCACCAACTGTTATGAATGTCAACACCCAGAAAAGTGAGTTTTTGTTTTTTTGGAAAAAAATACTCATTGGGATAATCTTTAGTGTTTAATACATTTTATAATATTAAAGCATAGTTAAATCTTACAGAGATTTAAAGGATTTTTCTTTATTTAAATTAACATAATAATAAATATACTTACGGGCAACTTCAATTTCACAGCATCCACAGGCTGCTGAAAAGGCCAAGAAAAACTATGCTTCCATAAGGCCTTTAGAACAACTTTTTGTAGATACTGCAGCTGATTTGTTAATCGCCCATTTTTCTTAGTATTTATATACTCTGGTGGAGGAGGGTTAACTATAGCTGTTTGTCGACTTGGCAGAGACATTCTTAACTGCTTTCAATCCTGATATTGTAATGTTTACAAGTATGTGTCCTGAAAAAGAAAAAACTGAGTACCTTAGAAGCACTTTAAAAATGGTTTTTATAGGACATGAAAAGGTTTATTTAAAAGAGGTATCATATTTTAAAACACATCTTAAAACAGAAAAAGCAATTCAAATGATGAATGAATCCATTTTTAAACAAATACTAACCTTTTTCTATACAAGTAGTACAAGTTGTTTCATTATGTATGCCTTAGTCTTAGATGGTTTAAAATTAGTTCAACATTTCACAGAATTTCTTTTTGCCTTTCAAAACCACAAATTGAGGTCTTAGCAGGAAGTCTATAAATACCTGGTAAAAAGAAACAACAGGGAATATTAAAGATACCACTAATATACAGGTATCCTACAATTGCCAATTCAATGAAAGGATAAAAGGAAAAGATTTTTCTGCCTAATTTTTTCTTTTTTTTCTGACTAGTTAAATGAAGTGATAAAAAAAAAAAAAAATTTGGAGAGTGTAGCTCAATGATAGAGTGTGTACTTGGCATGCACAGGTCCCGGACTGACTTCTCAGTACCAAATAATAATAAAATTAAAAATGAAAATTAAGTAAATTCATTTGAAATAAAAATGCCAAGTATTCAAATTTAAATGCTATTCTTTTGTGCATCTTGCTACACTTAAATAAAATACTTTTAAATTTCATGAGTATTTCAGAAAGATAGTATCTAATATAGTATTCCTGTACAGCATTATTACTTTATGGATAAAAGACCCAACGTACTAACAATGTGCACACAATATCTCAAGTAAATCTGCAAAATGAAAAGTATGGTTAACAAATGGTCTCTTTTTAGAAAACGGCTTTAAAATTCTGCCAGTATATCTTTGTTAACATTAAATCAATGTTGAGTTCTAAATTCTCATTGCATATTAATTACTTGTGGAGCTTTCTTATTTTCGTTGTGGTAAAATTCATTAACAAAAATTTCCATCTTAACCATTTTAAGTTAGGAGCATTCAGGAGCATTAAATATATTCACATTTTTGTGAAAACAAGCTCCAAATTTTTTTTATTTTGCAAAAATGAAATTCTATACCCATTATACAACAACCCCTCATTCTTGTCTCTCCCCAGCCCCTGGAAACCACCACCATTGTCCTCTTTCTATAAGTTTGACTACTCTAGGTACTTAATATGGGGAAATACAATATTTGACTTTTCTGTAAGAGGCTTAATTTACTTGACACAAAGTCCTCAAGATTCATCCATGTTGTAATGTCAGAATTTTCTTTTTTTAAAAAATATTTTTTAGTTGTCAATGGACTTTTATTTTATTTATTTATATGCAGTGTTGAGAATCAAACCCAGTGCCTCAAATGTGTTAGGCAAGCGCTCTATCACTGAGCTACAACTCCAGCCCTGAATTTTCTTCTTTTTAAGGCTGATTAATATTAATTATGTGTACATAGATCTCATTTTGCTTATCCATTCATGAATCAATGTCACATGAACTTTTGGCATTGTGTACAATGCTTTGAACGTGGATATACAAATGTTTCATTACCTTGCATTTCATTTTTTGGGATATATTCCCCAAAATTGAAAAATTGGAATTGCTAGATCAAAGGGCAATCATTTTCCTAATTTTTTTAAACTTTGAGTGTGTTTGGGCTCCAAGCATGCCAGGCAAATACTCTATGACCAAGCCACAACCAAAGCACTATATTTCTAACATTTTGAGGAACCCTATCTCATTTTCCATGGTAGCAGATTATAGTTCACCATATTAGTATGACATTTTATTTTTAAAACTATAATAGTTCTATTTTTCTTATTTTACTATTTTTACATTTTATGCACAAATATTTTTATAATTTTTTCTTCTAATTAGTTGTGCATGACAGTAGAATACATTTATACATTTTGATAGATCACACATAAATGGAGTGTAATCTCAGTACAAATATTTTATGAGTAAATAAAAATACAAAATAACAATTTTGTGTAAAATAACCATTTTATGTAAAATTATAAAAAACACAAAGAAATACATAATTGTTATTGTGAGAGTATAAGTATCTTTAAAGAATAAAAATGTATGGAAAATTTTTTCTCCTTTTTACAAAAGACTTAATATTTTTTCCTGGAAAGGGATCAAATGTTGAAATAGTGTTAATATTTTTATACCCTATAGATCTAGAGACATCATTAAGTTAGTCACAGGTTTGTTTTGAAATTATGAATTTTAAAATATTTTTGTGCTATTTCAAAATATACACTAGGTTTTTTTTTTTTTTTGTATTTTTGTACCAGGGATTGAACCGAGGGGTGCTTAACCATGGGGCCACATCCCTAGCCCTTTTTATGTTTATTTATTTATTTTTTATTTTGATACAAGTTCTTGCTAAATTGCTTAGAGCCTTGCTAAGTTGCTGAGGCTGGCTTTGAATGTGAGATCCTCTTGCCTTAGCCTCCCAAGTTGCTGAGATTACAGATGTGCACCACCACACTCAATTTTATCCTAGTTCTTTGTATGAAGCAGTAGTATAAAATGATGAATGCAGTAAACAGCAGACCTCACCAAAAATATTTGGAAGCACAATCCTTTAAAAGAAATTTCATTCTTGAGTATCATCATTAATCTGGGGAGAAAACAATAAAACAAATTTTTCTAATTTATTTACATGGAATCTGTTGATTCGCATGAAAATTACCATACACAGCAATCCTGCTTAATTATTTTTTATTAGAAGAAAAGATTCCCTAATTGTAACCTCAATAAAGACAACAAAAACAGAAACTCTAGCCAGAGCAATTAGGAAAAAGAAATTTAGAACTCATAAATGAGTTCAGCAAAGTAGCAGGATATAAAATTAATACCCATAAATCAATTGTGTTCCTATATACCAATGATGAATCAGCTGAAGGAGAAATTAGGAAAACTATCCCACTCACAATAGCCTGAAAACAATAAAATACTTGGCAATCAACTAACTAAAGAGGTGAAAGACCTCTACGATGAAAACTACAGAACACTAAAGAGTAATTGAAGAAGACCTTAGAAAATGGAAAAATCTCCCACATTCTTGGATGGGATAGATAATTAACATCATCAAAATGGCCATAATACCAAAAGTTTTTTACAGATTTAATGCAATTCCTATTAAAATTCCAATGACATTCTTCATAGAAATAGAAAGCAGTCATGAAATTCATTTGGAAAAATAAAAGGCCCAAAACAGCGAAGGGACCTTAGAGAGAAAAGTGAAGTAGGAAGTATCACAAGACCAGACATTAAACTATACTACAGAGCTATAGTAACAAAAACAGCATGGTATTGGCACCAATACAGAAATTAAAACCAATGGTATGGAATAGAAGGCAGAGACAAACCCATATAAATACAGTTATCTCATACTAGACAAAAGTGCCATAAACATACTTTAGAGGAAAGATAGCCTCTTCAATAAATGGTGCTGGGAAAACTGGAAATCCATATGTAGCAGAATAAAGTTGAACCCTATCTCTCACCCTGAACAAAACTCAACTCAAAGTGGATCAAATACCTAGGCATTAGACCAGATACCCTGTGCCTACTACATGAAAATGTAAGCTCAAATTTCCATCATGTCAACTTTGGAACAAACTTCCTCTACAAGATTCTTAAAGCACAAGAAAGAAGTAAAGTCAAGAACCAATAAATGGGATGGTACCAAACTAAAAAGCTTCTTCACAGAAAAGGAAACAATCAACCGTGTGAAAGGAGACTATAAAATGGGAGAAAATCTTTGCCACCTGCACCTCAGATAGAGCATTAATCTGCAGGATATATAAAGAACTCAAAAAACTTAACACCAAAAAAAAAAAAAAAAAAAAATCCACTGGAACAAGACAAGGATGTCCTCTTTCACCACTTCTATTCAACATTGTCCATGAACCTCCAGCCAGAGCAATTAGACAGGAGAAAGAAATTAAAGGGATATGAATAGGAAAAAAAAGAGCTCAAACTATCACTACCAATGACGATTCTAAATTTTGAAGAACCAAAAAAATTGCACCAGAAAACTTCTAGAACTCATAAATGTATTCAGCAACATACCAGGTTATAAAATCAAACACATTCCTATACATCAGTGACAAAATATACTGAAAGAGAGATTAGGAAAACTACCCCATTCACAATAGCTTCAAAAAAACATAAAATACTTGGAATCAATCTAACAAAAGAGGTGAAAGACCTCTACAGTGAAACATACAGAACACTAAAGAAATTGAAGAAGATCTTAGAAGATGGAAAGACCTCCCATGCTCCTGGATAGGCAGAATTAATATTGTCAAAATGGCCATACTATCAAAGTGGTATACAGATTTAATGCAATTCCTATTAAAATCCCAATGATATTCTTCATAGAACTAGAAAAAGCAATCATGGAATTCATTTGGAAAAATAAAAAACCCAGAATAGCCAAAGTAATCCTTAGCAAGAAAAGTGAAGCAGGAGGCATCACAATACCAGACCTTAAACTATACTACATAGCAACAATAACAAAAATAGCATGGTATTGGCACCAAAACAGAAAGGTAGACCAATGGTACAAAATAGAAGAAACAGAGAAAAACCCACATAAATATAGGTATATCATTCTAGACAAAGGTGCCAAAAATGTTCACTGGAGAAAAGATAGCCTATTCAATAAATGGTGCTGGGAAAATTGGAAATCCACATGTACTAAAATGAAATTAAACCCCTATATCTTACCCTGCATGAAATTAAACTCAAAGTGGATCAAAGACTTAAGCCCAAATCTTCACTATGTCAGCTTAGGATCTCACTTCCTTATCAAGACTCCTAAAGTTCAAAAATTAAAATCAAGACTCAATAAATGGGATGGATTCAAACTAAAAAGCTTCTTCTCAGCAAAGGAAACAATCAATAATGTGAAAAGAGAAAATCTTTACCACATGACGAGTAAAAATGCACATGAAGACAGAAAATCTTTACCACAAGTGCCTCAGATAGAGCATTAATCTTCAGGATATATAAAAAACTCAAAAAACTTAACACCAGAAAGACAAATAACCTAATTAATAAATGAGCTAAGGAACTGAACAGACACTTCACAGAACAAGATATACAATCAATCAACAAATATAAGAAAGCAGTATGGAGATTCCTCAGAAAACCTGGAATTGAACCATCATTTAACCTGGCTATCCCACTTCTTGATTTATATCCAAAGGACTATACTGCATTTTATAGCATGTTACAGTGATGCAGCCACATCAATGTTTATAGCAGCTCAATTCACAATAGCTAAACTATGGAATCAACCTAGGTGCTCTTCAACAGATGAATGGATAAAAAAAAATGTGGTGTGTGTGTGTGTGTGTGTGTGTGTGTGTAAAGGATGGAATTTTACTCAGCCTTAAAGAAGAATGAAATTATCGAATTTGTAGGTAAATGGATGGAGCTGGATAATAATGAAATAAGCCAATCCCAAAAGACCAAAAGCCTAAAGTTTTCTCTGATATGTGAATGCTAATTTACAATGGTGGTATTAGGGAAGAACAGAGTCACTTTAGAGAAGGGACTGAAGGGAGTGAAGGGGGATGGGGACAGGAAGGATAGTAGAATGAATTAGACATTATTATCCTATGTAGATATATAACTATATGACCAGTATTCTGGCTACACATGTATAACCAGAAGAATGAGAAATTATACTCCATTATATACAATATATTGAAGTACATTATACTTTCATGCATAACTAATTAAAACAAAATTAAAAAACCAAAAAATCCAATCAATAAATGGGCAAAGGAACCAAACAGGTACTTCTCAGAAGAAATACAAATGGTCAACAAATATATGAAAAAAATGTTCAACATCTCTAGCAATTAGAGAAACACAAATTTAAACCACATTGAGAGTCCATCTCACTCTAGTCAGAACGGCAAATTATCAAGAATACAAGTAACAATAAATGATAGGGAGGATGTAGGAGAAATGGTACTTTCATACATTGCTGGTGGGACGGCAAATTGTTGCCACCACTATGGAAAGCAGTATGGAGATTCCTCAGAAAATGTGGAATGGAACCACCATTGACCTAGTTATCCCATTCCTTGGTATATATTCAAAGGACTTAAAATCAGCATACTATAGTGACAGTCACATCCATGTTTATAGCAGCTCAATTCACAGTAGCTAAGCTATGGAACTAACCTAAGTACCCTTCACCAGATGAATAGTTAAAGAAAATGTGGCATACATACACAATGAAGTATTAGCCATAATGAAGAATGAAATTATGGCATTTGCTGGTAAATGGATGCATCTGGGGATTATCAAGAAAGTGAAATAAGCCAGTCACCAAAAACCAAGGGCCAAATGTTTTCTGACATGCAGATACTAACACACAATAAGAGGGGGAGGGAAGAATAGAAGTTCAGTGAATTAGACAAAGAGGAATGAAGGCAAGGATATGGAAATAGGAAAGATAGGAGAATAAATTGAACATAACTTTTTTATGTTCATATATTACGAATACTTGACCAGTGAAACTTCACATCATGTATAACTGCAAGAATGGGATCCTAATTAAAATACATTATACTCCATGTATGTATGTCAAAATACACTATTCTCTACTATCATGTATATCTAAAAAAAACAAAAAAGACAGCAAAAATATTTCAAATAAGTTGAGTCATTAAGTAATGAAATTTTCTTATATGTTGGAGAGATTAGTCACATTACCTATGTTATGGTACACAAAATGGTGGTTAAGAAGGAGGTGAAGAAAAAAAGAAAAAGAGATGAAGAATAAAAAGAAACAGTACATCAGATCATGCATAAAAACCCTGTTCAAACTATAACAACACAGTAAGGAAGACAGAAAAGTCCCTGCCTTAATATATTCTAATGGAGGATGACCAAACGGAAAAAAAAAAAAAAAATACAGTAATTTTACCAAGTACTATTATGAAGTAAATGATACCATGATTTAAGAGTACAATCTAGGAAAGCCTCTGAGATGGCATTTAAACTACAAAACCAAAGCAAAGTGCTCCCAGCAGAAAGAACAGCAAGTGGGATGACCCCTAGATGGGAAGAGGTTTGATATGCTTAAATTGAGAATGGAGGTCAGCAGAGGTCAGAAAATGGGAAAGGAAGGAAAAACAAAACAAGCAGACAGAAAATGGTGGCTAGGTTATTATATAGGGCTCTTGATAATGGCAAGAATTTAAATTTTATTCTCTAAATGCAGACAAAGATAAGACTAAAGAAAGCAGATGTTGAACAGCAAGGCTAGTAAGGGGCTTCAGAACCAGTCCAGGCAAGAGACAGAAGAGATCATCAATTGGACTTGATTTTAGCCCCCACCATCCCTATCCCTCAAACTCTTCTTCCCCAAATCTTTCCTTTTGCCAAATAATGGCACTATCATTTAACAAATTACTCAAGACAAAACCTAGTTATCTTTCTTACTTCCTTCCTTCCCTTAAGCCTCTCCTTACCCACTCCAATCAATCTGTGAGCAAATCCTTTAGCTTGTCCTCCAAAATAAATCTCAATTTTTTACTACTTTCACCAATACGATCCTTGTCCCAGTAATCATCATCTCTCACAAGAACTAATGCCATAGCCTCTAAACTAATCTAAGCCTTCCAGGGTCTGGTCCATTGTTCCTTCAACCTCTTTCACTCTCCTGACTCTATCATTTTGTTTCAGAAGTACTTTAAAAAAAAAAAAAATCACAGCTGGGGATTGAGCCAAGGACCTAGCATATGCTAAGCAAGAGCTCTCTACCACTGAGCTACATTCTGAACTTTTATATTTGAGAGGAAATTGCATAAGTTTCCCAGGCTGCCCTTGAATTTGCAAACACTTGACTCAGCCTCCCAAATACCTGAGATTAAAGGCATACACCACCATGCCAGGCTCCTAGCCATACTCCTTTTTTAAGGTCTTTGAAATGCTTCATCCTCTGGACTTTTACAGTCTGCCTGAATTCCTCTTCTGGCAGATCTATTCACAATCAATCACATTTTGAACACGCATATAAGCTCTCTCCTCCCCAAGTCCAATCCATCAGTTCTCTATTACTGCACTCTGCTTTCACTACTATAGATTGAGCTTCAAACCAAAAAGCCTCAAATCCAAACTGCTCCAAAATCTGAAGTCTTTTGAACACCAACATGATATGATAAATGAAAAATTCCATACATGACTACCTCATGGCAAAAGGTCGAAATCAAAATGTAGATGCAGCTGGAGTGGTGGCACACACCTGTAATCCCAGCAACTCAGGAGACTGATGCTGGATTTGTCCCAAGTTCAAAGTCATCTTCTATAATTTAGTGCGGTTCTAAGCAACTTATAGAGACCCTGTCTCAAATTGAATAAAAAGGGATGGGGATGTAGTTCAGTGATAAAGAGTCCCTAGGGTTCATAAAAAAAAAAAAAAAAAAAAAAAAAGCAAAACAAAACCAGAATCACTAAAAATGTTATATAAAATTACCTTCATGCCTTCATGTGTATAAATTACATGTGGAACACAAATGAATTTCATATTTAGACCTAGGTCCCATCCCCAAGATATGTCATTATAGTACATAAAAATACCCCAAAATCTGATATCTTAATACACTTCTGGTCCAAAGATAACCAACCTGTACCATGTTTACTTTTGCCTACTTGTTTATGGTCTGTGTTCTCACTCTCTATCTCCTAATGTAAGCTCTATACAAGCAAAGACCTTATTTATGTATTATCCATTTAATGCCCAGGACACAGTCTATGTATGCTGAATTAAGTATTCAGATTAATCTTATGTTTGCCAAATATTTACACTCCACTTATGTAGGAAGAAGTATGAAGATAAATCAAGAATGCTTTACTTCAAATTATACTCTCCCTGGTGTTAAGGAAACTGCCTGCAAAAATAAATAAGGCTATCAATTATAAAATGCCTTTTCTATTCCTTAAGCCCTCAAACCTACCACATTCACTTGCAGAAGATATAACCTTTTAGGTTATAGGAGAATACCTTTGAAAATTACCTTGCATGGACTGGGGGTGTAGTTCAGTGGTAGAGTTATCTGCTAAGCGTGCACAAAGCCCTGAGTCTGATTCCAGCACTGCAAAACCCAAGCAAAACAAAACAAATTTCCTTTAGGTTGTTTTTGTTTATTTTTTGGTGGCGATGGAATGCTTTGTTTTGTTTCCGCTGGCCTTCAATTACTGGGCTCAAGCAATCTTTCTACATCAGTCTCCCAAACAGCAGGGACTAGAGGTGTGCACCACAAAGCCCAGCACTCTAGCTTCATTTATGGGCAGTTCTACCTTCTTGCATTTTGTAAAAACATCACCTCTTTTTCACAAGGATCTTCTTTACTTTCTTCCAGAATTTCACTAAATTGTTCCTTTATCTCATTGTGTTTATTTTTATTAGTTCTTAAAGGCTTCCCTCTACTTTAAGATTATAAAATACACTCAACTTTTACCCAATGAAGTAAGAGAAGTCCTAGCATGCAATGGAATACTATTTAGTGCTAAAAAGGAATGAACTATCAAGTCATGAAAAGATATGGAACAAACTAATTCAAATCACTAAGTGAAAAAAGTCAATCTTAACAAGGTACAAACTACATGATTCCAACTTGTATGATATCCTGGAAAAAGTAAAAAAACTATGGAGACAATAGACAGATCAGTAGTTGCCAGGAGTTTGAAGAAGATGGGATCAACAGGTTGATCAGAGTATTTTTTAGGACAGTGAAGCTATTCTGTATGATACTACAATGAATACATTTGTCAAACCCATTGAATATATAACATCACAAGTGAAGCCTAATCTAAGCTATGGATTTGAGAGATAATGATGCGTTTAATGTAGCTTCATTGATTTAAAAAATTTTTAGTAGTTGTAGATGTCTTTGTTTATTATTTTTTTAATGTGGTGCTGAGGATCAAACCCAGTGCCTCACACATGCTAGGCAAGTGTTCTGCCACTGAGCTACAGCCCCTTTTAACAAATGTACCATTCCAGTTCAGAATGTTGATAAAGGGGCAGACTGTGTGTTTGGAAGCAGCAAGTAGGTGGGAACTCTTTTTGCTCAATTTTGTTGTAAACCTAAACTCCTCTAAAAGATTATTTACACATAAACACACACCCTTTCCTACCATATGTTCATTACTTAAATAAAACTTTTGCAACGAGTTTTGCCTTTTTTTTTTTTTGGCTAAGTACTAGGGATTAAATCTAGGGGCACTTAACCACTGAGACACATCCCCAGCCCTTTTTATTTTTTGTTTTGAGACAGGGTCTTGCTAAGTTGCTTAGGACCTCACTAAGTTACTGAGGGTGGCTTTGAACTGGTGACCCTCCTGCCTTAGCTTCCCGAGCTGCTGGGATTACAGGCATGCCACCATGCTGAGCCGTTTTTACTTGTTTTAAAGTCAAATGCATCCATCCATCTGACTATTGTGACTCTTGAAACTGCTGTCCCCAAATCATTAGTACCTTGAAGCATTCCAAATCCTCCCAGGACCTTCCTATTATCTTCCTAGGTTTCTGTGTAGTATTTAACACAGCTAAGTACATGGTACCAAAGAAACCTTTTTTTTTTTTTGCTAAAAATGTGTAATAGAATGTAATCAAGCCTTTAGATTTAATCATTTTTACATAAAATTCAGAGAATAGAGCTGTGCTGTCCAAATGACAGCCTCTAGTCACAACTTAACTATTAATTTAAATGAGTTAAAATAAAATATATTTAAAAACTCAGCCACATTTCAGGTGCTTAATAACCACATGTGGCTAATGGCTACCGTATGAGACAATATAGATATCAAATCATTTCCATTACGACACAAAAGTTCTATAGAACACTAGAATAAATGGAAATAAAACCATAGGAAACAGACAAATCTAGAATATGGGACATTATACAAGGCAAGTAGCCCTTATAAAAAGTCAATCTCATTAAAAAAAAAACAACACACACACACACACAAGGAACTACTCTGGATTAATCAACACAATAAATTTAACCTGTCCTATATCAAATCTTGTCAATTATAACTAACATTTTTGGGATAACTACGGAAATGTATTCATTTTGATAGGAGAAATAGTATGATGTTTATATAAGGGAAAAATCTAGAACATATACTCAAAAGAACTTGGCGTGTCAGCTGGCAAGGCGTAATCCCCACTGTTTGGAAGGTTGAGACAGGAGGATCACAAATTCTAGGCCAGTCTGGGAAACTTAGGAAAACCGTGTCTGAAATTTAAGAAAACAGTTGTGAATGTAGCTCAGTGTAGAGCACTTGCTCAGGATGCAGAAGGCCCAGGGTTCAATCCTCTTGCCCCTCAAAAATCTTGGTGTGATTGGTCATATTTTCAAAAGCTTGGCCTGCAAGAAACCTATAGAGAAAAAAGTAAACGTGGCAAAACGTTTAACAATCATCGATAAACAGGTGTTCCTTGTACTATTTTGTTTTCTGTATGTTTGAAAGTTATCTAAAAAACTTAACTCTGCGATTGAGGGTTGTAGGACTCCAGATGAAGAAAAAGAGCTCTGATAATTGTCAGTGGGAAAAATAACTGATATTTGATAATATGATTATTTTCTCAGAGTTGAGTGCTTTACATTCTTTGGCTGGAGACCTTGGTTTCATATGCGAGGTGACACATCTACTAATATAGGACTAATACAGGACTAAGAGTTTTTCCACTTAAATACTGTTTGTAGTTACCGTTCAACGTATTTTAAGGTTTTCTTTCTTATTTAAAATTGATTTTATATTAACTTATGTGCCCTTTCATGATATGATACTTGGCAAATCTTTACGCTAGACAGTTGTCAATTTCACTATTTTATTTTACTTTCTTCTTTTCTGAATACTGAGGATTGAACCAAGGGGCACTTTAACACTGAACTACCTTCACAGCCCTTTTTACTTTTTATTTTGAGACAGGGTCTCATTAAGATTCTGAGGCTGATATCAAATTGCCATCCTCCTGCTCCAACCTCCCAGGTCACAGAGATTATAGGCATGAGCCACTGTGACTGCTTTATTTTACTTTCTCTAAAGTCTTTGATTTTGATTCTTAATTCGTGGGCTGGGGATGTAGAGCACTTGCCAGTAAAGCACTTGTTTATCATGTTTGAGGCCTGGGTTCAATCCTAAACATCATAAAATAACGAAGTCTTATTCTTTTTTTATATACATACTTTTTTCTTTTTTAAGTTATAGATGGACACAATACCTTTGTTTATTTTTATGGGGTGTTGAGGATCAAACCCAGTGCCTCACATGTGTGCTCTACCACTGAGCTACCAGCCCAGCCCACAAAGTCTTATTCTTAATTAGGTTTTCACCTTATAATGCCATAATGGTGGGTCACAACCAGTTCTAAAGTATCAGATGTAATCTACAATTCATTTAAAAAGATTGGGATGCGGGGGGATAAAAAATATTGGGCTGAAGGTGTGGCTCAATGGTAAATTGTGTGCTTAGAATGTGTGATGCCATGGGTCCCATCCCTAGCACCAACAAAAGATAAAACACAGATTAATTCAAAGTTTTTTCTAAAAGCACTTACACTCATACTAATATGCTATCTTAACTAAGGGGGAGAAAAGGTATGGAGTTATGAGTATTCTGAAAACTATACTTACTCTATAACCTATCTTATCTATGTTAAAGTCCCCTTTGTTCCTAATGTTTATAGCAAGCTATTTCTTCTTTCAAAACATTTTTTTTCCTTTGGTACTGGGGATTGAACCCAGGGGTTCTTTACCACAAAACTACATCCTCAGCACCTTTGTAGTTTTTATTTTAAGACAGGGTCTTGCTAAATTCTGAGGCTCGCCTCAAACTTGTGATCATCCTGCCTAAGCCTCCCAAGTCACTGGAATTACAGTGATGTACCACCATGCCCTGCTTTTAAAACATTTTTTTTTGCCCTTTTTTTTCCCCCCACAGTGCTGATTGAACCAAGTGCCTTGCAGAGCTAAGCAAGCACTCTACCACTGAGCTACATCTTCAACTCTGCCTATGGACATATTTCTAAAGAGAAAGATGTCATGGGCAGATGCAATCTAATGTTCATAAAAACTTAATGTTATGTAGTAACCACTAGTTACAATTTCTCAAAGACAATGTACCATAAATAATTATACAAAGTTTTGGTTTACTTTGTTGAAGATAATCACATGATAGTGTAGCATCACCTTGTTAAATCACTTTATGATCCCATGAACAAGTTGCCTCAAAAATAACACTCCTTAGGTCTACTCAATAACTCATTATAGGGCTGGGGTTGTAGCTCAGTGGTAGAGCACTTGCCTAGCATGTGTGAGGCACTGGGTTTGATCCTTAACACCACATTAAAAATAAATTAATAAAGGTATTGTATCCATCAGCAAAAAAGACACAAAAAACCCCTCATTATTAAATAAACTTGTGAGTTCTGGAAAAATTCTTAAAGATTATACATCACTTAAGGATGTCTAAAAAAAGTCAAAACAATTTAAAAAAACAAGTTTATTTGATTTTTAACATCCATATGGTAATATAAAATGGTATATAGAAATTTTATACTTTTCCATCCTTGCTCCCAACCAACCAAATCTCCTGTCAGAAATTTCTTATGCACCATTTAAGAAATGGTCTGGTTTTGTGCTCTGAATTCATCTTAGAAAATGTCCCAGGATAACACATACATTATTACCCATTTCTTTTTAATGGGTTGCATAGCATATCATGATATGAATTCAGACACGGTTATAACCATTTTATTTTTTTGGTACTGAGGATTAAACCCAGGGGCACTCCACCACTGTGCTACATCTCTTGCCCTTTTTATTTTTTATTGAGAATGTCTAAGTTGCTTAGGGCCTTGCTAAGTAGCAGAGGCTGGCCTTGAACTTGTTATCCTCTTGCTTCAGCTTCCTGTGTTGCCAGGATTACAGGCATGGGCCACTGTGCCTAACCCCATTATTTTTAGTCCTTTGCTATTATACACAATGTTGCACTAAATATCCTTGTAACTACATCATTGCATATATACAAACTTAGTGAATAGAATCCTATTAACAATTTCTAGGCCAATGCTTTTAAATTTTGCCGGATTGTTTAAAAAAAAAATTTAGATGTTGATAGACCTTTATTTCATTCATTTATTTATATGTGGTGCTGAGGATTGAATCCAGTGCCTCACACATGCTAGGCAAGTGCTCTACCACTGATCCACAACTCCAGCCCCATTGCCAGATGTTTAACTGTTTTCTAGAAGTTATTCCAACTTACAGTCCTACAAAAAACACACAAAAGTAAAAATTTTAAACTCTTAAGCGAGCCTCTGAAGTAACTTGTGAATATTTCAGTCATATCTGACAAATTCTATAGAACAAGTATTCTCTAAAATGCACACAAAATCTTAAAAAATGTTTTTACTATGTTACAAAAAACAAATGTTCACCTCTAACTGGATGTACAAGTATATCAGAAAGAGTCCAATATCTTTGACAAAGTTTTTCTCTTTTTAAAAAACGCCCAAAGCCACAAGAATGGAATCCTAATTACAGTTAAGTTATATTCCATGTATGTATAATATATCAAAATATACTCCACTGTCATGTACATCTAAAAAGAATGATTTAAAAAAATGCCCAAAGCTGGCAGGCATGATGGCACATGCCTATAATCCCAGCAGTCTGGGAAGCTGAGGCAGGAGGATCACAAATTCAAGGAAAGCCTCAGCATTTTTAGCGAGTTCCAAAAACAAAACAAAACAAAACAAAACAAAAACTGTGGTAATGGGCCCCTGCAGTCCCAGTTACTTGGTAATTTGAGGCAGGACTGCTTGAGCTCAGAAGTTCACATTCAACCTAGACAATGTAGTAAGGTACTACCTCTTTATATTTTTTAAAATATATTTTATGTTTTTGCTACTAGAGATTGAACCCAGGGCGCTTTACCACTGAGCCACATCTCCAGCCCTTTTCATTTTTATTTTCTGAGACATTTTTATTTTTCTTGCTAAATTTTCTTAGGGTCTCATTAAGTAGCTAAGTCTGACTTTGAACTTGTGATCCTCTTGCCTTGGCCTTCTGAGTTGCTAGGATACAGGTATGCACCAACTTAGCAAGACCCTGTCTCAAAAATTTAAAAAGGGCCAGGGATGTAGCTCAGTGCTAAAACAGCCTGGGGTTAAATCCCAGTACCCCTGCCTTGCAAAATTAGGTTGAATTATATGCATACCAAAGTCTCAAAGACTTGAGCATATTAAACAACAAAATTACATCATAGCTTAAGCATGGAAGGCTCAATTTTAGGTAAGTATAGTTGAACTTCTTGAGGCTTTAAAGGTTGCTTTAAAAATTATGTCTATTTCACTAAATAGCAGGGTACATTTTTCTGCTGGATGGCACTTTTGGTAGAATTTCAAAAATCTTAACATGTGTAGGGAAGTAATACAGTTTAGATCTAAAGAACTTGGATTCTGGAAATCAGAAAAGCTCTAGGACTCTGAAAGGTCAAAAGTAATTAATCTGCCCTGTGATGAGTTCTATATTCATTCATTTTTTTTTTTTTCGTACTGATGGTAGAAGCCATGGGTGCTTTACCCCTGAGATAAGGTCCTGCCCTTTATTAATTTTGAAACACGGTCTAAGATTCTAATCCTCCCATGTCAGCCTTCAGAGTTACTGGGATTACAAGTGTGGACCAACACACCTTGCCATAAATGAGCTCTTATTCTGACTCCAAATCCTGAATCCTCAAACAAGACAAGTCTTCGGCATGTGACAAGCCCTGCCTTCAATTCCTGGCACAGGGTAGGTCAGTCTCCAATCCAAGGGAGAAAAGTTTCTTTGAAATTAGACCAGGCTTAATCCCAGCTACTAAGAAGCCTGAGGAAGAAAGATCATAAATTTGAAGCCAGCTTGGATTATTTAGCAAAACCCTGTCCCCTGTCTCATTAAGACATTAAAAATTTTTTTTAAATTTAATTTAAAAAAATTAAAATTAAAAAAAAAAAAAAAAAGGGCTGGGGATACAGCCTAGTGGTGAAGTGTCCTTGGGTTGAATCCTCAGTACTATAAAATGCAAAGCAACAAAAACTTAGATCAGGCTTACATTAAGGTCCAAGAGGTAATTAGTACAAAATGCATATTCTTCACAATGATGAATTCTCATCTGATCCTCCCTTTATCCCTTCTGTTCAGTTTGAAGAATTCTGAGTCCTCGGAGTCTAAGATAACATCCCCTTCTGAAGGTCCCTGCTGCTTCTTATCATCAACATTTCTATACTAGTTTCCTCCATATAAACTTTCTCAAATCTCCTTAAAAATTCTACCCTTAGGTACAGGACAATTGACTGGGTGGGTGGCACAGAGGAGAACCTCTAAATTCAAGGCCAGCCTGGACAATTTAGCAAGACCCTGTCTCGAAGTAAAAAATTAAAAGGGTTTGATTGAGCTAAGTAGCAGAGCTGCTACCTACTAAACATGAAGCCCTGGACTCAATCCCTAGTAACAATGGGAAAAGAAATGACTGGAGTTTGCAGGACATCCCTGTCTTTGAGTAATTAGGACTTAAACAGCCTGATCAATCCTGACTCTTCCTTAAAATAAATTCTTCCCTTAATCTTGTTATCTCCTTGTAGCCTCAATCTTCTCTTCTGAATCTCATAGCAGGGCATCCCCCTCAAACTACATTGTCTTTACTATTCACAGTTATTATCTCCACACCACTCCTCTAAACTCTCTTTATACTATTTCAACACTCACCACATTAAGTCCAGTGGATTTCCTTTCTGAATCTTATCTTTTTTGACATTTTGTAGTATCTATCACTAGACTATTATTATGACTCTCTAAAACTTTCTTCTGGTTTCCAGGATACCATTTTTCAAATTGTTTGTTCATTTATTAAATATTTATAAAGCAACCACAATGGTGCCAAGCCCTGTGCTAGAAATCAGGGATACAGTCTCTTTATAGAGATTTATAAATAGGCAATTACAATGCAATACACACAATTCATGCTATAAGAACAGGGTGCTAAAGTTACAAAAAGGAAGTCCAGAGTGGACTTCCAGAGTAAGTTAATCTTTATAGTCACATCTACTGCTAACCCAGTAATGCCCCCCAGTATTCTTTTCCCTTTTTTTCTCTACTCCACATACACACTCCCCTTATGCTAATCTAAATCACTCCAAAGTATACTGTATAACTGTATAGCTATATACATATGACTGTTAAATATATATTTTTTGGATATTTAATGTGTTCCTATTCTCCATTCCCCAAACCAAGGCTTTTGTTCAATCACTTGTCACTTCCCACAAGAAGTAATTCAAAAGTGACGTTCTGATTTTGGTTTAGCAACTTGTTTAAGATCAAATTCTTCAATTCAGTATCCTTCATGATATACAAAACCTTTTATAATATGCTCTCCCTTGCCCATATCACAGAACTAATCTCTTGCTACTCCACCAACCCAACATTTCCCACTCACTTCAAAAATTTGCAGTTCTTCATTGTCCAAACCTTCCTTTCTTTTTTTCTTTTTTCTTTTCTTTTTTTTTTTTTTTTTTTTTTTTTGGTGTTGTTGGGGATTGGACCCAGGGCTTATGTCTTAATGTGTGCTAGGTAAGTATTCTATCACTGAGCTACATCTCCAGTCCATCCATCCTGCCCTATTCTTGGTACATATTCGCATCTTTGAAACATTTCTGTATCAGAGCTTCCCTCACCATCCTTTAGTCTAACTTCTGTCTCTCAAGCCCATATGAATTATCTCCTCCTTCCCTTCCATTCTCCCCACTCCCATTCTTCCATTCAATTATTAGCTCAGGTTAGTGTCTTGAGGTCAAGTCCACCTTCAATTTGGCAACACCCAACAGAGAATTTAGCATGTTTCAAGAGTTTAACAAAGTTAGTTGAATGAAAAAAAAAAAAAAAATGAACGAAGGATCAGGATCTCCCTGTTCCAAATGTGCACCCACAGAACAAAGATGCCAGCTAAAATTAAAGCTCTATACTTTCCCCAGCCTTCTCCAAACAGGCAGACAACTACCAATCCAAGACTTAAAAGAGGAACTACAAAAATTATGAGTGTTTTTTTTTTCAAGATGGAAAGGGGCGGCAGCACGCCGCATCACTGCCTCAACCTCCTACTTCCCAGACGCTCCTTTGCAGAAAAATCATGTATTTGGGAAGCAAAAGATGAGGGGAAAAACGTTCTACTCAGGCCATTAGCTTGCAGTTAGGCCAAAGAAAAGCAACTTGCAGCTCACCTAGGCTGCAGGAACGCACCGGGATGGCCTCCCCAACTGCCTGGCCTGTATCCCAATGTTAAAAATGGGGGAGGGGAGGGGGAAAAAAAACGGTTGATCCCACCCAAGTTCACGCCTCAGGGGCAGTCCAGGATGGCACCACCCGTAAAAAATATAATACCTGTTATGAGAAAGACCTTATCTGATTGTGCCTTTCAATTTGCACAAGATGAAACAGTGCAGGGCAACCGTTCCTCGTCCTCCACCGACGGTCGCCGCCAGCTCTCGTCCTAATGGCGGCCGCTAGCTGGCTGCGACTGGCGCCTTTATAGGAGACCACGGCGGACCGCCTGCTGATTGGCCCGAGCCCGTCACGTGACCACACCTAACCTCAAAGCGGAGAGATGTGAGTCTCTCGGCTGAGTAGTCGAGGCCTACCTAGCGGGTAGGCGGTGTGTTTAATGTTGTTCCCATAGCCTGAAGAGTTCCCTGGATAAAACCATTGTTTTTTCCCTGTTAAATTGTGGGGGTTCATGATTTTCAGGTTGCAGAGGTTCTGTCGTTTTCGTTCTTCTCCAGCCCTCTGCACGGATGTCTCTTGCACATAGTGCATAATAAGTATTAGGTAGCTGCTGAAGCTAGAGACAAAATGATCTCTCAGGTTTAGAATGACAGGAGTTATTTGCTGTTGTTTCTGTTTACTTGTTTTACAACAGCTGTGCAAAGATAGAGATGGTTTGCTGATACTTTAAAAGTACTAACATTAACATTATATCATAACATTTAGCACAGTAGCTGCCTTTTGGATCCAAATGCAAGCCCTGTTTCTTTCAATTTTTTCTTTTTCTTTTGGTACTGAGGATTAAACCCTGGGGTGCACTACCACTGAGCCTATGTCCCCAGATCTTTTAAATTTTTTAACTTGAGACAGGGTCTCAACTGAGATACTCAAGCTGGCCTTGAACTTGCCATCCTCCTGCCTCAGTCTCCTGAGTAGCTAGGACAGTTTTGACCATGTCTGGCTATTTCCAAATTCTTAATACTCATTCCTAGATGGATGGGGAAAGGGAAGGGCAAAAACAGCTGGTGAGCTTCTTGCTAACCCATCAAAAAACAACCAAACATTTTCTTGAAGCACAAATCTGGCGGTCATTAACAGTTTAGCATGTCTTAATCACTTGGATGTTTGAGGAAAAGTCATCAAACCAAGTGTTCATAGGAAAGCACTGTTGCTTTTTTGTTTAAAATATTACTCAGGGAAAAGATAGGTGGGTACAGACCTAGGGTGTGACCCTCACACAATGAAAGGATGAAAGGAGGTTAAAGGAAATCAAAGCCAGGAATGACAGTACAAATTTTGTGCCAGCTATCAGCTTTTGGCTCTTTTCCCAGAAACCAATAGCAGGGAGAAGCCCGAGTGATCTTTTCAAAAGCTAAATCCTATCATGTTATCACACTTAAAACTTTTAAACTACATTCCTTTATTTTTAGGATAAAGAGACAAATCCTTAAGAAGAGCTACAAAGGATGGAGTGTGTTGCTCATTGGTAGAGCTTTTGCCTGGCAAGCATGAGGCCCTGGGTTTGATCCCAGAACTGAAAGAAAAAAAATGCCATTTGGTGAGTGTGGTAGTGCAGCACTACTGAGGAGGCTGAAGCAGGATTGTTGCAAATTTGAGGCCAGCCTCAATAACTTAGGTAGATCCTATCAGAATAAAAAATTAAAAGGGTTGAGGGTGTAGCTCAGTGGTAAAGTATCCCTGGGTTCAATCTCTAGTACCAAACAAACAAAAAACGCCAAAAACCAACCAACCAACCAACAAAACACACAAGCTACCTATATGATTTATCTACCTTTATATTCACTCATACCTCCAGCAGTGCCCCCATCTTTCAGCTCTTCCCAGTACCTAGCCACCCCCTCTTTGGGCTTCTACAATTGGCTTTTCTCTGCTGCTTCCTTTCCCCACACTCATTTCTCAGGTTTCAGTCCAAATTCATTTCTTCAAGGAAGTTTCTACTAGTTTTACCTTCTCATTAAAACCCGATAACAGCCAGATGTTTGGCACACACCTGTTATCTCAGACTTGGGAGGCTGAGGCAGGAAGATCTGAAGGTCAAGGACAATCTTGGCAATTTAGTAAGACCCTGTCACGAAATAAAATATGTAAAGGTACTGTTATATTGTGTCCATGTACAAATATGTAATAACACATCCCACCATTATGTACAACTATAATGCACCAATAAAAAATATGAAAAAATATATATAAAGACCTGGGAATGTAGCTCAGTGGTCGAATGCACCTGGGTTTAATCACTAGACCTGTGAAAATAAACAAAAAACTTTAATTACATAGCATTTATTACAGTTGTATAGCCAGCAACATATTTAATGTCTATTTCCCCACTAGACAGTAAGCACCTTGAATACAGTGTATCAAAAACCTTGCCAGACTGGTGTGGCAAGCCTATAATCCCAGCTATTTGGGAGGCTGAGACAAGAGTATCCCAAGTTTCTAATTAGTTTGGGTGATTTAGCAAGTCCCTGACTCAAAAATAAAAAAGTCTGGGAATGGTTCAGTGGTAGAGTGCTTGCCTAGCATGAGCAAGGCCCTGGGTTCAACGCAAAACAAAACGAAACCTAAAAAATCTTTAAAGTGTGCTATCATTAAATACAGGGCTGTTTGATCCTGCTTAGGTTTTAAGAAGTGTAGCAAATCAGATCTGAATTGATTAAGTGGGAAGGTGAGCCCAGGAGAGGGGTAAGGTGAGATTTAAAGGATTTTCTTTGTTTGTTTTTTTAAACTTGAAATGGTCACAAAATGAAGACTATAGAGAATGACTTTATTTGGAAGGCAAACTCCCCAGCTGTTAGATTTAGTGTAAAGATGATTTGGGTTTCTGGCTTCAACATTTGGAGAATGGCACCATTCCCCGGGAGTGGAATCAACCTTAGCAGAGGGAAGATCAGTTTTGACCATAATGAATTCAAGATGCCTATTATACATCTGAGTGGAGATTTTGAATAGGGAGTCAATGAACCAGTTCAAAATAGTCTGAAGATAGGGGAGTAGGACAGAGAAGAGATTAGAAGAGAGTAGAAAAAAGTCCTGAATAAAAACTGTCTGTGAAACTGTGTTAGTAAGACATATTAGAGAGAGGTGATACCCAGAAATTGGTGACTATTCATGAAGAAATAGAACAGTTGCTCTTATCTAACATTGACATTTGCCAGGGGTGTGTGACAAAAATAGAGGGAAATGGCTTCCAAAATATAGAAAAGAAAGTGGTTGAAGACTGTACTAGGATATATTACAGGGTGTCCTATGACCGATGGAAATAGGTATAATTATGGATTTTTAAAGCACCAAACAGGGATTAGGGAGGGGGTAGAGAAAAGAAAATAAAGCATCAAACATAGTTCCATGAAGTATGCATTTTAGTTTAAATCACAATAACTCAGACTTTTTTCTTTTATTTATTATATATATATATATTACATATATATATATTTTTAGTTGTAGAGGGACTCAATACCTTTACTTTGTTTATTTTTATGTAGCGCTGAGGATTGAACCCAGTGCCTCACGCATGCTAGGTAAGCATTTTACCACTCACTGAGCTACAACTCCAGCTCTTATTTATTTATTTATTTATTTGTGTGTGTGTGTGTGTGTGTGTGTGTGAGTGTGTGTGTGTGTGCGTGCGTGTGTTTCTGAGGATTAAAAACAGCCTTGGACATGCTAGGCATACACTGTACCACTGAGCTACATCCCTAGCCCAAAGACATCCTAAAGTTTCCATCCCTCATTCTAGCATTAGATTTAATAAGAGGAAGTCCATCTTTCTGGTGTCTACAGTCACTGTACAGTTACAACTGTCCCCAAAACTCAGAATAAAGAATTTAAATTTATAACTGGTTTCTTGTGGAAATTAAGGGGCAGTATTATACACAGGAGATGATGGTTTATTACTAAAAATAAATATACTTCAGTTATCTCTGTGTCGCTAAATCCAAGTCAATTCTCATAGGTTTCTTTTTAATCCTCCAATGTCAATTTTGGAATGCTCTAGAGGTTAGTCCTTGGAACTTCTCCCTATTTATATACTCTCAGGAACACATCCAATCTCATAGTTTATCTGCTCTTGATTTCTAATTTATGTCTATCCTGAAACTTCTTCCCAAGCTCCAGACTCATACCCAACTGTCTACTGGCTATCTGCACTTGGATATGTCTAATGATGTCTAATGTCTCATGATATGTTATACTTGTGTGTTCACATTTATGCTCCTGATATTCCTCTTTAAACATTTCCACCTCATAGTCTTCCCCATTTCAGTAAGTGGAAGCTCCAATCTCATAGGCTTCAAATTTCAGTCATCCTCTCTCACATCTTATAGTCAATGGAGTCAGCCAATCAAGTTCAAAAGAATTGGATTTATTGGCAAATCCTATGACTACGATTTCAAAACTAGTCAGATCCTAAAGTAATCCAAGTGAATATAATTTTTAATATGATTTATTGCAAGAGATTTCTAACTGACCTCAATGCTTCTGCTTCTTTCTTTGGCCTCCTTCCAGTCTCCCCTGAACATAGCAGTAGAACAATCTTGGTAAGACCTAGGAAAATTCCTATCACTTCACTCCTCAGAACCTTTAAATGCCATCCATTTTCCTAATAGTAAATGCCTCAGTTCTTTCAATGGTTTTCAAGCCTTATACCACCAATGCCCAGGCACCTTCCCACACCTATTATTTGATCTTACTGCCTGCTGTGCTTTCCCATGCTCCCTCCACCGAGACCTGACTCACCTCCTTGCTGATCACAGAGCATTAGCCAGCCTCCTGCCTGGGAGCCTTTGCTCCTTCTGGTATCTCTGCTTGGAAGGATTTTACCCCAGGAAGCTAAATGGCTTACTCATTTTCTCCAGGTCTTGATTCAACTGTTGACTTCTCAGTGTGGCCTTCCATTTCTCATTTCCATTCCTGCTTTACTTTTCTTCTTACTCATATACTGTATATTTATAGTTATCTACTAACTCCTTATCCTATTAGATTATGAGTACCATATGACCAGATCTTGATCAGTTTTTCTTTTTTGTGGTACTGGAGATTGAACCCAGGGGTGCTTGCTCTACCACTGAACTACATCTTCACCATCCCCCCGTTTTTGAGACAGGATCTCACTAAGTTGCCCAGGTTGGCCTTGAACTTGTAAACCCTCGTGCCTCAGCCTCCTGAGTCCCCGGGATTACAGGCAAATAGCATTGTGCCTGGAAGTTTTTGTTTGTTTGTTTTGGGTACTGGGAATTGGACCTAGAAGTGCTTTACCATTGAGCTACATATCCAGCCCATTTTATTTTTTTATTTTGAGACAGGGTCTCACTAAGTTTCTAAGGGTCTTGTTAAATTGCTAAGGCTGGTCTGGAATTCATGATCCTTCTGTCTCAGCTTCCCAAATCTCAGATTACCACCACTGCACCACTGAGCCCAACTTAGTTTTGTTCTTGATGTAGCCCAGTACCTAAAATAGTGCCTGACACAGAGAAAGCATTCCGTTAACATAAATAAATTAACATGTATTTGTATTGTTCTGCTTTGTCACAGAAAGACAATCTATACTTATGACCATATAATAGGGAACAAGACAATTGAAATAAGAGCTGGCATAACCTGTTCATATATACATTATTACAAGTAGCTAACCTGGGAAGACTGACTCAGTCATATTTAGAATAAGTAAATTTGAGTCAGGCATGGTGGCATATACCTATAATTCTAGTGACTTGGAAGGGTGATGCAGGAAGATTGAAAGTTTGAAGCCACCCTGTCTCAAAAAAAAAAAAAAAAAAAAGTGTTAGGGAATGTAGCTTAACTTAGTGGTTAAGCACCATGGTTCAATCCCAGTTTCAAAGAAAAAAGAAAGAATAAATAAATCTGGGGATTATGAAATGCTCAGAAGGATTATAAATGTGATTCTGAGAAAGAAAACAAAAAAAAAAAACAAAAACAGAATAGGCTAGTGACAGGAAAGTTGCACTTAATTAAGTTGCCTGCCTTTCTCTTTTTTTCCTGGCACAAGGTACTGAACCCAGAGTTGCTCTACCACTGAGCTATATCCCAGCCTTTAAAATTTGTTTTGAATTTTGAGACAGAGCCTCTCTAAGTTGCTAAGGATGGCCTTGAACTTGTCATGCTCCTGCCTCAGACTTATGAGTCACTGGAATTACATGCTTGCACCACTGTACCCAGATGCCTTAATTAATTTTAGGAAACAGGGACTTTGAGTTGGCAAAGCATGGGACAAAAAAAGAAACTCCTAGAGATGATTCAAAGTATACGGGTATATGAGCATAGATTATATACAAGTAGTATGCCATTGTATATAAGGGACTTGAGCACCCTTAGATTTTGATATCCTTGGCATGGGTCCTGTAACAAATCCCTCATGGATAACAATGGATGACTGTATATGCATTTTTAAAAATTACACCACATAGTATTTATGTATGGTTCTTAACCAAACCTATGTAAATGGCAACTGTGATGTGCTTAAAATGAACAATTGAGTAAGGGTGCCACTGTTAGCTTCTACTTACCCCTAATATATCTTGTTGCATTATAAAGATTTCTAATTGTAAAGAATAAAATCCACCTTAGCTAATTTATGTAGGAAAAGGATTTATTAAAGATTATTAAAGAGCTTACAGAATTGTTGAGAAGTCTAAAAATCAGTCTCAAAACTAAGCTTCCAGAAACAATGTTCTAAATCTGCTATGAACCTGCCTGAGATAAAAACTGCTACTAAGTACTGCCCTACTAAACTTTATTGCAACTGTTACCACCAGCTTCTACAGTGAAATTTCTAAATCACAACTTATTGTACAGCCCCTGCTGTCTCCCATAACTGAATGCCTCTGCAGCCAGCTGCCATCAAGACAGAGACTTGATTCAGGGCTTAATTCCTTCCTCCAAAGTAATGGTATGGGTATGATTGGCAGAGCCACTACGCATGATGTGTGTTTGAGTTACTGTCACTACTATGTATTTCCATGAGGCAAATGTGCTCTTTATGTGGGAATTTCTATACATATGGAAAGGTTAATCAGAATATGCTGCTTAGCCATAAACATGATAAATGTCCACTGCATTCCTTAGTCTATATATACCTGTGTCATCATTAATATTAAATACTGTTAGAGTTTATTAGTTTAAAACACAGGTCTGGAGCAGGTGATGGGACTGAAGCCCTGCTAGCTCCCCATCAGCTCCACTGCTGCCCTGTCCAGTCTGTATGTCCTCAGGTACATCAGATACCTTCATCAGGGCTATGAACCTCTCTAGCAGAAGGTTTGGACCCCAACTGCCATAGCTAAGAGGGACAGAGGCCAGAATTGGAGTTCCACATATGATAAGACACTAGCTGATGCTTAAAGCTCTTGTTGAAAGATGGAGAGATCATGGCCAGGCAGGAGGATCTCTTAGTGAGCACCTCATGGATCTAAACAAGTGAATAGAGGTGATGAAGCAGTATTAGGAAGAGAACTGCTGAAGCTGAAGACACTGGCCATAATCCACATTGGCTGTGGGCAAGGAAAAGATGAATCAGAAAATTGCAGTAAGGGAACTAAGAAGGATGTGGGTAGAGCTCAGTGACGGATGCTTGCCTAGCATGTGTGAGGCTCTCGTCCCCAGAATTGTGGGGTGGGGAGGAGAGGACCAAGCCTCGTATATGTTACTACAGGAACTTTCATTTCCCTTGAAATTTATAATCAAGTACCAAAAATAAATGTTTAGGTTGCTAATAGCCAAAAGAAAGAACCCTGATATAACCATGAAGTTTAAAAGCAATACTCTAGCCCAGCGCAGTGTTGCGTGCCTGTAATCCCAGACACGTAGGAGGCCGAGGTAGGAGAATCACAAATTCAAGGCCAGCTTCAGCAACTTAGTGAGATCCCGTCTCAGAATAAAAATTAAAAAATGCAGGGACTAGGGTTGTGGCTCAGTGGTAGAGCGCTTGCAGAGCACATGTGAAGCACTGGGTTCGATTCTCAGCACCACATAAAAATAAATAAATAAAATAAGGGTATTGTGTCCATTTATAACCTAAATAAATAAATAAATAAATAAATAATTTTTAAAAAGACTGAGAATGTAGCTCAGTGGTAAAGCACCCCTGGGTTTAAATCATAGCATATGTGTACGTACATACACAAAAGCAGCATTCTTATATTAGCATTAACATATTTTAAGTACTTTAAATTCTTTCTTGATCAATCTTTGAACAACCTCAACCTGAGCTGCTTTGAATCCAATCAGAGTGAAATAAAAGCACAAAATCAGAAGCCTGAACTGGAAGCTGTAGAAAACCAGATGAGCAATGGACATGGTACAAGCCTGTAATCCCGGCTACTCAGGAGGCTGAGGCAGAAGGGTTACAAGTTCCAAGCTGGATTGGGCAATTTAGTGAGACCCTGTCTTGAGATAAAATCTGAAAAGGTCTAGAATGTAGCTTAGTGGTAGAGTGCTTAACTGGCATGCCCAAGACCCTGGGTTCAATCCCCAACACTGCAAAATAAATAAAACAAGCAAGCAAACAAACAATCACCACACAAAAACCAGATGAGCATCTTATTGCAAGGAACAGGAACAAATTTTTCAATCAGAAAAAGAAATTAGAGGCTTGAGAGTCATCCCTCAAATAATTCCAGAATCAATTTTGAGCTTTGGGGAATATGAAGCATCTGTATCAATGATCAATTGCAACCTGGGCCCAAGAGGAGCTGAAGAACTTTTACACAACTGTAAAACATCACTAGGATCAGCCTACTCAGTGGGCTAACTGGGTAAAAGATATGACAATCCCAATTGATGCTCCAGTTTACTTTTATTTTTTTACCATGTTGATGATCTCAATTTTTCAGTAAGAACTTTAGGTTTGTAATTCATTTATTTATTTTGAATATTCTCTAACTAACATTTAGAGGAAGGTAGCATAAAATAATGCATAGTTATTGTGATCATGGGGTATATTCCTATTAAAACATTTTTTTTTTTTTCCTTTTGGTGCTGGGGTTCAAACCCAGGTTCTTTAACATGCTAAGCATACACTCTACCACTGAGCTATCTCCCCAGACCCCAGTACTGTCATTTTCTGACATCACTTCTGACACTAAATATGTAGGTTTCTATACCAATTCTCATCAATTGCATGTCCAAAAACTCAATACTATTCTGACACTAACTGGTAGAAGTTTGTGCAGACCTCACAGGTTAAAGGCTCAGACCCACACCACTACTCCCATTCAAATGCAATCCACAAATAGGGTGCCAGGACAACTGCAAATTCAAGGATCCCCATGAGTTTGGGAAAAGCAATTTGTTTAACATTTACCAGTTTATTATAGAAAGCACAGCTCAGAAAAAGTCAAAATAAAGCACTGAACAGGGTGAGGGTGACACTGATATTTCATGTCCTTTCTGGGTGTATAACCCTTCTTGCTGCTCAACCTGGACATCAACCTGGGAGATCTGGGAATACCATGGTTTGGGTTTCTTTTGTTTTTCTTATCAAGGTTCATCAGGTCCCCATGGTTGATTAAATCACTGGGCATGGTGACTGAATTCAATGTCTTGAGTTGTGTGTATGTTGGGTGGGGTGGAGCTGAAAGTTCTAACCCTCTAATTACTTGATGGTGTTTCCCTTCACCAGTCCCCATGGTGGAGCTATCTAGGAGTCCCCAAGTCGAGTCATCTCATTAGCATACAAAGACAATCTCCTCAGGAGATTCCAAGGGTTTTAGGAGTCACTGTGTAAGGAATCTCTGACAAAAAAGTTCTGTATTTTTAATTACTACAATCCCACTTGAAAAATTAAGATGTTGCCATGGTTTTATGAATAAAAGATTCTCAGTCTAAGTTTTATCCTTCCTGTTATTTGTGAAAGTTAATGAATGACTCATGTAATGACTTAGTTCTAGTAATTTGTCTACCTTCACATTGATTCAGAAATTTTTGTCAAATATAGTTCTTTTAAATGTACAATGAGTGTTTTGTATGTACCACAATCAAAAGAGTGCTTGAATTTAAACTACTGATTTACCATAATTTATACTTAACTAACAATTATCTATAATTTGCGTAAAGTAGAAAAGTATAAAATACCATTTCAAAAATGAAAGACAAAGCAATACTACTTTCTTAGATAGTAGACCTTATGAAGGACATCATGAATAGATTAAACTAGACCTTGAAAAGGATAAATCTAGAACTGGGGATACAGCTCAGTGATAGAGCCCTTGCCCAGTTTGTGCGAGGCCCTGGGTTCAATTTTCAGCACTGCATACACAAAGAGAGTAAGTTTTTGTTTGGAGTATTATAAATATGATGTATTCCTCATCTCTGGTAGAGCTAAAAAGCTTCCTTTCTCTTTCTATTTTGGTGTTTGGGGTTTGAGTATGCTAGGCATGCTATACCATTGAGCTAAACCCCTAGCCCGTCTCTGGTTGATCTTTTTTTAGGTTCTAGGATTGAACCCAGGGGCATTTTACCCCTGAACTACATTCCCAACCCTTATTTATTTTTTATTTTGAGACAGGATCTCACTAAGTGCTTAGGGCCTCACTAAATTGATGAGGCTGTCTTTGAACTTTCGATCTTCCTGCCTCAGCCTCCCAAGTCGCTGGGATGACATGCATGCACCAACTTGCCCAGTGAAGACACTAGCTATATTGGAGTAATCTCCCACATCTGCTTCACTATGAGCTCACTCATCTTAATTTATATCTTAATTGTTTCTTCAAAGACCCTATTTCCAAATAAGACCTCATTCACCTATATGGGCGTAGACTTGAACACCTTTTGGGGGGATAAAATTAATCTCACAAGAGATGATAACCATTTGGAAATTATTATTATGTTATTTTCATGGATAACTCTTGGACTTCCTTTATTCCTCATTCACTGTTGATCTTTGTTTTTAATCTACTTGTTTATTCTATATTTTATTTTATATTTTTGGTACTGGGTATTGAACCCAGGGGCACCTTACCATGGAGCTACAGTCCCAGATGTTTTATTTTTATTTTTAAATTTTGAGACAGGGTCCCACTAAGTTGCTAAGTTTCTCAGAGTTGCTGAGGCTGGCCTTTAACTTGCAATCCTCCTGCCTCAGCCTCCCAAGTCACTGGGATTAGAGGTGTGCACCACCATGCCAGGTTAATGTTTACTTCTTTATTCTAAAGGGTATCATCACAAAGGATTCAGAAGAAGAGATGCATAGGGTGAGGAACCAGGTAAAAGCGTGGAGTTTCTATGTCCTCTCCTGGCACTCTACTCTCCATGAACCTCCACATGTTCAGTTATTTGGAATCTCTCTGAACACTGACCTTTAGGGTTTTTAATGGAGGCTCATTTCGTAAGCATGGACTGACCAAAGCATTGGCTATTGGTGATCAACTTAAACCTTGAGTTCCTTTCCCCTGGCCAGAAGCTAGGGGGTGGAGCTGAAAGTCCCAACCCTTTTATCCTGTCTTGGGTGTTCAGGTGCCAGCCACCAACCTGAAACTACCCAGGGACTGACAGCCATCTGTATGTATTTATTTAGGCAGTGTGTGTGCACAGATGCACAAGATTGAACCCTGGGTCTTGCGCTTGCTAAGCACACTTATTACCAATAAGTTGCACCCCCCAACCTATATACATACTATTTCTTAACCTCTTGTAGAAAGATGCAGAAAAATTCCACAATTTAAAAGGTTCTTGCTTTATTTATTTGTTTTTTCCAGTACTGGGAATTGAACCCAGTACTGAGTTGCATTCCCAACCCTTTTTACTTTTTATTTTGAGAAAGATTTCCCTAAATTGCCCAGGCTGTCTGCACTGGACATTCTTTAAGCAAAAATAAGATAAACAACATTTCCATAAAAAATAAAACTCTTGTTTTTGGTCTACTTTTCTAGTTGACTTCCTATTCATTCAAACACTTAAACATTCATTCATTCATTGAGTATTTCTAAGCATCAGAAGCCAACCAGGGACCAACCCACAAAAGAGCTGAAAGGTCCTACATTTATGGAACTTACATTAAACAGCTAGTGCATCAAACATTTTGTGCTCTACTAAGCCTTTACTATCTTCTTTGTGTTTGATATTTGTCATATATGTCTCCCCCACCATCGTACTCATGAGCGTCTCCTACAGTACCTAATATAATGTTTTCATGGCATGAGTTCAGTTTTGTTCAATGAATGGGGACAGTGGAAGAATGAAGTGAAAAGAAAGAGGAGGATAGACCTAATTTGGCCTTGTTTCTTTCCAGATCCTGAGAGAGATAAGATTTGTCTTTCTGCTACCCTACCCCTCCTTCCTTTCTTGGACCGGAAGTTGGAAGTTCAGGCCAACTTCTCTCTTGTTCTTTAGAAAACCAGGGGAATTCCTTCTCTGTGTTCCCTCTAGTCATCTTAGTAAGAATTGAAGATTCACTTGAAACTCACATTAACAATTTCATTCTAGTAAGTGATTAGGTACATGAGATGATTCGATTTTTTAAAGATAACATCTGCTTATCTCCGAAGAGTTCCATTATTAGTCAGCATTATTCATGTTAGTCATATCTGACAAAAACGCATAACATTTTTTAGAGTAAAAACACAAGTCCAAAGCATGTAAGTTTACACCACTGCAAAAAACCAAAACAGAGCAACAACCAAAACTATCGTACCATCATTAGGAAAGATGAATCAATACCTTCCCATCCCCCACTCCCTGTTTTTCTTGCTGAAGGACTCTTCCTTGTGTTCCTCCCCATCTTGCTTAAGAGTCTGAGGTTCTCAGTCTGCTGGTCTCTTGCTCAGGTTTGCAGGGGCAGGATTTCTCAACCTTGCCCAGTATTGGATCCATCTTGCATTCTAGTAATCTTTCTCCATCTTTGTGTGTGTGTGTGACACAATGAAAAACATTTATTCAAACCACAATCTACACAGTCTTGTGGAATGCAAAAGGTCTGAGATCAGAGAACTTCGTTTTTCTTTTCTTCTCCTCCTCCTCTTCCTCCTCCTTTTTTTTTTTTTTTTTTTTTTTTTTCGTACTGGAGATTGATCTCAGGGGTGCATGGCACTTTATAATTGAGCCACATCCCTAGTTTTTTTATTTTTTTATTTTGAAACGGGGTCCTGGCTCCAAACTTGTGGTCCTCCTGTCTCAGCCTCTGGAGTCACTGGGATTATAGGTGTCTACCACCAGACCTGGTAAGATCAGTGAACTTTTCACTGGCCTACTACATCCTTAGAATGCAAACAGTGGCAACTTTTTTTTGTAGGTAGTTTTCATTTCCATGATTCCAAACTTTACTCAATTAATTCTATAGGATTTTAAATGTGAGTTGTAATTATAGACTATGTTATCATAAAAATTTAAATATAGGTAGGTATAAAGTGACAATATGAAATGAGAGATTTTCTACGTAAAAGTAACTGATATATAAAGTCTGCGTAATTTACAAAAATCTGATCCCTCAGTCATTCTGTTCAGAGGCTGGTGGGTGAAGGGTCTGCTCCTAGGGTGTGACACTAGGTCCTTTCCAGGAGACTGTCCACCTGAGGGGTAGGGAAGAAGCCAGTGTTCTGGAGCCAGGAGGCCAAACTCATATGCCAAGCTATGGGAGGTCCCAGTGCCCAGTGTCCCGTCTTGAGCAGCATGCTCTCCAGATGCAGCTTGCTGTCACTCTCCAAGTAGGGCTGGTGGAGGCAATTGACAGGAAGCTCAGAGTGAGGTTACAGTCCACCATGTATGCCAGCTCTGCCCCATGGTGTGCTTCAGGAGAAGCTCCTGCCTATACATGGCAGACGGTCTCATAAAAGTAGATTGTAGGACATATGAAACTGATGGGGACATTTACTCTCCTCCCTACAATGGTAATTTTCTGGTTCACAAATTCTCCTGGTAGTTGAAGACAGCTTTTCCATTTTCACCAGTAATTTGGTCAAACCATCCAAGGTGACCTGCAATTCATGTATCATCTCAAGCTCTTTATCATATATTCTGGATATATCTTTTCATTTCCATTGGAAGTTGGACTGCTGCTGTCTAATTCTATCTTGTCTTTATTCCTTCCATGTGATCAGAAGATATCCCAGGAAGCACACTCGTCTCCATCTTGCTGACCACTTAGTTCCTAGGTCTGCATCCTGCAAACCAGTACACTGTCTATGTTCTACATGGCCCCAGGAGGCTGTCTTCAATACTGGTTTGTAACTTTAGAATTCCATAGGTTTGTTGTCATTTTTCTGGTGGGCTATGCAAAAGCAATGGACTGGAAATGTAAGTCTTTGTTCTAGGCCCAGTTCTGTCATCAACTAGTGGGATCTTGACTGATCTGGGTATCTTCTTTTGTAAAACAAGACTGCTGGATTCAGTCATCTTCAATTTTTCTTCCCTTCTAAAATTCAATGAGTCCAGGCATGACCTCTTAATATCTGGTCTTTTTTGGTTTGGGGGGCTTAGGCCGAGGTCACTCTTCTAGGCCCCACCCATACCCTGTTTCCCTTGCCTGTTTCCATTTAACCTTGCATCCTCTACAGCCGGTGTGTTAGCATAGCTTTTCTCCTAAATGCTTGACCTTGTCTCCTGCTCTCCTTAGGCATTTATACACTGCCTTGTGTTCTCTCTCTAGCTCTATTCATTTATTTATTTTTTGCTGTGCTGAGACTGAATCCAGAGCCTTGCACATGCTAGGCAGGTATTCTGCCAGCGAGCTACCCCACAGTTCTGTTCTCTTTTTATGTGTGTGTGTGTGTTTAATAAATTCTTTTAGTTCTCAATGAACCTTTATTTTTATTACTTCTTTATATGCGGTGCTGAGAATCAAATCCAGTGTCTCACACGTGTTAGGCAAGCTCTCTACCACTGAACTGCAACCCCAGCCCTATGTGTGTGTGTTTTGTCTCCTATCTACAAGTGACTTTGGGAGTCCTGTCTTGTATCCCAAACCTACCTTTCAGGTTACCTACCAGTAGTGGACTTCTAGGAAATATTTATTTCTTCAATGAAGAGTGTCTTGAGAATTTATGTACCATTGCTATAAAAGCTGTGTGTGTGTGTGTGTGTGTGTGTGTGTGTGTGTTTTGAGATAATCCTGGGTAAAAATAGCTTTGGTTCGCCTGATATAACTTGTTTCCATGTAAAGATGCTATGCATTCTTCCTTTATAACCCTCCCTGCAAGTTCCCTTAAAAGAGCTGTTTTTATAAATGTTTTGAACCATTTATATTCTTATGGGAACCATTTCTCTCCAGGCATTCCATTAAACTTGTCTGTCAGGTTGTTTGGTATTTTATTTTGTCGGAGAGTTACTCAGAATTATTAAGTCACTCCACTCCCCAGAACCCTCCAGAGACTTCTCATCTCACGGGAAGATCCCAAAGCCAGGTCTGAATTCTGTGGCCTGTGGCTGAGCTGGCATCCTCATCACCTCTCTGACCTTGTCACCACCTCCCTCTTGCTTTGCTTCACGGGCTTCCTTGCTGCTGTTCAGTCACATGAAGCACTTCCCACCAGCAGGTTTTTGCATCTTCTCTTCCTCTGCCTGAATCCTCTCCTTTTGGTGGAGAGGTTGAACCTCCCCCCCAAAACATCATACCCAGTCCTTTTCATTTTTTATATTTAGGCAGAGACTCACTAAATTGCTGAGGCTGGCCTTGAACATGCAATCCTCCTGTTTCAGCCTCCTGAATTGCTGTGATTATAGGCTTTTGCACCACCATGCTGTGCTTTTTAAGGTTTCCCTGTGCAAAGGCCTTCTTCAGAAATCCCATCTGAAATGGAGCGCACACCACTTTGCTGGTCACTATCAATTTCCCCTATTCTATTTTGTTCCTTTTGATTGAACTCATCATCAACTAACATTTTATATTTATCACTTTATTTTCTCTCTTCCCCTCTTCGCTGTAGGCTCCGTTGAGAGCAGGAGCTTCGGTTCTCTGCTGTGTCTCTGGCAGAGTAGTACCCATATGAAATGAATACATGCTGGAAAAAATGGATCTGCTTGAAAAAAAATGTGGGGTTAGGCAAGTGGTAAATTTTAAAGTAAATTATGTTTATGTAATTATATTTCTTATATTATTTCCAGACTACATCAAAGATGTAGCATTCATAGACTCAATAAAAATTAAAAATTGGCTAAATAAAGGAGATTGGTTTGACTTTTCTAAAAATATTGAAAAGGTTCGTTTCATTAATTTTACCTTAATATCATAAGCTTAAACGCTAAAAATGATGTCTTCTCATGAGCACTAGGTGGCAGAATATGCACACATACTTCTCAGAGGGAGGATTTCTTTCTCTCCTTTGGGGAGTAGTTAATACTTAAAGAGTAAATGATGATAGATACGTTCACAAACAATATCTCATGATGCCCCTGTGAATAGAAAAACAGGTATTTTTATCTGTTTACTTTCTAAAGCAGGCTCTGAAATTTTAAAGACTTGCCCAGCAGGGCTGGAGTTGGGAGCTCATGTCCCTGGCCTGCTGGGCAGGGTTCTTTTCACATTTCCACTCAGAGGGAAAGATGACCTTTCAGAAAAGTTGATGTTACTTCTAAACTTGACCTGGTAAAATAGTCTGAAAATTTAAGTCCTTTTTAACTTTAAAAATGTGAACAAACCAGAAAAGTTTTCCAACCTTTTGATTTGGGATGGATCCTGAAATGCATCCCTTTCTGGGTCTCCTCCAACTTCCAAATATATTTTGGGGGAAAAACAGCTTAAGTTATGAAGCTTTTATGTTATGTCAACAGACTGTCCCAGGGAAGACCAGGGTGCTTGCTCATGTGACGGCACGTACCTGGAAGTTTCAGCCTCTTAAATGGTTGAGTGCTTTTGGGTGTGTTTTCTGTGAAGAACCAGGGTATGCAATTCACATTAGCATTAATGGGAACTGCACACACACACACACACATTGAGCCCTGGATGGATCTGGAAGGAACTAAAAGTGGAATAGCAGAAAAATTACCTACATGGAAAAACTATCACTTAAGTTCATTAAATATTGCTGTTGGGTTTTCAAAGTTTACTATAAGCGACTGATTGTTGCCTTTTTAGCACAGGTTCTATTGGCAGAAATGTGATTCAATGAAGTTCCATCATTAATTGTATTTTTCTAGAGTACCATGCGGTACGAAAAGGAATTTAAGCTTCAGAGGCTAGGTTCTTGGAAGTGGTCCTACTTAAAGCTACTTGCTAGCTATGTGACCTTCAGCAAGTGATTTGACCCCTTTGAGTTTCCCTTTTCTTGTGTGTAAAATGAGTATTATCATTCTTGCTTTGTGGAGTTGGTACCAAGATGAAATGAGATAAAGAATATGGTAGAGGTTTAAAAACTAAAATCTTTGCAGGTAAAGTGACTGTTATTGTCACAAAGGTGGGGGAAAACATGTTTTCTTTTTATAAAGCTGGAAGACCCTGCTAGTTATTGAATTTGGGCTACTTTATTCATATTGCTGAATGTCAGTTTTCTTGCTGGGAAAAGAAAATGAAGTAATCACCAAGTCATTTATTGGATGCCAAATTTTTTTCCAATATTTTTGATGCTGGGATTGAACCCAGGGGCTTGGCGCATAACATACTACCACCTAGCTGTGCTCCCATTCCATTATTGAGTATTTTCTAAGTACCAAATACTTTTCTAAGTTCCTTGTATAATAACTAACTTAATTGGAAAAAAGCATCCCAGTTTACTGTGTTGCGTTGGCATTGTACAGAAATTAATGGTCTACAAACATTTTTTCCCATTTGTACAGGCATAATGCACTCCATTAAATATGTAAAGTCTTACATGATAAAACTAACAAAGTATTCTCTAAATAACAAAAAACATAACTAAATCTTTACACTCATTTCTGAAGTGGATTGTCTAATTCATCATTAAAATTTTGCATTTAAGAGCTAGAAGAGGC
Source organism: Sciurus vulgaris (assembly GCF_902686455.1). NCBI lineage: Eukaryota > Metazoa > Chordata > Mammalia > Rodentia > Sciuridae > Sciurus > Sciurus vulgaris. The sequence continues at coordinate 79,679,706 of NC_136461.1, read as the reverse complement.
TTCAGACAATATGCTCAAACCCCTTTATTTTACACGTGAAGAACATGAACTTGAGAGGTGAGATAAAGTGCTTGAGGACACATTGTTAGTTGTGGGCAGAATTGAGACTTGAAAATAGCCAGTGGCAGGTTTCCAGGACATTTCGTTGTTTCACTTCCTGTAATGGCAGGTTCAAAGAAATGTGAAACAGAGGGTTACTCTTATGGCATTTAGTCCAGATGGAGAGAGAAGTAAGAATCAGTACCCAGAAGCTTAGAGAGAGCACAGAGGTGGGAGATAACATAGGCACGGTGATGTTGCTTCATGGAGGAGAATTTGAACTGGATGCAGAAGAACAACTAAAATGTGGTAATCCAAAGGAGGGAATGAACATTCCAGAAAGAGAAAATGCATAACTCAAAGAAGGGAGACAAGGGGACAGAATTTGTAGGAGTCAAGCTTCACATTGTCCTTCATTCTATGAACAATGGAGTCATTAATTAACTAATTCACTCATTTTCTTAAACAGATGTTTGTTAAACTGCTGCCAAATGCTGTGCTCAGCTGGGCACTAAGAAGTACAGTACGAACAAAAAGGATTTGGTTCCTACCATCAAGGGGATTCAACGTAGTACTGAGAGGTGTTGATAAAGTGCTGAATCAATTACAAATTCAGAAATGCTGTGGTGATCCAAGGGCAGGATTTTTTGTGGAAGAATAACAGAGAGTGTCTTCTTGCACAGGGCAAACAGGACAGCCTCTCTGAACAATTGGTAGGAGGCCTACGTGGCTAGAATATTTTGAGCACCAGACCCTGGGAAAAGGTGGGGTAGTGAGGGGGACTGGGTGAGAATTCCCCTAAGTGCAAGGAGAGTCTGAATGAATTTGATGTGTTTAAGGAGAAAGAGTGATATGGTTTGATGTATATATTTTTAAAAGCACTTTTTGCTGCTACTTAAGGAACAAATTGCAAGTTTGAGTAGGGAGATAAGTGCTGTAGGAGATCATGGCAGAAATTCTCAAGAGAGACAGAGGATCTTCGAATTAGGGTCATAGCAAAGGAGCTGAGGCATAGCACCTTCATAACAGTGAAGATAGATGGACTTCAGAGATATAATCTAAAGGTAAATTCTCTGGGACTTATAGATCAACTAACTGGTTGTCGGGTGCGGTGAAATATGTGGTGGGTTGAATGGTGGCCCTCAACAGGTATATTGATATTTTAATCCTGAAAGCCTATGAATGTGGCCTCATTTGGAAAAAGGCCTTTGCAGATATAATTAAGAATTTCCAAATTAAATCACCCTGGATTTTTATCAAAGTGGGTTCTAAATCCAATGACACATGTCATTATAAGAGACATATAGAGGAGAGACACAGTCAAAAGAGGAGCCACCAGTGGTAGCATGTTTGCCTAGCATACACAAGGCCCAGGGTCCAATCCTCAGCGCCAGAAAGAAAAAAAAAAAAAATATGGAGAAGGTAATGTGAAGATGGAGGCAGAAATTGGTATGATTCAGCCACAAGGAATGCTTGGAGCCACCCAAAGCTGGAAAAGGCAAGAAAGATTCTCCCCTGGAGCCACTAGAGGGAGCACAGCCCTGCTGATACCTCATGTCCAGACTCTGGCTTCCAGAATTATGATGAAGACCATGACGATAAAAATAAAAATAAATTTCTGTTGTTTAAGGCACTTAGTTTGTGGTAATTTGTTATGGCAGTCACAGGAAAGTAATACAGAAAGTGGGAAGTCCAGGTTGACCCACTCCCCAAATTTCTGGTGTTTGGTGGTGGTATCCTTTACTGAGTTGGAAAAGTCTGGTTTCTGCTGGGGTGGGGAAGGAATCAAGAGTTCTAGTTCAGGCATGTTAAGTTTGAAATGCTTATGAGGTGTCAAGCAGAGAGGGTCAATCTTATCTGGAGGGAGGAATCTGTTAGAGAAGAGATTGGGAGGCAAGATATAAACGGGGTGTTGGTCGGCACACAGATTACATTAAAACCACAGAAACTGATGCAATCCCTTCTGATCCAGTCTCTTACAGAGCATAGAGCCACGGTGACATACATTATTTCCTTTTTTTTTTTTTTTTTGTTGTGCTAGGTTGAGCAGATGGGGCAATCAAACCCAGGGCCTTGCTGTGCTAGGCGAGTGTTCTACCGCTGAAATATACTCCCCACTCCCAGCCCCTGACCTACACTGAAGCCAGCTGTAGAAATCTGGTCTTTTCAGAAAACTTGTTCACCTCTACTGCCTTCAAATTCTAAGAGACACAAATTACGGGAAGAGGATGCCCAAAAGGGAAGGCAGTGTAATTCCAGAGCAAAACAATGCTATCATTAAGAAAAACAAAACAAAACAAAACAACAACAAAAAACAATGCTATCCTGCCTCCCCAGATACTTTTTCTGTCTGATAACTATTGTCAGGCCTTCCACACTTAGAGATTCATTCCTTTAGATATTAAAACATAAATATTCCTTGGGTGAAGTCATTCATAACCTTTTTCTTGACATCTCAGAGAGGATTTGTTTATCAGATACAGTACTTTCCCAAGAGCAGGTTATGATACAGTGGTAACAAAAGTGTGAGAGAACAAACACACAAAACTCCTGATGAAAGTTGGGCAGGCTGAGTAGAAAAGGACCATGAAGAGGACTTAAGACTCTAAAGTCTGACCATCTGTGACATTTCACAGCTTTCCTGGGAGGGAGGAAAAGCAACCCAGAGAAAGATTCCTCACCAATTGGCCATAGCTGAATAAGCCACTTAAACTTCTTTCCTCACCCACCTGGTGTGCCTCTGATAGAATCTGAGCAGACACAGCCTTCTCCAGAATCAGAAGAGAAGTGGAAGAAACACCAGTGACAGACTGATGGCTTTACAGTATCAAGAGAGGAAACCTACTGCCCCAACTTCCCAGCGTTTTGTTAAGGACTGTTCTCAAGTTCCTGCTTTCTCCAAGGTGATGGCTACTTTCACTGGTCATTGATGTCATCCCTTGTCTCCATCATTAGCCTAGCATCAGCCCACTGTGACTGCAACAGATGCCCTCACCTGGCCAGATTCCCTGCTTCCCTTCCACCTGACCCAGAGCTTCCCAATAGCTGTGCTGTCTGAGCGAGGGTCTCAGAACGAGACACACTGGCTTCTCAGTGCCTTCCCAGGCTCCTTGCAAAGAAATCTATCATGTGTTGCTGGATCCTCCCTTTGCCCTGTATTTCCCAATTTGCTTTCTGAGATTCAGCTGCACAATCACTCAGTTTCTCCTGCTGCACTAGACCTCTCCAGTGCTCACTCCCTTGATCCCTGACCCTGCATCAGCGATACTGTCTTGACTTCTTTCCCTCCCCACTGTATCAACTCCTGCTATTTTCAGCCTTATGGCACTGTACACCTTTTCTGTCTTGTACTTATGAGAGTTGTAATTACACATACACACACACACACACACACACACACACACACACACACATGATGGATTATTTGATTAATGTTTATCTCCCCTACAAGATTTTAGTTTTCATGAGGGCAGGATTCTTGTTCATGATGGCATCCCTAGCAGCCAGCTGTGCTTGGCCTATTATAGGGTCTCATTGTATGTTGGCTGAATAGATGAAATGAATGGATATGTATTGCTACTAATTATTGAGTTGCCAGATGAATTCTAAGAATTCTCAGTGTGGGTTCTTCTGAGTGGCTCTTTAGGGTTCGGAAAGCTATTAGTAATATTGAGTCTGATTCATTCCTGCTTGGAGAATGCTTTTTCCTTGAACACACGAAGGGGCCTGTTATCTATTAGTTTCCACTTATGAGCATAAATACTTGCTCCCAAGTAAAAAGAGAGAAATTGTTGTAGGACTGGGGAGAAATGGTACCACTTCTGAGCTAGCAACCATCAAGAAGGTTTTCTCTGACTGTGGTTTATGAATGAATGAAAAGTTTAGTGAAGGCTGATGTCTGCCCCAGCAGAAGATAAAACACAATATTCTTCTATAAATCACAAAGAGGTGCTATACACACACACCTTAATAATGTGCATTGGTTATTTGAAAATGTTTGCCTTCATTGAAAGATGAAAGAAAATAAGAACTAAACCTAATCACTTTTAATAAAAAGGAAGACACAGGAGGTAAGCTTGATAAAAGTATCAAAATTTAGGGGAAAAGTCAATAAATGCCTCAAATGTAGTTCAAATGTTTCTTCTAAAGATTGTCTCCTATACATGACTCTAGTCCTGTATGTGATGACAATATGGTGTACATCTGTACATTTATTTTCTCATGGCTTGTGTTTAATTATCCATAAAGAAAAAAAAATCACAAAATGTTTTATGTTCTGCTGTTCTGCTCTTTTAAGTGCCAAAACAGGAACTTCTAAGACTTTGACAAAATTGATTGCAATCCCTTTGAAAGTTTTATTAACATAGAGTATGTTTTCAATATTTTGTATTGTGATCACCCAAATCTATTTTCTGTGATTCATTCATGCTTGATTCTACCATTTTTTAAGAAAACAAAGTCAGCAATTTTTACCTTGTAAAAATATTGGGCTCTATAGTTTTTAAAAATATAATGCAATGTGGACTGGGCTTGCAGCTCAGTGATAGAGCACTTGCCCAGCATGCACAAAGCCCTGACTTAAATCTCCAGTGTGTGGAGAGAGAGTGGAGGGAGCACTAAACATAGTGCAATGATAATTTTTAAATTTTTTTACTTTTTGGTACCTGGGATTGAATCCAGGGGCGCTTAACCACTGAGTCACATCTCCAGTCCTTTTTACTTTTATTTGAGATGGAGTCTCACTAAGTTGCTTAGGGCCTCACCAAATTGTTGAGGCTGGCCTTGAACCTTTGACCCTCCTGCCTTAGCTTCCTGAATTGCTGGGATTTTGGCATGCACCACCACACCCAGTGCAGTGATGATTAATGAACAAACCAGGTATTAAATCAGAAATTTCTCTGTCTCATAGAAAAGGAAGTATTGATACCCTATGAGAGATTAGTATCCACGTTGATTTTAATGTAAACATCAGAGACATTCCATTGTGAACACATTTCTTTCTTCTGAAGAAATTCTGTTCATGCATGTTGTATTTTCTAGTATTTATGGATTTAGAAATATAAATAAATCAAAGTGCTTACTTTCGTGCCTCAATTGATATTTCGAGTCAGCAGTTGAAACTTAAAGCAAGAAGTTCTTTTAGTAATCTGAGAATTTTTATAAATAAAAAGGTACGAGAAAACGGGTTTCTAACAGCTCATCTGGTACCATAATTGTCTTGGTTATTCATATTTTTTTCAAAGCTTCATTCCAATTTCACAGATCTCTTGTTTGAGGTCTGTTTAAAGTGTTTGGAACCATAAATAACTGGCTACTTATTAATAGTTGCATGAACAGAAAAACAAGATGTTGTCCATTCTAGACGAATTTATAAGCAGGATACATCTAAAACAAAATAGAATTCTTAGGTCAACAATCTCCAAAAAGGGATAATTAATGTACTTTTAATGCAATGTCCAAGCAGAGGGTATTTCAGCAAAAAATAAAGGTTAAAACATTTGATTGAAATAGGTAATTTTTTAAATTAAAAGTTTATATTTTAATTAGTTATATAATTATACTAATTATAATTAGTTATTATAACCATGTAAAACCAAGCCTCAAATCCTTCTTTTTCATTGTTAAAATTGTACTGTAAGTCATACAAAAATAAGTTTCTAAAATATATATATATATATATATATATATATATATATATATATATATATATATATATATTCAAACCGGTCTCAACCATGTTTCCAGATTTTATAAAGATGTGAACCCTTTGGCCTAACTGATGTTTAGGAATCGAAAAGAATGCCTAGACAAGGAACGTCAACAACTTGCCAACATCGAGAGATCTGAAATGGGATGAAGAACCATTTTCCATCGTTCTTTTTCTTTTCTTTCTTTCTCTTGTTTCCCTCCCTTTCTCCCTCTCTTTCTTTCATGGTACTGGGGACTGAACCCAGGACCTCAAGCATGCTAGGCTAGAACCCTATTGCCGAGCTGTACCTCCAGCCCTCCATCATTCTTTATGTCACTAACTGAGCAAGTATTTAAGTGTCTTCCACACTCTTCATGGTGTTGAGAGTACAGAAGAGTGAAGAGATCAAATTCTTAGCCTCAGCAAGCTTCTGTGTTGATTGGTGGAGGTAAAATACCCCTTAACCACATCTTTTCTTACTCTAAGAATAACTCCCGAGACTGGGGGTGTAACTCAGTGGTAGAGTAGCTTCTTAGCACATGCGAGGCCCTGGGTTCTGTCTCCACCACCAAAAAAAGAAAAAAAAAAAAAAAAAAAAACCCACATGCCATAAAATTCTTCTTGAGACCATCGTCGGTTGAATTTAAAAAACACCTGTGGAATAAATATTATACCTCCATGTGTTATTTCTCTGGGTTTAAGAAAGTGTGACAGTTCATCTGTTAGCTCATTTAAAGTCTATCATGTAAGTGATCTCTTTCTCCGCGATCCAATTTTTATACATCTTCTTAGAAAATAATGTGTTTATTTGGATTTTATAAAAGAAATCCAAAGAATTTAAGGCGACCTAGTTAGTGGGCAGCAGAGCTGGTAATAGAATTACAATGTTTTATCTACAGCACTTTGATATTATTCATCACTACTCATTTTAAATTTAATTGAGTAGTGTTTTAGGATTGTAAGAATGCATTTAATACAAAGGCAGAACCTTGTTAAATGATCTCTTCTGAATTGAAGAGTGGGAACAATCCTTTATTAAATACCTACTATGAGCCAGGCAGTTACCATATGTAGAGAGGCAAGTATGATCATGCCTAATTTACACATGAGGAGACTTTTCTGATGGTGCACAGACAATAGGTGACAGGACTCGTGTTCAGATCTGGGTCTTCAGCTTTCTCTTGCACCAACCTACAGACTAATGAAGACAGTGCATCTGTTTAAACTTTTGAATCCAAAATACCGATAATAATCAAGATTTAGGTTAGATGTTCTAGGGAAGAGGTTACATTGTGAGGGATGTTACTCCAGAGATAGCACTGTCCTCTGCATTAGCCCTTCTCACAGCTTCTTTCCAGTGACACTCATTGAAGAAATAGATCAGAAGTCTGGGATCTAGCAGTCCACAATCTTGAGTTCTAGTTCTCCATCCATTTCCTCTGCCCTCCACTTCTTCCTCTCTTTCTTCATTTCTTTTTTTTCTTCGTAGTAATGGGAATTGAACCCAGGACTTCACACTCTGCTCTGACTCAAGGGGACCTAAGAAAGGAATCTTCACTGGAGATTTGCTGTAGTGACTTGAGAAGGGTAGATGAGGACCTATGGGTTTACACTGAAGAACAGTTCTCTACTTTGTCAGAAGGATGGGGAGGGCTGCGATTGTGGCTCAGTGGTAGGGTGCTTGCCTAGCATGCATGAGGCACTGGGTTCAATCCTCAGCACCACATAAAAATAAGTAAAAATAAAGGTATTGTGTCCAGCTACAAAAAAAAAAAAAAAAAAAAAAAGAAAGAAAATTAAAAAAAGAAAGGTGGGGGGCCTGGAGTGGATTTGTAGCAGTGAAATGCTGGCCGCAATGTCCTCTTTTTTTTGAAACTTTTGGGGGATTTTAGCCTTTCTTTCAGGAGTATTCTCTGAACACCTGGTGTGTGAGTGGCTCTCCACTAGTTGAAGTAGGGGACACAACAGTCATGCTTTTCGGACACTAGAAAAGAGAAGACTGCAACAGTTTGATTCTTAATCCAAATCTAAGCAGCAAAAGTGAAAGTGAGTTTACAATGAAATTAGAATGTTTAGGGAAGAAGCTTGATCCTTCAAGCACAGTTCTGACATTGAATTACCTATAACAGAATAAATATCTTAGCTATACTGAATAAATTGCCCAGTCTGCCTTTCATCTTTGTATCGGTATCACTAAAGGACTGCGATGCTGTATTTATACTCTATTTAGTTAAGTGGGGATGGTATAGGTAAGATACTGAAATTCTCACCATTGAACTTAGTAAATATTTGAGAATATTAGAGAAAGAATTAGACTCTCATAAAGTTATTCTACTTAATTACCATGTCTAACAGGACATTTAAAGTCTGTTCTGCCTTTGGGCTCTAGAGATATACCAGAAGATGTTCAACTCACTACTTGCAAAAGCCCATAGCATTGCAATTTTTCATTTTCAGTCTATTATATATTAATTAGTTAACTAATGTTTGAATTTGAGGCCTTCCAGATGAGATTTTTATGCAATAGTCTAATGATTTAAGAAAACATCCTAGTGTTATTAGCAATAACATTTCTTATTTTGGGTGTGTCACTCTTGGAAGATATCTTCAACTGGCTTGTCATTTTTGTGTGTGTTTTCATTGCAAAGGGTGACTTCATTTTTTTTTTTTTTTTTTTTTGTAACTTCTTCCACAAAGTCTGTAACTGTGTCCTATTTGGATTGTGTACTTCCATATACTAAGTTCAAAGGTTATAATAATAATGATAATGATAATAATATCACAGCAAAAGGGAAAAGGGGGGCAGATTCACAGTAATGTAAATATATATCCTTTGTGTCATGAATTTCTTTTTGGACTTAAAATTGTTGGATTATGGAACTTATGTAAATATTTTCTTTTTTTTCCTCCCTGATCATAAAATTGCCCTCACTCCTGGAGTTGGAACATAACCAAGCTGAAAAGAGAGATCATGTTTGCAGAGCACAGTGAGGTCTCAGCAAGAATCTTCTGATTTGAGAGGTATCAGTATTCTCTGCACTCATATGCCAAAATGAAAAAGAATGAAATAAGTTTGAGTCATTCTCAGTCTTGGGACTAAACAAAGGAGATAGAATTTCCTTTTTGTATTTGTAATATTCAGAATAATTTATTTTCCCTTGCAGATATGACCGTTTTGTTTAGAATAATTGACTCAGTCAACAATAGTCATTTGCTAATGCAAATAATGCTCATGAGCACTTTCTTTCTCTTTATTCTTGCTAGTATTATGAAAATTCATTATAATATCAATTCTTTTTGTTCTTATTTCAAAGTTGGCAAAAATTTTATGAAGAATTCTTGGACTATTATTTATTAATTTCTTTACTTTTCTAATACAAAGAATTTTCTTCCTTTGTTACTTTTCATGTAATTGTAATTGACTATTATTTGTTAGTGGTCTGGATTGCTTTTTCAGTATGGAAGAATACTTTTTACTTTTTTTCATGGAATTATGCACATACTCCACTGTACAGCTTAGGATGCAGAACATATGAGGATAACTTTACTTTTTTGGCAGATGTTCACCACATGTGGAGCTTAGTTAGCATGGAGAATAAACATGAGTCAAGAATGGTCCACCCTAATTCATTTTTGAAACATTTTTTATGTGGTTTCATGAAATAGATGCATATTTTAATGGATGTCATAATGGCCATGATGAAGCCTTGTTTGAAGGCAATCCAGCCTAAACTACCTGCTGTAGGCATCTGTGGTTTTTACCTGCTCATTCTCAACCCCCTTTTGTCAGGAATCAGATCTTGATGTTTTTCTAGGGATTCACCTCACCCCTGGCATGTGGTTCTAGTGAGATGACCACAGTGCCCCACCTGCTCTGAACTACTAAGAATCTTCTTTAAGATTTATTTCTTTGTGATTTATAGATGCTAGGAAAGAAGAGGGAGTTCTTTCTTTTTGGGTGTAAGCCTGAAGCTGCCCATGTTTCTAACATCAGGCCTCATGTAAAAAACTATCTGCAAATGATGCCAACATACAGAGGGAATCTTAGTTCTGGCAATATTTAGCTCCATCTGAAACTAGGTCAACCCTTAATGTTCCCGGTTACTGAAGCTAATACATTCCCTTCTGATTAAGCCAATTTGAGTTGGATTTTTATCACTTACAACCAAAAGAGCTTCGTTATTGCTTTTTTTGTCTAAAAGTGAGAATGTTTAATTTGGTGTAAGCAAAAGTAACTAGTCAACAGTTTTGAGGTATAGAAAAATTATTGAAATCTATTTTGGATAAGTAAAGTTTTTACTGGGCTGGGGATGGTGGCTCATGCAATGGGCTCGGGAGGCTGAGGCAACAGGATCACAAGTTCAAAGCCAGCCTCAGCAATTTAGCAAGGCCCTAAGCAACTTAGTGAGACCCTGTTTCAAAATAAAAAAAATATAAAATAAATGGCTGAAGGTGTAGCTCAGTGGTTAAGTGCCTTTGGGTTCAATCCCGATACCAAAAATGAAAGGATAAAAGAAAACTTTTATTGGTTTGGAATCCTAAGTTTAGAAAGCTCAAATAACTAACATTTTCATGTACCCTAGAAACAAGTGTCAAAAAAAATCAATTGATTTCAAAGATTAGTCAAAGATGTAATTCCAGGTTATGTGTTATGGTTTGGATGTGAGGTGTCCCCAAAAAACTCATGCATGAGACAATGCAAGAAGGTTTGGAGGAGAAATGATTGGGTTGTGGGAGTCTTAACCCAATCAGTGAACTAATCCCCTGATAGGATTAACTGAGTAGTAATTGAAAGCAGGTAGGATGAAGCTGGAAGAGGTGGGTCCCTCGGGTGTGCCTTAGGGGTTTATATTTTCTCTCTGGCTAGTGGAATCTCTGTCTCCTTTCTGATCATCACGTGAGCTGCTTCCCTCCACCACTATTCTGCCATGATGTTCTGCTTCACCTCGAGCCACAAGGAATGGAGCCAGCTGTCTACTGACTGATTTAACTTTTCCTCCTCTAAAATTGTTCTTGTCATGTCTTTTAGTCAGAGCAACAAAAAAGTTGACTGAAACATTATGTAGGAATGTAAGTGTAGAGTAACTGAATTATCTATGTTTCCCACATTAATAGAATTATTTCAATGGAATTGATGCCAAAAGAAATGATCCCAAGGCTCTGCACTAATAACAGCTACAACATATTGGCACGTTCTTTGCACCAGAGGTATGCCAAAGACTGTCATTGTACATTTAATTCTCACTGAAATTCCCAAAGGGAGGCGCTATTGTTTCCCTTCTACAGGTGAGGACTCTTAGTTCAGTCATGTGCTCAGGCCTGGGAAACTGGAAAGATACACAGCTGGTAAGTAGTAGAGCCAAAACGTAAGCCAGGTCTTTCTAATATCAAAGCCCATGCTTTCAACCACTATGCACTCTAGAAACTTCCAAAATATGATCTTGAGTTAGCAGAGCTTTACTATACTTTTATTTTATTTTTTGGTACTAGATATTGAACCCAGAGGCATTTAAACACTGAACCACATACTCAGCCTTCTTTATATTTTATTTAGAGACTGGGTCTTGCTAAGTTGTGTGAAAGTCTTGCTAAGTTGCTGAGGCTGGCTTTGAATTTGTGATCTTCCTGCCTAGGCCTCCTGAGCAGCTGGGATTTCAAGTGTGTGCCACCTGGCTACTATAGTTTTAATGTTAGATGTATTAGATTGATTCTTTAAACTTGCCAGCCATACATAATTATCAGTTTATAATAATTCTTTCCATTATCAGTTTTTTATCTTATTTTGAATAGTCTATATATTGCTTATACTTACTTTGAGAACCAGGTATAAGAATTTTTTTTTTTTTTTTTTTTTTTTTTTTTTGTACCAGGGATTGAACACAAGGGTGCTTAACCACTGAGCAACATCCCCTGCCCTTTTTAAAAATATATATTTTATTTTGAGACAGGATCTTGCTAAGTTACTTAAGTCCTTGTCAAGTTGCTGAGGCTGGGTTTGAACTCATGATCCTCCTGCCTCAGTCTCCCAAACTGCCAGGATTACAGGTGTGCACCACTGTGCCTGGTATGAACCAGGTATAAGAATTTCTAATTCATATGGAGATCTTATTTCTTAATAAGTTAGAATTTGCCATCAATAAATCATTATCTGAATTTTAAATTCTTTCTCTTATGAGAGAAAGAGGCCCAGGCTGGCATTTAAAAAAAAAAAAAAAAAAAAAATGAGGTGCTAGTAGACTGTTAGCAGAATCTGGGATTGCTGCTGTTTAAAAAAAATGCACAACTCCTGGAAGCCTTAGAGGTCATCTGTACCATGATGAGATACTCTGCATGCAGATGGGAAAAAGTGGGAAAAAGTTGGTCCTGGGCCCCATCCACACAACCTCTCTTCTCACAAGCAGAATCTCTGTGTGGGTCTGTTCTCCTGATCCCCATGTCTGTGGGTGACAATGCCTTGTTTTCATGTTGATTCTTCACACCCAGGTGCGGTATTGGCACCCTTGTTTGTTTGAACTTCTCACACAGGACCAAGTCCAGAATGTAATTAATTGAGCTCTTATTTGGGAAAAAAAAAAAAAAAAAAAAAAAAAAAAAAAAAATATATATATATATATATATATATATATATATATATATATGTTCTGTGTATTTAGAGACCCTGAAAAAAATATTTTGAAAACCCTAATTCAAACAGAACTATATTCTCTAGTGGAGGAGTGAAAAAAGGTAGGGATTTGGACAGAAAACACCCTGCTTTGATTTTTGGGTAACTACTTATTAAAACTGTCTTCAGGAAGATTGTTTGCACCTTGATTTTTTAGAAATAATATTAACTTATAAGGATGAAGGGACAACTAAATAAAATCAGGCACATGTTAGTACTTTGGAAGTTTGAAAACACAAAAATTATTATAGATTTATAGATTTTATTAATATTGATAGGAAAATCCCCTAGAAATTTCTTATCAGTAACATATAGCATTCATTCCAAAGTATTTATTTTCATAGAATTTTAAGATGAGTTGAATATATATCTTTAAATGTTACAACATAGTACTTGTAATATACAAATATAAAACTATTTATAATAAATGCTATGCAACTCTACAATGCTATTATTTAAACAAATAGCTGAGTAAAAACAGACATTAGATTCTTATAATCTTAATCCCATGAATGGTTAAGCGATTACAGAGATTCCCTTGTTTCAATCTGATTTTTGGGTGTAGTTTCCTTTAATTACACAGTGGCAGATGTTGGTTGGATATGAGGGTGCTGGCTGTGAAACTCTGTTGCCCCATTGACTACAGGGCCAATTGGCTGACCTGGTTGGCTAAGTGGCATCCCTGTCCTCATCCACTGTCCCATGTGCATTCATCCAGAGGTTGTGTACTCCATTGGAGGACAACCTCCTCTGATAGAGGAAGGGAATCTTTCTTCAGTCGAGGTATTTGAGCAGCCACACTCCCCTGCCTGACCCTCCAAGCAAGCTCTCACTCTGACTTTCAGGTATAGTTTCTCTTAATTGCATAATTGCAGATATTGGCTCTTACTGTACCTTCCTTCTCTCCTGGGGAAGCTACTGACTTTTCTTTGGAGGCTACCTTGTATGGGTTCTAGGTGATCAAATATTTGGGTTAATGAAGAGTGGTTATATATTTTTTGGAGAATAAGAACTAATGAAAATACACCTAATAACTACATATGAGTATAAGAAAAACTCACAGAAAATACAAATATTGGCAAGGATGTGGAGAAATTGGAACTCTTATGCACTATTGACAGGAATATTCATATTCTAGTTACTATGAAAACTATAGGTTCCTTAAAAGTTAAAAATAGAATTACCATATGACCTAGCAACCCCACTTCTAGGCATATATCCAAAAAAATTGAAAGCAGGATCTTTTTTTATTTTTTATTTTTTCTCCCCTTTGGATACGAGGGATTGAACCCAGAGGGGCTTAACCACTGACCCATACCTCCAGCCCTTTTTATTTTTTATTTTGAGATAGGATCTCACTAGGACCTTGAACTTGTGATCCTCCTGCCCTCCTGCCTCAGCCTCCTGAGTTGCTGGGATTACAGGTGTGTGCCACCAAGCCTGTTGTAATTTTGTTTTTATTTTTTTAATTTTTCTAAAGTGGCGTCTTGCCATCTTGCCCAGGCTGGCTTTGAATTCTTGATCCTTCTTTCTCAGCTTCCTGAGTAGCTGGCATTACAGGTATGTACCATTGAGCCCAGTCAAAGGCAGAATCTTGAAGGGATATTTGCACAATGTTCATTGTAGCATTATTCAGAACAGCTAAGAGATGGAAGAAACCCAAATGTCCATCAGTGGATGAAGGAATAACCAAAATGTGGTATACACTCAAAATAGAATATTATTCATTCTATAAAAAGAAGAAAATCTTATAATGTAGTATAGCATGAATGGACCTAAGAACATTATGCTAAATAAAATAAACCAGTCACAAAAACCAAATACTTATTATTTAATCTGTACAAGGTATCTAAAGAAGTCAAACTCACACAAACAGAAAATAAAATGGTCGTTGCAAGGGACTAAAGGGAGGGGGTAAATGGGAAGTTGTTCAATAGGTATAGAGTTGTGGTTTTGCAAGATGAAAAAATTCTGGAAATTTATTGTACAACAGTATGAACATATTCAACACTACTGCTGAGGTGGGACTGGGGTCTCAGAAGAGTTTCTTGAGGTTTTTTTTTTTTTTTTTTTCCCTGAACTGAGGATTGAACCCAGCAGTGCTTAACCACTGAACCACATCCCAGCCTGTTTTTTTTTTTCTTTCTTTCTTTCTTTCTTTTTTTTTTTTTTTTTTTTGGTTTGCTTGTTTGTTTTTGTTTTTTGTTTTTTTTAGATAGGCTTTCACTAAGTTGCTCAGGGTCTCGCTACGGCTGAGCTTTGAACTTGCAATTTTCCTGCCTCAGCTACTTGAGTCACTGTCTTACCAGATTTTACGGGCTAAATCTAAGGATCTTTGTAGGGAGTGAGGGGACACATAGAGGGAGCATAGTGTAAGAACTGAATTTTGCTCCAGAATTGTTTTCCCAAACTAGTGAGCCAGAGGAAGAATTCTGGAACTTCATTTTAGTATGTACTGGTCACCAGTAGAGAAAATATTTGTTGATGAAATGTACTAATGAAATAGGTTGTTCAAATCAAATAATAAATCTTGTTTACTATCTTCCATTGGAATTTCCCAAACCATGTTCTATAAAACATAGTTCTATGGATATTACATTTTTTTAAGTGTTCCAGGGTCAGAAAGTTTGGAAAATGTTGAAAAGAGTTAAATAGGAGCCTAGCATGGTGGTGCACACCTGTAACTCCAGTTACTTAGGAGGCTGAGGCAGGAGGATCATTGGAATTCACAAGTTTGAGACCAGCCTGGGCAACATAGTAGGACCCAAAAAAGAATTAAATTAGGATTCTTTACTTCAGAATTTCTCAAAGGTGTTACTGTGGTCATTCAATATTAATGTTATTATTCTGATATTAAATATTAGACATTCATATTTAATGTTAATGGTTAATATTTAATATGTTGGTATTGATGTTAATTCATATTCATGTTAAAATGTTTGTGTAGTTTTCCTGATCCCATTTAACCAAGGCACCAGGACTTGGCACACCATGGCCTGCATCATAAGAGGAGTGATATCTTTGTCAAGTACTTTCTTGAAGATGGTGACTTTCATTTCTTCTGAGTGTGTTTTTTCACCAGGGTCACCACTGGGAAATATCTGGAGAGTGGGGTCGTAGCAGTTTTATTTTTTGTCACTTTGAAAGAGTGAAAAGCTGTGTGATGACTTGGCTTTGTTGTCTGCCCAACTCTTCCAAACAGAGCATTAATGGTGGACTTCAGAATAGATCTTTCAAGGGTGTCAATGCTGCTTCTCACCCTAGCAGAGGTGAGAAGAGAGTTAAGGGCACAGACTGCACGGTGGAAATTGTCAATGCATAAGAGTTCTTATATGTGATACTATTCAGTTTCATTTTAGCACACAAAAACCCTAGCTAATAGCACCTATAATTCTAGCCACTCAGGAGGCTGAGGCAGGAGGATCACAAGTTCAAGGCCAGCTTCAGCAGTTTAGCAAGACCCAGTTTCAAATTTAAAAATAAAAAGGGCTGGAGTGTAGTTCAGTGGTAAAGCACCCCTGAGTTCAATCTCAGTATGCAGGGTTGTGGGGGAGGGTTAGCAATTACATCAGGAAATTACAGTTTGCATATTTTGAATCCTCATTAGTAGAAACGTTAAATGTTACAGTTATTAGAATGGTGGTAATTTGCTAGTTTGGAAATGACCCATCTAACAGCTAACTACTTAAATAATCTAACTTAAATAATTAAGCTTAATATGAATAGAGGAATCTCTAGGAGTATATTTCAGAATTTCTCTCTCTCTCTCTCTCTTTTTTTTTTTTTTTTTTTTTTTTTGGTACTGGGAATTGAACCCAGAGGCACTACCACTGAGCTACATTCCCAGCCCTTTTTATTTTTTATTTTGAATCAGGGTCTCACTAAGTTGCTTAGGGCTTCCCTCACTAAGTGGCTGAGGCTGTCGTTGAACTGAATGGTTAACAAACATGAAGCTAAGTTCAACTTTACTAGGAACCCAAGAAAAGCAAATCATTCTTCAAATTAAAAATGTCAGAAAGTCTGACAGTATCAGTGTTGGTGAAGACGGGAAAGAATTTAGAGTGGCTCATTCCATCGAAGGAAATCTAAATTAATACAATGCCTGTGGAGCGCATGTGGGCAATACCTGTAAAATTTTAATCATTTATACTTTCAACCTCACAATTCTACTCTTAGTTATGCAACATAAACTAGAGAAATTACACATGTAAACTGGGAGAAAGGTACAAAGCTCTCTTATTCATTTAAAAAACATTTGTAATAGTAGAAAGTAGAAACAGTAAAAATGACCATCTTTAAAGGAATTTATAAATAAAAATTGGTATAATAATATTAGGAATATTATATAGCAGGTAAGAGAAACAAATTACATATAGTCATCACTTGGTTTCAGGATCCCCTGAAGATACCAAAATCTATAGAAGCTTAAGTCACTTATATATAATATTTGCACATAATCTATGCTCTTTTTCCTTTATACTTTAAATCATATCTAGGTTGTTTATGATGCCTAATACAATGTAAACATTGTGCAAATAGTTGTTATGCTATATTGTTTAAGGCATAACAAGAAAATTCATCTGCTCATGTTCATCACAGATGTAATTTAAAAAATATTTTTGATCCCTGGTTAGTTGAATCCACTAATGAAAAATTGGAGGGTGTGGAGGGCTGACCGTACACATATATAGTACAGATGGATTTAAAAATCATAGAGTTGAGTGAAAAAAGCAAGTCATACATTATGTGCTGCTGATGCAACATTTTCATACTAGTAGCATTGTGGTTTTATAAGCTTTCTCTATTTATCTGAACACATACAAACATTTAAAAGTATAACCAAACACACTAGAAGGAAACATAAGAAATTAATAAAAGTAGTTGCCCACTACAGGGAGAGTAACTGGTTTGCACTGGGATTGAGGAAAAAGTTAAGGGGACTTCAAATTTTTTTTTATTGTGTGTGTGGTGTTGAGAATTGAATACAGGGGCACTTTATCACTGAATTATACCCTCAGACCTTTTAATTTTTTATTTGGAGACAAGGTCTCACTAAATTGCCAAGGCTGGCCTTAAACTTGCGATCCTCCTGCCTCAGCCTCTTGAGTCTCTGAGATTACAGATGTGTGCTATCATGCCTTCCTGGATACTTTGATTTTATCTGTAATGTTTTTTATTTCTCACAGAAAAGACAGTTTGTCTCTAACAATGATCTATTCTGGATGTTGACGCATGGGTAATTATTATATTCTTTGTGTTTTTCTGTACTTTGAGAATGTTTTAAATAAACAGACCTTTTTTTTTTTTTGCTTTAAGATCAAGCTTCTATTTTGTGTCTATGGTTGGCAAATTGTGCATGTTTTGGTCCACACAATAGCTATAAACAAGTCTTGGAATAAAGACTCTGTATGGCTGCATAGCACATTTCACCAGGCTAGCCTAAAAATAACAGAAGAGTGAAAGTATGATCAGACAAAGTGTCCCTCAGTTGACTTCTGGGACATTTGGATGGTCCACTCAGTTAATCTTGTCACAATTGTGTAATTATGAGGTTAGATTGAGCTTAATGAATGAACATGCTGTCAAGAAAATGTGTTGTCACCAGAATTGCACCACAGCAGAGTCCTTGAGGCATTACATTTTTCCAGTGGTCTTACATGAGCTTTCCTAACAGCAACAAAACCTTTTAACAAACTATGCTTTTTGATAACTTCAGCCTTTCCAATCAATATACCTCTTCTCCCAGTCAAGTGGGCTTTCCCCAAATATGCTGAGGCTGCTTTTCTGTCACATACTATCCCAGTGTTACACGAAGCCTGCCTGGGCAGGCTACAGTACCCATAAGAGCAGTGTGGAACTGCAGCACTGTATTTTGAAGGTCAGTATATTCTCTTCTGAAGAAAGGCTCATAAGTGCATAAGTGGAAATGCCAGTTGGTTAAAAAAAAAATCTATATAGATATAGATAGATGATAGATAGGTAGATATAGATAGATTGATTTCCATGCTTCTCCCCGTATTAAAAAAAAAAAAGGCTGTGGATGTGACTTAGTGGTAGAGTGCTTGCTTATCATGCCTGAGTTCCTGGCTTCAATCCCCAGCATGATACACACACAAGTGTGTGTGTGTGTGTGTGTGTGTGTGTGTGTGTGTGTATGAAAGAGAAAAGCAACTTAGAAAGAATATAAGTGAACACAAGTAATATTCAAGATTCCAGCTGAGAAGAACTTAGAGTTATTCAACAAAATATATGCAGAATCTTTTTGGGAAACTCAGTCTGTTCTTTTTGTTTTAAAAATAAAAAAAAAGTTAAAGTTACATTCACTTAGTTGGGGGGAAAAGTCGAAAGCAATTTCTATCCAACAAAATGAAATCTAAGACTATCCCTGGTCAAGTGCAAAGTTAATTCAGCACTCTTGGTGATATTGTCTTACACCTACAGTTTGTATTTTGAAAACTTTCAGGACTAAAGTTGAAAGAAAATCCAGAGAAGTTTTGAAGATAGGGAACAGAAGATTTGGAAATAATTCATATGAGGAAAGAACCCTATAAAATCTATTAATATATATTTTTTCCATAGTGGTGTTATTCAAAATAATCTTTTGATGAACTGGAATTGACATGGATGTCCCTCAACAGACGAGTGGTGTTATGGTTTGGATGTGAGGTGTCCCCCTAAAGCTCACATGGGAGAATACGTAAGAAGATTCAGAGGAGAAATGATTGGATTGTGAGAGTCTTAACCTAATCTGTGAATTAATCCCTGATGGGATTAACTGAGTGGCAACTGGAGGCAGGCGGGGTGTGGCTGGAGGAGT
Organism: Sciurus vulgaris; assembly: GCF_902686455.1. Lineage (NCBI taxonomy): Eukaryota > Metazoa > Chordata > Mammalia > Rodentia > Sciuridae > Sciurus > Sciurus vulgaris. The sequence goes on along the minus strand of NC_136461.1, from coordinate 79,660,497 downwards.
GGGTCATCGGGGGCGTGACTGTGGGGTGTATATTATGTATCTGGCAACTGGAGAACTTTTTCTCTACTTCCCGATCAGCATGTGAGATGCTTCCCTCTGCCACACTCTTCCACAATGATTTCCTGCCTCACCTGGAGCCCGAAGGAATGGTGCCGGCCTTCTTGGACTAACCATGAGCCCTTAAATAAAATAAAATTTTCCTCCTCTATAATTGTGCTGGTCAGATCATTTAGTCACAGCAGTGAAAAAGCTGACTAAAACAAGTGGCCATACCAACCACAGAAGATCTATAACACAGAATACTACTTGGCACTAAAAAGGAGTGAACAATTGATGAACACGCTATCTTGGAAAAATATCCAAGGAATATCCAGGGAATGATACTGAGAGAAAAAAGCCAGTGCCACGAGGGTGCATAGTGTATGGTCTTATTTATGTAACATTTTCAAGTGTTTTTTTATTTCTATAATATAAATATAAACAAATTAGGGTTCCCTAGGATTAGGAGGGGGAGCAAACACAGGAGGGAGGCAAGTGTAGTTATAAAATGGGAACATGAGGGATTGTTGGTCCGATGACATTGTTCAATATCTTGAACAACTGATGTGTCTGGTGGTGGAACATTAATATGCAAATGCAATAAAATTGTATATAAATAAACATATACACACAAAAGGGAAACTGGGGAAACGTGAAGAGTAGATGAATGGTTGTGGACCACGTGCTCTGGAAGCTTCACTCAAGTGAGTGAGCAAGACTGCGGTGGACTCATGTCATGGGCCCTTCTAGACTTTCGGGAGAAAAAAAAAGAGCTTAGTCTGATGGGTTGTATCAATGTCAATATCCTGGTTGTTGTACCATTATTTTGTCAAGTGTATCATTGAATGAAAATGAGTAAAAATAGAATTTCTCTTTGTTTTTTTTCAATTTTTTATCATGGTAAAACACAAATCATATAAAAATTTACCATCTCAATGATTTTAAGTATATAGTTCAATGGTTTTAAATACTATATGTTGATTTTTATAAATATATACAGACTCTACAAACATATATGCTCTGCTTATGCATCTAAAATTAACCAAACTCCATTTAAAGAAAGAAAGGATATTATGGACTGAATGTTTGTGTTCCCCCAACCCCCAAAGTCATATGTTGAAATCCTAAGCCCTGATATGATGGTATGTTTTAGTTAGCTTCTTTGTTGCTGTGACCAAAAGACCTGACGAGAACAATGTAAAGGAGGAAAAGTTTATTTTGGCTCACAGTTTCAGAGATTCATTGCAAAGTTGACTGACTATATAGCTCTGGGCCCAAGGTGAGGCAGAACATCATGGTGGAAAGGTGTGGTAGAGGAAAGCAGCTCAGGACGTAATACCCATGAATCAGAGAAAAAGCCTGCTCACTTGGGAAAAAATAAAGACTTCAAAAGTATACCACAGCGACTTCCTCCAGCCATACCCTACCTGCCTACTCTTATCACCCTGTTAATCCTTATCAGTGGAGTAATCCATCAATTAAACCACACCCCATAATCTCATCATTTCACCTCTGAAAATGCTTACAGTGTCTCACATATGAGTTTTTGGGGGACACCTCTTATCTAAACCATAATATGGCATTAGAAGTTGAGCTTTGGGAGGTCCTTTAGGCCATGAGGGTAGAACACTCATGAACACTCTATAGAAGTGAACCCAGAGAGCTCTGTTAGCCCTCAAACCATGTGAGAAAATAACCCTCTATGAACCAGGAAGCAGGGCCCCAACAAATCTGGCATCTTGATCTTGGACTTCCCAGGCTCAGAACTGTGAGAAACAAATGTTTGCTATTTGAGCCACCCAGGCTGTGGGATGTCTGTTATAGCAGCCTGAACTAAGGCACAGGAGAAAATTTGGTGAAGAGGAAAGAGAAGAAGAAAGAGGAAGGAATAAAAAGTTATAGAGAATGCCTATAGGGGCTGGGGATGTAGCTCAGTGGTAGAGTGCTTGTCTAGCACGTGTAATGCCTTGGGTTCTATCCCCAGCAACCACATACACCAAAGCATAAAATCCTGTGGATTTTTTGGTTTGTTTTTCTTTAAACACAGGGCCTGAACCTCACTTTGCTGATTTTTAAAGTAAAACAACATTCTATAGAGGAAAACATTCAGTGGTGCTAGCAGATTTGGGCAAGGTAGGTAACCCAAGGCAGAGAAGAAGGTATTCTGTCTTCTCTCAGGCAAGATGTGAGTGGAAGGGAGGGGACTGTGTAAGTTAATGAGTACTTCCTTCCTTTCTCACACTTGGGGGAGTAGCCAAGGACCCTTTACAACCTATTTCCTTCTCCTTCTCTAGTATCAGTGCTGTTAATATTTCAAGATAGCCAGCGTTTTTCAGCAATGATAATAGCAGTGTGGATATGATTTTTGCCTCTACCAGATCCAGTACAGTATTATAAGATCAAAATAACGGTGATATGGGAAGGCACTACACATCATTGCCACTCTGAGGGGGTGCCTGGCCCTTTCTCTCCTCAACTAACTTTAGTTAGGACGGTTATTTGCTCCAGGCTAGGGGCTTGGTTTGCTTGCTCTATGTTAACAGGTCTCACTGTGGTCAGGAAACCCCTTCCTCAAGTTAGAACCACTGACTTCCAGGTCAAGCTTCATTCATGCTATTTATACTACGCACTTGCTTCCTGTCTGGATCAATTGGTCCTAGTTCCTTCAGGTCATATGTATTCTGCTGCCTCCCAAGTCTCTGTCTGCTTAACTACTGAAGCCATTGTACCAGTCTTTGTTGAGTCCCTTGAACTTCATCTCTCTCAGTGGTTATTGCAAAAGCTTACTTACCTCCTGGTCTCTCAACTGTGGTTATCCACCTCTGGAATGAAACCATCCATGCATTTGATAGTATTCATGGGATACCTGTTAGATCCTGACATTCACCCACCATTTCCTCCTTGACCAGATCCAACTGGACCACATTTGTTAAAGTTAGCTTGTGGCCAGACCCGTAGCCAATTCTGTTTTCATCCTACTTAACTAGAAGTTAAGCTAGAAGCTAAGAATACACTGCTAATTTCATAGCCATGGTCTCTGCCCTTGTGGTGTTTATGGTCTAATGGGAGTATACACTGGAAGTCTGTTCTAAGAAGGGACCACATTTTCTTTGATAATGTGACCTGTGCATAGAAAATGTAGTGTGTGTGTGTGTGTGTATGTGTGTGTGTGTGTGTGTGTGTGTATGTGTGTGTGTGTGTGTGTGTGTTGGTAAATAGGGATTGGGACTGGAAACAGAGAGCAGAACTGTCAGAATTGTTTAGATAAGAGATAATAGTATTTTGAGTGGGGTGGCAGCTAGGGAAATGGGAGAAGTGATCATTTCGAGATAGAGCAGACAGGATTGACAGATGGACTGTCTATGGGATATGAGAGGGAAATGAATAAATGATGGCCCATGTGGCTTTGACCTGAACCACTGGCTGAGGAGTAGGGCCATTTATTTATCTGTTTTGTAGGGATTGAACCCAAGGGCACTCTTCCACTGAGTTACATCCCCAAACTTTTTTTTATTTTTTATTTTGAGACAGGATCTGGCTAAGTTGCCCAGGATGGCCTTGAACTTGCCATCTTCCTGCCTCAGTTTCCCGAGTTGCTGGAATTACAGCAGGCCTATTTATGAAAGCACGTGAGAAGGGACGTATGGATGGGAATCAGGGGTTCAAATTTTGTACTGGTACATTTGATTTTCCCATTGAATAAATCAAGTGGAGATGTTGAGAAGACAACTGAATGCATGAGCTCAGAATTCAGGGGTGAGGTCCAGGCTAGAGACAAACATTTGAGAATCATCAATGTGTAGTATGTTTAAAGAGATGGGTTTGGATGATAACAGAGTCTCAGCAGGGAAGAGGTCCAAGGACATGGCCCTGGGAAAAGTCAACATTTAGATCCTGGGAGCAGAAGGAAGTCCCTGGATAGGTAACCTGGAGGAAAAAGCCAATGGAGTGAGAGGTAAACCATGAGTGTTCCTCCTCAGAGCCAACATGGTGTCTCAGGGAGGAGAAGCAATCTCCTGGGTCATGAGCTATTGAGCAATTAAGTAAGACGAAAGCTGAGAATTGTCCATTGCTCTGGCCGCAAGCTGACCTTGAGAAATGTGACCTGATTGTATCTGGTTGAGGAGGAGATGGTGGGTGAAGAAGCATGAACAACGAATGTTGTTATCTCTTTTGAGGAGTATTACTATAAATGGAGTATAGAAGTGAGGGTTTGATGAGGGCGTGGGTCAAGCAAGATTACTTTAAAATGAGAAATATTATAGTATGCTTGTAAGCTGATGGAAATGATCCAGGGAAGAGAGAAATCAGAGGATGCAGACTGGAAAGGGGGATTACTACAGGATGAGAGTCCTTCAGTAGCTGAAGAAATGGAATCCAGCTCACAGACAGAGGGAGCAGGCCAATTCATCTGGGGTGACAGAGAAAGCAGAGTAGTGTAGAGTCAGATAAGCTGGTAGATATGGTGGTGGAAAGAGGAAGATGTTCTCTTCTGAGGGCTTCAATATTCCCAGTAAAATAAGAAGCAAAGTCATGGAAAGGAAGAAGGTATTGATTTGAGGAGAGGAAGAAAAGGTAAACAAGCCTCTTGGAGGGTGGCAGAGGGAGCTGATACAGCAAACAATAGGACGGCTGAACAGTACTAAGGATCCATTGAGGATTGCCCTGACACATTTAAATTGAACTCAGTCATGGTTGCAGATGGGAAACACATAGGGCAAATAGATTGGAGATTCTGGTGGGGCCAAACAATTATTTGAACCAATATTCTAAAGGCAATGAGTTGGAAAGATAGGGATTAGTGATTAGAGAGGAAAGTTTGGAATTGTGATGAGAACTGAAATTGTAGAGGAGTTATTACTGTGACTCTTCCAGGATCTCCAACCTTTCAAACCCAGGCTTGGATTTCTTATGGAGACTGATATAAACAGGATTGTGAGATTCTCATTATCTTAGTCAGTTTTTTTGCTGCTGTGACTAAATGACTAAATGACTAAATGATCTGACTAGCACAATTATAGAGGAGGAAAGGTTTATTTGAGGGCTCACGGTTTCAGAGGTCTTAGTTCATAGAAGGCTGGTTCCATTCCTCAGGGTTGGAGGTGAGGCAGAGCATCACAGCAGAAGAGCGTGGCAGAGGGATTAATTCACTGATTGGGTTAAGATTCTTACAACCCAATCATTTCTCCTCTGAACCTTCCTGAATTGTCTTATGCGAGCTTTTGGTGGACACTTCACATCCAAACCATAATAAGGGGAGTCCTTAGTGAAATCAAGGCTCACTTGTTAAATGATTAGACATGGATTAGCTGCTAAACATCCAGTGATCCTAAGATGATTGCTTATTTTCATTGCACTTTTATAAAAGAAAATAGAATAAATAAAAAGGAATAATCATCTCATGACTTTTGGTAAAAATGACACAAGTTCATTATGAAACAAGCATTGACAAGAGGATGATGCCGGAGGGTGATGTGGCCCTTACTCACCTCTGCTCCATGCAAGCCTCACTGAGCTTAGATACAACCCCTAAACAGAAAGATGGGGGAGGCCCTCTGCTGATCGGAGCCCACAGTGAAACTTCAGTTCAATTTCAGAAAATAAAGTTCTGCTTCTGGCATGCTTCAGTTATGGGGCCAAGATGTGTAGCCCTATTTTTTTGTTTTTTGTTTTTGTTTTGTTTTCCATCTCCCTGAGTGTAAAATAAGAATAATCCATAACGCTTGATTTTTTCCTCTTCTGCAGGCTCAGCTCAAATCAACCAACAAACAAAAACCCACCACCACCAGAAACAACAACAATCCAAAACAGAAAACAAAAGAGAAGGGCTAGTTCTCTGCAGGGCAGCTGTGGAGAGGGGTGTGGGGCAGAATCCTCCCTCTGGAATCCCAGCACCTACTGTAGGGAGAGGAGGGAGGCTCTACCTCATCCCTCAGGAGCTAAACCATGAATCTCTGGGTTTTGCTGTCACTTTGAAATAGTGTGAGCTTTCCTGCTACATCAGAATCCCTGCTGAGGGGGAAATTGAAGGTGTATGGTGGAATCCTCTATTGGAGGCTCCTGCCAGGTCACAGGAAATGGCAAGTTTGTGGGAAAGTATGATTACACTAAGGGACTTTTTATTTCCAATTTCTCTGAGGAATCTCTGAGGTCTGAATCAGGTATCTGTTTGGGACTCTGCTCTGCATACAGGTTCATATGATAGTATTTTTTCCTCATTAATTTGAAATTTGCCAGCTGCAAATTTTATCAGTGAAAACTAAATTCCAATCTCAGGCACAGATATAGAAAATGTGGCTTTAAATTATAACCTTAGATTATGATGACATATAAAACACCTGCAAGTATGAATTGGAATCTTTAGGAGAGAAACTTAGGGGGGAAAAAGTAATAAATCTGTCTGTAATAATAGATCATCTGAGCAGAAAATGAGAGCACATGCTCTAGTTTGTAGACCAGTATTCTGTCACAACAATTTTGGAACATTTGGTTCTTGTTCTGTCACACATTCTTAAGAGTCGTTGTGCAATTTCTTCCAAGATGTTGGCTGCATTAGACAAACTTATGCTAGTGTTCTTTACTAGCCAAAAGGAATCTACTTTCATGTGTTGTTGGTGGGGTATCTCCAAACAAACTTTTGGTTTTTTCTCTTTTGAAAAACAATTGAGAATTAAAGACTCCAGAGACTCTGCATGAATGGAAGGGATCTCACTTTCACCTGTAGCACAAAGTGAAAGTTCAGAACAGAAACTCTGGAGCCAGGTTACCACCTGGCTCTGCTTCCTGGCTCTGCTGCTTGCTGCTGTGTGACCTTGGGCAAATCACCTAACCTCTCTGTGCGTCATTTTCTAATCTGTAAAAATGAGGATAGTAAAGCTGCTTTAGGCTTTAATGAGTTAAAATTTGTAAAATATGAAGCATGTGCTATGGACTATATTAGGACTTATTTAAAAAGAGATTCAACCAAATGATTTTTCTAATGAAATGAAAAATTTTCTTCTGGAATGTACCAGGGTAGATCTAGTATATGACATTAGTGACAAACAGGTTAGTAGGAATTTGTTTAGTTGTCTGCTAATCAACAGAATCTGGAGACATGCCTCTGTGAGTCACTGAGCAGGCCCATACCTAGAGAAGGGGTGGTTCCTTATGAAAGATGCAGCCTATGTAAATCACAGAGATTTTCTGCTGGCGATCATTGTTTATGCAGGTAAGATAAAACACATCTTTATTTTAGCCCTGTGTTTATAATTCTTTTTGAATTATCAGACTAAAAGGAAGCTGGTATCTGTTATTAACAACTCAAACATAGCCCCACATTGTAAGAACAATGAAAGAAAAGGATCCATCCCTTTAGTTTAGCTAATGTTGCCATTAATGAAAGGGAGGGGACAGCTGGGCATGGTGATATGTGCCTGTAGCTCCAGCCACCCCAAAGGCAGGAGGCAGGAGGATTGCCAGTTTGAGGATTGCCTAGAAGACAAAGCCAGACCCTGTCTAAAAAAAAAAAAAAAAGGAAAGACGGATTTCTTTTATTGAAGAGCTTTTCCAGAGAAACAAAAATAAAAAAAATTAGGATTATTTTAAACTCTATGCTTCAGGTCTGGATTTCTGTCTGCTAATAATATTTGTTGTTATTTTTGTTTTTTGTTTTCGGCAGTAAAACCCAAAAAACCCCTGGGGGATTGAACCCAGGGGTGCTCTACCACTGAGCTACATCCTCAGCCACTTTTTAAAATTTTATTTTGAGACAGGACTTTGCTGAGTTGCCCAGGCTGGCCTGGAACTTGTGATTTTCCTGCCTCAGTCTTCCAAGTTGCAAGGATTACAGGCATGCTCCACTGTGCTTGGCTAAGATTTCTGCTAACAATATTATCAGTTTAAAGATGGGCTGGGGGTGTGGTTCAGTGGTAGAGCTCATGCTTAGAATACCAGAGGCTCCAAGCTCAATCCTCAGTCCTCAAAAAACAAGTTAGTTTTGTAGACACTAATATAAAATTTTTGTGCTTTCCCATGTCATCTACTAAAATTAATTAATCCTGAATTTAAAAAAAATTCTAATTTTGCCAATATGCAAAGCTTTTGGTGACAGGTAGTAAAATAAATCTTTACTTTAGCCCTCTGGGGACTTGGGCTCCAAGGTAGGAAAAGTGGGTTTGAATCCTGGCCCTCCCACTTAATAGCTACACTTTCTTGGTAAGTTATAAGGCCTCGGTTTACGTAGGGCTTACCGTGCTGAGTCCATAGGTATACTACGTTTAGTATCCTGCCTGATATAGAGTCATTCAATAGTTGATGATGGTGGATAATGTGAATTTGGTTCCACAGAGAGCAGTCACTTCATCAATCTTTACAGGCACTCTTAAATGATCTAGGACTTGACTTTTGTGTGTTTGTGGAATTGAACACAAGGCCTTGCTCCTAGCTACGTTCTCTACCACTTGGCTACTCATTTCAATTTTCAATGATAGAGCCAGGACTGGAAGTCACGTTTCTGAAACCCCATTCAGTTCGTGGTCATCTCATCTGCCTATTTGTAAGAATGTTCTGTTATATAGTATACCTTTTAATAGAAATATGTGATGTAAATAAAGTATCAAAGTAGTGTTCTGATCACTGCTTTCAATTCCTGCAGGTTGCAGTTCACAGGCACGGTGCATGCAGGGCGTTGCACCGCCCACCTGTTGTTCACCTCGCTCAGACTTTAGGGTGACTCCAGAAATGCGGATCTCGTTCCATTATTTGTATTAACTTTTTTCGCTAGCGGGGGAAACGGCAAGGTAATACTCTCTCAGCTATTAGCGAGGAAGAGAAAAGACTCCGCTAGCGTCCACAAAGTGTATCTTCAGCTAACATGCAGGATTAGAGGTTGGGAAAAAACAAATAGGGCAGAATTTATGTGTGCGGGGGCAGGGGTGCTGTGCTGGGGTGTGGGCAGAGGGTGTGATGAGTTTATTTGCGGTTTTAGAATTTTTGTATCAAGACCGAGGAGCCAAATAAAATCTCAGCTCCTGCAGAGCTGAAAAGTCTGAAGGATCTAGTTTGAGCGAGTGAGTCCGTGTAGTTCGCACAGCGTTGGCCGCTCTTCTTCCCACCCGCTGTCCCAACCTGGGTGCGCTGAGTGCGGCCGCACCCCAGCTCCTTGGCTTCTCCGCCGGGAGGGAAACACAGGCTTGAGCTGCTCTTGGGGCTCATCCATCAGCCGGGGAGGCTAAGGGGAGGAGAGAGGAGGCGGGAGGCGGGAGGAGGAGTTTCTGGGCGGCCCGGAGCCCCCGGTGGGGACGCAGCGGAGAAGCGCCCTTCCCCCCGCGCGCTGATTGCTGTGGCGTCCTGCCCGACCCCGCCCGCGTGTGTGTGAGCCAGAGCGAGTGCGCTAGGTCGGCCCGATGGGGGTAATCGAGGGTTTCGGGGACGCCAAGCGGCACTTTCCTCTTCTCAGGGAGTGAGGGAGGGAAGTCGGTGGCTCTCGCGCCGGCCACTTTCCCTGCGTGATTCTCGGAGCTCCCTGCAGGAGGTGAAAGTCCCCGGCGGGTCCGGATGGCGTAGTTGTGCCGCGGCGCAGCAGCTGCCGGAGCTCGCAGCCGCCGAGTGCTGGGCGGGGAAACTTTGCTCTGCTTTCCTCCAATTTGCCGCGGGTGGATCTCCTCTTGACACACCGCCTCGGAGGTACGTGCCGGCTCGTCCGCTCAGCTCTGCAGCCCCAGCCGGGACTCCCTGGCTATGCAGCTTGCTGGTCACCCACCCGGCCGCGGACTGTGCAGATTGCGCGATACCCGTCCCTGGGGCGCGGGCTGTTGGTGCCTGCTTAGCTGCTGGGGTCGCCCCGGACGCCGGAACCCCTGAGCTTGGGAGGGCGGCCTTGGTCTTGCAGTGTTTATGCTCCGAGGAGCGGGGACCTGAGGTGCGTGGGAAGAGGTCGTCACCGGTGGCCAGCGCTCGGGGCAATGCGCAGTGGTGGGGAGGAATTCTCCAAGACCGCTTTCACTCTTCCTTTCTGCGGTTCCTTCTGACCCCTGTGGGGTGCGCCGGCCACTTTCCTCCCTGCGCGTGACAGCGTCAGTGGAAAGGTTTGTTGTGGGTTTGCACTCAATGCCTTGGCAGAGGCCGCGTCTCCAGGACTAGCGCACCCACGCGACCCGCGCTCCTAGCTGGCCGCGCCCTGGGGGTGCTCGTAGGTTTGCGCCGCGCGTTACTGCTGCAGCCCCAGAGGAGTACTCACCCGCATTAACTTGGCCCCGCTTCCCGATTTATTTTGAAGGCTCTCTTAAGTGTGTTAACTTGGTTCGGATAAACTTGGAAATCTTGGACTGTTGCTAGAAGAATCAGTTTATAGATTTGCTCTTATTAGGGCACTTTCCAGGATCACGTAGTGTAGGGGAACCGGCGTGTCAAGCATGTCCTACCTTGGCAGAATAGAACCTAATTGATTTGGTGGCCATACAAAAAGCTAGGACTGTGAAATCGCCCTTTTTCCTCAGCTGTTGAATGGAAATAGCTATACCGGCCCCACAATGTTGCTGTGAGGATTGAACGATTTAGTATGTGTAAGGTGCTAGAACAGAGCCTGGCGCCGGGGAAGCGTTGCCAGGTGTTAGTGTTTGCCCGAGCATTGCAGTGATACAGCGGTGAGGGTAGGGGACTATAGGAGTGACAGACTGAGATGGGGAACCAGGCGTTTTCAGAGTTCCATCTTCACTAGATGACGTGACCGTTTTGGGAAGATAGAAGTCTTCACAAAAGCAGGTCAAGATCTTTGAATCTTCCTGGAATGATATTTCTGACTACAGTTACTTCAGTGTGGAATCAGCTATTTCTTTTAGATAACGGTAATAACTGATATTTATTGAGCCCCTGCTGTGTACTGGACATTTTATGTTCTTACTGACCTGGTGGCACTTAAGCATCACATCAATTTTATGGTAAAAACTCTTATCAATAGTCTCACTTTACAGATAAGACTGTAGAGGTTAAGTTACTTGCCCAAGATCATAACAACTTTTTGTTAGTTCTCACTCCTCCGCTAGTTTGGTGAGCTGGGCAGAGAGCAGTCAGATTTGTGTGTGGTGAGTCAGTGACCTTCTCCCATCACCCAGCTTCCCATCTGAGCTCAACACATCTCTTAAAACTAGATAACATATCTGTGATTAATTTAGGTGATCATATATATACACATACTTATGGGGGTATTAAATTTCAGCTCCTCTGAGGACTGGTTCCAAATAATTATAAATAGAACTGACTTGTGTTAATATGGATCTTTATTCTTAATTTCTTTTATTAATTTTCCAGACATTGTTGATCACCGTTACTTGGCTTCCTTAGGAAACAGCTTGAGGCTGGCACAGGAGGCAGGGAAATAATTCTTACCCCCTTAAGGGCTATTAAAATGGAATTGATTTCATGCCATTGTGTCAGTTAAAGGATGTTGCTCTGTTTCTTGGTGTTCTCTGCGTTTGGCTTTAATTCTGCATTGTTTAGTGTTTCAAAGCTTCAGCATATTTTTTGCCCTTTAGTTTGTCTTTGTCATTTGTCAGCCTTAATTTTTCCTGTTGTGATGGAATCTGACCATTATATGGCAACTTTGCTTAACAACTGTTGATTCAGCTCATGTTTTTAAATATAAATCCACCAACTTACTTTTGAACACCAGAACTTCAAAGGCAATCCCTGGGGAATTCATTGTTATTTTTAATATTAGCCAATAGGGGGAGCACAACATACTCTTAATGTCTATATATACAAACATAGGTATACAAATCAGTTTTTAATGTCTCTAAGGTATACAAATGTATTTTAGAAGAGAAAATTGTTGCTTCTATCAAAATAACCAAGTTGCTTTCTAAATTTGCAGTAGAGAACTGTATTTAATTTTAACTAATTAAAATAACAATGATTTTGAGGACAGGGCCTGTATTTTGGATATGTCAAGAACCCTGGGGTGTCTGGATAGATATTAAAGACACACATACATGTTCTTCTTTTTTTTAAAATTTTTTAGGAGGAATGCAAGTAAAATAATTTTGTGTAGTTTGAATAGTATTTCAGGTTATTGAGAAAACTGATAATCCAGAGAAATCCATTCTGAATCCTCTTACAAGGCTCCTTATTTAACTCACTCTCTCTCTCCCTCTGTACTGGAGATTGAACGCAGAGGGGCTTAACCACTGAGCCACATCCCCAGCCCTTTTTAATATTTTACTTAGAGACAGGGTCTTCCTGAGTTGCTTAGGGCCATTCTAAGTTGCTGAGGCTGACTTTGAACTTTTGATCCTCCTTCTTCAGCCTCCGGAGCCTCTGGGATTATAGGTGTGCACCAATGTGTCTGGCTATTTATCCCTTGTATAAAACTGGTTGTAATGTATTGTTCTCAGACTAGTACACTCATAGTCCTGTTATTATTATGTTTCATTAACATCTTTCAAGTGCAAGACAATAAAGATTATCAACCCTAAGTTAACAACAATTCTATTACTGTGAGTTCTTTGGAGGCATATATTTTAGTATAGGTTGATTATGCCTTATCTGGAATGCTTGGGACCGAAAGTGTTTTGGATTTCTTTAGATTTTGGAATATTTGCATATGCATAATGAGATGTCTTGGGAAAATGACCCAAGTCTAAACAAAATTTATTTATGTTTCATATATACTTTATAGCCCAAAGGTAACTTCATAGTGTATTTTTAGTATACTTTTTGACTTCACCTCATCATATAAGGTCAGGTGAATAATTTTCTACCTGTGATGTCATAGTAGCACTGAAAAAAATTTTGAATTTTGGAGCATATTTGAATTTGGATTAGGGATATTCAGATTATCATATTCAATATCAGCATAGATATCTATGATGTGTCTATGAGTGGTCATACTTGTTAATACATGTGTAAACAATATTTAAGAGTTAACGTGCTTGGAAGGTGGGCTTAATGGCACACACTTGTAATACCAGCAATTCAGGAGGCTGAGGCAGGGGGTTGCAAGTTTGATGTCAGGCTGGTCAACTTAGTGAGAGCCTGTTTTTAAAAATAAAATAAAATAAAATATAAAAAATAAAAATAAAAAAGAGCAGGGGAACTGGGGATGTAGTTCAGGGGTAAAGCACCCTTGGATTCTATGCCCAGTATCCTCCCCAACCCAGTCCTGCCAAGTTAGTCAAATGGACTTTTTAACAAAAGGTTTTCTATCTTTGCAGTTTTTTTAAAAAATTTTTTCTATTTAGTTATACATGACAGCAGAATGCATTTTGGTTCATTGTACACAAATGGAGTACAACTTTTCATTTCTCTGGTTGTACACGATTGCACTATTCATGCAACCATACGTGTACATAGGGTTCTTTGCAGTTTTATAGGCCAGTTTCTTTTCTTGTTTCTTATGTATTTTTGATTTAAATTTACTTCATTAATTTAGGTTCATGTGGATCCTATTTTTAAATAACTTTCAGATTTAATCCCTTCTTTCAAAATCCCAGCATTGTACTTATACTACAGAGTGGCATTTATTTAGGATCTCATTTAGTCTTTCATGCCTCCATCTACTTTACTTTCTCCACAAATGTTTATGAACCCCCTTACTCACTAATCGGCTTATGGTTTCTGGTTTTGGAGTTTGGCAAATTAACTGTCCTTATTCAATCCTCTGATAGCAGGGGGCTAAGATGCCTTAAGGATGCCTAGGACTTTGTCACCAAATGCCTTTAAAGATTGACAGAATTGGTTTGCTGGAAGAAAGCTATTGTCCATTCTTTTTAAGACTCCAAGGAATTAATCTTTCCTTTTTGCAGGAAACTTGCTTGTAGCTTGTAAAAGTGAGGTGACTGCTTGCCTGAGAGTACAGAGAACTTAAAAATGTCCTTTGCAGGTCATTACTGACTTATTTTAGTATGTAAGGGATGTACAATTTCCTGGGATCATAAATCTGTGAAAGGTTCTGACTTTATATTTTAAGCGTAGAAGACAGAATAATTAGAATTTAGAGGACTGACTGGGTAAGTTGTAACATTGCTGTAATATTTTTCCTGGATAATTCTGCTCTGTAGTCACTTTGAATTGCCAGTTGTTGATAATTCATTATGAAGTGCATGTTTCTGTCTTTTCATTGCTAATGGATGAATATTTATAATTGTCAGGTTTACTAGTTAATAGACGACAGTCTTCTTTTTTGACCTTAATAATTATTATAGCAGCGATATTGTCATTTTCATCAATCCAATGGTAGATTTTCCTTATATTTCCAAATATATTTAATTTTGGGGGGGTACCGGGGATTGAACTCAGGGTACTCAACCACTGAGCCACATCCCCAGCCCTATTTTGTATTTTATTTAGAGATAGGATCTTATTGAGTTGCTTAGTGCCTTGCTGTTGCTGAGACTGGCTTTGAACCGAAATCCTCCTGCTCAGCCTCCTGAGCCGCTGGGATTACAGGTGTGTGCTTATATTTTTTTAAATTTAAAAAAATGTTAAATACTTTTAGAAATTTTTGTAACTTGAGTTGGATAAGTATTTTTAAAGGTATTTAACTCAAAAAGCAATCTCATCTTGCCATTAGGAATGTGGACAATTTGGAATGAGTGAATCTAGATTATATGAAAATCTAGTTTTTAACACATAATAGTGAGACTTTAAACGAATTCAGTAAGGGCATTTGTGTCATTGGAAGAAAATTAAGGGCACTAAGATGAATGGCAGTAATTTCTCTGGTTCCATGTCTCAGAGTAACACTTGGAATGATAGTACTGTTACTTTGTAGCATTTCATAAAACACAAGCTTTACTCATTCCCTTCAGTTTCTAGTCAAGATGAAATAATCAATACCACTTGGAAAGGCTTTACAAAAAGGATCTGGGTCCATTTCCTGGGCTCTGACCATTTCTAGATTTCTTGTTTTCCACTTTGAAATAGCACATTTGCTTGTTAACTGATATTGGGCTTTATTTTTCTGTGCTTACAAAGTCCTTTCTTAAGATTTAGCACAGATTCCCAGCCGTTCTCCCTCTCTACCTTAGGGACCAGTGATTGATCTCTTGCTCTCTCAACCAAGATATGTGCAATATTTTGTGTGTGACGCAACATAATATAAATTCTGCCTGAGGCTACCTCTTATTTGGACCTTATTCTACCTTTTTTATTCTTTAGCTTTCCAGGCTAAAGATGGAGACTAAATAGATTGACAGCTACCTAAATATGGTGGAAACATATTTTAAAAGGAAGGTCTGGAACACGAACCCTAGAACTGTTCCTTCAGTCCATCCCGACATATCCTGCTAGTGATAATTACTGTGTGAGTAGGGGGAAGTTAATATCTGGTATTATTTGTGGTGATTCCTTTATGTTGAAATCTCCTAATTGGAAAGAGGACTCTGAGTGATATGTATTTTGAAATTTAATCTTAAACTGTTGCCAGGATAATAATTTAGAATTAAGTCTGAAATGTTAGCCCTGTCTTCACTTAAGAAAAGGATGCCCAGAATCCCAAATAAAAAAAGAAAAAAAAGAAAAAAGTTAATGCAGAAGCATGTGCTCTCCCTACCTCTTGAACCCTGGACTCTGAGAGGGGCTTTCCAAGTTAGGAGCTGTGTGCAGGAGGATGAAGCACTCACTTTTCTGTCTTTTATCTGGTATATGCTGAAGGTCAGGTTTTTGTAGAAAATTGCAGACAGACCATTTGTAAAAACACATTTGAGTTGATTAGTTCCTGAAAAAAAAAATGATCTTTAGAAAACAATCTTTATAGACACTAGTCCTTGAGCTTCCCTGTTAATCAGATTACCTTGGGAGATGGTCTGTAGTTTCACAGGCAGGATGACCAACACTACTGAGCGGCCATGTGGAGGGCCCTAACAGAACTTTGGATTTCTTTTTCACTATTTTATTAACAGAAACCTGGTGACTACTTAATTCCATTTGGTGTGTGAAAAGAGTCCCTTTGGAGAGTATCATTCTATTAGGATTTGTAATGATTTATGTATTTCGACAGTATGATATTGGTCCTTGGAAGCAAAATGCACTGGTGGCTATTTGCAAATTTCATTTCATAATTATCTAAGTGTATGATAATTGCTGTAGTAGAAAGTGACTTTTTCCCCCCCCTGAACTTGGAAGGTTATTTGAGGTGAGATACTTAGATTCTAATCACTAAGTTCCATGTTCTGGTGGTATCCTAAATACTTTGGTATGATCCTCAGTGCTGTTATGTTATCTCTTATACTTTTTTCTTTAAAACAAAACATACTCAACACAAAACTCACCTGAGTGTCTATGAAATATGAATGTTTCATTTTGTTATATTAGGACTCTGTGCAGTTGGTTGGCAAATTAAATGCAACTTGGAGGGAAAGCACATTGACTCATTACATACATTTTTCATCATTGCAGTGTAAGGTCTTCCCTATGTGTGTGGGAGAAGTTTCTGATCTTCTAAATGGGCATGTTTATTATTGCTGGTCTCTCTTTTTGCCAAAGGCTTTCCGAACAGATATTCCTATTAGTTTTATTATTCTTTGTGACCGTAAAGAATTGTTACGTGTCATGCATTCATAATATCCCATAGAATCATGAAAAAAAAATCCTGTTTTGTGAAGATACACTTGTCTTTTTGTTTTTAACTCATCACATTATTTACCACAGTTTCAGGAAAGCCATTAGATGAATCACGTTTTTAATAAGAGCCAGGGTAAGGATGAACAACTTGTACATTTCACATTTTCCTGTATTTATACCTTTTTCAGTCTGTGGCATCTTTATTTCATGGGCTTACAGTGTTTGCTCCATAAGGTGCTCAAGACATTAAATTTATTATGGGCTGAGTAAAGAGGATTCTTTAGAATCAGTTCTACTAAATTCTTGAAAATTCTAGAAAGTGTCCCATGTAGATACCATGCTGGGTGGGGCTTTTGGTAATGTCTGAATGGGAGATAGCTGAACTCAAGCAGGATTTCACTTAGTTTAAATGGATAGAGAGGTGAGGAGAGGGAGGGAGGTGTCTGATTATTAGGAGAAAGCTCACTTTTGCATAATAATAAGGGACTTAAATGTTTGTCTTTGGAATCAGTATAGATTTCAAGTAGGTATATAGGTAAGAGCTTTGCAAAAAACATTTTTTGTAAAGCTGAGGTTCTATAGCTGGCAATCCTTATAACCCCAAAGGATCTTATTACTCTAAAAGCCAGGAAAAAGCAGTCTGTTTCCAATATGTATCACAAAATAGTGAAATTAAGCCAAGAAAAATGATCATTGGGAGTTGGATTGCTTTTTTTGCAGAGGGTAAGGAGAAAGAATTGTAGATGCACATTTTAAAGAATCTGCTAGTTTTTTGTTGGATTTAGATGTTTCTCAAGTGCTCTGTATTGGAAATTAAGAATAATTTTAGGATTAAAGTCTTTTTCCTCTTTTGGCTCCTTTCTTTTCTCAGAGAGCACATTGAAGAGCGGTTAGGCAACTTTGCTGACACTAACTGGTCTGGACCCAGTGTTCTGGGTTCCAGCTTGGATTTTTTGGTGGAAGCCTTTTCCTGTCTGATTTATGCAATGTATGGATCCACAGTATCACACGTGGTAGTTGGTGCTATGGACTTTTGTTACACTTAGCCTTGCTTTCAACTGAAATGCAAGTCCTTATTGCTCAGCAGTATTCTGCTAGGGGAGGAAACACAGACGGTGCTAGTGTTAGAAGAGAATGGAGGCCAGAGGTCTAATAGTTGGACAATGCGTGGGTGGCTATGTTGTCCTTGACACTTATCAGAAGCAACTAGCCTTTCTGAGTGCCTGCTGCTAGTTTCAGGATTAGTGGTCCCACGAAAATCAACCAAGAAACCTCCTTTTCACCACCAGAAGATCACCCCCAGCAGCTCTTGGTTCCTGTTTCTCACACCTTACACCTCCACAGTGTTGAATAAAACTTTCTCTGATGGTACAGAATCTCTGATAACAACTAGTCTCGCCAGGGCTAGTGGTGTTAGCTCTTGGTTCTTTTCTTCTAACCTTCCATTTACTTCTCAGCTTGCGGGGCAGGCAGGCAGAAGGGCAGGCAGGCTCCCCACGCCCACCACACCATGAGGAGCCAGAAAAGGTGCAAAGTGCAAAATTCCGAGCCTGCTTCATTGTTCTCTCCCTCATGCATTTTCTGCTTACTCTCCTCTTTTCCCCATGTTTTATTTTCTTGGTTTTCCCCTCATGTTTCTGATCTCTCTGCAGTCTTTCAATGATGGATCCCCATGTATTAGTGTTTGTGTTAGTCCCTTTTCTGTCACTGTAACAAAAAAGCCAAGACTGGCTTCTTACTTATGCAGAATAAAGTTTATTCAGTTTACAATCTGAAGGCTGGAAGTTTAAGATTGAGTGTACTACATTTGGTGAGGTACTTCTTGCTGGTGGGGCACCTGCTGCACAGTTTCTAGGCAGCCCAGGGGTAGACAGAAGCATTCTAGCTCTGGTATCATAACACCCCCTCCTTATAAAGCCACAGTTCCATTGGATTAGAACCCCACCCTTATGGTCCTGTTTAACCTTAATTACCTTCCAACCCATCCCCCACTCCAATACCATAGTGGATTAAGTTTCTACCCCTCTAGTACCTCAACATGGAGATTAGATTTCAACATGAGTTTTGGTGGAGACATTCAAACCATTAGCAGCATCTCCCCCTTCTTTTTTCTTTTCTTAGTCGCATTTAGTTTCTCCTATTTCCATGCTTCAATTGGTCATGCCTATGTCAGGAACTTCCAGTTTTTTCATTTCATACCCATATTTTCAGCAGCCTGTTATTCAGCATTGACACCTGGTTGTTCTGTAGGTATTTTTCATTAGAACTAATTCCAAACCCAAATACTACTCTGTGGTCCTTGGATTGTGGCCTTCCTTAATTATCTTTGTTATGCTCTTATATATCAATTATAATAAAAGATAATTTACTTATAAAGAGAAAAGTTTTATTTTAGGTCATAATTTTTAGACATTTGACTCCATGATCTGTTGACCCTGTTGTGTTGGGCCTGTAGTGAAGCAGCACATACTGGTGGATCTGTGTGGCAGAACAATCTCACTTACCTCAAGTCTGGGAAGCAAAAAAGAGGAAAAAGAGAGATTGGGATCCCATCATCTACTTCAAAGACCTAAAAACTTCTTACTAGACCCCCACCTAGTAAAGATTCTCCTATCTCCTAATTGTCACCACCCTGGTGATATTCCTTTAGTACATGGGCCTTCGGGGGAGGACATTCAAGATCCAGACCATAGCAGAGTGTTACCATCTTTGAATCCTGGGTGTATCGTATGGGCCTGATGCATGATGTGTTGTCAAATTGAATTCTTCAACTCAGTTTCACTGCAGTCTAAAGCTTTGAGGAAAGGTCAGGGTTTATAGTTGATATAACCTATAGACAAGACAAAAGAAATCAATCAGAATCAGACATTTGAGATTAGAGCAGGACTTAGAATACTCTTCTTTAAGACCCTCTCAAGATGAGAACAACCAGAGAGGTTAGGTGGTCTACCCAAGATCACACAGTCAGTGAGCAGCGTTTCCCTCCCCCCTCCTTACCCCTTGTAATCTAGTCTCCGCCTAATAGCCAGAATGATTCTGATAAAACCTAAGCCAGAGCCCATCATTCCTTTGCTTGAACTTTCTACTGCTCCTGTCTTTTTCAGAGTAAAATCAGAATCCTTACAGTGATCTGTGAAGTCCTGCATGGTAGCCAACTGTTTCCCAGGTCTCTTGTTACCTCTGCTACCTGGCTTGCTCACTCTACTCTAGCTGCCTTGCCTGCTTTCTGTTCCCTGAGTGTCCACTTTGTGGTCAGGGCCTTCACATGTGCTGTTTCTCACTTGGAAGGTTTTCCTCCTAAATATCTACAGAGTTCACTTCTTTTAGGTCCTTACTCAAAACAAAGAAACAAACTCAAGACTCACATGCATGTCTTTGCTTTATGTGTTTTCTTAGCACTTATGTCTACCTAACACACAGTTCCATGTCTTGTTCATGTCCGTCCCCTATTTAGAATGTAAGCCTCATGAGGGCAGGGAGTATGTGTTGTTCCCTGCCCAAATCCCATGTGGAGAACAGTCCTAGAGTAGAGAAGGCACTCGATTAATACCTGCCGAATGAATAAAATGAATGAGAAAAAGTAAGAGTTTGTAGATTCATTATTATCCAGTTAAACAACACTCGGTGTGCAAAAGGGAACACATCAGGCCTGTCAGGAAGAAGGAGAATCTGATTTTTTAAAGCCTCATTTAAGACTTGTTGGACTAGAACACTGATCTCTTTTAATTGTCCGACTTGAAGCAGCAACCCGGGTCTCTCCCCAGCCTTACAAGTGGTTTGGGAAGATTCCCATTTTACCTCTAACAGGCATGGGCTTGCTGTGGTTTTTCTCTGCCTGTGGTTTGCCCTATAACCTATCCAGCTACAAGGATGAAAAATAAACTGAGCAATAAAGGAAAGAGCTGGGGGAGAGGGTACCAGGCAGAGAGGAAGAATTCCTTGTGGCCCTGATGTTCTCCCTTAGCTCTGAGCCCATGCCAGTGGTGGCGTATGGTGCCTTCTAGAGTTGGTACTGTGCTCCTCGGAACAGTCTTGAGACTGCCAGCCCAGATGATTTTTGAGTTTTGCTTTACTGTTCTATTTTCTTTGAAAAGAAATATTTATTTTAGGCAAAAAGAACATTGGAGAAAGAATTTAGATAAAAACCTAAATTGTCATTTTCATTTTGAAGTGCAGCTTGAACCCTTCTGAAGATGGAGGATGTAATTGAGGTTGCTACTTGCTTCTGTCAGAGATGCCAGCGAGGAGTGAAGATGGGTGGGACCAGTCCTGTGACAACCAATAACGTTCGCCTAAGGGGCAAGAAATCCTGTCCTGAAGAAGTGTTGGATTCTGGGGGCAAGGAGTGTGGAATGAAGAGCATAATTCATATTAGTGTAATAGTAAGGCTAGAGTAATGTGCCTCCCACTGTTACTGAGATAATATCAGTATGGTTCCATACGGGACTCTTCTCCTCAGGACAGGAAGCCCAGCCACGGAAGTCTCAGGCTTAGGAGGAAGTTGTTGGCCATGTACAGAGCCAGTAGTATAATTAACCCTGGGATTCAAAACTATCAATTGAAAATGAATTATCTTGAATGGAACTGAGTTATCGATGACTAGCTCACAATAATCATAGCTTTCATTTCCTGAACCCTAACAACATACTGGGTATTAAGTACGTTATATGGTATTAATTTACTTAATCTTCCTAACAGCCCTGTGAGGGAGACAGACACATTATGCCTGCTTTACAGATCAGCGTGGAGATTTACCTAAGTTGCCCTTAATTACATTGCTTGGAAGAGGCAGAGCAGGGATTTGAACCCCTGTGGGCTGTGGGGCCCCATGCTTCCACTGTACTGTAGAACTCACCAAGGACCCTTGCCCTCGCTATTTCCACTGCCTGGGAAGTGTTTCCCTTAGATGTTATCACAACTTTGGCTCTCTTCTCTGTGCTTAAATGCCACCTCATCTGAGAGACCTTCCCTGGCCCCCTGTTAGAATAGCATCTCTCCTCACATCACCGTCTCTCTTTATCCTGCTTTATTTTTCTTTCTAGGCCTTACCACAGTTTGACATATATATTTGTTGTCAGTCCCCCACATCAGGAGGTAAAACGCCTTGAAAACAGATGTGTTTTCCTGCTTTGTGTCCAGCTCCTTAAACAATGCCCAACATGAGGTTGGTGCTCATAAATGTTTGTTGAGTGACTGAATGAATGAAGTAAAATATAATTGCTGGTCAAGCTTTACAATCCTGATTTCAAAACAAAATAATTTGTCTTTGTGTGTGATTTCATCAGACTGCCTATTACCAGAGTGACTGCCCATTTGGAGCCTGTTTGGTATCCATAGTGGTTTAGTGATTAGGCATTGACCCTGTCTTTTTTTCTTTTTTGGAAGCCAGATGTTTCTGGAGGAACCCTAATTTGTAGTGGGTAAGAGGATGGGCTATGTAATTAGATATGGGCTCAGATCTTGATGCCAGGACTTAATAGCTGTGATCTCAGGCTTTCTTAGCTTCTTGGGGCCTCTCTTTTTTCACTCTAAAATGGGTGGCAATGCTTATAACTCCAGCAATTTGGGAGGCTGAGGTGGGAGGATCGCAAGTTCAAGGCCAGCCTCAGTAACTTATGAGGCCCTAAGAAACTTAGCAAGACTGTCTCAAAATAAAAAATAAGAAAGGACTGGGAATGTGGCTCAGTGACTAGGTGCCTCTGGGTTTAATCCCCGGAACAAAACATAAAAATTAAAAATTAAAAAATTAAAGGGAGTCAAGAGTAAACAAACATCCTTGGGTGCTTGAGGGGATGGAATGAGAAATTGTGAAGCATATACTAGGTGCTCAGTAGTAACAGATGTTCTGAGGAGTCAGAGAAGAAAGCAGGGTGTAAGCCTTTAATAAGAAGGGGAATGAGGTACAGAGCACAGAATAATTACAAAGCAGCATGTGAACAAGCCTTGCTTTACCGCTAACTGTGTAACTTGGGTCAGTCATGGAGTCTTTCTGATCCTTGTTTTGCTAATCTATAAATTAAAGGGTTGGAGTGGATTTTATCTATCTAACATGCTGAGTTGGCTCTGAGTAGGAGATAACATGGAAGAAATTATAAACAAAATGTTAAGGAGACTGTGTTTAGGATGAGATGGGATTAATTAGAAGTGGCTTTGAAATGAGGAGAGGGAATTAAGTAGAGTTCCTGGACTTTGAAGAATAGCATAGAAATGGCAGGTTTGGATAAAATGAGCAGATTTGGACAAACTTCAGGCTTGTGTTTGCTTGCATTGTTGGGAATTTGCCACACTTAAATATTTTTGGTTCAAATAAATTATAGATTAAAAACAACTAATGTAGTATTAGTATATTATTTACTCATATGTTATCAAGCTGAATGTTTTTATTGTATAATAGTTTCTAATTTAAAGTCATTCCTGCTAGCCATTACATGATTACATATTTCAAAGTTCTTTTTTCTTTTTCTTTTTTTTCTGGGGCAGTGGTGCTGGGGATCAAACTGAGGCCTCACATGTATCAGTCAAGTTCTCTACCACTGAGCCACACCCCAGCCCCTCTACATATCTACAGATATGTTTGAAGTCTTGTTTTCTAGGGAGGATTCAGGATCAGTCATTAGTCCATATGATGACAATTATATGTAAGATGTACAAATAAAATTTTTTCTTGTTTAATCTCTTAATAGTAGAGATGAAGCAAGTAAGTCCTAGAATGTCTGAACTTATAAAATACATTGATGTCAGAACTCCTCCCCCAATTGCTTTGCGGGTGCTTGAAGCTCCAACCCTTATTTGATGTTTTATCATTTGCTATCAAGACATGTTCTAACAATTTATCATTTGTCCATACTACTTTTATTGTAATGTATGTATGCATTGTATGTATGTAATGTATGTATGTATGTATTGTAACGTAATGTATTTTATTTTATTTATTATTTAACCCAGCTTCTTATACATGCTAGGCATGTGCTCTACCTCTGAGCTATACCCACAGCCCACTTAATGCTTTTTGTCAGTGGCCAGTGCTTGCTAGGGCCTGGGGAATAATGATTGTAGCCTTGGGAATATTAAGTGTGCTGAGTTTTGCTTAAATAATTGCAGCTTCTTGATTTAAACCCTCTTGATGACAGCTTGTTCCTCATTCTAAGTAGTTTGGCTGGTTTGGTGGCTGTGCCAGGCTAAGTCCATAGCCCCCTGGCAAAACCTCTTCCGCTAATATGGAAACCATATGGTAGAATATAGGAAAAATATAAAGCCAGATCCCTAAAACTTATACCAGAAATGTTGAGGCAGTGCCTTCCCCATCATTTGGGAGCAGTTTTGCAATATTATGACTATCATTAGGACTTAAATCTGGTATTGAGTTTGGAATCATTATTTTTTTGGTGATGGAAAGAAATTTTGAAATTCTAGATAATGAAGTCTCATCTCAAAATGAATACAAAGCTTTCTATAAACTACTATTGTATAATCTCATTACTGGTAATTGACATTATTTTAGAAGTCTTGGGGTGTTTTAACCATAAAAACAACAATGACTATTATTGATTTAAAATGGACTGGGGGTGTAGCTTAGTGGTAGCTTGCTTTCCTGGCAAGCTCGAGGACCTCTGTTCAATCCCCAACCCCAAGGGGAAAAAGAGGACTCTGGGGCAGAATATAAGTATTATTTTTAAGTACCATGCCCATGTTCTGTCTCATGTATTATAATCAAAGTGTTGTTATCATTTTACAGGCGAGTGAGTGGTAGAGGCTGGGTATTTCAGGTTTTGAACTCCCAAGTAGAGTTCTGTATTAATTCTAGCTTAAAAGGACCCAGCCTTGTAAATCATAAGCAGCAGAAATTTTGGAATACAAAAACTGTATATGTGAACAGGTGGTTTTTTTTGGGGAGGTGGGGGTTCTGGGGATTGAACTCAGAGGCACTCAACCACTGAGCCACATCTCCAGCCCTATTTTGTATTGTATTTAGAGGCAGGGTCTCACTGAGGCTAGCTTTGAACTCCCGATCCTTCTGCCTCAGCCTCCAGAGCTGAGCGCTGGGATTACAGGCATGTACCACCACACCTGGCTGAAAAGGTGGTTGAATTTGAACAAAACATGGTCTTTCACAACTTGTGAAATTTATCTGTGCTTTCCTTCCCGGTGTTGATATGTTTTTCTTGGGAGTCTGTTGTGCCTGGGTCTTTAAGAATCCACTCGGATTGACTGAAGAATGGCAGGAGCAGATGTATTGATGTGGTCTGCACCCTGGGGCAGCCCCCTGATTTCCTCTGAAGGTAGCCACTGCAAGCAGGGGAGAGTGAGCCCAGCAGTTCTGCTCCCCTCCTACCCTCTGTGTCTCCTGCCTCCCTTCCCACTAGTCTTTACATGGAATTCCTGCGTGCTAGTACCGTAGTAGTTTCAGGAGTAGTCTTCCTCTTTTCATTTTCTCCTACTGGCAACCGCAGCACTTAGGATCTTTCATTAATCCTAGGCCGCAGGGTAATAAATCTCTTTGGTTGAGACAGCCTGTTAATGATAAATAATGATAGCTTTTATGCTGTGTATGCACAATCTCATTTGATTCTTACAGCAACCCTGTGACCTAGTTAAGTTTAGTTAGTTATTACTTCTTACAAAAGAGCAAACTGTGGTTCCGTTTTGATCTCAACTCTGTTCTTTCTTGTCGGACCTACTGTAAGAATCTCCATACAGCATCCAGGGAAATATTTAAAAAACTCAATCTGAGCTGGGTTTTGGTGGTGCACACCTGTAATCCCAGTGACTCAGGAGGCTGCAGCAGGAGGATCACAAGTTTAGGCCAGCCTGGACAATTTAGTGAGGCTGTGTCCTCAAAATAAGTATAAAAAGGGCTGGGGATGTGGCTCATTGGTAAACAACCCTTAGGTTCAATCCCTAGTACCAGAAAAACAAAAAGTGATGGTGCCACACCTGTACTCAGGAGGCAGAGGCAAGGAGTATCACAAGTTTGAGGCCAACCTTGGCAATTTAGCGAGACCTTATGTTAACTAAATAAATAAATAGCTAGGGATGTAGCTCAAGTGTCAGAGTGCTACACATGGTTTAGTGAGTGTGAGAAAACTGGTTCAATTCCAGGACCACAAAAACAACAACATCAACCCCATTCTGATCATCCCCTTTCCCTGCTTATCTCCCTTTGAATCTCCTCCTCTTTTTCCCTGTGGACTTGCTGCAGAGCCAGGACCTGTAGTGTCTCTTCAGCCTGAAGGGTCTTGCCTCCGCTGACCGTTTTTTGCTTACCCTCAGGATGTGGATACTCTTCATTTAGCACATTTGTATACATTGTGTGATTACATATTTTTGATTATTTGTCTTGTTATTTCACCAGACTTAAAGCCCATTAAGGCAAAGAACATGTCTCTTTGTTTGGTTATTATATCCCCATTGCCTGTCATGGAGTAAGCAATAAAAAAAGATGTATTGTTAGAAGACACGAAATTCAGAAAAGTAGACGTCTTGCCTAAAGCAATGAATATTACTTTCGCCAAAATGTAAGCTCCACGAGGGCAGGAGTTTGGGCTCCTTTTTCATTGCTAAACCCTTGGCATCTTGAACAATGCCTGGCACGTAGTAATAGTAAATATTTGTCAATACCGATTGTGCTTGGATATGATTCCAAAGATTTCTCTTCTAAATCCGGGACTTTTCCCTCTCTGTGCCAAATCTGTCTGCAGTGGGGATTGGAAATTGTCTAGTTCCCCTTTTGTAACAGAGAAATCTGAGAGTTGTTGCTGTGACAGAAAGGTAGCTTTGCTTTCTGGACAGGTCCTAAAGGGCATCCAAATGTCATCAAATAACAGTATCTATTCCACATGCTGTGCACCCCTTTTCTTCCTTTTTCTAAACTGACAAGCTAGATTTTGATGTCATTCATGCTGCCTCTTTCTGAATCCCCCAAAGACAGGTTGATTAGCCATCAGAACAATTTCTCTATGAGCCTTTTTTAATCACTTGCAGACTTAACCATGTTTTCTCAAAAAAAAATTTTTTTTTCACTTAAATGGCAGAGTAGAAACATTGTAAACATTGTAAAGATCTTTCTGAAACCATTCTATGTTTAAGCAACTAGTAGCTCAGATGTTTCTCACTATTTGAACTTAGACAATGGTAATTTTAAAATTCTACTCAATATATCTGTGTCCTTGAGATCTTCAAATTTGTTCAATCCCTGATTTCCCCTAAACTGTTAGTTAGGATGTGACAGTCACAGGTTTGTGCTTCATCTTGCCCTTTGCATTTTTAAAGAGCTTTGAGTTCAGCAATACCAAGGATCATTTATTTATTATAGCTGCCACCGTGTCCTGCAGCTGAGTCATGGATGTGATCAGGAATCAGTTGTGCAGAGTGCATGTCAGTGTTTGATAGTAGCCCTGGCAGGCTTCTCCCTCTCTTGGAAAAAAGGTTGTTTTGTTTTCACAGATTGAATTGAGAGGACAGAATGGTTTCCAGTTTGTGGCAACATAGCTGAAGCTGGGAAGTAGAGCGGTGGTCATGGAAAGAAACCTGGTTTCTAGCTTTGACTCTGCCCTATTATTTTGGGCAAGTGTAAGTCTTGGAACTTGGGGCATCTTCCTCAATGAAATCTTGTAGATCTCTTTGAAAAGCCATTCACATATCTTTAGTATGCTAACTTTTTTAACTGTGTAATTGATCAGCTACAAATTAATTGTGATTTAGTGCTAACTGAATAATCTCATATAGTCACATGTTAGCCATCAAAAGGGTAGTTAGTTTTTTTTTAACTGATTACTAGCCTACTGCTAAACACCCATTTTTCTCATTTTCTTTCATCTAAAATAGAGCAAATTTGCTCTAAAAAAACAAAACAAAACAAACAACAAAAACCCAATCAGGGAATATTATTCCCAACCAATTCCTTTTGAACATTGGTTTAAACCCATGTGGTATTAAGGATTCATTTGAATTAGGGTTTTTCAGCTAATCCCAGTCTTTACCTGTGTGCTCTACTGGATCACCAGGGAACGTGGGATGGCACGCTCACTTTAATGGCCTCAGAAATGACAAAGACAAACTCTTGAAATCAGCAGAATTAGTAGCACATTCTTTTTTAATTCATGAAGCTCCTTTTTAGAATTTTATTTTCTTAATTTATGAATGCTAAATGTTCTCAACCCCTTAAATGGAATACATTGCTTTGAAATGTGGGCAAAGTGATTATTCCGCCTCAAATTGTTTCAGGATCTCAGAGGACCTATCTGTATTTTGAAAGGCAGCATTTGGATCATGAAGTCCGAAGTGACTCAGTGAAGTCAAAAAGCCAGGACCTGGAGTCCCTGGTCTTTGCGAAGTGAATGTGGCAGAACCTTCCAGAAGAGAGGAGCTTGTGTTGCTTGGGTTTATTTCAAAGCCACTACTTACCAGAAACTTGCATCACCTGCATTCTTCTAACTGGGGAACAGATCCCTGGTTCTTGTGTTGAGGTGCTGGTGCGTGCAGGTGTTGGCTCACACTGGAGTGGAATCTCATGCTTCCCTTTCCATTCTCTCTGCCTTAGGATCCTGTCACCACACTGTGATGATTAGACAAAAACCCGCTGCAGTTTATTTTCTTTTTACACAAGTTACATTGTGAAGGGACTTTTAAGCTAAAAGAAGGAAAGCTCTCTCTTTGTTAGAAACAGCAGTGTGTAGTTTCAACTTGTCTTGGACTTCCTCCGAGATGTTTTAGGATCCGGTGTAAACTTGCTGTGGTTTGCCTTTGGGCATCAAACTGTTTAGGCTCTATTATATCTGTAATTGCTGCATTTTAATAATTGCCCAATATTCTTGTCAGCAATTTGCAGTCTATATTTTTAATAGAACCATTTGCTTTTCTTTTCACAGGTTTGTGCAGACCTGGTTTAAGCCCCTAAATTAATGGACCACAACCCCACAGACCCTCTGTGGCTGTGGGCAGCGGGTGACACATGCTCATTAAATATTCCCCCTAGCCTCATGCTGCCTATGCTTTATGTGCTCCATAAAAATCCTTTGGGAAGCCATCTTCCTCTGTATCTCCTTGGAGGGTTTTGCTTTATAAAAATAGCCCTTAGCATTTGTAGAAATAGCATATTCTTTAGAGAGTCTTCTCCTTATCGAACCATTCAGGAAATCTGATTTCTTGAAGGGAAGCATGGTTTCCCTATTGTTGCCAAATCGTTAAAGAAAATTTTCTTTTTGTCTGAGGTGCTTTGGAAATATAGCAACAGAAATGTTGAACTTCAAGGGTCGATTGAAGTCAATTTTATGACTTCCAAATTAGCTCTATAATTTAGTTGGCTTTGAGACAAGACCATTGTGCCACCGATGACTTGTGCCTCAACTTCACTGGCAACTTTATTCTTTTAGTGATTCTACTCTTTAGTTTATCTCCTTTTTGGTCTGTTGTGTTTATTTTTTAATTAAGAAGGGACTGAACAGGTTTGACAGTAGCTAAGACTTATGTAAATGACCACACCCTAATCTTTCCACTTTATCAGTTTAATTATCTTAAAGAGAATGAACAGGTAGTGAGAAATTAGCTAATATTTACTGATTGCTTATTTTTTTATGTGTTAGGCACTTCTCTATGTATGTACTAATTGAATCCTCACTATTTATTACATCCTACCACATGATAGGTTCATTTATGAAAAGTAATCTCCCTAACATCAGTCATCACTCATTGATAGGTGGCAGGGTGGATTCACAGCTGAGCAGATTTTTAACTCCCACCATAAAC
This sequence comes from Sciurus vulgaris, assembly GCF_902686455.1. NCBI lineage: Eukaryota > Metazoa > Chordata > Mammalia > Rodentia > Sciuridae > Sciurus > Sciurus vulgaris. The sequence continues at coordinate 79,631,175 of NC_136461.1, read as the reverse complement.
CATATTCTATTCATACTAAGCTTTTATTTTTTCTGTACTAAGCTTTTAATCCACCATCATATACCAAGACTGAATCACAGTGCCTCCTGCATATAATAATTTATTTTTAAGGTATATCTAAGAAATGCTTTTTGAAGTTAGAACTTTATTTTTATTGTTTTGGATAGGTAATACTCACATATGGTACAAAGTCCAGAACTGCTCCCTGCCACCCATGTCCCCTAATATCCAATTTTCCCTTTGTGCATAGACATTGAGTGTTACAACAGTGAAGAGCCTTTATTTATTTATTTTTTGTGGTGCTGGGGATCAAACCCAGGGCCTCGCTCATGTCAGATAAGTGCTTTGCCACTGAACTATGCTTTCAGCCCTGAAGAGCCATTTTAAAATTTTTCTGTTAACATCTGATGAAAGACCATTTAAATGGAAACTCATTCTGTGGATGGCATTTCCTGGGTGGGGGTGACAAGGTTGCAGCCCTTCTCTGAGAGATTTCTGTGACCTGCCCCCATCCCACCTTGCCCGGGGTTTAGATCAAGCAGTCTTTGAACTTTTATCTGGTTGTTGGATAACTTTTATTGCTGATGAGAAGAAACCATACCTAGAACACAGTAGGAGCTCAATACACATTTGCTGAATTGAACAACTTTTGGGAGTTGTTCCAGATTCAGGGATAGAGGGCTGGAAAGCATACTTGGAAGCGTCTTTATGTGGTAACATGGCCACGGGAGGAATATTCAGGTTAAGCAAACCACCAGCAGACTGATTAGATTCTGGATAGGAAAAGATTGGAAAGGACCTTTGGGATCTTCTAGTTCAGAGGGGGCTGAAAGGCAGGGAAGACATATGCTAGAACGTCAGCAAATAAAATAAAAGCTTTGTCTTTTTATGGTTCTTTTGTTTTTCAGATTGATTCTCAGTGTAATTTAATTTGATGCCTGTGATAACCCTGTCATTATAACATTAGATTGAGTCTCTAATCAGAGCTATTTCTGTTTGTGTGCTGGCACTAGGAAAGCATGTTTCGTGTCATTGTTTACTTTAGTACCACCATAAATACCATTTAGCTGGTGGTATTACAGGTGCATTTGGATTGTCTTCTGTGGTCATGATTTATCTAGTTGCGGTGGTACATGCATGTAATCCTAGCTACTCAGGAGGTTGAGATGGAAGGATCACATGAGCTCTGGAGTTTGAAGTCAGCCTGGGCAATATAGAGAGACCCTGGGTCAAAAACAGTCTCAAACCCAAAGATTTAAAATGCCAAATATGTCATTTGCTAAAGTATTTGCTATAAAAATCTTTATTTGGTTATCAGCACCTTTACCCTTGTTTGCTTGAGTACTGGCCTATCATTTTTTAAGTCAGCTTTCTTCTTTGACACTTTTCAGAAATTCTTGATTTAACTTTAATGTGTTTGTTTATGAAACAATTTTCTGTACTATGTTTTCTTATTGAAAATCGTTTATTTTTATAGGCATTTTGAACTGGCAAAAAGGGATTTTAAGGCCATTTTTGATTTGCAAAAATTGTGATCTGAAGAACTACAGGCTAAAGTGACTGGAAGTGCACTGTTGGAGAAATAAAAATGACATCCCGTTATGTGATGCCATGTTTGCCCTGATGAGCTCTTGTTTAGCCACTGCAGGTGAGTTGTGTAATATAAATTGCATATTCATTATATTCTTTTGAATATTATTTCTCAATATCTTCAGTTTACAAAAATTTGCGCCTTGCGATGTTCACATAAAACTTGAATATTTAGGTTCTTCAGGTAAATAAAATATTTCACTATATTGATATATGTTTGCCTATGCTAGTCATTCCAATATCAGTGATACAGATACTTGCTAACCTTGTTTAGGCAAGTAGAGAACAAATATGCTAAATGCTAATAATTAGCCCCACTTTAATTTTTTTATATGCATAAATTATACTTACATTGTTGTCTTTAAATAAGAATTTTAAGAAAGAAGCTTTTTATTCTTTTTCTCAATTACAAAGTAAATATGCCTTCTTGATGAGTTGACACTCTTGGCATGGAATGCTTGGGAGGTACTTAATTTTGTCTATTTCTTATATATATATATATGTGGTTTGGTTCTGGGGATTTAACCCAGGGGCATTTTATCACTGAGCCACATTCCCAGCCCTTTTTGTTTTTATTTTGAGACAGGGTTTCACTGAGTTGCTTAGGGCCTTGCTAACTTGCTGAGCTGGCTTTGAACTTGAGATCCTCCTGTTTCAGTCTCCCAAACCACTGGGATTATAGGTGTGCCTGGCTAATTTTGTGTATTTCAGATATTTTAGCATGTAACTTTTTGAAAAGTAGAGGAAGGGACTGGGGATGTTGCTCAATGACTTACTTAGCAAGTGCGAAGGCCTAGGTTTGAAACTTAAAGCTGCAAAATGCATGAGTCAAGAAAACAGAGAAATTCATGTTTCTTAGGGACCATCAGAGTATGAAGTTGGAGCTGAGAAGAAGCAAATGATATGTTGGAATGTTGTCCCTTAAGTAAGAGTGTCAGATCCCTTACCCCAACATCTTAGTGTTCCTTGTCAGGTTTACTTAATAAATTCGGAAGCTTGATGTGCTCCATTTGTCGTAATTTGCTTTGTGTTTTCCCTAATGGCTGCATAAACTAATATGTTGGATCAGTTTTGGAAACTGGCAGGTCTCAACAAGAAAAGCATTGACTTGAAAAATGATTAGCCCCTTGGTTTTGGCTGTTGACTTGCACATGCACATAGGAGGGGTAATAATGACCACTTACTGAGTATGTACCACAGCCAGCCACTGGGCTGAACCATTATAGAGTATAAAAATGCATAAGGATATTTTTTTTAATGAGCTCAGATAATCACAACTCTGAGTTAGGAATTATAATTTTTGCCACTTTATAGGTGATGAAATGAGATATGAAGAGGTTAGGTAACTTTCAGTGTCATGTAGCAGCGAAGTGGAGGATTTTACATCTGTGCTCTTAACCAGGGTATTATACTGAAGAAACCATCCCATCATGAGGGCTTCCATAGCCTAGACCAGGGGTGGTATGTAGGCAGGCTGAATGGAAGTCAGTTGGGAGAAATTGGCTTATGAGGCTGGAAAGTAGAATATTCTCTTCATTGCACATATTTTGAAAGAAAGTTGCTCAGATTTGGGTTTCCTTTTGAATGCCAGTGTGTAAATTTGAACTGCTCATTCTTCTGTGTTAGTGTCTGTTAGCAGTTTCATTTTGTCTCATTATTGAAGAGTTATTTGCCTTGTAGCCTGTGTATTAAAATGGGTCTTAATTAAAATCATCTTGAAAATTAGTAGCAAGAGAGAAGATGAAGAGGAAGAGAGAAAGAGAAACATCATGCTTTGATAACAAGGTGTGAAACCACCTCAGGTGGCTCTGAGCAGGGCTTTCTGCTTTCATTGATGCCCAGATCAGACTGAAAAACACATTGAAGAAGGTCCTTCATGGGAATGTGGAGAGGTTGATGGCCTTGTACAACCTTGATGTTTTTGATAGCAAATAAGTTTTGTTTAAAAATAACTTCCTTCCTCTTTCAAGCCATTGGGAAAATATTGTTTTGAGTTGTATACATGCTCAAAGCTTTTTAGAAGTGGAAGGATAGTAGAATTGCAGATTTTTTAACAGCACAAGGTAACGGATAAATAGCACAGGGATAGGGAGGTCTTTAGCGTAAAGTTTGTTGGTTGTTACTGTTTTTTAACCAAATAGGCCAAATGAACAAAGAAGTTAGGGGAAAATGTTTTGTATATGCTGATACCTAGTAGCTTTCTATGTAGGTGCTGCATACTTTACCAAATGATTTTTGGGGCATTATGGATGAGTTGAACTTCAAAAAGATAGTAATAATAATGAATATTTAAAGATTATTTACTATCAAAGTGCTTTATCTAATTTTATCCTTATAATACCATAAGATGTATAGATGGTTTGGTTATCTTGTTTATAGATGAGGACACTGAAGCACAGAGGAATTAAGTAACATCCTGAAGGTCACACAGCTAAGTGTAATGGATTTAATCATAAACCTAATAAGTCTAGATCTGGAAATTAAGCCATTAAAACTTGTTTTCCCCCCGTGGTACTGGGGATTAAACCCAGGGGTGCTTAACCACTGAGCAACATCCTTCCTTAGACCTTTTTTATTTTGTGACAGGGTCTCACTAAGTTACTGAGCACCTTGCTAAATTGCTGAGACTGGCTTTGAACTTGCGATTCTCCTGCCTCAGCCTCCCAAGCTGCTGGAATTACAGGCATGCACCTGTATGCACTAAGCCTGGCTGAGCCTTTAAACTTCTGTACTATAGAAGAATATTGATCAGAAGGGTGTTTGTTTTGAAAGAATGATAATGGGTTTGCTTTGCACCATCTATGTCTTCTTGAAGCATTAAGTTAATCACTTATTCACTGAATCATTGCTAAATGCAACATAGTACTAGATTTTTAGGGCTACACAAAGAAATGTAAGACTTATTCCTGACCTTTGTGTACTTTAATTATGTTTGCAAAATATGACTATAACAAAATAATCAATGCAGGATGAATTCCAAGTAAAACCCAGAAGATCTCAGAGGGGTCAGAAGGGGAAGCCCTTGTGGACCAGAGCAGCCAACAAGGGCTTTGTGGAAACTCTAGTCTTCAGCTTTGTCCTCAGGCTAGACTGTCCAGGAAGAGAAAGATTCTGGACTGACCAGTTGGGAGAACCATGCCTGGCACATACTTGACATTTAGTGCTTGACTTTTTTTCTTTTTCTTTTTTTTTAATGAATGGATGACCTGGAGAATGGTGCAGGCATAGAGCAGGAGGTCTACGTGGAAAGAAGGGAGTAGATTGCGGAGGACCTTAACTATCAGAGCAAGGCTTGCGGATTCCATCCTGAGGTTTGGATTTTCTCCATCCTCTGTGGTCCAAGGCATGCATCATAGAATTCAAACTGGGCCTCCAACAATGAGGCTGTGAACATAGCCTCATCAGCTTCAAACACAACAGTCCTGGGACACAGACTGACTTTTATCAAGGGCTTGCTCTCTGCCAGCTAGTTAATTTTGTTTTAATAAGACAACCCTATGAGGTGGGTATTATTTAACCACACCCCATAATCTCATCATTTCACCTCTGAAAATGCTTACAGTGTCTCACATATGAGTTTTTGGGGGACACCTCTTATCTAAACCATAATATGGCATTAGAAGTTGAGCTTTGGGAGGTCCTTTAGGCCATGAGGGTAGAACACTCATGAACACTCTATAGAAGTGAACCCAGAGAGCTCTGTTAGCCCTCAAACCCATGTGAGAAAATACCCTCTATGAACCAGGAAGCAGGGCCCCAACAAATCTGGCATCTTGATCTTGGACTTCCCAGGCTCAGAACTGTGAGAAACAAATGTTTGCTGTTTGAGCCACCCAGGCTGTGGGATGTCTGTTATAGCAGCCTGAACTAAGGCACAGGAGAAAATTTGGTGAAGAGGAAAGAGAAGAAGAAAGAGGAAGGAATAAAAAGTTATAGAGAATGCCTATAGGGGCTGGGGATGTAGCTCAGTGGTAGAGTGCTTGTCTAGCACGTGTAATGCCTTGGGTTCTATCCCCCAGCAACCACATACACCAAAGCATAAATCCTGTGGATTTTTGGTTTGTTTTCTTTAAACACAGGGCCTGAACCTCACTTTGCTGATTTTTAAAGTAAAACAACATTCTATAGAGGAAAACATTCAGTGGTGCTAGCAGATTTGGGCAAGGTAGGTAACCCAAGGCAGAGAAGAAGGTATTCTGTCTTCTCTCAGGCAAGATGTGAGTGGAAGGGAGGGGACTGTGTAAGTTAATGAGTACTTCCTTCCTTTCTCACACTTGGGGGAGTAGCCAAGGACCCTTAAAACCTATTTCCTTCTCCTTCTCTAGTATCAGTGCTGTTAATATTTCAAGATAGCCAGCGTTTTTCAGCAATGATAATAGCAGTGTGGATATGATTTTTGCCTCTACCAGATCCAGTACAGTATTATAAGATCAAAATAACGGTGATATGGGAAGGCACTACACATTGCCACTCTGAGGGGGTGCCTGGCCCTTTCTCCTCAACTAACTTTAGTTAGGACGGTTATTTGCTCCAGGCTAGGGGCTTGGTTTGCTTGCTCTATGTTAACAGGTCTCACTGTGGTCAGGAAACCCCTTCCTCAAGTTAGAACCACTGACTTCCAGGTCAAGCTTCATTCATGCTATTTATACTACGCACTTGCTTCCTGTCTGGATCAATTGGTCCTAGTTCCTTCAGGTCATATGTATTCTGCTGCCTCCCAAGTCTCTGTCTGCTTAACTACTGAAGCCATTGTACCAGTCTTTGTTGAGTCCCTGAACTTCATCTCTCTCAGTGGTTATTGCAAAAGCTTACTTACCTCCTGGTCTCTCAACTGTGGTTATCCACCTCTGGAATGAAACCATCCATGCATTTGATAGTATTCATGGGATACCTGTTAGATCCTGACATTCACCCACCATTTCCTCCTTGACCAGATCCAACTGGACCACATTTGTTAAAGTTAGCTTGTGGCCAGACCCGTAGCCAATTCTGTTTTCATCCTACTTAACTAGAAGTTAAGCTAGAAGCTAAGAATACTGCTAATTTCATAGCCATGGTCTCTGCCCTTGTGGTGTTTATGGTCTAATGGGAGTATACACTGGAAGTCTGTTCTAAGAAGGGACCACATTTTCTTTGATAATGTGACCTGTGCATAGAAAATGTAGTGTGTGTGTGTGTGTGTGTGTGTGTGTGTGTGTATGTGTGTGTGTGTGTGTGTTGGTAAATAGGGATTGGGACTGGAAACAGAGAGCAGAACTGTCAGAATTGTTTAGATAAGAGATAATAGTATTTTGAGTGGGGTGGCAGCTAGGGAAAATGGGAGAAGTGGATCATTTCGAGATAGAGCAGACAGGAGTGACAGATGGACTGTCTATGGATATGAGAGGGAAATGAATAAATGATGGCCCATGTGGCTTTGACCTGAACCACTGGTGAGGAGTAGGGCCATTTATTTATCTGTTTTGTAGGGATTGAACCCAAGGGCACTCTTCCACTGAGTTACACTCCCCAAACTTTTTTTTTATTTTTATTTTTGAGACAGGATCTGGCTAAGTTGCCCAGGATGGCCTTGAACTTGCCATCTTCCTGCCTCAGTTTCTCCGAGTTGCTGGTGGAGAATTACAGGCAGGGCCTATTTATGAAAGCACAGTGAGAAGGACGTATGGATGGGAATCAGGGGTTCAAATTTTTGTACTTGGTACATTTGATTTTCCCATTGATAAATCAAGTGGAGATGTTGAGAAGACAAACTGAATGCATGAGCTCAGAATTCAGGGGTTAGGTCCAGGCTAGAGACAAACATTTGAGAATCATCAATGTGTAGTATGTTTAAAGAGATGGGTTTGGATGATAACAGAGTCTCAGCAGGGAAGAGGTCCAAGGACATGGCCCTGGGAAAAGTCAACATTAGATCCTGGGAGCAGAAGGAAGTCCCTGGATAGGTAACCTGGAGGAAAAAGCCAATGGAGTGAGAGGTAAACCATGAGTGTTCCTCCTCAGAGCCAACATGGTGTCTCAGGGAGGAGAAGCAATCTCCTGGGTCATGAGCTATTGAGCAATTAAGTAAGACGAAAGCTGAGAATTGTCCATTGCTCTGGCCGCAAGCTGACCTTGAGAAATGTGACCTGATTGTATCTGGTTGAGGAGGAGATGGTGGGTGAAGAAGCATGAACAACGAATGTTGTTATCTCTTTGAGGAGTATTACTATAAATGGAGTATAGAAGTGAGGGTTTGATGAGGGCGTGGGTCAAGCAAGATTACTTTAAAATGAGAAATATTATAGTATGCTTGTAAGCTGATGGAAATGATCCAGGGAAGAGAGAAATCAGAGGATGCAGACTGGAAAGGGGGATTACTACAGGATGAGAGTCCTTCAGTAGCTGAAGAAATGGAATCCAGCTCACAGACAGAGGGAGCAGGCCAATTCATCTGGGTGACAGAGAAAGCAGAGTAGTGTAGAGTCAGATAAGCTGGTAGATATGGTGGTGGAAAGAGGAAGATGTTCTCTTCTGAGGGCTTCAATATATCCAGTAAAATAAGAAGCAAAGTCATGGAAAGGAAGAAGGTATTGATTTGAGGAGAGGAAGAAAAGGTAAACAAGCCTCTTGGAGGGTGGCAGAGGGAGCTGATACAGCAAACAATAGGACGGTCTGAACAGTACTAAGGGATCCATTGAGGATTGCCCTGACACATTAAATTGAACTCAGTCATGGTTGCAGATGGGAAACACATAGGGCAAATAGATTGGAGATTCTGGTGGGGCCAAACAATTATTTGAACCAATATTCTAAAGGCAATGAGTTGGAAAGATAGGGATTAGTGATTAGAGAGGAAAGTTTGGAATTGTGATGAGAACTGAAATTGTAGAGGAGTTATTACTGTGACTCTTCCAGGATCTCCAACCTTTTCAAACCCAGGCTTGGATTTCTTATGGAGACTGATATAAACAGGATTGTGAGATTCTCATTATCTTAGTCAGTTTTTTTGCTGCTGTGACTAAATGACTAAATGACTAAATGATCTGACTAGCACAATTATAGAGGAGGAAAGGTTTATTTGAGGGCTCACGGTTTCAGAGGTCTTAGTTCATAGAAGGCTGGTTCCATTCCTCAGGGTTGGAGGTGAGGCAGAGCATCACAGCAGAAGAGCGTGGCAGAGGGATTAATTCACTGATTGGGTTAAGATTCTTACAACCCAATCATTTCTCCTCTGAACCTTCCTGAATTGTCTTATGCGAGCTTTTGGTGGACACTTCACATCCAAACCATAATAAGGGGAGTCCTTAGTGAAATCAAGGCTCACTTGTTAAATGATTAGACATGGATTAGCTGCTAAACATCCAGTGATCCTAAGATGATTGCTTATTTTCATTGCACTTTTATAAAAGAAAATAGAATAAATAAAAAGGAATAATCATCTCATGACTTTTGGTAAAAATGACACAAGTTCATTATGAAACAAGCATTGACAAGAGGATGATGCCGGAGGGTGATGTGGCCCCTTACTCACCTCTGCTCCATGCAAGCCTCACTGAGCTTAGATACAACCCCTAAACAGAAAGATGGGGGAGGCCCTCTGCTGATCGGAGCCCACAGTGAAACTTCAGTTCAATTTCAGAAAATAAAGTTCTGCTTCTGGCATGCTTCAGTTATGGGGCCAAGATGTGTAGCCCTATTTTTTTGTTTTTTTGTTTTGTTTTGTTTTCCATCTCCCTGAGTGTAAAATAAGAATAATCCATAACGCTTGATTTTTTCCTCTTCTGCAGGCTCAGCTCAAATCAACCAACAAACAAAAACCCACCACCACCAGAAACAACAACAATCCAAAACAGAAAACAAAGAGAAGGGCTAGTTCTCTGCAGGGCAGCTGTGGAGAGGGGTGTGGGGCAGAATCCTCCCTCTGGAATCCCAGCACCTACTGTAGGAGAGGAGGGAGGCTCTACCTCATCCCTCAGGAGCTAAACCATGAATCTCTGGGTTTTGCTGTCACTTTGAAATAGTGTGAGCTTTCCTGCTACATCAGAATCCCTGCTGAGGGGGAAATTGAAGGTGTATGGTGGAATCCTCTATTGGAGGCTCCTGCCAGGTCACAGGAAATGGCAAGTTTGTGGGAAAGTATGATTACACTAAGGGACTTTTTATTTCCAATTTCTCTGAGGAATCTCTGAGGTCTGAATCAGGTATCTGTTTGGGACTCTGCTCTGCATACAGGTTCATATGATAGTATTTTTTCCTCATTAATTTGAAATTTGCCAGCTGCAAATTTTATCAGTGAAAACTAAATTCCAATCTCAGGCACAGATATAGAAAATGTGGCTTTAATTATAACCTTAGATTATGATGACATATAAAACACCTGCAAGTATGAATTGGAATCTTTAGGAGAGAAACTTAGGGGGGAAAAAGTAATAAATCTGTCTGTAATAATAGATCATCTGAGCAGAAAATGAGAGCACATGCTCTAGTTTGTAGACCAGTATTCTGTCACAACAATTTTGGAACATTTGGTTCTTGTTCTGTCACACATTCTTAAGAGTCGTTGTGCAATTTCTTCCAAGATGTTGGCTGCATTAGACAAACTTATGCTAGTGTTCTTTACTAGCCAAAGGAATCTACTTTCATGTGTTGTTGGTGGGTATCTCCAAACAAACTTTTGGTTTTTTTCTCTTTGAAAAACAATTGAGAATTAAAGACTCCAGAGACTCTGCATGAATGGAAGGGATCTCACTTTCACCTGTAGCACAAAGTGAAAGTTCAGAACAGAACTCTGGAGCCAGGTTACCACCTGGTCTGCTTCCTGGCTCTGCTGCTTGCTGCTGTGTGACCTTGGGCAAATCACCTAACCTCTCTGTGCGTCATTTTCTAATCTGTAAAAATGAGGATAGTAAAGCTGCTTAGGCTTTAATGAGTTATAAAATTTGTAAAATATGAAGCATGTGCTATGGACTATATTAGGACTATTTAAAAAGAGATTTCAACCAAATGATTTTTCTAATGAAATGAAAAATTTTCTTCTGGAATGTACCAGGGTAGATCTAGTATATGACATTAGTGACAAACAGGTTAGTAGGAATTGTTTAGTTGTCTGCTACTCAACAGAATCTGGAGGACATGCCTCTGTGAGTCACTGAGCAGGCCATACTAGAGAAGGGGTGGTTCCTTATGAAAGATGCAGCCTATGTAATCACAGAGATTTTCTGCTGGCGATCATTGTTTATGCAGGTAAGATAAAACACATCTTTATTTTAGCCCTGTGTTTATAATTCTTTTTGACTTATCAGACTAAAAGAAGCTGGTATCTGTATTAACAACTCAAACATAGCCCCACATTGTAAGAACAATGAAAGAAAAGGATCCATCCCTTAGTTTAGCTAATGTTGCCATTAATGAAAGGGAGGGGACAGCTGGGCATGGTGATATGTGCCTGTAGCTCCAGCCACCCCCAAAGGCAGGAGGCAGGAGGATTGCCAGTTTGAGGATTGCCTAGAAGGACAAAGCCAGACCCTGTCTAAAAAAAAAAAAAAAAAAAGGAAAGACGGATTTCTTTTATTGAAGAGCTTTTCCAGAGAAACAAAAATAAAAAAATTAGGATTATTTTAAACTCTATGCTTCAGGTCTGGATTTCTGTCTGCTAATAATATTTGTTGTTATTTTTGTTTTTTTGTTTTCGGCAGTAAAACCCAAAAAACCCCTGGGGGATTGAACCCAGGGGTGCTCTACCACTGAGCTACATCCTCAGCCACTTTTTAAAATTTTATTTTGAGACAGGACTTGCTGAGTTGCCCAGGCTGGCCTGGAACTTGTGATTTTCCTGCCTCAGGTCTTCCAAGTTGCAAGGATTACAGGCATGCTCCACTGTGCTTGGCTAAGATTTCTGCTAACAATATATCAGTTTAAAGATGGGCTGGGGGTGGTGTTCAGTGGTAGAGCTCCATGCTTAGAATACCGAGGCTCCAAGCTCAATCCTCAGTCCTCAAAAAACAAGTTAGTTTTGTAGACACTAATATAAAATTTTTGTGCTTTCCCATGTCATCTACTAAAATTAATAATCCTGAATTAAAAAAATTCTAATTTTGCCAATATGCAAAGCTTTTGGGTGACAGGTAGTAAAATAAATCTTTACTTTAGCCCTCTGGGGAACTTGGGCTCCAAGGTAGGAAAAGTGGGTTGAATCCTGGCCCTCCCACTTAATAGCTACACTTTCTGGTAAGTTATAAGGCCTCGGTTTCCGTAGGGCTTTACCGTGCTGAGTCCATAGGTATACTACGTTTAGTATCCTGCTGATATAGAGTCATTCAATAGTTGAGGATGGGGATAATGTGAATTGGTTCCACACGAGAGCAGTCACTTAATCAATCTTTACAGGCACTTCTTAAATGATCTAGGACTTGACTTTTGTGTGTTTGTGGAATTGAACACAAGGCCTTGCTTCCTAGCTACGGTTCTCTACCACTTGGCTACTCATTTCAATTTTCAATGATAGAGCCAGGACTGGAAGTCACGTTTCTGGAAACCCCATTCAGTTCGTGGTCATCTCATCTGCCTATTTGTAAGAATGTTCTGTTATATAGTATACCTTTTAATAGAAATATGTGATGTAACTAAAGTATCAAAGTAGTGTTCTGATCACTGCTTTCAATTCCTGCAGGTTGCAGTTCACAGGGCACGGTGCATGCAGGGCGTTGCACCGCCCACCTGTTGTTCACCTCGCTCCGACCTTTAGGGTGGACTCCAGAAATGCGGATCTCGTTCCATTATTTGTATTAACTTTTTTCGCTAGCGGGGAGGAAACGGCAAGGTAATACTCCTCTCAGCTATTAGCGAGGAAGAGAAAAGACTCGCTAGCGTCCACAAGTGTATCTTCAGCTAAACATGCCAGGATAGAGGTTGGGAAAAAACAAATAGGGCAGAATTTATGTGTGCGGGGGCAGGGGTGCTGTGCTGGGGTGTGGGCAGAGGGTGTGTGATGAGTTTATTGCGGTTTTAGAATTTTTGTATCAAGACCGAGGAGCCAAATAAAATCTCAGCTCTGCAGAGCTGAAAGTCTGAAGGATCTAGTTTGAGCGAGTGAGTCCGTGTAGTTCGCACAGCGTTGGCCGCTCTTCTTCCCACCCGCTGTCCCAACTGGGTGCGCTGAGTGCGGCCGCACCCCAGCTCCTTGGCTTCTCCGCCGGGAGGGAAACACAGGCTTGAGCTGCTCTTGGGGCTCATCCATCAGCCGGGGAGGCTTAAGGGGAGGAGAGAGGAGGCGGGAGGCGGGAGGAGGAGTTTCTGGGCGGCCCGGAGCCCCCGGTGGGGACGCAGCGGAGAAGAAGCGCCCTTCCCCCCGCGCGCTGATTGATGTGGCGTCCTGCCGACCCCGCCCGCGGTGTGTGAGCCAGAGCGAGGTGCGCTAGGTCGGCCGATGGGGGTAATCGAGGGTTTCGGGGACGCCAAGCGGCACTTTCCTCTTCTCAGGGAGTGAGGGAGGGAAGTCGGTGGCTCTCGCGCCGGCCACTTTCCCTGCGTGATTCTCGGAGCTCCCTGCGGAGGTGAAAGTCCCCGGCGGGTCCGGATGGCGTAGTTGTGCCGCGGCGCAGCAGCTGCCGGAGCTCGCAGCCGCCGAGTGCTGGGCGGGGAGGAACTTTGCTCTGCTTTCCTCCAATTTGCCGCGGGTGGATCTCCTCTTGACACACCGCCTCGGAGGTACGTGCCGGCTCGTCCGCTCAGCTCTGCAGCCCCAGCCGGGACTTCCCCTGGCTATGCAGCTTGCTGGTCACCCACCCGGCCGCGGACTGTGCAGATTGCGCGATACCCGTCCCGGGGCGCGGGCTGTTGGTGCCTGCTTAGCTGCTGGGGTCGCCCCGGACGCCGGAACCCCTGAGCTTGGGAGGGCGGCCTTGGTCTTGCAGTGTTTATGCTCCGAGGAGCGGGACCTGAGGTGCGTGGGAAGAGGTCGTCACCGGTGGCCAGCGCTCGGGGCAATGCGCAGTGGTGGGGAGGAATCTCCAAGACCGCTTTCACTCTTCCTTTCTGCGGTTCCTTCTGACCCCTGTGGGGTGACGCCGGCCACTTTCCTCCCTGCGCGTGACAGCGTCAGTGGAAAGGTTTGTTGTGGGTTTGCACTCAATGCCTTGGCAGAGGCGCGTCTCCAGGACTAGCGCACCCACGCGACCCGCGCTCCTAGCTGGCCGCGCCCTGGGGGTGCTCGTAGGTTGCGCCGCGCGTTACTGCTGCAGCCCCAGAGGAGTACTCACCCGCATTAACTGGCCCCGCTTCCGATTTATTTTGAAGGCTCTCTTAAGTGTGTTAACTTGGTTCGGATAAACTTGGAAATCTTGGACTGTTGCTAGAAGAATCAGTTTATAGATTTGCTCTTATTAGGGCACTTTCCAGGATCACGTAGTGTAGGGGAACCGGCGTGTCAAGCATGTCCTACCTTGGCAGAATAGAACCTAATTGATTTGGTGGCCATACAAAAAGCTAGGACTGTGAAATCGCCCTTTTTCCTCAGCTGTTGAATGGAAATAAGCTATACCGGCCCCCACAATGTTGCTGTGAGGATTGAACGATTTAGTATGTGTAAGGTGCTAGAACAGAGCCTGGCGCCGGGGAAGCGTTGCCAGGTGTTAGTGTTTGCCGAGCATTGCAGTGATACAGCGGTGAGGGTAGGGGACTATAGGAGTGACAGACTGAGATGGGGAACCAGGCGTTTTCAGAGTTCCATCTTCACTAGATGACGTGACCGTTTTGGGAAGATAGAAGTCTTCACAAAGCAGGTCAAGATCTTTGAATCTTCCTGGAATGATATTTCTGACTACAGTTACTTCAGTGTGGAATCAGCTATTTCTTTTAGATAACGGTAATAACTGATATTTATTGAGCCCCTGCTGTGTACTGGACATTTTATGTTCTTACTGACCTGGTGGCACTTAAGCATCACATCAATTTTATGGTAAAAACTCTTATCAATAGTCTCACTTTACAGATAAGACTGTAGAGGTTAAGTTACTTGCCCAAGATCATAACAACTTTTTGTTAGTTCTCACTCCTCCGCTAGTTTGGTGAGCTGGGCAGAGAGCAGTCAGATTTGTGTGTGGTGAGTCAGTGACCTTCTCCCATCACCCAGCTTCCCATCTGAGCTCAACACATCTCTTAAAACTAGATAACATATCTGTGATTAATTTAGGTGATCATATATATACACATACTTATGGGGGTATTAAATTTCAGCTCCTCTGAGGACTGGTTCCAAATAATTATAAATAGAACTGACTTGTGTTAATATGGATCTTTATTCTTAATTTCTTTTATTAATTTTCCAGACATTGTTGATCACCGTTACTTGGCTTCCTTAGGAAACAGCTTGAGGCTGGCACAGGAGGCAGGGAAATAATTCTTACCCCCTTAAGGGCTATTAAAATGGAATTGATTTCATGCCATTGTGTCAGTTAAAGGATGTTGCTCTGTTTCTTGGTGTTCTCTGCGTTTGGCTTTAATTCTGCATTGTTTAGTGTTTCAAAGCTTCAGCATATTTTTTGCCCTTTAGTTTGTCTTTGTCATTTGTCAGCCTTAATTTTTCCTGTTGTGATGGAATCTGACCATTATATGGCAACTTTGCTTAACAACTGTTGATTCAGCTCATGTTTTTAAATATAAATCCACCAACTTACTTTTGAACACCAGAACTTCAAAGGCAATCCCTGGGGAATTCATTGTTATTTTAATATTAGCCAATAGGGGGAGCACAACATACTCTTAATGTCTATATATACAAACATAGGTATACAAATCAGTTTTAATGTCTCTAAGGTATACAAATGTATTTTAGAAGAGAAAATTGTTGCTTCTATCAAAATAACCAAGTTGCTTTCTAAATTTGCAGTAGAGAACTGTATTTAATTTTAACTAATTAAAATAACAATGATTTTGAGGACAGGGCCTGTATTTTGGATATGTCAAGAACCCTGGGGTGTCTGGATAGATATTAAAGACACACATACATGTTCTTCTTTTTTTTAAAATTTTTTAGGAGGAATGCAAGTAAAATAATTTTGTGTAGTTTGAATAGTATTTCAGGTTATTGAGAAAACTGATAATCCAGAGAAATCCATTCTGAATCCTCTTACAAGGCTCCTTATTTAACTCACTCTCTCTCTCCCTCTGTACTGGAGATTGAACGCAGAGGGGCTTAACCACTGAGCCACATCCCCAGCCCTTTTTTAATATTTTACTTAGAGACAGGGTCTTCCTGAGTTGCTTAGGGCCATTCTAAGTTGCTGAGGCTGACTTTGAACTTTTGATCCTCCTTCTTCAGCCTCCGGAGCCTCTGGGATTATAGGTGTGCACCAATGTGTCTGGCTATTTATCCCTTGTATAAAACTGGTTGTAATGTATTGTTCTCAGACTAGTACACTCATAGTCCTGTTATTATTATGTTTCATTAACATCTTTCAAGTGCAAGACAATAAAGATTATCAACCCTAAGTTAACAACAATTCTATTACTGTGAGTTCTTTGGAGGCATATATTTTAGTATAGGTTGATTATGCCTTATCTGGAATGCTTGGGACCGAAAGTGTTTTGGATTTCTTTAGATTTTGGAATATTTGCATATGCATAATGAGATGTCTTGGGAAAATGACCCAAGTCTAAACAAAATTTATTTATGTTTCATATATACTTTATAGCCCAAAGGTAACTTCATAGTGTATTTTTAGTATACTTTTGACTTCACCTCATCATATAAGGTCAGGTGAATAATTTTCTACCTGTGATGTCATAGTAGCACTGAAAAAAATTTTGAATTTTGGAGCATATTTGAATTTGGATTAGGGATATTCAGATTATCATATTCAATATCAGCATAGATATCTATGATGTGTCTATGAGTGGTCATACTTGTTAATACATGTGTAAACAATATTTAAGAGTTAACGTGCTTGGAAGGTGGGCTTAATGGCACACACTTGTAATACCAGCAATTCAGGAGGCTGAGGCAGGGGGTTGCAAGTTTGATGTCAGGCTGGTCAACTTAGTGAGAGCCTGTTTTTAAAAATAAAATAAAATAAAATATAAAAAATAAAAATAAAAAAGAGCAGGGGAACTGGGGATGTAGTTCAGGGGTAAAGCACCCTTGGATTCTATGCCCAGTATCCTCCCCAACCCAGTCCTGCCAAGTTAGTCAAATGGACTTTTAACAAAAGGTTTTCTATCTTTGCAGTTTTTTTAAAAATTTTTTCTATTTAGTTAT
Organism: Sciurus vulgaris; assembly: GCF_902686455.1. Classification (NCBI taxonomy): domain Eukaryota; kingdom Metazoa; phylum Chordata; class Mammalia; order Rodentia; family Sciuridae; genus Sciurus; species Sciurus vulgaris. Next base: position 79,614,353 of record NC_136461.1, on the reverse strand, counting down.
ACATGACAGCAGAATGCATTTTGGTTCATTGTACACAAATGGAGTACAACTTTTCATTTCTCTGGTTGTACACGATTGCACTATTCATGCAACCATACGTGTACATAGGGTTCTTTGCAGTTTTATAGGCCAGTTTCTTTTCTTGTTTCTTATGTATTTTTGATTTAAATTTACTTCATTAATTTAGGTTCATGTGGATCCTATTTTTAAATAACTTTCAGATTTAATCCCTTCTTTCAAAATCCCAGCATTGTACTTATACTACAGAGTGGCATTTATTTAGGATCTCATTTAGTCTTTCATGCCTCCATCTACTTTACTTTCTCCACAAATGTTTATGAACCCCTTACTCACTAATCGGCTTATGGTTTCTGGTTTTGGAGTTTGGCAAATTAACTGTCCTTATTCAATCCTCTGATAGCAGGGGGCTAAGATGCCTTAAGGATGCCTAGGACTTTGTCACCAAATGCCTTTAAAGATTGACAGAATTGGTTTGCTGGAAGAAAGCTATTGTCCCATTCTTTTTAAGACTCCAAGGAATTAATCTTTCCTTTTTGCAGGAAACTTGCTTGTAGCTTGTAAAAGTGAGGTGACTGCTTGCCTGAGAGTACAGAGAACTTAAAAATGTCCTTTGCAGGTCATTACTGACTTATTTTAGTATGTAAGGGATGTACAATTTCCTGGGATCATAAATCTGTGAAAGGTTCTGACTTTATATTTTAAGCGTAGAAGACAGAATAATTAGAATTTAGAGACTGACTGGGTAAGTTGTAACATTGCTGTAATATTTTTCCTGGATAATTCTGCTCTGTAGTCACTTTGAATTGCCAGTTGTTGATAATTCATTATGAAGTGCATGTTTCTGTCTTTTCATTGCTAATGGATGAATATTTATAATTGTCAGGTTTACTAGTTAATAGACGACAGTCTTCTTTTTTTGACCTTAATAATTATTATAGCAGCGATATTGTCATTTTCATCAATCCAATGGTAGATTTTCCTTATATTTCCAAATATATTTAATTTTGGGGGGTACCGGGGATTGAACTCAGGGTACTCAACCACTGAGCCACATCCCCAGCCCTATTTTGTATTTTATTTAGAGATAGGATCTTATTGAGTTGCTTAGTGCCTTGCTGTTGCTGAGACTGGCTTTGAACCGAAATCCTCCTGCTCAGCCTCCTGAGCCGCTGGGATTACAGGTGTGTGCTTATATTTTTTTAAATTTAAAAAAATGTTAAATACTTTTAGAAATTTTTGTAACTTGAGTTGGATAAGTATTTTTAAAGGTATTTAACTCAAAAAGCAATCTCATCTTGCCATTAGGAATGTGGACAATTTGGAATGAGTGAATCTAGATTATATGAAAATCTAGTTTTTAACACATAATAGTGAGACTTTAAACGAATTCAGTAAGGGCATTTGTGTCATTGGAAGAAAATTAAGGGCACTAAGATGAATGGCAGTAATTTCTCTGGTTCCATGTCTTCAGAGTAACACTTGGAATGATAGTACTGTTACTTTGTAGCATTTCATAAAACACAAGCTTTTACTCATTCCCTTCAGTTTCTAGTCAAGATGAAATAAATCAATACCACTTGGAAAGGCTTTACAAAAAGGATCTGGGTCCATTTCCTGGGCTCTGACCATTTCTAGATTTCTTGTTTTCCACTTTGAAATAGCACATTTGCTTGTTAACTGATATTGGGCTTTATTTTCTGTGCTTACAAAGTCCTTTCTTAAGATTTAGCACAGATTCCCAGCCGTTCTCCCTCTCTACCTTAGGGACCAGTGATTGATCTCTTGCTCTCTCAACCAAGATATGTGCAATATTTTGTGTGTGACGCAACATTAATATAAATTCTGCCTGAGGCTACTCTTATTTGGACCTTATTCTACCTTTTTTATTCTTTAGCTTTCCAGGCTAAAGATGGAGACTAAATAGATTGACAGCTACCTAAATATGGTGGAAACCATATTTTAAAAGGAAGGTCTGGAACACGAACCCTAGAACTGTTCCTTCAGTCCATCCCGACATATCCTGCTAGTGATAATTACTGTGTGAGTAGGGGGAAGTTAATATCTGGTATTATTTGTGGTGATTCCTTTATGTTGAAATCTCCTAATTGGAAAGAGGACTCTGAGTGATATGTATTTTGAAATTTAATCTTAAACTGTTGCCAGGATAATAATTTAGAATTAAGTCTGAAATGTTAGCCCTGTCTTCACTTTAAGAAAAAGGATGCCCAGAATCCCAAATAAAAAAAGAAAAAAAAGAAAAAAGTTAATGCAGAAGCATGTGCTCTCCCTACCTCTTGAACCCTGGACTCTGAGAGGGGCTTTCCAAGTTAGGAGCTGTGTGCAGGAGGATGAAGCACTCACTTTTCTGTCTTTTATCTGGTATATGCTGAAGGTCAGGTTTTTGTAGAAAATTGCAGACAGACCATTTGTAAAAACACATTTGAGTGATTAGTTCCTGAAAAAAAAAATGATCTTTAGAAAACAATCTTTATAGACACTAGTCCTTGAGCTTCCCTGTTAATCAGATTACCTTGGGAGATGGTCTGTAGTTTCACAGGCAGGATGACCAACACTACTGAGCGGCCATGTGGAGGGCCTAACAGAACTTTGGATTTCTTTTTCACTATTTTATTAACAGAAACCTGGTGACTACTTAATTCCATTTGGTGTGTGAAAAGAGTCCCTTTGGAGAGTATCATTCTATTAGGATTTGTAATGATTTATGTATTTCGACAGTATGATATTGGTCCTTGGAAGCAAAAATGCACTGGTGGCTATTTGCAAATTTCATTTCATAATTATCTAAGTGTATGATAATTGCTGTAGTAGAAAGTGACTTTTTCCCCCCCCTGAACTTGGAAGGTTATTTGAGGTGAGATACTTAGATTCTAATCACTAAGTTCCATGTTCTGGTGGTATCCTAAATACTTTGGTATGATCCTCAGTGCTGTTATGTTATCTCTTATACTTTTTTCTTTAAAACAAAACATACTCAAACACAAAACTCACCTGAGTGTCTATGAAATATGAATGTTTCATTTTGTTATATTAGACTCTGTGCAGTTGGTTGGCAAATTAAATGCAACTTGGAGGGAAAGCACCATTGACTCATTACATACATTTTTCATCATTGCAGTGTAAGGTCTTCCCTATGTGTGTGGGAGAAGTTTCTGATCTTCTAAATGGGCATGTTTATTATTGCTGGTCTCTCTTTTTGCCAAAGGCTTTCCGAACAGATATTCCTATTAGTTTTATTATTTTTGTGACCTTAAAGAAATTGTTACGTGTCATGCATTCATAATATCCCATATGAATCATGAAAAAAAATCCTGTTTTGTGAAGATACACTTGTCTTTTTGTTTTTAACTCATCACATTATTTACCACAGTTTCAGGAAAGCCATTAGATGAATCACGTTTTTAATAAGAGCCAGGGTAAGGATGAACAACTTGTTACATTTCACATTTTCCTGTATTTATACCTTTTTCAGTCTGTGGCATCTTTATTTCATGGCTTACAGTGTTTGCTCCATAAGGTGCTCAAGACATTAAATTTATTATGGGCTGAGTAAAGAGGATTTCTTTAGAATCAGTTCTACTAAATTCTTGAAAATTCTAGAAAGTGTCCCATGTAGATACCATGCTGGGTGGGGCTTTTGGTAATGTCTGAATGGGAGATAGCTGAACTCAAAGCAGGATTTCACTTAGTTTAAATGGATAGAGAGGTGAGGAGAGGGAGGGAGGTGTCTGATTATTAGGAGAAAGCTCACTTTTGCATAATAATAAGGGACTTAAATGTTTTCTTTGGAATCAGTATAGATTTCAAGTAGGTATATAGGTAAGAGCTTTGCAAAAAAACATTTTTTGTTAAAGCTGAGGTTCTATAGCTGGCAATCCTTATAACCCCAAAGGATCTTATTCTCTAAAAGCCAGGAAAAAGCAGTCTGTTTCCAATTATGTATCACAAAAAATAGTGAAATTAAGCCAAGAAAAATGATCATTTGGGAGTTGGATTGCTTTTTTTGCAGAGGGTAAAGGAGAAAGAATTGTAGATGCACATTTTAAAGAATCTGCTAGTTTTTTGTTGGATTTAGATGTTTCTCAAGTGCTCTGTATTGGAAATTAAGAATAATTTTAGGATTAAAGTCTTTTTCCTCTTTTGGCTCCTTTCTTTTCTCAGAGAGCACATTGAAGAGCGGTTAGGCAACTTTGCTGACACTAACTGGTCTGGACCCAGTGTTCTGGGTTCCAGCTTGGATTTTTGGTGAAGCCTTTTCCTGTCTGATTTATGCAATGTATGGATCCACAGTATCACACGTGGTAGTTGGTGCTATGGACTTTTGTTACACTTAGCCTTGCTTTCAACTGAAATGCAGTCCTTATTGCTCAGCAGTATTCTGCTAGGGGAGAAAACACAGAGGTGCTAGTGTTAGAAGAGAATGGAGGCCAGAGGTCTAATAGTTGGACAATGCGTGGGTGGCTATGTTGTCCTTGACACTTATCAGAAGCAACTAGCCTTTCTGAGTGCCTGCTGCTAGTTTCAGGATTAGTGGTCCCACGAAATCAACCAAGAAACCTCCTTTTCACCACCAGAAGATCACCCCCAGCAGCTCTTGGTTCCTGTTTCTCACACCTTACACCTCCACAGTGTTGAATAAAACTTTCCTGATGGTACAGAATCTCTGATAACAACTAGTCTCGCCAGGGCTAGTGGTGTTAGCTCTTGGTTCTTTTCTTCTAACCTTCCATTTACTTCTCAGCTTGCGGGGCAGGCAGGCAGAAGGGCAGGCAGGCTCCCACGCCCACCACACCATGAGGAGCCAGAAAAGGTGCAAAGTGCAAAATTCCGAGCCTGCTTCATTGTTCTCTCCCTCATGCATTTTCTGCTTTACTCTCCTCTTTTCCCCATGTTTTATTTTCTTGGTTTTCCCCTCATGTTTCTGATCTCTCTGCAGTCTTTTCAATGATGGATCCCCATGTATTAGTGTTTGTGTTAGTCCTTTTTCTGTCACTGTAACAAAAAAGCCAAGACTGGCTTACTTATGCAGAATAAAGTTTATTCAGTTTACAATTCTGAAGGCTGGAAGTTTAAGATTGAGTGACTACATTTGGTGAGGTACTTCTTGCTGGTGGGGCACCTGCTGCACAGTTTCTAGGCAGCCCAGGGGTAGACAGAGCATTCTAGCTCTGGTATCTCTAACACCCCCTCCTTATAAAGCCACAGTTCCATTGGATTAGAACCCCACCCTTATGGTCCTGTTTAACCTTAATTACCTTCCAACCCATCCCCCACTCCAAATACCATAGTGGATTAAGTTTCTACCCTCTAGTACCTCAACATGGAGATTAGATTTCAACATGAGTTTTGGTGGAGACATTCAAACCATTAGCAGCATCTCCCCCTTCTTTTTCTTTTCTTAGTCTGCATTTAGTTTCTCCTATTTCCATGCTTCATTGGTCATGCCTATGTCAGGAACTTCCAGTTTTTTCATTTCATACCCATATTTTCAGCAGCCTGTTATTCAGCATTGACACCTGGTTGTTCTGTAGGTATTTTCATTAGAACTAATTCCAAACCCAAATACTACTCTGTGGTCCTTGGATTGTGGCCTTCCTTAATTATCTTTTGTTATGCTCTTATATATCAATATAATAAAAGATAATTTACTTATAAAGAGAAAAGTTTTATTTTAGGTCATAATTTTAGACATTTGACTCCATGATCTGTTGACCCTGTTGTGTTGGGCCTGTAGTGAAGCAGCACATCCTGGTGGATCTGTGTGGCAGAACAATCTCACTTACCTCAAGTCTGGGAAGCAAAAAAGAGGAAAAGAGAGATTGGGATCCCATCATCTCCTTCCAAAGACCTAAAAACTTCTTACTAGACCCCACCTAGTAAAGATTCTCCTATCTCCTAATTGTCACCACCCTGGTGATATTCCTTTAGTACATGGGCCTTCGGGGGAGACATTCAAGATCCAGACCATAGCAGAGTGTTACCATCTTTGAATCCTGGGTGTATCGTATGGGCCTGATGCATGATGTGTTGTCAAATTGAATTCTTCAACTCAGTTTCACTGCAGTTAAAGCTTTGAGGAAAGGTCAGGGTTATAGTTGATATAACTATAGACAAGACAAAAGAAATCAAATCAGAATCAGAATTTGAGATTAGAGCAGGACTTAGAATACTCTTCTTTAAGACCCTCTCAAGATGAGAACAACCAGAGAGGTTAGGTGGTCTACCCAAGATCACACAGTCAGTGAGCAGCGTTTCCCTCCCCTCCTTACCCCTTTGTAATCTAGTCTCCGCCTAATAGCCAGAATGATTCTGATAAAACCTAAGCCAGAGCCCATCATTCCTTTGCTTGAAACTTTCTACTGCTCCTGTCTTTTTCAGAGTAAAAATCAGAATCCTTACAGTGATCTGTGAAGTCCTGCATGGTAGCCAACTGTTCCCAGGTCTCTTGTTACCTCTGCTACCTGGCTTGCTCACTCTACTCTAGCTGCCTTGCCTGCTTTCTGTTCCCTGAGTGTCCACTTTGTGTCAGGGCCTTCACATGTGCTGTTTTTCTCACTTGGAAGGTTTTCCTCCTAAATATCTACAGAGTTCACTTCTTTTAGGTCCTTACTCAAAACAAAGAAACAAACTCAAGACTCACATGCATGTCTTTGCTTTATGTGTTTTCTTAGCACTTATGTCTACCTAACACACAGTTCCATGTCTTGTTCATGTCCGTCCCCTATTTAGAATGTAAGCCTCATGAGGGCAGGGAGTATGTGTTGTTCCCTGCCCAAATCCCATGTGGAGAACAGTCCTAGAGTAGAGAAGGCACTCGATTAATACCTGCCGAATGAATAAATGAATGAGAAAAAGTAAGAGTTTGTAGATTCATTATTATCCCAGTTAAACAACACTCGGTGTGCAAAAGGGAACACATCAGGCCTGTCAGGAAGAAGGAGAATCTGATTTTTTAAAGCCTCATTTAAGACTTGTTGGACTAGAACACTGATCTCTTTTTAATTGTCCGACTTGAAGCAGCAACCCGGGTCTCTCCCCAGCCTTACAAGTGGTTTGGGAAGATTCCCATTTTACCTCTAACAGGCATGGGCTTGCTGTGGTTTTTCTCTGCCTGTGGTTTGCCCTATAACCTATCCAGCTACAAGGATGAAAAATAAACTGAGCAATAAAGGAAAGAGCTGGGGGAGAGGGTACCAGGCAGAGAGGAAGAATTTCCTTGTGGCCCTGATGTTCTCCCTTAGCTCTGAGCCCATGCCAGTGGTGGCGTATGGTGCCTTCTAGAGTTGGTACTGTGCTCCTCGGAACAGTCTTGAGACTGCCAGCCCAGATGATTTTTGAGTTTTGCTTTACTGTTCTATTTTCTTTGAAAAGAAATATTTATTTTAGGCAAAAAGAACATTGGAGAAAGAATTTAGATAAAAACCTAAATTGTCATTTTCATTTTGAAGTGCAGCTTGAACCCTTCTGAAGATGGAGGATGTAATTGAGGTTGCTACTTGCTTCTGTCAGAGATGCCAGCGAGGAGTGAAGATGGGTGGGACCAGTCCTGTGACAACCAATAACGTTCGCCTAAGGGGCAAGAAATCCTGTCCTGAAGAAGTGTTGGATTCTGGGGGCAAGGAGTGTGGAATGAAGAGCATAATTCATATTAGTGTAATAGTAAGGCTAGAGTAATGTGCCTCCCACTGTTACTGAGATAATATCAGTATGGTTCCATACGGGACTCTTCTCCTCAGGACAGGAAGCCCAGCCACGGAAGTCTCAGGCTTAGGAGGAAGTTGTTGGCCATGTACAGAGCCAGTAGTATAATTAACCCTGGGATTCAAAACTATCAATTGAAAATGAATTATCTTGAATGGAACTGAGTTATCGATGACTAGCTCACAATAATCATAGCTTTCATTTCCTGAACCCTAACAACATACTGGGTATTAAGTACGTTATATGGTATTAATTTACTTAATCTTCCTAACAGCCCTGTGAGGGAGACAGGACACATTATGCCTGCTTTACAGATCAGCGTGGAGATTTACCTAAGTTGCCCTTAATTACATTGCTTGGAAGAGGCAGAGCAGGGATTTGAACCCCTGTGGGCTGTGGGGCCCCATGCTTCCACTGTACTGTAGAACTCACCAAGGACCCTTGCCCTCGCTATTTCCACTGCCTGGGAAGTGTTTCCCTTAGATGTTATCACAACTTTGGCTCTCTTCTCTGTGCTTAAATGCCACCTCATCTGAGAGACCTTCCCTGGCCCCCTGTTAGAATAGCATCTCTCCTCACATCACCGTCTCTCTTTATCCTGCTTTATTTTTCTTTCTAGGCCTTACCACAGTTTGACATATATATTTGTTGTCAGTCCCCCACATCAGGAGGTAAAACGCCTTGAAAACAGATGTGTTTCCTGCTTTGTGTCCAGCTCCTTAAACAATGCCCAACATGAGGTTGGTGCTCATAAATGTTTGTTGAGTGACTGAATGAATGAAGTAAAATATAATTGCTGGTCAAGCTTTACAATCCTGATTTCAAAACAAAATAATTTGTCTTTGTGTGTGATTTCATCAGACTGCCTATTACCAGAGTGACTGCCCATTTGGAGCCTGTTTGGTATCCATAGTGGTTTAGTGATTAGGCATTGACCCTGTCTTTTTTTCTTTTTTGGAAGCCAGATGTTTCTGGAGGAACCCTAATTTGTAGTGGGTAAGAGGATGGGCTATGTAATTAGATATGGGCTCAGATCTTGATGCCAGGACTTAATAGCTGTGATCTCAGGCTTTCTTAGCTTCTTGGGGCCTCTCTTTTTTCACTCTAAAATGGGTGGCAATGCTTATAACTCCAGCAATTTGGGAGGCTGAGGTGGGAGGATCGCAAGTTCAAGGCCAGCCTCAGTAACTTAGTGAGGCCCTAAGAAACTTAGCAAGACTGTCTCAAAATAAAAAATAAGAAAGGACTGGGAATGTGGCTCAGTGACTAGGTGCCTCTGGGTTTAATCCCCGGAACAAAACATAAAAATTAAAAATTAAAAAATTAAAGGGAGTCAAGAGTAAACAAACATCCTTGGGTGCTTGAGGGGATGGAATGAGAAATTGTGAAGCATATACTAGGTGCTCAGTAGTAACAGATGTTCTGAGGAGTCAGAGAAGAAAGCAGGGTGTAAGCCTTTAATAAGAAGGGGAATGAGGTACAAGCACAGAATAATTACAAAGCAGCATGTGAACAAGCCTTGCTTTACCGCTAACTGTGTAACTTGGGTCAGTCATGGAGTCTTTCTGATCCTTGTTTTGCTAATCTATAAAATTAAAGGGTTGGAGTGGATTTTATCTATCTAACATGCTGAGTTGGCTCTGAGTAGGAGATAACATGGAAGAAATTATAAACAAAATGTTAAGGAGACTGTGTTTAGGATGAGATGGGATTAATTAGAAGTGGCTTTGAAATGAGGAGAGGGAATTAAGTAGAGTTCCTGGACTTTGAAGAATAGCATAGAAATGGCAGGTTTGGATAAAATGAGCAGATTTGGACAAACTTCAGGCTTTGTGTTTGCTTGCATTGTTGGGAATTTGCCACACTTAAATATTTTTGGTTCAAATAAATTATAGATTAAAAACAACTAATGTAGTATTAGTATATTATTTACTCATATGTTATCAAGCTGAATGTTTTTATTGTATAATAGTTTCTAATTTAAAGTCATTCCTGCTAGCCATTACATGATTACATATTTCAAAGTTCTTTTTTCTTTTTCTTTTTTTTTCTGGGGCAGTGGTGCTGGGGATCAAACTGAGGCCTCACATGTATCAGTCAAGTTCTCTACCACTGAGCCACACCCCAGCCCCTCTACATATCTACAGATATGTTTGAAGTCTTGTTTTCTAGGGAGGATTCAGGATCAGTCATTAGTCCATATGATGACAATTATATGTAAGATGTACAAATAAAATTTTTTCTTGTTTAATCTCTTAATAGTAGAGATGAAGCAAGTAAGTCCTAGAATGTCTGAACTTATAAAATACATTGATGTCAGAACTCCTCCCCCAATTGCTTTGCGGGTGCTTGAAGCTCCAACCCTTATTTGATGTTTTATCATTTGCTATCAAGACATGTTCTAACAATTTATCATTTGTCCATACTACTTTTATTGTAATGTATGTATGCATTGTATGTATGTAATGTATGTATGTATGTATTGTAACGTAATGTATTTTATTTTATTTTATTATTTAACCCAGCTTCTTATACATGCTAGGCATGTGCTCTACCTCTGAGCTATACCCACAGCCCACTTAATGCTTTTTGTCAGTGGCCAGTGCTTGCTAGGGCCTGGGGAATAATGATTGTAGCCTTGGGAATATTAAGTGTGCTGAGTTTTGCTTAAATAATTGCAGCTTCTTGATTTAAACCCTCTTGATGACAGCTTGTTCCTCATTCTAAGTAGTTTGGCTGGTTTGGTGGCTGTGCCAGGCTAAGTCCATAGCCCCCTGGCAAAACCTCTTCCGCTAATATGGAAACCATATGGTAGAATATAGGAAAAATATAAAGCCAGATCCCTAAAACTTATACCAGAAATGTTGAGGCAGTGCCTTCCCCATCATTTGGGAGCAGTTTTGCAATATTATGACTATCATTAGGACTTAAATCTGGTATTGAGTTTGGAATCATTATTTTTTGGTGATGGAAAGAAATTTTGAAATTCTAGATAATGAAGTCTCATCTCAAAATGAATACAAAGCTTTCTATAAACTACTATTGTATAATCTCATTACTGGTAATTGACATTATTTTTAGAAGTCTTGGGGTGTTTTAACCATAAAAACAACAATGACTATTATTGATTTAAAATGGACTGGGGGTGTAGCTTAGTGGTAGCTTGCTTTCCTGGCAAGCTCGAGGACCTCTGTTCAATCCCCAACCCCAAGGGGAAAAAGAGGACTCTGGGGCAGAATATAAGTATTATTTTTAAGTACCATGCCCATGTTCTGTCTCATGTATTATAATCAAAGTGTTGTTATCATTTTACAGGCGAGTGAGTGGTAGAGGCTGGGTATTTCAGGTTTTGAACTCCCAAGTAGAGTTCTGTATTAATTCTAGCTTAAAAGGACCCAGCCTTGTAAATCATAAGCAGCAGAAATTTTGGAATACAAAAACTGTATATGTGAACAGGTGGTTTTTTTGGGGAGGTGGGGGTTCTGGGGATTGAACTCAGAGGCACTCAACCACTGAGCCACATCTCCAGCCCTATTTTGTATTGTATTTAGAGGCAGGGTCTCACTGAGGCTAGCTTTGAACTCCCGATCCTTCTGCCTCAGCCTCCAGAGCTGAGCGCTGGGATTACAGGCATGTACCACCACACCTGGCTGAAAAGGTGGTTGAATTTGAACAAAACATGGTCTTTCACAACTTGTGAAATTTATCTGTGCTTTCCTTCCCGGTGTTGATATGTTTTTCTTGGGAGTCTGTTGTGCCTGGGTCTTTAAGAATCCACTCGGATTGACTGAAGAATGGCAGGAGCAGATGTATTGATGTGGTCTGCACCCTGGGGCAGCCCCCTGATTTCCTCTGAAGGTAGCCACTGCAAGCAGGGGAGAGTGAGCCCAGCAGTTCTGCTCCCCTCCTACCCTCTGTGTCTCCTGCCTCCCTTCCCACTAGTCTTTACATGGAATTCCTGCGTGCTAGTACCGTAGTAGTTCAGGAGTAGTCTTCCTCTTTTCATTTTCTCCTACTGGCAACCGCAGCACTTTAGGACTTTCATTAATCCTAGGCCGCAGGGTAATAAATCTCTTTGGTTGAGACAGCCTGTTAATGATAAATAATGATAGCTTTTATGCTGTGTATGCACAATCTCATTTGATTCTTACAGCAACCCTGTGACCTAGTTAAGTTTAGTTTATTACTTCTTACAAAAGAGCAAACTGTGGTTCCGTTTTGATCTCAACCTCTGTTCTTTCTTGTCGGACCTACTGTAAGAATCTCCATACAGCATCCAGGGAAATATTTAAAAACTCAATCTGAGCTGGGTTTGGTGGTGCACACCTGTAATCCCAGTGACTCAGGAGGCTGCAGCAGGAGGATCACAAGTTTAAGGCCAGCCTGGACAATTTAGTGAGGCTGTGTCTCAAAATAAAGTATAAAAAGGGCTGGGGATGTGGCTCATTGGTAAAACACCCTTAGGTTCAATCCCTAGTACCAGAAAAACAAAAAGTGATGGTGCACACCTGTACTCAGGAGGCAGAGGCAGGAGTATCACAAGTTTGAGGCCAACCTTGGCAATTTAGCGAGACCTTATGTTAAATAAATAAATAAATAGCTAGGGATGTAGCTCAGTGTCAGAGTGCTACACTGGTTAGTGAGTGTGAGAAACTGGTTCAATTTCCAGGACCACAAAACAACAACATCAACCCCATTCTGATCATCCCCTTTCCCTGCTTATCTCCCTTTGAATCTCCTCCTCTTTTTCCCTGTGGACTTGCTGCAGAGCCAGGACCTGTAGTGTCTCTTCAGCCTGAAGGGTCTTGCCTCCGCTGACCGTTTTTTGCTTACCCTCAGAATGTGGATACTCTTCATTTAGCACATTTGTACACATTGTGTGATTACATATTTTTGATTATTTGTCTTGTTTATTTCACCAGACTTAAAGCCCATTAAGGCAAAGAACATGTCTCTTTGTTTGGTCATTATATCCCCATTGCCTGTCATGGAGTAAGCAATAAAAAAAGATGTATTGTTAGAAGACACGAAATTCAGAAAAGTAGACGTCTTGCCTAAAGCAATGAATATTACTTTTGCCAAAATGTAAGCTCCACGAGGGCAGGAGTTTGGGCTCCTTTTTTCATTGCTAAACCCTTGGCATCTTGAACAATGCCTGGCACGTAGTAATAGTAAATATTTGTTCAATACCGATTGTGCTTGGATATGATTCCAAAGATTTCTCTTCTAAATCCGGGACTTTTTCCCTCTCTGTGCCAAATCTGTCTGCAGTGGGGATTGGAAATTGTCTAGTTCCCCTTTTGTGACAGAGAAATCTGAGAGTTGTTGCTGTGACAGAAAGGTAGCTTTGCTTTCTGGGTACAGGTCCTAAAGGGCATCCAAATGTCATCAAATAACAGTATCTATTCCACATGCTGTGCACCCCTTTTTCTTCCTTTTTCTAAACTGACAAGCTAGATTTTGATGTCATTCATGCTGCCTCTTTCTGAATCCCCCAAAGAACAGGTTGATTAGCCATCAGAACAATTTCTCTATGAGCCTTTTTTAATCACTTGCAGACTTAACCGTGTATTTCTCAAAAAAAATTTTTTTTTTCACTTAAATGGCAGAGTAGAAACATTGTAAACATTGTAAAGATCTTTCTGAAACCATTCTATGTTTAAGCAACTAGTAGCTCAGATGTTTCTCACTATTTGAACTTAGACAATGGTAATTTTAAAATTCTACTCAATATATCTGTGTCCTTGAGATCTTCAAATTTGTTCAATCCCTGATTTCCCCTAAACTGTTAGTTATGATGTGACAGTCACAGGTTTGTGCTTCATCTTGCCCTTTGCATTTTTAAAGAGCTTTGAGTTCAGCAATACCAAGGATCATTTATTTATTATAGCTGCCACCCGTGGTCCTGCAGCTGAGTCATGGATGTGATCAGGAATCAGTTGTGCAGAGTGCATGTCAGTGTTTGATAGTAGCCCTGGCAGGCTTCTCCCTCTCTTGGAAAAAAGGTTGTTTTGTTTTCACAGATTGAATGTTGAGAGGACAGAATGGTTTCCAGTTTGTGGCAACATAGCTGAAGCTGGGAAGTAGAGCGGTGGTCATGGAAAGAAACCTGGTTTCTAGCTTTGACTCTGCCCTATTATTTTGGGCAAGTGTAAGTCTTGGAACTTGGGGCTCATCTTCCTCAATGAAATCTTGTAGATCTCTTTGAAAAGCCATTCACATATCTTTAGTATGCTAACTTTTTTAACTGTGTAATTGATCAGCTACAAATTAATTGTGATTTAGTGCTAACTGAATAATCTCATATAGTCACATGTTAGCCATCAAAAGGGTAGTTAGTGTTTTTTTTTTAACTGATTACTAGCCTACTGCTAAACACCCATTTTTCTCATTTTCTTTCATCTAAAATAGAGCAAAATTTGCTCTAAAACAAAACAAAACAACAACAAAAACCCAATCAGGGAATATTATTCCCAACCAATTCCTTTTGAACATTGGTTTAAACCCATGGTGGTATTAAGGATTCATTTGAATTAGGGTTTTTCAGCTAATCCCAGTCTTTACCTGTGTGCTCTATTGGATCACCAGGGAACGTGGGATGGCACGCTCACTTTAATGGCCTCAGAAATGAGCAAAGACAAACTCTTGAAATCAGCAGAATTAGTAGCACATTCTTTTTTTAATTCATGAAGCTCCTTTTTAGAATTTTATTTTCTTAATTTATGAATGCTAAATGTTCTCAAACCCCTTAAATGGAATACATTGCTTTGAAATGTGGGCAAAGTGATTATTCCGCCTCAAATTGTTCTTCAGGATCTCAGAGGACCTATCTGTATTTTGAAAGGCAGCATTTGGATCATGAAGTCCGAAGTGACTCAGTGAAGTCAAAAAGCCAGGACCTGGAGTCCCTGGTCTTTGCGAAGTGAATGTGGCAGAACCTTCCAGAAGAGAGGAGCTTGTGTTGCTTGGGTTTATTTCAAAGCCACTACTTACCAGAAACTTGCATCACCTGCATTCTTCTAACTGGGGAACAGATCCCTGGTTCTTGTGTTGAGGTGCTGGTGCGTGCAGGTGTTGGCTCACACTGGAGTTGGAATCTCATGCTTCCCTTTCCATTCTCCTCTGCCTTAGGATCCTGTCACCACACTGTGATGATTAGACAAAAACCCGCTGCAGTTTATTTTCTTTTTACACAAGTTACATTGTGAAGGGACTTTTAAGCTAAAAGAAGGAAAGCTCTCTCTTTGTTAGAAACAGCAGTGTGTAGTTTCAACTTGTCTTGGACTTCCTCCGAGATGTTTTAGGATCCGGTGTAAACTTGCTGTGGTTTGCCTTTGGGCATCAAACTGTTTAGCTTGGCTCTATTATATCTGTAATTGCTGCATTTTAATAATTGCCCAATATTCTTGTCAGCAATTTGCAGTCTATATTTTTAATAGAACCATTTGCTTTTCTTTTCACAGGTTTGTGCAGACCTGGTTTAAGCCCCTGAATTAATGGACCACAACCCCACAGACCCTCTGTGGCTGTGGGCAGCGGGTGACACATGCTCATTAAATATTCCCCCTAGCCTCATGCTGCCTATGCTTTATGTGCTCCATAAAAATCCTTTGGGAAGCCATCTTCCTCTGTATCTCCTTGGAGGGTTTTGCTTTATAAAAATAGCCCTTAGCATTTGTAGAAATAGCATATTCTTTCAGAGAGTCTTCTCCTTATCGAACCATTCAGGAAATCTGATTTCTTGAAGGGAAAGCATAGGTTTCCCTATTGTTGCCAAATAGTTAAAAGAAAATTTTCTTTTTGTCTGAGGTGCTTTGGAAATATAGCAACAGAAATGTTGAACTTCAAGGGTCGATTGAAGTCAATTTTATGACTTCCAAATTAGCTCTATAATTTAGTTGGCTTTGAGACAAGACCATTGTGCCACCGATGACTTGTGCCTCAACTTCACTGGCAACTTTATTCTTTTAGTGATTCTACTCTTTAGTTTATCTCCTGTTTTTGGTCTGTTGTGTTTATTTTTTAATTAAGAAGGGACTGAACAGGTTTGACAGTAGCTAAGACTTATGTAAATGACCACACCCTAATCTTTCCACTTTATCAGTTTAATTATCTTAAAGAGAATGAACAGGTAGTGAGAAATTAGCTAATATTTACTGATTGCTTATTTTTTTATGTGTTAGGCACTTCTCTATGTATGTACTAATTGAATCCTCACTATTTATTACATCCTACCACATGATAGGTTCATTTATGAAAAGTAATCTCCCTAACATCAGTCATCACTCATTGATAGGTGGCAGGGTGGATTCACAGCTGAGCAGATTTTTAACTCCCACCATAAACCATATTCTATTCATACTAAGCTTTTATTTTTTCTATACTAAGCTTTTAATCCACCATCATATACCAAGACTGAATCACAGTGCCTCCTGCATATATAATAATTTATTTTTAAGGTATATCTAAGAAATGCTTTTTGAAGTTAGAACTTTATTTTTATTGTTTTGGATAGGTAATACTCACATATGGTACAAAGTCCAGAACCTGCTCCCTGCCACCCATGTCCCCTAATATCCAATTTTCCCTTTGTGCATAGACATTGAGTGTTACAACAGTGAAGAGCCATTTTATTTATTTATTTTTTGTGGTGCTGGGGATCAAACCCAGGGCCTCGCTCATGTCAGATAAGTGCTTTGCCACTGAACTATGCTTTCAGCCCTGAAGAGCCATTTTAAATATTTTTCTGTTAACATCTGATGAAAGACCATTTAAATGGAAACTCATTCTGTGGATGGCATTTCCTGGGTGGGGGTGACAAGGTTGCAGCCCTTCTCTGAGAGATTTCTGTGACCTGCCCCCATCCCACCTTGCCCGGGGTTTAGATCAAGCAGTCTTTGAACTTTTATCTGGTTGTTGGATAACTTTTATTGCTGATGAGAAGAAACCATACCTAGAACACAGTAGGAGCTCAATACACATTTGCTGAATTGAACAACTTTTGGGAGTTGTTCCAGATTCAGGGATAGAGGGCTGGAAAGCATACTTGGAAGCGTCTTTATGCGGTAACATGGCCACGGGAGGAATATTCAGGTTAAGCAAACCACCAGCAGACTGATTAGATTCTGGATAGGAAAAGATTGGAAAGGACCTTTGGGATCTTCTAGTTCAGAGGGGGCTGAAAGGCAGGGAAGACATATGCTAGAACGTCAGCAAATAAAATAAAAGCTTTGTCTTTTTTATGGTTCTTTTGTTTTTCAGATTGATTCTCAGTGTAATTTAATTTGATGCCTGTGATAACCCTGTCATTATAACATTAGATTGAGTCTCTAATCAGAGCTATTTCTGTTTGTGTGCTGGCACTAGGAAAGCATGTTTCGTGTCATTGTTTACTTTAGTACCACCATAAATACCATTTAGCTGGTGGTATTACAGGTGCATTTGGATTGTCTTCTGTGGTCATGATTTATCTAGTTGCGGTGGTACATGCATGTAATCCTAGCTACTCAGGAGGTTGAGATGGAAGGATCACATGAGCTCTGGAGTTTGAAGTCAGCCTGGGCAATATAGAGAGACCCTGGGTCAAAAACAGTCTCAAACCCAAAGATTTAAAATGCCAAATATGTCATTTGCTAAAGTATTTGCTATAAAAATCTTTATTTGGTTATCAGCACCTTTACCCTTGTTTGCTTGAGTACTGGCCTATCATTTTTTAAGTCAGCTTTCTTCTTTGACACTTTTCAGAAATTCTTGATTTAACTTTAATGTGTTTGTTTATGAAACAATTTTCTGTACTATGTTTTCTTATTGAAAATCGTTTATTTTTATAGGCATTTTGAACTGGCAAAAAGGGATTTTAAGGCCATTTTTGATTTGCAAAAATTGTGATCTGAAGAACTACAGGCTAAAGTGACTGGAAGTGCACTGTTGGAGAAATAAAAATGACATCCCGTTATGTGATTGCCATGTTTGCCCTGATGAGCTCTTGTTTAGCCACTGCAGGTGAGTTGTGTAATATAAATTGCATATTCATTATATTCTTTTGAATATATTATTTCTCAATATCTTCAGTTTACAAAAATTTGCGCCTTGCGATGTTCACATAAAACTTGAATATTTAGGTTCTTCAGGTAAATAAAATATTTCACTACTATATTGATATATATGTTTGCCTATGCTAGTCATTCCAATATCAGTGATACAGATACTTGCTAACCTTGTTTAGGCAAGTAGAGAACAAATATGCTAAATGCTAATAATTAGCCCCACTTTAATTTTTTTATATGCATAAATTATACTTACATTGTTGTCTTTAAATAAGAATTTTAAGAAAGAAGCTTTTTATTCTTTTTCTCAATTACAAAGTAAATATGCCTTCTTGATGAGTTGACACTCTTGGCATGGAATGCTTGGGAGGTACTTAATTTTGTCTATTTCTTATTTATATATATATATGTGGTTTGGTTCTGGGGATTTAACCCAGGGGCATTTTATCACTGAGCCACATTCCCAGCCCTTTTTGTTTTTTATTTTGAGACAGGGTTTCACTGAGTTGCTTAGGGCCTTGCTAACTTGCTGAGGCTGGCTTTGAACTTGAGATCCTCCTGTTTCAGTCTCCCAAACCACTGGGATTATAGGTGTGCCTGGCTAATTTTGTGTATTTCAGATATTTTAGCATGTAACTTTTTGAAAAGTAGAGGAAGGGACTGGGGATGTTGCTCAATGACTTACTTAGCAAGTGCGAAGGCCTAGGTTTGAAACTTAAAGCTGCAAAATGCATGAGTCAAGAAAACAGAGAAATTCATGTTTCTTAGGGACCATCAGAGTATGAAGTTGGAGCTGAGAAGAAGCAAATGATATGTTGGAATGTTGTCCCTTAAGTAAGAGTGTCAGATCCCTTACCCCAACATCTTAGTGTTCCTTGTCAGGTTTACTTAATAAATTCGGAAGCTTGATGTGCTCCATTTGTCGTAATTTGCTTTGTGTCTTTTCCCTAATGGCTGCATAAACTAATATGTTGGATCAGTTTTGGAAACTGGCAGGTCTCAACAAGAAAAGCATTGACTTGAAAAATGATTAGCCCCTTGGTTTTGGCTGTTGACTTGCACATGCACATAGGAGGGGTAATAATGACCACTTACTGAGTATGTACCACAGCCAGCCACTGGGCTGAACCATTATAGAGTATAAAAATGCATAAGGATATTTTTATTTAATGAGCTCAGATAATCACAACTCTGAGTTAGGAATTATAATTTTTGCCACTTTATAGGTGATGAAATGAGATATGAAGAGGTTAGGTAACTTTCAGTGTCATGTAGCAGCGAAGTGGAGGATTTTACATCTGTGCTCTTAACCAGGGTATTATACTGAAGAAACCATCCCATCATGAGGGCTTCCATAGCCTCAGACCAGGGGTGGTATGTAGGCAGGCTGAATGGAAGTCAGTTGGGAGAAATTGGCTTATGAGGCTGGAAAGTAGAATATTCTCTTCATTGCACATATTTTGAAAGAAAGTTGCTCAGATTTGGGTTTCCTTTTGAATGCCAGTGTGTAAATTTGAACTGCTCATTCTTCTGTGTTAGTGTCTGTTAGCAGTTTCATTTTGTCTCATTATTGAAGAGTTATTTGCCTTGTAGCCTGTGTATTAAAATGGGTCTTAATTAAAATCATCTTGAAAATTAGTAGCAAGAGAGAAGATGAAGAGGAAGAGAGAAAGAGAAACATCATGCTTTGATAACAAGGTGTGAAACCACCTCAGGTGGCTCTGAGCAGGGCTTTCTGCTTTCATTGATGCCCAGATCAGACTGAAAAACACATTGAAGAAGGTCCTTCATGGGAATGTGGAGAGGTTGATGGCCTTGTACAACCTTGATGTTTTTGATAGCAAATAAGTTTTGTTTAAAAATAACTTCCTTCCTCTTTCAAGCCATTGGGAAAATATTGTTTTGAGTTGTATACATGCTCAAAGCTTTTTAGAAGTGGAAGGATAGTAGAATTGCAGATTTTTTAACAGCACAAGGTAACGGATAAATAGCACAGGGATAGGGAGGTCTTTAGCGTAAAGTTTGTTGGTTGTTACTGTTTTTTAACCAAATAGGCCAAATGAACAAAGAAGTTAGGGGAAAATGTTTTGTATATGCTGATACCTAGTAGCTTTCTATGTAGGTGCTGCATACTTTACCAAATGATTTTTGGGGCATTATGGATGAGTTGAACTTCAAAAAGATAGTAATAATAATGAATATTTAAAGATTATTTACTATCAAAGTGCTTTATCTAATTTTATCCTTATAATACCATAAGATGTATAGATGGTTTGGTTATCTTGTTTATAGATGAGGACACTGAAGCACAGAGGAATTAAGTAACATCCTGAAGGTCACACAGCTAAGTGTAATGGATTTAATCATAAACCTAATAAGTCTAGATCTGGAAATTAAGCCATTAAAACTTGTTTTCCCCCCGTGGTACTGGGGATTAAACCCAGGGGTGCTTAACCACTGAGCAACATCCTTCCTTAGACCTTTTTTATTTTGTGACAGGGTCTCACTAAGTTACTGAGCACCTTGCTAAATTGCTGAGACTGGCTTTGAACTTGCGATTCTCCTGCCTCAGCCTCCCAAGCTGCTGGAATTACAGGCATGCACCTGTATGCACTAAGCCTGGCTGAGCCTTTAAACTTCTGTACTATAGAAGAATATTGATCAGAAGGGTGTTTGTTTTGAAAGAATGATAATGGGTTTGCTTTGCACCATCTATGTCTTCTTGAAGCATTAAGTTAATCACTTATTCACTGAATCATTGCTAAATGCCAACATAGTACTAGATTTTTAGGGCTACACAAAGAAATGTAAGACTTATTCCTGACCTTTGTGTACTTTAATTATGTTTGCAAAATATGACTATATAACAAAATAATCAATGCAGGATGAATTCCAAGTAAAACCCAGAAGATCTCAGAGGGGTCAGAAGGGGAAGCCCTTGTGGACCAGAGCAGCCAACAAGGGCTTTGTGGAAACTCTAGTCTTCAGCTTTGTCCTCAGGCTAGACTGTCCAGGAAGAGAAAGATTCTGGACTGACCAGTTGGGAGAACCATGCCTGGCACATACTTGACATTTAGTGCTTGACTTTTTTTCTTTTTCTTTTTTTTTAATGAATGGATGACCTGGAGAATGGTGCAGGCATAGAGCAGGAGGTCTACGTGGAAAGAAGGGAGTAGATTGCGGAGGACCTTAACTATCAGAGCAAGGCTTGCGGATTCCATCCTGAGGTTTGGATTTTCTCCATCCTCTGTGGTCCAAGGCATGCATCATAGAATTCAAACTGGGCCTCCAACAATGAGGCTGTGAACATAGCCTCATCAGCTTCAAACACAACAGTCCTGGGACACAGACTGACTTTTATCAAGGGCTTGCTCTCTGCCAGCTAGTTAATTTTGTTTTAATAAGACAACCCTATGAGGTGGGTATTATTATGATTATCATCATCTACAGTTTATAAACAAGGAAGCTGAGACTCAGTTTGGTTAATAGTGTGTACAGTGTCCTGTGACTAATAAGTTAGAGCTGGAACTTAGTCTGAACAGTTGACCGTCAATTCATCAGTTCAGCTGAAGGTCGCTATATTAGTGCCTTCTCTAGGAAGACCCTCATGTGGAATGAGCAAACCTATTAGCTTGACTCTAAGTTCCAGGTGAGCAGCCACCAATGATACATCCTGGAATCAGATGAAACCCCTTTGGCCTCACAAAAGATGGGTAGAGCTGTCTGGGCAGAAAGACCCTCCAGTAATCTTCGTTATTTGTATTCCCACTTCATGGAAATGGCCTTGAAGCTCTACATCGGAGTAAAGGCATAGAGTTCTTGGTAGCAGAAGAGGTAAAAGAGGTAAAAGGCTCCCTGTAGATTCTGGGAGGGGGCAAGCCCAGTGGAACATGAAAAATGAGCCCAAGTTACTCGAGTAAGAATCTGCTTGCTCCAGCCCTGCGGGTTTGGCTGGCTGGTCCCTGAAAGCTTTTCTTTTCCTTCTCTGCTTGCGGTGGAGGGTGAAGAAGGCAGGGGGCAGCAAGCCACAGCCCAGGGTTAGTGGTTGCCTCCACGAAATTCATCCTTTCCTCCCTCCCTTGTTCTGTGGTGGTTGTGTAGCATTGAGAGGAGGGAGGCCCTGCTCTTGGTGAAAGCATGCTACATAGGAACCATATTGCCTCCTGATTAGAATGGCCTGAGGTTATTTGTTGGCACTTTATCTTGAGTCCTGTGATCTATCTTATGTAAGAAAAGTGGGAAGTTTGAAAAATAAATGCTTGCTTCTGCAGGCTTAAGACTCACTACATTTTTTACTTTAAAAACGGTTCTTACACATCTTTAAAAAATATTAGCTGCTGCCTCTGAGGCTTGGCAGTGTTAGGTAGGGCTGTGTTTCCAGGAGTTTTAATAATGAGAAAAAGAGGCATGCATGGAGAATTCAAGGAAGTAAGTTTGGTTGGAAGGGCTGGATTTGGCAGCATTCCATGGGCCCCTGTGCCAGGTTGGAAGAGGTCTGTCGAGGTGAGCTCTGCAGAAACACTGCTGGCATCCTTGCTAGAGGCTAAGATGGACACCTGGTTCCCTCATTCCACTGTCTCGATTTGGTGCCCAGATGTTCCATTTTGGAATCTTGTCCACAACCTGCATACACACTTCTATTGAGAAAATATATTTCTTTTCATCACTGTTGGATATACCTGAAATCCCAGGTAGAGTCCACGGGAAAATTGAGACATTTTTAGTCTGAGCTGTTTTCTTGCTAAGAAAGCTCAAAAGTCTTTGTGTCTGTGGGACAGTGAACAGAGATGCCAGCTGGTTAATGCTTGGTCCGGAATGGGACAGCTGGCAGCCTTGCAGAGTAAGTAAACTAATAATAATATCATATTGTATTTATAGTTTGCAAAATGCTTTTATATGTAGTACTTCATTTGATCCTCCCAGCAGTCTCTGGAGTAGGCAGGTATTACTTTCTTCATTTCTAGAATGACAAGTAATGAGGCTTAGAGCAAGTGAGTGATATAGAAAGATGATTCAACTCTCAGTTAAACCAGAACTCACACTTTGGCAGACAAACTGCTCCAACAGATTCTTATGTGTTTTCTGCTGCCAAGCACCCCTTAGCACCTCACCCCCAGCACCTCCTTCCACAGTGCAGCCAGGCGCTCTCCTAGGCACGTGGCAGGTATTAGTTCATTTAATCCCACCAGAAACCCTGTGAGAGGAGTATTTATTATTTTCCTATTTTTGTTATTATTACTACTGCCACCATGGCTAATATTATTATAACACTCATTTTAGAAATGAGGAGACCAGAATTTAGGGAATTAAATATAATATATAATGAGAAGCAAATAAAGAAATAAGCAGAGAAGCAGACTCCAGAGTTCATGCTTTTTCTGTTATGCTGCCCAAAAGGAACTGGCATTCTTTCAAAAAATATAATTAATTTTTAAATTTACTTTTTAATTGACAAGTAAAAATTGTGTATCTTTCAGGTGTACAACATGATGTTTTGTTATGTCTATAACATACATGTTTGCATTGTGGAGTGGCTGAATCAAGCTGTTTAACTTATGTATTACCTCGCATGCCATTTTTTATGGTGGATCCTTAAAATCTATTCTCTTACCAGTTTTCAGGTATTAACTGTAGTCATCATGATGTACTATTCAGCTCTTGAATTTGTTCTTCCTAACTGAAATTTTATATTCTTTGACCATATCTCCTCAATCCTTCCCAGTCCCAGCCTCAAGTAGCCATCATTTTACTCTCTGTTTCTATGAGTTTGACCTTTTAAAATTCCACATAAGAGTGAGATGATTATGTAATATTTGTCTTTCTGTGCCTGGCTTATTTTGCTTAATATAAAATCCTCTACTTTTGTCCATGCTGTAGCAAATGACAGGGTTTCTTTCTTTTTAAAGGTTTAGTAGTACTCCATGATGTTTGAATACCCCTTTCTCTTCATTCATTCATCCTGCACTCTTTCTCTCGGTCTTGAATTAGTGGCCCATGAACCTCAGGGTTTCTCTTCTCTGCCAACTGAAGGATCCAAGGTTTTAACTCCTAAAGGCAGGAAGCAGGGAGGGTGCTGACTGACAGCCACACCAGGGAATGTAAAGGATGGAGGATGATGGGGTTTGGGGTATATCTCAGTGATACAGCACCCCCCCTGGGTTCACTCCCTAGTACTGGAAAAGAAAAAAGATGTCTTCTCTTTCCTGCTCCTAGATCTTTGGATATAATTAGTTGATTTGGTCTGTGATTATTTTTAATATTGTCTTTACTTTTGCATTTAATTCTGATTTTGGAAACTCAGGGAATGCCCATTATTAATTTTGATGCCAGTTATGACCAGGATGCCAATTTATTTTAAAGAGTAAAGAATTGTTCCTGAAAAGACCAGAGTGGGTGAAGTGTTGCGCATTTAGGACACTCCCATGTTCTCTTTGGATATAACCATGCACATCAAGCATTGTGAAGTTTCCCTTCTCCCCATCTTCTTTAGGTTTTTGCATAGAAACAGTACATATAAACATTCATGAGCATGCAAGCACACATACACAGATGTACACACACAATTTGGACAGTTAGTAGTAGTCAAGAAAGATGAGTTCATTTCTCAAAGATTCCTTTTCCCCGCAAAGGCCTGTGTACGTGTGGGTAAAATATATCTACATAAAAAGGACTTTTTCTTCTTTTCACTTGCAAGGAGAGTTTACTAATAGCTAGTTGGGTGACTGGATGTACATATAGTGTAGGAAAGATGGTTACTATATCCATAGATTTGATGTCACTAAGGCAACAGGATCCAAGTTTCTCCTTCCTTTTCATCCTTTTCCTAGGCTATGTCATTGCTACCCTGCTTTCTGAATTTTTGATTTGTTTGGATTATTTTAGTATACCAGCTATGGTTTGTTTTACAGTGATCAACATTTTTATCAGGACAGAGCTATCCATATGTGACTACATAACTGTTTAATTGCTGAAAGTTTATACTATGACACAATTGTGTGCAGAGGAAATTAGGCTTTCTTATTTGTTTGCTTTGGTAACTAATTCCTGATACTCTGGGGGGGCACCATGAATCACTGATAGAGCTGAGAGCATGCTGGTTTTGGAAATGATGTAGGAGCAGAGAGTGTCCTGGAAAGTGTCCCAATATGAACCTTTCCTCTAGGAGTGACCCTGCCGGTGGCACCTGCTTTGCACTGAGGCACTTGCCCCATTCAAATGATTGGCCCACTCTGCACCATATCCATGTGAACCACTGGCTTTCATTCTCTTTAAAATGTCATTACCAGAGTGATCTAAGAAAAATTGATCTGAAGTCCAATCTAGTCATATTTTTATTTTCTGAGAGAGTGCTATAAACCAGGTAGAATTTTAGAGGGTTTAAAAACGCACTTGCTCTTAGAAGTTTTCTTCTAAGAAATAGGCAGCAGGTGCTCTGGGGACTGAAGCCCAGCTCTTCTACTGCCCTATCCTGAAATCTTAAAAAAAAAAAAAAAAAAAAATGTGGCAGAGGGGGTGGAGGGGTGTGTGGAAAATCTTACTACCCTCAAAGGAAAATTCTGATTTTAAAACAGTTTTGAAGTTATTCTGTCTGTTGGCAATGAGGGGAACCATATATGGCAAAAGGAAAAAGTTTCAGTAATACTTGCTTCCAGTTCTTTGTGCCGTTTCCCTTTGTCCTCAAGCCTGAATAGCTTTGTCCTAGTTTAGAGGAGCCATCAGAAGGAAGACCTTTCTTTCTTCAGGCCCATCCGGAAGGATGCTGAGGAAAGTGGGGCCACAGCTTCTGGAGTCAGCCCCTGTACTGTTCTTTCCACCAGGATGCCACTGGGCTTCTCTGTGCTTTCCTGTGAAGAGCTTCCCAGTGGGTGTGTCTGTGTGTGACAGTTGTGTAGTTTTGTTGCTGAAAGTTTTAACTACATATCACCATTTTTTGATTTGTATTTTCCTTCTACTTTTAAATAACTGCTATGTTTTAGATAGAACTTGTAGACTTGTCAATAAACTGAGTAACCTGCTGAGTCTCAGGTAATTTTCTGACTTCTGAGGCATGGAAAGGGAGAAGGGATTTCAAAGTTAGTGCAGAGAATGAGGGTTTTCCATCAACATAGTTAAATTTTCGAAAGTGCTTATTGATTCATTGATTCAATGAGCATTTATTGATCACTTGTTGAATTTGAGACACTATTCCAGGTATTGGAGATAACAGAAGGGAAAAAATAGACAAAAACTCTTGTCCTCAAGAAGCAAGTCTCTAGTGGGGAGAGATAGATCAAAAACAAAACAGTCATTCATATTTTAGCAATGGAGAAAAAGCAAAAAGGCTAGGGATTATTAGTGGGGGTGTATGATTTAAAGTCCGGTTAGGGACTGGGGGTATAGCTCAGTGGTAGAGCACTTGCCTAGCATGCAGGAGACCCTAGTTTTACTGCCCAGCACAGGGGGGGGAAAGCATTAATTAAAAAAACTTGGGATTGTATCACTAATAGAGTGCACGTTTAGCATGCACAGGGCCCTGGATTGAGTTCCTAGCATGTGCATATATGCATGCGTGCGTACACACAGATGCGTGCGCGCGCGCGCGCGCACACACACACACACACACACACACACACACACACACAAAGTAAGGGAGGCTTCACTCAGATGATTTTGAAGCAAGGTTTGAAGGAAAGGAGCTAAATGAATATCTCAGGACAGAGCGTTATAGGCAGAAGGAAAAGCACAGAGGTCCTAAGGTGGGAGTTAGCTTGAAGTGCCCAAGCAAGCAAGCAAGCCAGGTGGCTGCTGGAGTGGCAAGTCAGAGTAACTGGAGGGTGGGGAAAGTTGGGCTGAGGGTTCATTGGTATGTGTGGGGCTACATATAGATTAGGGCCTTGTTGGTCATCATACAATTTTTTTCCCCCCTGAGTGAGATGGAGCCATCTGAGGGTTTGAGCAGAGGAATGATATGATTGAAAAGATGTTTTAATAGGATCATTCTGGTTGCTGTATTGAAAAGGACTGTAGAGCAAGGGTGGATTTGGTGATACTTTTGGTTGGCTGCTTTAATAACATATTAAGGCAAGAGATGATGGTGATCAGGATCACTTAAAACAAGGAAGGATCTTTGGGAGTGATATGCTTATGAAATTGAGAGTGACAATTCTGTGATATTTTTTTCAACCTAACAGGTATTCCTTTTGGGGAGAAAAGAGGATAATGATTTATTTCTCACATTAGTGGAGTACTGTGCCATAAGCTAATAGTAGAGATAAGTACTTCTACACAACAGTAAAAACTGTATCTTAAAACAACCTCCACAAATCATTTAAAGACAATTTATTCACACTGAGTGACTATCCTTGAAAAAAATCATTGTGTTAAAATCCTGAACCTCTCTTCCCAGTTTACTTTCCTTCCTGGTTGCCAAGTCTCGTTCTTTTCATTCCTCAAAAGTCTTATTACCTTTTGCAGAAGTGCTTCTTATAGTGTTTTAAGGTGGTGCTTCAGAGAAATGCAGTCACATCCAACTTTATATAGTAAATAAGTCTTTCTTAGTTGTGTGTAAGCCCATTTTTATAAGTTATACTACTTATGAAGTATGAACAAGGAGTTTGATATAGTAGTTTTTTTTCTATAAAGAAAATAGTCACTTTTAAATATGGATACTTATATTGATATTGCCTAAGGCAAGGCATACTCATCTTGCTTGTGGAGTAGGAAGTTTTGCTTTTTAGAGTTGGAAGTTATAAACATTCATTAGACCAGTGCTTCCTAAACTTTGAGGTGCATAAGGATCAGCCGGAGACCTTATTTAGAAGGCAAATTCTGTTTCAGCAGGTCTTGATAGGTCACAGGTTGTACATTTTTTAAGTAGACCCATATGCTGCTGATATTGTTGCTCTGAGGACCACATTTGACTGTATAAATCATCTGTTTTCTCAGTGTACAAATTTAACAGAACCTGCTGCCACCCAGACAATTGCTTAGTGTCATAAAAAAACTAGGTTTTAGCATGCTTTTGAAATGCTACCTTGAAAACCTTTTTGGTAAATTCATTTGGGTCAAAGGGAGTTATGTGCTAGAGAGGAAATTGGTTCCACAGACACCTTTAGCTCCTGACTGTCCATGGGGTACACACACAGAGGCCATGTGCATCTTTCACCAGCTGGGGCTGCACCTTGATGCAATCGGTGCAGTTGTTAAAGCAGGAACCCTCTGCCTTCATTTATTCCTTTAATATGCCTTTTTTGCCTGGTCCAACTTCTTGCCTTGTAACTTGGTAGACCATGGTAGGAGGCTTGTGTTGACTTGGTGAAGGTGGGGACATTCAGACAGGTGGCTGTGGCTGAGGGACTCTAGTTAATGTGGGAGGATATTGATTGACTAGATAAAAGAAGGAGTTGAGATTTCTCTGGGAGGCTGGTTCTAAAAGTTAATGGTAAGTTCTTCATGACTTCCTACTTCATTCCTATAATCCGAATCCAGGCTAGAGTTTTAAAATTTAATATTTCCTTTTAGAAGGGAAAAATGGACCAAAGTTTTTACTGATTCCTATTAAGCATGCTGACACCATATTTATTATAAATTGGGATAAGACAATGAAAAGATTTAACCTTTGTGACCAAAAAGTTGTGTGTTGAAATAACTTCATTTATTTACCATTGATAAATCTGTAAGTTTTCCTGATTCACTTTCTCAGGCCTTGTCACTGTTATTAGGGGCGCCATGTACAACCTCACTATGGCCAGAGCTCACCATAAGCCCCAGGTGCTGGTCATTCTGTTTTTGAGAAATTGAAAAGTCCAGAGGAATGCAACAACATTTTTACTTTTTTGCCCCCTGCTAGCTTTTTTTCTAGGCCTCCCAAAAATGTGTTTATCTTGTTGGCCATGCATGTGGAGCAGTCTGGAATTCTGTGTAGCATTAGATAGTGAAAAAAACAGAAAGATTTTCCACATGACTGACGTTATGGGATGAGAAATCTTGGATTATGCAAGACTCTTTGATCAGAAGAAGAGAATCCTGGATGAGACTTTTTTTAAGATCTATATATTTAAAACTATATATCTTTTTTCTTTCATAAACCAGTCTTTTGGGGGTGGAGGGGTGAGGGTGTAGACTAGAAGCAGTACCAGTAACTTTTCGGCACTAAATTCAGAACTTCTACTCATTAGGAGAAAAAAAACATCTTTAGGGTAAAAGAATAGCTTGAACTTTAAGAGCTTGATACTTTTTTATATAATTTGAGAGGAGGTCTTTCATATTATAGAGGATCTCAAGGACTCGACTCCAGCAGGCCACCACCTTTGTCACTCCAGGATTGTTTGCAAAGACAGCTTCACTGTCTGTCAGGGACCAGGTCTCAGCCTGGCCCTGGCTGGTGGCCCGGGAATCTGTGTCCTCCGTTTTTGCCAAGCTTAATTAGCTCTAGAAATACACTATCAAAAGCTGTCTGGCGACATTTCATTAATGATACGGGGTGAATTCAAAAGCACTAATTAATTGTGTTAGATTATTTGCAAAGCCCATGCTGAAAAACCTAATGCCTGTAGGAGAAAGTTGGCAGAGAGGTTGTGCAGAGATTAGCCTGGACCTTAGCCTGCTCAATTGCCTTTTGGAGTTGGGCCAAGAGGGGAGTTGCTTTTCTTTTAGGAGAAGTGCATGTGACCATATTCTTCACTAAATTGCCAGTTGAGTGCTCCAGGTCCTTGGATGATAGAGCTCATGTGGACCTTTGCAGATCTAGAGAGCCCAAAGGGCATCTTCAAGAGCTTTTGCATGTTTTTTGTTTTGTGAGAGAAACATAATCACTTAACATTCATTAACTAAATAAATACTTCCCAAGGGCCTCTTAGAGAGAGGGAAGGGAGCTCTAGTTTATTGTGAAACAATTCTGATGTTAAGTGTTAAATGTTCAAAGGCACCAGGATCATACTTCTAAGTAGCCTCTCTTGCTCCCCAAAATCAGATTCCTCTTGTCCTCTATTTAAGTGGCTCAGGGCAATAAAAAGTGAAATTTTTCTTCTTTTTTAGAAGTTTTTTGGAGACAAATTCCTATTATGTTGCCCAGGCTGGCCTCAACTCCTGGCAACCCTCCTGCCTCAGCCTCTCAAATAGCTAGGACTGTACAAGTTGCACACCACTGTGCCTGGATGGCAAAAGTGGATTTTTCAACTGCTGCTGCATTTGGAAAATGATGTTTAAAAGAATCTCAATTTGAAATCATGCACGTGTCAACTGAAGTTCAGGGCATACTGAATGATAAAGAGAAAAACAGGTTTACATGATTTTGCTACATTTGGCATATCTTATAGAATAGCAAATGCCTAGAATTAGCTCAGCCTCACAAATTATAGAAAAAGTATAGACATCCCTGTCCCTTAAACATAGAGATTTTTTGAGTCAGTGCCAGTTTCTGTTGACTCTGAGGCAATGCACAGTTGAAGAAAGTGTAGAAGAGTATTTCAGACTTATCTTAGAGCCAATCAAGTGTTGTTTAAATAAGGGAACTGTGTATAGCTCTGTTTGAAAACATCTATCCAGAAATCTTCCAATTCCTAGGCCTGGCCCTGCCTTGCACTGACAGCTCTCAGTGTCTTTTCCTGTCCTTCTGGATTTGGGCAGCTGTGAGTAAGTATTTATATACAAATCTCAGACCAAATTTTACTTTATTAACATGATTCAGAAGAAAAGAATTCTAATGAGTTTCAGAGGACTGTTCCAAGCCATTTCGTGATATTGTCAGATCTTCCTGAACTTAAGGAAGGCCCAAGAAAATCTATTTTTTTCTGTTTATTACTCCATTTGGAATATATTGGACCAAGCTTAAGTGAATGCCCCAGGAGAGAGTGGCCTGGTAGAAGGATTTATTCCTGAGTATACAGCAGCCTCTCTGTTTACTCTGTGTGAGGCAGGCTCTCCTGAAACTGGACAACCTGCTTCCTCCTCAGCCATAGGCCCACAGTAGCAGCTTTGGACTCAGCCATTTCTGGAGATGATCCACAGCCAGCTGTATGGAGTTGACAAGATCAAAGCCCTCAGAGCTATGAGGGATCATGAAAGATATTTTAAAAGTTGGAAACAAGGTCCTTGAACTAATAAATGGCTAGGATTTTTCTCTGGGAAAATAATATCAAGGCCTACTGGTATATTCCAGTTAAGCTGTGAGATACCTGAATAATGTTATTACTAATAGCTAAATTGAAAAATTTAAAAACTGATTTTTCTTTAAAAAGATGAAACAAAACCCAAGGCGGATCTGAAATAACCATGGCCATTTGCATTTAAATATATTTGAGATGAAGATAGGGCCTAGGGTTTGCCAGTGATAGAATGAAAAGTGCTCAGAATCTATAACTTGTTGTGTCTTTTGTTATTCATGAACATGGTATACCCTTTAATTGTCTAGGTTTTGTTTAATTTTTTTCTGTAGTGCTTTTGTAGTTTTCAACAGTGTATGTGTGTGTGTGTGCGTACACACACGTGTGTGCATGTGCGCTAGAGATTAAACACAGGGCCTCATGCATGCAAAGCACATGTTCTGCCAGAGCTACACCCCCAGCTCTCAGTAGTTTATTTTGAAAATTACAGTGTGCTCAGATATAATATTGCTTCATCTTGTTTGTTTCATTAGACTTAAGTTCTAGAACCTATTTTATAGCTATAATTCTGTCCTCTTCAAATCACTCTTTATCAATCATGATGAAAACTAATATTCCCTCTGGACATCTGGAAAGTGAGCTCAGTTGCAGGTAAACCAAGGCCAGTAGCAAAAGTGAGTTTTTGACCTGGCTGACTTTGCTTTAAGTTGTAGGAACTCAAAGCTCAGTATGTCCTATAAGGAATATGTTCTTTAACTGAGGCTCAAGACAAGTGTTGCTGAGCAGGGGAAAGTCGTAGCATCTCTTCACTGCAGTAAAATGAAAATCCTTGTTTCTTTGAACTAAAAGTCAAAAGAAGTAAAGGGCAGCTCAGAACCCAAAGATTATTCAATTGTTGTAAACTTTTGTCAGGTCTTTGGATTTTTCCCATCACAGTTTTGCTAGTGCACAGTTACTGCAGTAAAATTTCATTTTGAACTTATGAGGATTTTGCAGAGATTTCACCCTCCAAATATGGGTACTATCTGAGGACTTTATCGAGGTGAACAGTGACTGCGAAACTATTCCACTTTCATTTAGGGAAAGTAATTCTCTACTGCAATGTCAAGATTGGTCTGGACAGAGACATTGATGTTGCAGATTAACTCTTTTAACCAGTAGTTCTCAAATTGTGGTCATGATTTGAGACTTTTACAGGTGCCTCAACAGGAATCAAGTTGGCACTTCACGTTCATCTAAACACCTGACTACCAGTTTCTTTATTGTTTTTGATGAAGGAATAAGACCCTTCAAATATATGCCTCTTTTATATTCTGAATGATGAAATGGGAAGTCCGCAGGTACCACTTCTACATTTTAAAATATGATGGTTGCCTTGAGGAAAAGTGCTTCTGTAGTTATTTGAATTCTGAGCTGAACTAATCTGTTTTTCATGAGACACGATTTTACTTAAAAGAACAACAGACAGACAAATGATGGTTATCCAGACTTTGGAATTTGGCAGGCACTTTTTTGACAAAGTATAAAGTGGGCCTGTTACTTCAAGGAAAACAACTGACAGTATTTGTTGCCAATGATAAAATCTTATTTTTCCAACAAAATCAAAATTTTGGAAAACTTTTATCCACCACCATGAATGATAGTTTCTCAGTAGTTGAATACTTTTCTGATGAGGTCAAGGGAGATACTGTTAACAAATGTGATTAAAAAAAAAAAAAAAACACTATATAATGAAATGTCTTATTGGGCTTATTTGTATAACTCAGTAAGTAAACTATTATTTTCTAGATGACCGATGTATGATGTTATAAAAATTGTGCATGGGTAGGAGAGTCAACATCTTAAGGGCACAATATAGAGCAGTTGACTTTTAAAAACCTTTTTATTTTTAGATAATTTTAGATTTACAGAAGTGTTGCATAAATAACACAGAATTCTTTTATTTCTACCACTCAGCTTTGCCTTATGATAATATCTTACATATAACCATAGAACAATGGTCAAAACTAAGAAGTGAATGTTGGTACAATACTATTAACTAAAGTATGAAATTTATTTGGATTTCATGAGTTTTTCCACTAATGTTCTTTTTGTTTCAGGATGCAACCTAGGATCACACATTGCCTTTAGTTGTCATGTATCCTGAGTCTTATCCAATCTGTGACAGGTCCTTGGTCTTTCAGTGACCTTAACATTTTTGAAATATATGGAAGAACATCCTTCAGTTTGGGTTCATCTGATGTTCTCTCATGGTTACAGTGAAGTTATACATTATTGGGAAGGACACCATAGAAGTGATGTACGCTTTTCAGAGCATCAGATCAAGGGTACCTTATGTTGGTTGCATTTACTGGTTATGTTAACCTTGGTCACTTGGTTAGAATGGTGTCTGACAGAATGCTTTGCCACGAAGTTACTATTTTTCACTTTGAAACTACTCAATAGTTGAGGGAAAGCAATGGATTTTAATGGAGTAGGGTTTTAAAAGTTCATTGTGGAACTCAGATGCTGTATTGCAACAAACCTTAAGAAATGGCATTTGTTGAATTGAGGTATAATATCAAAGAGGAAATAGCCACAAGTGCATGTGAAAAGACTATTAATCTTTGTAGCTCCAGTTGCTTATATAGTCAGTCCTCAATATCTACAGGTTCCACATCCAAGAATTCAGCCAATCATAGTTCAAAAATAATGGGAAAAAAAGCGTCTATACTTAACATATACAGATTTTTTTTCCTTGTCATTATTTCCTGAACAAAATAGAGCTATTTGAATAGCTCTTACATTGTATTAGCCATTATCAGTCATCTAACAAATTTTTTGGGTGGTCCTGGGGATTGAACCCAGGGCCTTGCATATGCTAGGCAAGTGTTCTATCACTGAACTATATCTTCTGCCCTCATTTTAAGTAACCTATAGATAATTTTGAAGTATCCAGGAGGATGTGTGTAGGTCCTGTGCAAATACTGTGCTATTCTATGTAAGGAACTTGAGCATCCACAGGTTTTAGTGTCTGAGGGGGTCCTGGAACCAATCTACTGAGGATACTTTGGGACAACTGTATCTGTGTGAGTCCACATTTCTTCATATCCTTCAACCAGAACAGGGTATCGCAACAAATTGAATGCAGAAGTAGATCTGAAAACCCAGCTGTCTTTTATTAAGCAGACATTGAAGAGATGTGCAAAAATGCAGAACAATGCTGCTCTGCTCACTAAATTATGCTTCATTTCAGAAAACAATTATTTTTCACTAGCAATACTATTTATATTAACGTGCAGTGAGTTTATTGTTGATTTTGAATGAATTATGATTTTTTTTGTGGTACTGGGGGTTGAACCCAGGAGTATACTACCACTGAACTACATCCACAGCCCTTTTAATTTATTTTTTTTTAATTTTAAGACAGGGTCTTGCAGAGTTGATGAGGCTGGCCTCAAGCTTATAATCCTCCTGCTTCAGCCTCCCAAGTCACTGGGATTACAAATGTGCACCACTGCACTTAACTGAAGTAATAAAATATTTCAAAAATTAGTTTAAATTTCGATTGTGGTAAACATTGGTGCATGTAACTCAGAAAAAAAATCTCTTTGAGGTCCCCAGAAAATTTTTTTCTTTTTTTTGAGACAAGCTATCATTATGTTGCCCAGGCTGGTCTCAAACTTCTGGGCTCAAGTGATCCTCTTGCCTCAGCTCCATGAGTAGCTGGGATTACCAGCAAGCACCACCATGACCAGTTAGTCCTCAGTAATTTAAAAGCACAAAAGAATCCTTAAACCAAAAAGTTTCAGAGTTGCTGCTTTCTGAATAATACAGAAAAGAAAACTTAATGGAAGGAATCTTTTCTTCTGACCCAAATAAAGATTTAATGCAGGGGCTCCACCAAGGAGTCTTGACATGAGTTAAAGCCACTTAGCCTCCCTGCATTAATCAGCTGGCAGATAAGGGAGATTTCCCACATGATCCCCAATTTTCTTCAACTCCAAACTCTGT
This sequence comes from Sciurus vulgaris, assembly GCF_902686455.1. Classification (NCBI taxonomy): domain Eukaryota; kingdom Metazoa; phylum Chordata; class Mammalia; order Rodentia; family Sciuridae; genus Sciurus; species Sciurus vulgaris. Next base: position 79,579,492 of record NC_136461.1, on the reverse strand, counting down.
GATTTGAAACCACTGTCACTCAAAGATGCTTTCTTGCCAGCACAAGCATTATGGAGCAATATAGCAATTGCCCAGGTGTGGCATTTGCAAGGTTAGAGATGAAGAGGGTATGATGTGGTAATATTTGTGAGGAAGGGATTTGAGGACTTTGTTCTGACTTTTTAGACCTGTAAAAGTGATTTCTTTCAAAATTCCCTTAAAAAAACCTAGAAGTTTTAATAGTTCTTGTATTTTACTATGATGGGAAAGATTTTAAATTATTAGGGTATTTTCATCAGTTTATGTATATCACAAATAAAAAGTACAGCATTTCCTAGAAATTTTCTGCTGTAATGTTGTGTATGTGTATAAATCTATTTCATGTGAATATTTATAAATTTTATGTAAATAATTTTAATTTGTTAATCGGTTCTTAATATATTACCAATTTCAAAATTGAAGCAGACTCAGGTTGTATATTTGCTATATGCTTTTAATCTTTTTGAAGTTAATTTGCTATTTTGTGCTTAGACTTTTTAAAGAAATTGATTACTAAAAACTTCAAATATCATTAATATTTGTAAATTCAGATAAAAAAATACACTCAAGCTGGGATGTATCAAGAATCTCAAACTTTGGAGCTCACGTTTTTCTTTTGTACTTTAAGTGGACTTACAGGAGACTTGATGGCTCAGTTTTTCAAATGAGGGGAGGGGGAATCCAATAGTATCTTGTCATATTAAATATCAGTTTAAATCAGTTTTTAAACAGGATCCTGCATTTCCACAAATTGGATTTTGTAATGGAAACTGCCACAGTTAAGGGCCAGCTTTGTCATAATCACCAATTTGGGCATTGATGATATTTAGCAGAAATATAAATATCTAATGCAGTGTGTGTTTGTTATACTGTCACAGGAAAAATGTTGTGACTGATTCTGAGCCAGATTCTTGTAGTGTTTAAGCTACTACTTGGACCTGAGATTTGGAAGCTGAACTAACTTTCTAAGCGCTTCTACAACTTAGTAAATTATAATCAAGTAAGTTCAGTATGTATTCTTCTAAAGTAGAAATTTATGATTATTTTACATCAAAAGAGTTTCATTCATCAAATTTCAAGAGTTCTTTCATATTTTAGAATATTACTCTAGAATATTCATGAAACCCAATCTAAGAGGAAAACAGTCCCCACCCCACAAGGCAGCTTCTGGAGCATAATGCCGAGCACTGATTTGAGGACCAAAGACCTGTGTGCACGCCCAGCTCTGCCTCTGAGGAGTTGCAAACCATGTTTGTTGCTCATCTGTAAAGTGGAAACACCAACAGTATCCACCTCACTGTATTCTGAGGATTTGATGAGACACTATGCTCAAAAGCTCTGTCACTTACTAAGCATTGCTAAGTGTAGCTATTAGAATTTATGTACTGTTGCAATTATTGCTTAGTTAACATGTGGCATATTTTAGGTTGCTTATTTCTTCATGACATCTGAATTTTTTAATTTCATTAGCAACATTATCCTCAAGTAATATTTTAGGATAAGTTACATCTGGGAAGGTTTTGTGTTCCTAGGGCACAGTAGAGTTCTAGTGGTACGATGGCATTTTAAGAATCTTTAGAGATTATCTGGTCCAACTCAGCCTGATACACAGATCACCTTTCTAATATCCTGTTGACTGAGCCCCCAATCTTTGCTTGAATTTTGAAAAGCTCTGACTCTTGGGAAATTGTTTTTTTATGTTGTGCTGCAGTTCACCTCCTCTCAGCCCCTAGAGCTACCCTGTAAAGCTCCATAGAATTTGGATAACAAATAACCCATCTGAATGGTTACAGTGAACAGATGGATTCCGAATAATCAGGTATTGTCTAAAAGTAACCAGGTACTTTGTGTCAAAATTGAGAGGGCTCAAAGGACTTTGCTCCCTGTTGGTAAAAGAAGTGAGGCTTAGGTTGGTAGTTTGAGCTGTCCTGCACAGTTGGGAACACATTGGCATAGAGATTTGTCCCACTGAGCCTGTGATGGGGCTGTAAGCTGGATAGTAAACAGTCAGTACCTGGGTTTCTGGGTCCACTTTCACAAAATTCCTGCCTTATTGTACTTGTCCTTTCTGAAGGTGGGGCTTCTTTGGCTTTAAAAATTCAGTTTAGCATATTTGTTTGTTGTCTGTTTATCGCTTTCTTAGAATGGAAGCTCTGTAAGAATGGAGACAAAGCTGCTCATCTTGGGCTTTGCTTTTTCTCTAGCAGCCATAGGACTTGGCGGTGAGTGCACTATTTAAATGATGCAATTGAAGATTGACTTTGTTGCTGGGATTGTGGCTCAGTGGTAGAGCGCCTGCCTAGCACGTGTGTGGCACTGGATTTGATCCTTAGCACCACATAAAAATAAAAAATAAAGGTATTGAGTCCATCTACAACTAAAAAAAATTAAAAAATAAATAAAGATTGACTCTGAACTTTCAGATGAGAATATATCTTCAATTTAGTGCAGAAAAACAAACCTTACCATCCCTTGTGTGTCATGGCCTATTCTGGCCCAAAGGGAAGAGGAACCCATTAAAGGGGAGGAAATGAGATTTCAGGAGAAGTAGCTATTATTATTTGCAAATTTCAAATAATTCAGATAAAAAAAATCCTTTCATGCTTGGTAGGTGAAGATTTTCTAGAAAAGGAAAAGTTTCTAATTGTATCAGAGGCAGGAGTATACTATGCTATCAAAATTGAGATTTTAAATCAGCCCAGCTGAATAGCTTCAAATTGCAGCCCCTGGCAATGTGTGATGTGTTATGTGAGCTTAGCTTTACTTTCAGTGTTAATGATCAGGTTGCTAGAAACATGAATTGTAAAAAGTCATTGAAAAATTAGAATGTAGAAGAAAAATGTTGTGAAAACTTCAACATATAGTTGAAATAGTTCCTTTCTTTGGGGACATTAAATATTTTCTTAAATAATTTTCAAGGACTATCATTATAGAAAATATAAAATTAAAATGAAATAAGCTGAGAATTTTGAGAATTAAGGGATTCTGGTGTTTGTATCTCTCTTTAATATGCCAGTAGCTGAGCTTTTCGTGGAATGAGGATGTACATTTAGGTTGGAGCTCATTGGCATATTGCTTGGCTTATCTTGATTTGGCATTTTCTCTGAAACAAACACCCTTTGATTTTGGAACCAGGAAGGCTAACCTGCCTTCCAGTCTAGGTTCCACCCTTGCCTGTAACCTGGCTTGGCATAATCATGTGATTCAATAACTTCATGACTTTGAGTGAGTTACTTAATATCACTCTACTTCAGATTTTTTTTAACTCTGTAAAATATAGACAATAATAGTATATCTCAAGGTTGTTGTGAGGAATAAACCTACTATTGCGTCGATAGTGCTTAGCAGAGAGCCTGGCACACGGTGACATTCCATCAATCTAATATTACTCTCAAATGTGAGTATTTTGAAGGTACTATAATGGAAAAGAGGTGAAAGAACTTCAAAAATTTAAAAATCCCTATATACCTGGGTTCAGTGGCACACTCCTGTAATCCCAGTGGCTCAGGAGGCTGAGGCAGGAGGATCACCAAGTCCAAAGCCAACTTCAGCAGTTTAGCAAGGCCCTAAGCAGCTGTCTTGAAATAAAAACATAAAAAGTACTAGGAATATGGCTCAATGGTTAAGTGCTTCTGGGTTCAATTCCTGGTAGCAAATGAAAAAAAAAAAAAATCCCTATACAGATTTAAAGGAATATTAATTGTTTGTCTCCATATATGAAAGGTGACCTTGTTATTTGTGAAGCTCTCTCCCAGCTATGGTCCCTTGCACTTCCCTGTGTACTTCTCTGTGGGTGTTAGCTTCTAGGGTTAGAACTGGGAATGTCCTGAAGAAAAGTAGTTAAGTACTAAATAGTTAGGAAATGAAACAACTTTGAATTTTCTAAGCTTGAAATCTTAACTTTGTTGAATTTCTAAGGGGACAGAGGAACTACTGTTTGATTATTAGATTCACAGCATTCATAGGCAAAATGGAAACAAAAGTAATACAGGAAAAAATTATAATTTTGGAAGGAAAGTAATTTTAAACTGCCTGTATTAATCAAATCCCATGCAAATTGTCTGTGCAGAGATTTTGAACACACTTTACCCCCTGCTTAAAGCACATTGGCCATTATATTTAATAGGACTTGAGTTATTTTAAAAATAGAGATAATTAATTGTGAAGTATTTTGATGTTTAGCAGACAAAGGAAACATTACTTTGTGTAAACAGAGGTTAATATGGAGTCTTTGAAGTCTAAATTATTGAATTGTTTGCCTCAGGACAGACTTCTTAACTGTTTAGGTTTCCTCTGCCCTGTAATAAAATACAGCGGTGGGAATTAAAAAAAAAAAATCCTGTATGTAAAAAATTTCGGTCCTGTTTGAAAAACATGTTTGACCCATATCTTTAGGCTAATCTTTGAGTTACACTTATGAATTAGGGAACTTCTATCCCATTTCCCTTCTGTGTTGTGGTCTAATTGGCTCTTGATTGATAAAGACAGGAGCATATGTTTCTGGGAATGGAAAGCCTTAATTTTGTTTAAGTGATCACTTATCTCTGAAAGTGGTGCTGGGGCCACAACATGTTTATTTCTTCCATGTCATTAATATGGGATCAGGTCTGAAAGACTGTTAAGTGAGGTTTATGCCCAGTTCAATTCTATAGCTTCCTTGGGATCCTGCCAGTGGTTTGATTTTTGCCAGAGTGAAGAGGACCCATCATATAGAGCAGCCTCATTTTTATGGTTATTTTTGCTGGAAAGCATCTATCTGGAGGGCAGAAGCTGCATTTTGCAGAATCAAAGACAAACTGTTAACTAATCTTCCCAAGTGGACACCCCCAGGCAGGTTGGCAGGGGTGTGTGTTCCCACAGGCTGGGCCTGGCCTCTACTTAGTTTGTATCATAGGTATAGCAGATCTGTGACCTTCCCAAGAGTTGCCTTGGGAAGGTGGAAACAGTAGTGATGGTCTCTAATCAGAAAAGACCTTTGGAACTCTAGTGCTTACCTGTGTGCTAGCTGGAAAGTATGATGTGCTTCCTGCTGTGGAGGGGGGAAAACAGTGTCCTACCTCCCTGGGAAAGAGAGAAAGTATCTGATTGACCCATGTGATGCAGAAGTGTCACTGGCCCAACTACACTTTCAGTTTTCCAAGAGCCTTCCTTTTGCACTGAGTTCTGACCTTGCATCCTTTCACTGCTCTGGGGGCTGTTGAAGGAACAGGGAGAGAGTTGCCACTCATGCCCTTCACTGTTCCTGTGTCCTTGGTTAACATCTGTCAGGTAGGGCCTGGGCCCCACCTGAAATTCCATTTGTGTGTAGCAGTTGATTTGGCAGTTCCTCCTTAGGACCAGTTCCTGTATGAATTCCTGGCTGGTATGACTGCAACTCCTATTCACAGATGCATAGGAACAGACTGTAGAACCCAAAGAAAGCTCTGGGTGACCTCTGCTATTTAGCAGCTGCGCACAGCATCAGTTGCTGTGGCAACTGGGCTCTGTTTATGAAAATGAATTAGGACCTCAAGCCTGGGGCATCCACACCATGGACAGAGCCCCCCCTGGAAACAGACTGCTTGCCAGATTACCAGGGCTAAACCAAAACAAAGACATACCAAACAAAAGTGGCCGGGAAGCATTCTATCCTAGGGGACATACACCAGCACCCAATTCCCTGGATCATTCTTCACCAGGCAGAGCATGCCAGGGTGAGCTTATCTTGGTTATGTCAGAGAAAGACAGAGGCCAACACCATGGCCCTAGTGCTAGCAGTTTGCAGAGTGCGGTCTCGCATTGCACAGATCTGGCCTCTGCTGTGAATTTAGAGAAGTAGTGTTTAGTATCAAGGATCTGACTTTTTCAAAATCTCATTTTAGGTCTTCTCTTTATGTGAAGGATAAAGCTATCTTTGGGTCTGCACCTTTAGAATGGACCTTTGTTAGGAAGAACCAAGTTTGGAGTTTGTCCTCTTTGAGTTCTTTATTTGACAATGATGGTCTTTTAGATCTAAAGTACCCTTGGTGGTTATAACTTCCCATGACAAGTGGTGATTCATGGACACTTTGAAGCCCAGAGCTTCCTTTGAGGGCTCTTCTATACTCTCGATGCTTCTGGCATTCTTAGGTTTCTTAATTTCATAGCTGCACCCTTTCATTATTTGTGTCCTTTGCTTTCACTTGGGTACGGCCCTTTGGAAGAGCCAGGGACAGTGCCTGAATCTTGCAGTGCCATTCCAGGGCTCCAGTCCGCATGTCATGTCTTGTCACTGTGAGTCTGCTTGGGTAGTGGTCCAGGAGTCCTGGTATAGGAAGAAGCATTGGGGAAGTAGAGAGGGCTGACTTCGGTGATTTGCTAACAGAACAGATGCTCAGGAACCTGAACCAGAGAAAGAGAGTCTCCTTCACACGCATATAAGCCAGCCTTAGCCATAAGGTTTAAAGCACACATTCACTGTATGCACCTGCTTGTCCTCCTTTGACTGGATGTCAAGGACTTGAGGGAGAAAAGGGGACAGAGACTTAGGGTGGGGGTGCTACTAGTTGTGACTAGTAGTGATGGGAGTCATCTTAAACAAGAATTTCATCCCAGAAGAATTCAGGTCTGCCTCTACCCTTAGAAGTCCTGGTTCCCTACCTCACAGTGTGCTTTGGAGCTTGACCCATCCAGAGGGGCCCCATCACTATGGGGAAGGGAATGAAGCTAAGTTCCCTTGCTTCTCCGTCCAGTACTTAAGGCCAGTATTTAAGGGGTGGCTGCTACCATTTGCTTGGGATAATTCCTTATGAACTCTCCTGTTGATGAACTGAACTAACTCAGCTTTAGTTCGCCTTAACTAAGGATTTAAGTATCACCTCAAGTGTCCTGCTGGTTTCCATTCACTTCAGTGCTAAACATTTATATACCGGGCTATGGATTTGATGTTTCCTTCCTGTCTTGGCTGACAGATCTGTGTGAAATGTGAGTTTGCCATTTGGCAGACTCTTTTTCCTGTGGCTAGTTAATGAAGCCAAAATATTGATGGAGGTGTGGGTGGGGTTGATTGGTTACATTGGAGATGTCATCATGGGTGCAGATATTGGTACTGGTGAATCTAGTGCTTTATGCTAATGGTAACTAGGGAAAGAAGTAAATGTTTCCAGGTTTCTTCAGTAGCCATCATGACCCTTGGGTTCTCTCGAGGAAGGCACGGTATGATGACTATCAGTGAGTGTCCTGCCCTGGTGTGGATCAAACTTTGGACCTCAGGGTGAGCTGTAAAGCATGTACCCTTGGGCTGGGGAGATAGCTCAGTTGGTAGAGTGCTTGCCTCGCAAGCACAAGGCCCTGGGTTCAATCCCCAGCACTGTAAAAACAAAAAAACAAAACAAAACAAAAAAAGCAAGTACCGTGGAACAGATGAAGCTGTGGACCAAGATGCTGCTCTGGACGTCTGCAGCTGAGCTGTTTTCTCAGAGATCTATTCCCAGTTGGCCAATGAGGTTAATAACAAGTCAGTTGGGAGTCGTGCCTGCACTGGCCATAGCTACCTTGAATTCTGGATAAGAGTCAGAGAAACTGAATAGATTTATTCATTCAGTGAGCAGTGAGTGACAGCAACCTTACCCAAACCAGCCCTTTTTCAGCTTTTCAATGACATGAACTATTATTGTTGTGAATAGGTTGGCTAGGAAAGTGACCCTGGAAGAGTCAAGGCTTTGTTCTGTTGTCCACACTCAGATTTTTTCTCCTTCTGTCCTGTACTGATTCTTTAAATATTTTTCAAGTGCCTTCTGTGTGCCAAGGACTGTGCTGTCATGACCTGGAACTTAATGAATTATCTCATGTGTCATGCATACAAAGAAACCTTAAGAAGGGGAGGCTATTTGGAGTCCTTTGTGTTGTTTCTTCTTGCTTATCTTTTGGTGCCTTCACACCAGGGAAAGGAAGCAGCAGTCAACCCAAATCAGTTTACTTTGGTAATAGCAATTTTAGAAAATGTTTGGAGCAGGAAATTGAAACTGGAGAAATAGGTGGTTTGGGGATTACTGCTGGAGTTTTCTTATTCCTACTTGCCCAGGGACTCTAACCTAATTACCACTGATAATGGTTCCTTTTTATGTTTAACTGTCTTGTCAGTAAGTCAGTGACACATGCTGAGAATAGCAACCAGTACCATTCCACACTGTAACTGCCAGACCCCATGTGCCCTAGTGGTTCTGTTGCTGTGATTGTCACCATGACACTTCACATTAAATGCCAGCCATATGCTTGGCACTTTACCTCACACCTACAGAGGCCCCACCGCAAGAAGCTTACCTTTGCTAGAAGCCCAGGACACTATAGGACATGGTGGAAAGGAAGGGACAGAAGCCTTTCCTCAGTAAGATGTGGTCTTGGTTTAAATCAATAAATGTGTTTGTCATTTTTAATAGGGCAGACCTTTATTTAGGTAAAACAAAAATTTTCCTGTTAAATTCTGCTTTTTAAAATATCTAGAGTGGAGTGTAACAAGAGCAGACTAATTATTCTGTTCATTGTTTTTATGATCTTTGAAGACACATGATTTGCAATAAGTGGGGCACAGTGGCACATGCCTGTAATCCCTGTGACCTGGGGGCTGAGGCAGGAGGATTACAAGTTGGAAGGCAACCTTAGCAACTAGTGAGGCCCTAAACAACTTAGCAAGACCCTGTCTCAAAATAAAAATTAAAAAGGGCTGTGGATGTGGTTCAGTGGTAGAGTGCCCCTGGATTCAATCCCCAATACCAGAAAAAAAAAAAAAAAAAAAAAAAGATAGGACATTTTTCTATCATCTATTCTTTCTCCCTCACCCCAAAGAAAATTCTATTCACTCCCTTTGTAGTCAAGATCCCTAGTCCCAGGGCATTATGGATCTGCTTTCTGTCACTATAGATTGTTTTTTTTTCCTATTTTGGAATTTCATGTACTCTTTTGTGTCTGGCTTCTTTTGGCATAGCAAAATGTTTTGGGGAATCAACAGCCAGGTTGTTGCATGTATCAGTAATTTGTTTCTTTTCAATGCTGAGTATATTTCATTGCATGAACATATCTCAATTTGTTTACGTATTCACATGTTGAATGTTTGTGTTGTTTCCTTTGAATCTTATGCAGTTAAGTAGTTGTGACCTTTTGCAAACATGTCTTTTGGTGGACGTACGTTCTCACTTTCTTGAGTAAATACCTAGGAATGTAATTTCTGGGTTGAATCATTCATGTATGCATAAATTTATAAGAAACTGCCACTTAAGTTCTCCAAAGTAGATGTACTTAGTTGATACAGATTTATTTTAGCACAGATTTGTTCTTTCCAATCCTTTTTGCTTGGGTAATTTATACTAATTCTTTAAAGTCATCTCAGATACCACCTTGCCCTAGGAAATGTTTTTGATCCTTCTCATCTTTCCTTTTTCTGAGGTGGATTAGGGCGGCTTCTCCTCCATACTCAGATAGCACTGTGGGCATTGGGTGTTCACTTGCCCATCTTTCCTGTTAGATTGTGAGCTCCTTGAAGGTGGAGGATGTGTTATTATTTCTGTATCCCCAGAACCTTCTGTGGTACTTACCACCTAGCTAGGTGCTTATCAAATGCTTGTGAGCGGATGACCAAATTGGCTATTATTTGACTTTCTAAGGGAGCTTACAGTCCTGTAAGTGAGTTAAAATAGGCATGCAGATGACTAATTAAAGTAGGAATTGATAGATTGGAAAAACAAAGTCTATGGATGTTCACAGAGGGAAATGGCTTTTAGTAGTGAGGATTTGGGAAGGTTAATAAAGGTGGGATTTTAAATGAGCCCCAGAAGATAAATTTAGGAGTGTGGAGACATTATTACTCATTGGTTCCAAGGGGATTTGACTTGATCTTCTGTCCCAAAGATTGAGATGACTGGATAATGAAGGTTGTCTTTGGAAAGGTCACAGGGATTCATGTGTTTTTTAATGCTTTGCTATTCCTGGCCTACAGCTGGTATTAAGAGATATTGAAAATGTATTCGGTTGTGCACTAAAAGAATAGGAATATGTCTGCCTCGCTGTCTTGCATCCCTCCAAATTCTGAAGTTTTCTGGTCTGAAGGAAAGGCTTCTCTTATCCTCTTTTTTGTTACCTCAGGATTTGGTAACAGTCACAGAAATCACACCATTCCCCAGGTCCTGCCTGACAATGCTGTTTGCTCTGTGTTGTCTGGTCTTTGGTCCTGTCACCTGGCCACACTATTCACTATTCCTTGAGTGTTTGCCCATTTTTTCCAATAGCACATGTTTGTAGAACATTAAAACCAAACTTCCAAAATAATCAAATGGTAGACCCTCATTTTACAGATGAGAAAGATCTTGAAACTCAGAGAACTTCCTGATTAACAATAGTAATGATAACAGCTGCCATTTATGGAACACTTAGTAGGGGTCATATATTTGCCTGCATTAGCTGCACTTCACAGAATGTAGATATCCCCATTTGACAAATGAGAGAACTGAGTCAAAGTGTCAAAAAGTACAGGCAGAGCCAGGATTCAAAGCCAGTCTTTTTCACAACAGCATCCTATTGAGTCTAGGCAATACTCCAGGTTTGTAGATTCGCTGACCACAGAGAACAAGGAATTTGGGCCAAAGATGTCAAGTTGATGAGAGGATGTCGGCACTCAGTTGAGAACAGAGTTTTCTGTTTCCTAGAGGGCACTGAGTCTGTTCTTTTGAACCATATATGATGCTGTCCTGAAACAAAACATCCAGAGAGGGAACTAGTCAATCAGCATTTGCTTTGGTTCTAATATCTGTGTGATAAAGTAGGGCTAATTTTTTGGTTTCTAATTATACAAGTAATACTCAAAAACATTTGCATGGTAAAAGAGTTACATGTTGTAGGACAGAGAGAAAAGTCAGAGCTCCCCTTTTTTGTCTTCCCAATCCCTCTTCTTTGGCATCACCCCACCTTAGGTAAAAACTATTTTCAGTTAGATATCCATTCAATCCTTTTTCTATACTTTTATATATATACACATAAACATACTTTTAGAGGGTCAATAAGTCTTGCCATTCCTTACATGATTTTCTGCAATTAAAATATTTGCATGTCATTCAGATATTTCTGTCAGTACAACTTGCACTGTTTTAAGTGCAGCATATACATTTTCATGGTACAGATGTATCATTAGTGATGACCACTTAGGTTTTCTAGTATTTTTCTATTATAAGTACTGTGGCAATTAACACCTATTCCTGTAATACTGTAATATCTTTACAGTTATGTTGTAAAGTTATGGTGTAATACATTTGGTATATTTGTAATTATGCCCATTATAGTATGGTATAATTACATTTATGGCATAAAACCTTTACAGAAAGGTTGGCCAATTTCTACCTAAACCTGGCTGAGAAGATTGAAAAAAGTTTAAAACATTCCTTCTGGTCTTTATTAGTGAATGACTACACCCTTTGAAAAGTATGAGTTGAGCATTATGATTGCTCTGTAGGTAAAAGGTTACTAAGCACTCAATATGTATTAGGTACTTTCTTATAAATTCTTTAATATAAATCTTATAACAGTCTTGTGCAAAATGTGCTACTCTTCATTGCTTATCTGAAACTAAGACTCAGAAAGATTGTGAGCTGTATGACTGACATAGCGTCTAAGAAGCCAACTGAAGATTAGAACCCACATCTTATCAATTCACTGTTTCTTTCCCCATTGTTTTGAAGCTGACCCATTCTCTTAAGTACTTTAAAGAAAAGATTATAGAAGGTAAGTATCTTTGAAATAATGAAAACATAGCATGAGCAGAGAAAGGAAGAGTGAGTATCCCCAGATCAGGGGATGGTGGTGCTGGTGAAGCCACAGACCCTGTCATCAGGCTCAGAGATGTGATCCGTAACTTTAGGAGGCAGTGACAATGGCTGCTCTGAGAGACCTTGGTGTCCAGTAGGAACATCTTGCTACTATAAGCTGTGGATTTAGTGTCAGGCTAACTAATAAATCACCACCAGGAGTGGCTGACTGTGTGTTTGGAGGCTACCCATTCCTGGAGGCTTCTCCCAGCAGGAGAATGACTCTTAGCAGAGGAATTGTCCCAGCTTCCTTTGAGTTTTATTTCTATATGGGTCAAAGAGTCACTTTTGGCCTTGAGATGGCTTAGCTCTTTGAGAAGTGGCTACTTTACCAGGAACAGTGGATTGGGATGAGGTCAGGGTTTAAGAGTTGCTTCTGAACTCTCTGAACTCTCTGGACCCTGTGGTTGTAGGTCCCAGAAGGAGGTATGAGCAGCCTTTTGGAATCAGTTCTACTCCATGGCAAGGCACTTGTGTTCATGGATTATAGGAGGATCCTGTTGGCAGTAAAACTATCTCAAATTAAGAAATAAGTCATCAGATATATTTTAAGAAGAGAGCTGAGAAAATCTGGGGGGAATCAGGCAGAGTGGTGCATGCCTGTGATCCCAGTGACTGGAGGCCAAGGCCAGAGGATGGCAAGTTTGAGGTCAGCTTCAGCAACTTATCTAGGCCCTAAGCAACTCAGTGAGACCTTACTTACATTAAAAAATAAAAAGGGCTGGGGATGTGGCTCAGTGGTAAGGCAATCCCTGAGTTCAAACCCCAATACAAAAAAAAAAAAAAAAAAAAAAAAAAAAAAAAATTGGGGTAGAAAACTCTAAGAACAACAAAATTCCCCAAACTCCCACATTTAAATAGGGTGAATGATTATGTCAAATGATTATGTCAGCATTTTTAACAGTTGTGTACTCAAGTGTGTGGTGATGCAGAGAGTATATAAAAATCAAAAGCACAAATGTAGTCAATGTTTACATTAAGCCTCCCACTTCTAAAACACACACACACACAAACGGTCCCACTTTTGTATGTATAATTACATCTTTGAATACTCCCTTAATCCCATTTTTCCCTTTTTCCCCCCAAACACATATTTTGGTTGCCTTTGTAAAGACACAGTATATATTTGCCTCACTTAGAACTACAGGGAACATACTGAATTGAATCACACCTCTCTGAGCAGTGTATAAAGTTTAACACTTTGAAACCCCAGGGACCAGGGACGGCAGGTCCATGGGGAATCCTAAATGCTAGTTTCCAGCCACAACTGTACTGGAATGAAAATAGAAAACAATGAAGCATGTGCAGAGTCAGCTTTTCTTTGTGCCTCAGCTCAGCTTTCCTGCTGTCCTAAACTTTTCTTAAAAAAAAAAAAAAAAAAAAAGAGAGAAAAGAAAAGAAAGGCTGGGGCAAAGGGGAAATGATCCAGTTTAAAAGCTGTTTAATGGTAAAGAGTAAAAATGCAAAATAGCAGCTAGGGCTCTGGGAACATGTACAGAGCTCACAACTGAGAGCTGGGCCCAGTGGTGCATGCCTGTAACCCCATCAGCTTGGGAGGCTGAGGCAGAAGGATCACCAGTTCCAGGCCAACCTCAGCAACTTAGCAAGAGCATCAGTAACTTAGTGAGAACAAAATATAAAAAAAGACTGGGGATGGGACTCAGTGGTTAAGCTCCCCTGGGTTAAATCCCTACTACCAAAAGTAATTACAAAAAATAAAAAATAAATCACACCTGAGTCAATGATGAGAAATCTCAAAGCTCTTCCCTTGTTGTGAGGATGTGTGTGCACATAGGCACAAGGCGCAGCTCACCACACGCATAAACCCAGGCACCCCTGAGGATTTTCCTTGCAGATGGTATAAGCTGTGCTACTATGGTCATCGTGAAGAGTGGATTAGATTTTTGCTTCTGTTGCTCACTTACCTTGGAACCTTGGAAATATGAACGTATTTGTTACTCAAATAATTCCATTTAGCAAATATGTATTGAATCCTTGTTATGTATGAGGACCTGTGCCAGGTGCTATGGAGAATTCATAAGAAAACTCTTTTCCTCAGATGCTGGGGAATCAGGATTGGGCTCAGTTCTGCAGCCATGGTGCTAGGGTGTGTGCCCGGTGGAGAAACAACCTGTTGCAGGAATGCAGAGGAGAGGGCAAGGTTCTTTCTAGCTGAGACAGGCATCGAGGAGGCTGTGAGAATCACTAGGGTGGGCTGCAAAAGCTGGGTGAGAATTCAGCATGTGAGAGAAAAGCAGTGAAGGTCAGGAGTCCACAGATGAGCTATGGAGCATGAGGCCTTGCTGAATGGCCAAGATCCGGAATAGGTGGGCCCTTTTGTGTTGCCACTGACCACCAAGCTAAACTGTCCCTTCATTTTTCTGGGCCTCATCTGCAAAAAAAGACAGTTAAGTTTTTTTTTTTTTTTTTGCTTCAGTTTGCCAAAGGAAGAAAAAGAACACCATGTTTGCGATATAGGTATGCAAATTGCCACTAGTCATTTGCCTTAGTGGTTTAGCCCTTCATGAGAAGTAGATATCAAAAAGCTTTGCCTTTTCCCCTTTTCTTATCTTTCCTTTTTTTAGCACTGTTATCACAAGGAAAGTGATTGATACAGGAAGAATTAGTGGAAACTTATTTGGTAAAACAGAAAAAAGGAAAAACCAAGTCAAGCCTTTTTGTAATTGGTGCTGAAATCCAGATTTACATACCATAGTTTAAATATAAAGCTTTATTAGCGACAGTATTATTTTAAACAGCTGTGTATGCATCTGTAAAAGAAAACAGCCAAGACAAAGGGAGATGTGAATATCAAGTACTTTCACATTTTTCCCTTGTTATCAGTGGCATCCTTCAGAAAGTACTGATTAAAAAGGAAGGCTGTTCCAGTTTTTGGTTTACTTGCCTCATGGTGCACCAAGGCTGAGCTTGGGGCCTCATTCCAGAGAGTACAAACTTCCTTTCTGGTTGGAAATAATCCATATTTTGTTTGACCTTCAGAATACTCATGGCCTTACTGGAATACTCGGGCCAACATTTGTCCTGGCAAGGCCAGGGCAATTTAAGATTGGTGTCCACAGGGACTGCTTGATAGAGCACTTAAAAGCAGTGGGAGGAAGGTGACTGTAGTAATGCAGATATTTGCATCCTTTCCAGCTTAAAAACCAAGGGGGTTTAAGATAGGCAGTATTTGTTTTAAAACAAACAAGCCACAAACACTTCTCTAAGTTCCTACTTGTCTGAAGCCTTGAGGTTTTTGCCAAGGTCAAAGTGTTCTTTTGCCACTGACCTTGATATGAGGAGGGTATTACATTTCATTTATTATACTGAACTAATATCTACAATCCTTCTCTGAAGATTGTCAAATATAGACCTTGGAAAACTCAGTTTCCATGACTTTTGAACAATATGCTCTTTCTGATACTTTGTAAAAATATTGTTAGATGGCTAAGAATGTCTACTAATGCTGGTGGTAGATAGGCCTCATGGTTCCTTTTTGTTGATCAGGCTGGAGGTGAGTCCAAATCCTATCACAAAGATAAAAGTTTTGGTTCTTCGGGCAGGGAGTGTAGCTCAATGATAGGGTGCTTACCTGCATGTGAGGGACCTGGGTTCCATCCCCAGCACCAAGAAAATGAAAAAAAGTTATTGTTCTTATTTTAAAGTAAATGTATAACTAGAGACTATATACTAAGTTTGTGAATTGTTAGGTAGGCCAATAATTTGATTATGTCAGATATGTAATTGGGCAGATGATAAATGGTAAGGTACGTAGGGACTGGATGAATTCATATAGGAAGACATTATGGTGTTTTCTTTAATAAGAGTATCCATTATATGGAAGTAATTCAAAATAATCATCTTAATGTAGTCAAAATCCTGTATTAATTTAGGGGGGGAAAGTAAATACTTTATAGCCTGATTATATAAAAGGAATACAAAAGAATATGTATCATTAAATTTCTTCATGCTGTATTTTACTTTCAAAGCATTTTGCTCTTACTGGGTAAAGTTATAATTGAATGTCGGCACTTACTGAATGAGTCTAAAGTTTCGGATGAGCCCCATATATGGGAACCATAGTGTCTAGTGATTTTCAAAATACAGCCCCACAAAGATGGAAAGGACCCTACAACTCAAACAGATGGGATGCTTGACTTAAGTGAATACTTGCTAATTTAGGAAGATTCAGGAGCCATTCTGATTGATAGTTATAAGGGAGAAGTCTTCAATTAAAAGAGTCTACAACTGAAAAAATATTTTTAAAAAGAGAATAGATATTAAAACAAATGTGTTACTCAATGTCTCTTCAGTCCAGCTTTCTATGTAATTGGCCACTGCAGTTGAAAAAGCAGGAGTGGTAAAAGTGAAGTGCAAGAGTTTGGGGAAAATAGTTGAGAAAAATGAGTAGAAAGAAAGAAAAATACATGTTTTGATAATCTTTGTCAAATGTTTTCTCAAAGACCAACCTCAGATTTAAAGTATTATCCAGATGTAGTCTTTGGCCTTTGGTAGTTTTCTGATAGGAATTCAGCCTTGAGTTGAACTTGGAGATAAGTTATTTTCCTTTCTTTTTAATTACAAAGTGACTGATCTATTGTAGTTTTTTGATCTGTTTTCTCCTCTTACCCTTCTTCTGTTGCTTTCCCCATGAGCTGTTGTTTATTCTGGAATGCTGGGCATCCACTTTTAAAATTAGGAGTTTGTGTGCCTGTCTTAACCAGGAATGGAGAAAATCTGACCTGATATTTCAGTTTACAAACTTAAGTAGACTCAGAGGAATTAGAACAGGTATGTATTCAAAATTCCAATTTTTAAAGCCCTGTTTCATTACGTAATGAACACCCACACCGGCTCGTCTGAGTGCACACTGAGGGGGCGTCTCTACTCCCACCTTGTTTGACTTTCTTCCCCATAGTTCTCTCTGATCTCAGCCAGATTCTTTACTTATCTATCAGTTTTAGCACATAACCCATTAAAGTCCAAAATTTTTGTTGGGCGAATCTAATATATTAATTTCTTATGTAAGTATCTCACTTTCAAGTTTATCTAATTCTTTGTTGTCTATTACCTTAGATCATTTTGGCAAGGCAGGAAATATTAGTCCTACATGAAGCATAAGTAAAGCAAACTAAAAGAGGTGGCCCAGGCAATCAGCTTGTTAGTGTCAGAACTGAGACTGGAGCCCAGACCTTCTAACTACAAGTTTGGTCTTTCTCTAGTCCCATGGTTCTCCTTGAATGTTGTGGGCTTCTCTTTTGAAGGGTGTGAGTGGGATGATGGGGGTATAGGAGTCTTTACGATTGATTGGTTATGTATTTATTGGTAATATCTTTACATTTATGTAGAACTTCCTGATTTAGCTAACATCTTTCAAGTACATGGTCTCAGTAACATCTCTGGGTATTAGCTAGGACAGGTATTATTATTATTATCATTATTATTATTACTATTATTATTATTATCATTATTATTATGGTGACAGGGACCTCACACATGCTAGGAAAATGCTCTATCACTGAACCACACCCTGAATGCCTATCCCTATTTTAAAGATGAGAAAACTGGGCCTTGGGGAAACTGATGTTATTAGTGGGACTGGAGTTATACTAAGACCAAAGTCAATGAGAATTAAACATGAACTTTTCCTTTTGTAACATAATGTACCACTTGCTATGTTAGAATGCTGCGTGTTTAAATATACCTGTTATTTATTTATTCATTCATTCATTCTTTTGGCCCTGGAGATCAAACTGGGACCTTGCATGTGCTAAGCACCCGCTTTGCCACTGAGCTCTATCCCCAACCCCATGGTGTGTGTGTGTGTGTGCGTGTGTGTGTGTGTGTGTGTGTGTGTGTGTGTGTGATGCTGGGGATTGAACCTGGGGACTTATGCATGCTAAGAACCTGCTCTACCCCTGAGATATATCTTTGGTGCCCAAAAGGCCTGTTTTAAATTGCTCATAGAGGTTCTTACAGTTTAGTGGGGGCTGGAAGTTAACTTTGTTTAAGGAAATTAAATTTGGAAGACACTGTTGTAGAACTGCAGCCAGATACATGTTTACTTTTGTGAATGCGTATTTTATTTGCTGGTTTATTCATTCCTATGCATTTAGCTAGAAAAATAAATATAGTTCTGTTTGGGCTCCTTGAAATAGTTTTTATATTTTCTGGAATTTCCTCACTTATTGTCTTTAATATTCCAAAGTTTTATTATGACTCATTTTGGCCATACAATAAAAGAAGTAGGTGTAGGCCTGTTTGAAGATATTCATTAAGCAATTTGGGAAAGTGTATTTTTGAAAGCTTGAGATATTAGTTTTCTCTTAGTGTTGAGATTGTGCATGTTCTTGTATATTTTGGATGAGGGAGAGTAAAAGTTAGGAGTTAAAAGAACATAGTTTATTTTTTTTCTCTGCTCAAATATGTAGTTTTGCCATAAACTACTGAAAGTTTCCTGTGCTTGTTTGATAAAAAGTGTACTTCCATTCATTGTTTGCATGCAACTTCCTATACTTTTTACATTTAAGAAAAGTTGAAATCTAGGATAAATTTTGAGTTATCTTTGGGGGCAAAGAAGCTCTTATTTTAGAAAAGAGCTTAAAAAGTGGACCTTCTTGAGTCTGTACATATGTTTATCTACCTTCAATATATGTGTATATTTCTTTTTTAAAAAATAATCTTGGTTTGCAAAGAGTGTACCCCTATTTCTAATGTATGAAGGCTGGGAGATTCCATATTGTGATTTTTTAAATGTTTTATTTTAGAAAACTTTTGATTTTAGAAATGGTATTGTTATACCACAGAGGGACTTTTTGTTTGGCCCCATTGTATTTTCCTTGTGAAATGCTACTTCAGCTTGTGGCTTGCCTTGGGTTACATGGTATGTAATGGATCATTTGTACTGGCCTGGATATGGACCAGTGGTAGGAGCATCTGTTCTCTATGATGGTGCCCACTGGCCCTGACTAGAGAGTGAAGACAGGAAGAAGTAGTGAATACAACTTCCACTGAGGAACTGTAATGGAAGAATCTTCATTAACCTGGAATGTGCAGGTTAGATATCTTTTCATCCTAAAAAACAGGGGAGAGGGCACCAGAAGAAATGGAGTGGGAGAATCATGAGAACTCTGTCAGATCTAAGTATGCATTTGTTTTTTTCTCTTAGAATTTCTAAAATGCTTGAAGTCTCAGAAGCAATAGGAGAGTAGAATTTTAAGCAGTTTGGGTGTGATCTAAGTTTCCAATAGTTCACCCGCAGTACATAATCTTCACTTTTTTTGATGGCTTGCCATTCAAATTGAATTGGTGTGGACAGGGTTCCCAATATTGTTTCATATTATTATTATTATTATTATTATTATTATTATATGTGTCAGTTTACAGCAGGTTCTTGCATCATGAAGGAAGCCAAATCATTTTAGTGAGTCACAAGAAAAAGAGATGTCAAAAACCTATATAGATTACTCTGTATATAGAATGGGGAGCCACCTCTGGCACTCATCCAAAGCTGGCCTGCTTAATGTGGAATGTGAGCCATTGTAAAAGATGGTAAGTGATGAGCTTGATGTAGACATAGGCTTTCAGTCAGGATTAGAAAAATCCCTAGAAATATAGAAAGTATAGACAGAACTATAAAGTGTAGAAATTTGGGAGCATGTGGTGGAGAGAAAAACTGAAATTTCATAGTAAGTTTTAATAAACTGTAATTGGTATTTATAATGAGAACTGTAAATATTCAAGACAAGTACAAAAGGTGATATTCAGGATGCTCAAACTATATAAGGTGGTGAGGAAGTAATTAAGCATTCAGTAGCTTTTAAATATATTTCCCTTAAAAATGGCTAAAGTTTCTTTCCTGAAGGGAGTAAAGCCTTAGTTGTTTGGAAAATTTGCTTATGTGGAATATCTCATTACCAGTCAGTGTTGAATAAATGAGGCATTTATTGTGTGGTGGGAAGGTGGGAAGAAGGGAGTATAATATGAATTACTGAGCACAGGTATTAATTATTACTTTAAATAATAGATGTAGCATTAGTATATTTTTCTGTGCAAATATTGAAACAAAGCTCTTTTTGTTGTAGGAATTGGCTTGCAAAGCATTTTATTTTCAGATTGAGCATTTGAAAGTATCAGAGCTTGTCTCCATGTGAGAGAAGGTGAATTCCCTCTGGCAGAGTGGTTTCCGCAGGTTCACTTGAGAGGAAAGGAGAGGAGCTAGTTGATTCAGAGTGGAAAAACACTGAAGAGAAGTTTCCCCCCAAAATAACACACACAGATTTTAGAAAAACAGAAATTGCTTTGACCCAGTGTGACAAACTTGAAAAAAAAAAAAAAAAAAAAAAAAAAACAGCTTTCGCTTTGAAACATCATATGACACTTCTGTTTTGAAAGGTTGCTTTGTCAGATACAGATGTGTGTTTTACAGTCTGTTTCTGTGTGTGGTTTTGTCATGAGCATGATCAGTAGATGTCTTGTGGTACAGGTATCTCATTTAGCCCAGTTTTAAATTTTGGGGGGGAGATTTTATCATACAGTAGGACAGTAATTTATGTACAATGACCTCTGGATTCACCAATCCTTACATTATTATAGGTCTTTTAAATGTGAACCTAGGAAAAATATTTTCTTGTCCAAAGAGCTGACTTGTTTCCTTTTTATGAGTTCTGTGTAAACATCATGTTTTCTCTTTATCTTGGCTGCTAGGAAGCTTAGAGCTGAGTTTGATACTCAAGTGAAATAGTCTTCCTTAGCCAGGTTGTTGATAAGATTTCCCTTTTGCCATAGTGACTTTTAATTGATTGGCAGCTGAAGTAGGTTTTATGGGTCCATTTTCTTGTTATAAGCCCCTCAATTTCCTTTCTAGAAATAATTGAGTATATAAATAATAAAGGAATGTATAACATGACATTTTGGTGGTATCAGGAATTTTCTAGGAAAGCGTCCACTAAAACTGGGGGCTTCCTCTTGGTACGTTGATTTTGCATCTCTAGAACCAGAAACCATGTCAGAACTTGTCTGAAAACTAGGAAAGATTTGGAAGAAGCCTTTTTGCTAACTGATTTGTAGAGTTCCCTTAAACTCTCTGGGTGACAGTGAAGGCACTGAACTACCTAGTAGCCAAGGTTCCATTAAGTTCTACTTTTCTGTGATTCCTGATACATAAGAAGGCTGAGATGAATTAAAAAGGTATTTTTTTCAGAACATATACTATAGTTGGATACATGGCAATAATTATTATAATAAAAAGAAAGCAATCCTAAGAACAGTCCTGTTGGTATCCCCAATGTGTAGAGAAGAAACATGAAGAGAAATTGAATGCTTGGGTAACTGCCTGAGGCCACAAAGCTAAAATTTGTCAGGGTTGAGATTTAAACCTGGGAGACTAGTCCACAGTCTACAGATAATTAGCAGCTTGCGTCTTTGGTTGTTTGGCCAGTGAATTCATCACTCAACAATCATTTATGAACACATGCTGTATGCCATGCATGGTACCCAACACCAGGTTGGAAGATAAGCAAAAGAACCATGGTCCTTGCCCTCATGGAGTTTCCAGCTGTGGAAAGGACATAAAAACACATGTCCAAATAAAAGAAACAATAGGTTCGTGAAAGCTGATATTTTCTATAAAGGAAAAGTACAATAAATATAACAGGTTTAAGGGGTTTCTGAATTTAATCAGATATACAAATATGATGCTGGACTGGGCCTACTTAGCTAGGCGCAATGTTTCTGTCTTTCTCAGGCCCACGGTTCCTCAGTCTGCACTGAGTAATTCCTTGGAACTGCTTGATTGGCCCATAGCTGTCATAAACTCTGGAAATTCCAGCTCCATAGCTTCTCCAGAGCCTGACTGTGAAAGGAACAAGAATGCACTTGTGCCCAGGTGTTCACAAAGCTCTCTATAAACCTTTAGCTCTCAGTTTCCCTTATAGCAGAAGCACCTGAGCAGCCACCTAGCACGTCTAAAGAGGAAGGAATATACTTGAGTCTTGTAATGTGGTTTGACATATACATTAAGCTGGGTAATTGGCATTCATGTTAAGCATTTCCTTCATTCCTTGAAAACCAATTGTTGACTGCCCTGAGTTATATATAAAATCCTTAAAGTAAATGTGTTTCAGGTCATGGCTCAGTTTGTACACGTGGCTGTAATTAGTAATATTTTGCATGGCCAAACCAAAGTTTGTAGATTTTCCTTTTTAAATCTCTTTTATCTGTAATCAGGACTAGTGGTTACTGGTTATGATTCAGCTCCCTGGTAGTGTGGTTCCCCCTTCTGTCCTTCCTGACATGCTTCCTTACATCATATCTACATGCTGCTCACCATCCACCCCAGACCCTATGCAGACCTAACAGAACACTTGCCAGTCCCAGAGTAGATCCGTTGTGCTATGTCCCATTCCTCCATGGTTCTGTGCATATTCTTACCTCTGTTTCTTCTGTCTTTTCTTTTGTGTCAGACACCGGTTTGCTAGAGCTAAAAAGAGAAAATGAGATGTTGGGGGAAAGAGCTCAGAGGTTCAGCCTGTGCTCAGCCTGTGCAAACTCCCTCATTCAGTCCCCAGCACTGCAGGTTGGGGGAGGAAATTGGTTTAGCAATTATCTTAAGTATAAGTCAAGGTCTGAGAGATAAAAAGATTTGGTAATATTATCCCTCAGGGTTAAAGAGAAGTCACTTCATATTCCTTAAAGTCTCACTTTGCCCTTAAAATAATGCTGTTAGGAGGAATAAACTGATAATTTTTATTACATGACTAAATTGAGTTTAATATCGCAAGCCCACATCAATTATGCATTTTCCTCTTAATAAAGAAGCATGTTTTCTCTCAATTATATTGTATCTGCAAAACTTGGGGTAGGGGAAAAAAGAATCTATTTTCTTCCATCCTTCAAGCCTTCCCATTTGTCCTTGGTCTCTAGGCTGAGACCAATAACATCTCATCAATTCTAATTTTTCCATAAATGAATACTGTAGCAAGTGTCCCCATCTTCTTAGCTTCCTTCTCAGCCCTTGTCAGAATAGAAATTGGTACACCATTTTTTAGATCAAAGCCAACAAGAGAAGTTTGACCAAGATGCCACATTTTCTTCCTGGATTGCCAGAATTCCCTGCAGGCACAAATCTGGACTGTTTTCACCTTTGTTTAGAAAATGGCAGAATGTACTCAGAGAACAGGAATTTTTACTCCTATGCTGTTATACTGTGCATAGTTTTATTTTAAATCTCCCCAGTGCAATTCTTAGACATACTTTTTGGGGAGTAATGACTAGGGAGTAGTATAAGAACATCTTATCTTAGTTACTTGATTAATCATTCTAAAAGTCTACAAAGAAAATATTTTTCAATTGGAGAAAATATTTTCATTCATTTATTTCTCCTCCCCTCAGGGGATTTAATTTCTCTAACACTACTTGAAATTTGTAAAGCATTTTTATGTACAGTGCTTCTTTTGATCTATAAGTTGAGCCTGTCATAGAGTAAGAGAGAGCTTAAAAACAAGGTTCCAGTTGAGGGTGTAGTTCAGAGGTAGAGCACTCATCTAGCACAAATGAAGCCCTGGGTTCTATCCTAAGCACCACAGAAACAAAACAATGACAACAACAAACAACAACAACAAAAACAGCTGGTAAGCAGCAGATGCAGGCTGAAAACTGGCTCCTGTATCTACTGGTCCAGTACCTCATGCTTACCTAATGCAAGGGCTCCTCTTTTTTTTTATTTTTTATTTTTTATTTTTTGGTGTGAAAACCAGGGCCTTGCCCATGCTAATAAGCATGTGTTCTACTATGGAGCTATACTGCTAGCTCCTCAGAGGCTTCTCTTGCTGTGTCTAGTGGTGAAATCTGGGACATGCCCCCTCTGCTGCCTTGTCTTAGCTCATAAAAAATACAAAACAACATCCCTTCCTCCTCGAGCTGCACAGATCCCCTCTGTGGACGCTTTTGGATGGTATAATGGTATCCTGGTTTGATGGAAGGGTCAGTGCCCTTTATAGCTTGGTACTTCCCTGCACTTGGAGAATTTAGGTTCTCAGTGAAGCTCTACCCTTTGTTTTCTTTAGAACACCGAAAAACATAATTTGAACACAGGAAATTCTTTAACATGGTTGCACCACAATTTCAACACAACATATACAAATATGCACTGGCTTGTAGCCCAGCAAATGGGCATTTGACTTCTTGGAAGAGGGCTGGTTTGTCAAGAGGAAGGCTTGAATTTAGATATTTGCCTGGAGGATGAAAGAAACTATGATAAGATATGCCTAAAGAGTTGTGCTGTAGAAAAATCTGGGCTTTCCCCCATCCCTGAGAAATCCATATTGCAGGTATTAGAAGTTTTCTTTTGCTAGTAGGAATAAAATTCAGCCTCAAGCTAAGTTTTATTGTTGAAAAACCCAGGTGGGGGCTGCAGTAGGAGGGCCCCTTTGGAGTTTAATGGTGGTACATTCCGCAGCTCCATCCCCAAGGGGCTGTAGATCCAAAGTCTTGTAATCTGAGATGGTACAAACATGAGCACATGTGTACAGATCAGGCAGGGCCTTCCAGGTGTTTTTCCCTTGGAACTTTGTTTTTGCATCCTATCCTGGTAACATTCCTGTCTCATAAAGCCAGACTGTGCTATTGCCTGAGAAATCATCCTGGGTGCCCTTTCTTACAGATTCTGACATCCCATGGGTGTAGAAGGGATGTTCAGCTTAAGGACAGAGTAGATCCTGTAGTGCCCAGTCCCACAGTCTGTGGGAGTTTGTCCCTCTTTGCAGCTGACAGCATTGCAGAATTCCCTGTGGGACAATAACAGAAACCCTTATGAGCCAATGGTGTTGGTAGAATAAAATCTCCCCACTGCGATGTCTTGGTCCCAGGCTATAATGTTACCCCTTAATTCCCTCTGCATCTTTACCACTTTTATTACAGCTGAACACACGCTCCTCATTAGTACTCTGGGTGATATGGGGAATCAGAGTGCTGGAAATTATGTGGAATAGGTACCAGATGTTTGTGTCAACTTGGTATGCATTAGAATTGGGAATGCTTGCAGATCACATTTATTAAATGTGAAGATTACTTACTATGCCTTCCCCTAAACAATACCCTCCCCTCAATATTTTACTCTGTGTCACATGAGGTGTAACATTAAGAATTTCTTTGGGGATAGATTAAATTTAAAGTGTATGCAGCAAATGCATCTGTTCCCAAATGCTTTGTCTGCATTCTATC
Organism: Sciurus vulgaris; assembly: GCF_902686455.1. Lineage (NCBI taxonomy): Eukaryota > Metazoa > Chordata > Mammalia > Rodentia > Sciuridae > Sciurus > Sciurus vulgaris. Next base: position 79,554,446 of record NC_136461.1, on the reverse strand, counting down.
AAGGCTTGGGGCTGGCCTGCAGCCAGCATGGACGTGGGGGTTCTGTACCGAGATTGGAATGCTGTGTTGTAGTTAAAGGACATAATGAAAGGGTGAGTCCGTTTTCATTTTTTTTTTTCTTTAAGTAGAACTGGGAATTGAGTTGTTGGTGTTATAGTCAGATCTTTGAAACGTTTCCCATGTGTCCTGATAATCAAGCATTAGTGAAAAAGACAAAGAGGATATTTGGTAAAATGAGAAAGGAATTTGTGCTTCCTCATTGAGTTTATGAGGTCTTTTAAGTCAACTAAAGGTTAAAAGTATGAACTGAGAAGTTTATTTTATCTTATCAGACATGAAATAATGTTTATGCTTGTCCTGTGAGTCTGTTCAAGCCTCCCTAAGGTGAAAGACAGGAAAGTTCAAGTCGAAACCTGGTGTCATGAGAAGAACCTAGACCTAGAGTGTGACACATTCAGGTTTGAGTTCCCTGCTGTCACTTACTGGTGCAGTGTGTTCTTTGGCAAATTCTTAACCCCTCTGAGCATCCGTGTCCATTGCTCTAAAATCTAGGCTTTAACACTGTCTTCATGATAGTGTTTCAAGGATTAGAAACAATACGTGCAGAGTATGCACATGCACATGATAATCCTCCACCTGAAGAGTGCACCTTTGGTTCATCACACCAGGCCTGTGAGTTGCCTCAAGTAGCCTAGTTGCTGAATAGGCTGAAGGGTAGGGACCCTGCTTGGTGCAGGAGTCTGCTTGGCAGTGGCCTTGTCAGTATGGCTCTGGCCCGGGCCACCTGGTGAGTTTGTTACCACCAGATTCACTGGATTCTGCACTGTGTTCAGGTCAGCCAGTGTTTCAGTCAACAGAAGTAGCAGCTTGTGGGTAGGTAGGGCCAGGTGTCCATCCTGGTGGCTGAGAGGGTATAAAAACAGGAAGGACAGAGCCTGGCTATAGGTCAGGAGGGAAAAGGACAATTTAGACAGAACACAATACCCAGGAGGATTAGGAGGAGGTCAGATTTTTCCAGGAGCCAGTAGGGAGGAAAATTTGGCTAAGACCACAGAAAAGCCCAATTTCTTTGGGAATAACCGCCTCCCCGCCCCCCGATCCTAGATGCCCAGTATAAATAGAAATATCCAGATTGGGAGGCAGCAGTGAGGTCTGTCTCTGGAGGTGAGCCTGTATGTGCATTCCTGTCAGGAAGCACCTTACTGAAATACGCACCCAGCTTTGTGGCTTTACTTTATAGTAGGAATAATAATATTTTTTCTACCCATTTTTCAGAATTTCCATGAGGTTTCCAATAAAGTGTTTATAATATGCCTTTTAATAAAAAGGGGAAGGCCTGAGCATTGCTCTAAGCCAGCATTTGTTCTTTCTTTACCTGGCCTGTTGCTCCTTACTGTGGTCAGACAGCTTTTGCCATATTGATTAGGATCTTCACCAGCAAGCTGCTTACCAGTCTCGTGACTACCAGAATGGATTGTATTGTGTAGGGAAGATCAGGTTGTGGAATTCCAGCCTGCAGCCTCTGAGGCTGTCCTGTGGGCCTGTTTTAGCAACTCCAGAATGCTCGGGGCACCACACATATGAGCAACTGAATCACTCGGGGTTGTGGAACATGTTCTCCTAGTGACTGGACTCTGGTGGCTGGGAGGTGCCTGCCCTCTGGGAGAACCAGGCTACCTTGTTTCATTGGGAATGCACGGGAGAGCCTGTGGGGCTGATCACATTGTTCCCAGAGGAAGCTTTTCTAAATGGAGCCTGATGTAACCTTGTGTGGGCAGATTGCAAGGACCCACTGTGAGCCCAAGGGCAAGGACAGAGGCAAGGAGGGCAGGTGAGATCTTGTAGACAGGCTGTGTCTAGGCAGAGGGACAGGGAGGCTTGGGCCAGATGTGGAGGTGGCAGGCCAAGGTTGGGAATGTGAGGTATGGATAGGGAGATAGGGGGCCCTCCAGCTGCCTGAGGAGGACCTTGCCAGAAGAATGTTCAGGAAGAGAGGATGGCAGGCTTGTGTTTCCTGCTTTCTGTGACAGTTGAGGGTGGAGAACCCAACTGGGACTTGATTCTTAGCAAACCCAGACACTTCTTCATTTCATGATTGATTCCCCACCCCACTTTGGTGTACAATTAAAACTCTTTTAAAGAGAAAAATGAAGAATTCTAGGATAGTCTCCTGGTCCTGTGAAATTCATCAAGCATGGATCACCTCAAGGTTCCTTCCTCTTTCCTCAGTAATGTTGGCGTGTCCACTGTGCATAGTGTACACTGTGTTGGTGAAAGTGTACAACAATAAATGGAATATGTGTATTCCTTCTTTTGTGGTATTTTCAGTCTTTGGAAGAATGTAGACATTAAGCAAATAATTATGCAAATAATCATGTACATCAAATTATATGAAGTGCTTTGAAGAGAAGTAAAGGGTACTATGAAAGTATGCAAAAAAAAAAAAAAAAGGTATCTAACATAGTGAGAGGTAAGGGAAACTTCTTTGGATGAGATCAGGCACCTTCAGGGTGATATGGCCATGGAAGCTTCCTTAGGAGACCCAAAGGATGAGCTAGAGTTTGTCTTGCCAAGGCCCAGGAGGGAACAGAAGTGGTAGGACAAGTGTTCATGGAGGAAACTAGGTGTATGTGGAGGCCCCTGGGAGGGTTGGCAGGTTTGATAAAAGAAGGAGAGTATATTAATTAGGGTAGATTAAGCAGCAAGTATCAGAAAACCCAAAATGACTTTGGGCTTGAAGAGAGAAAAGTTGACTTGTATTTCACATATAAAGAAGCAGCCCAGAGCCTATCCAGGGGCTCCATGTTCATCAAGTACTCAGGCAACTTCTTAGTGCTTTGCCTTCCTCAGCAGAATTCTTCCATCCTACAGCCCGAAGGCTGCTCTAGCACTGCTCTTCACATCTGTATTCCAGTCAGCAGGAAGGACAGAAGAATATATCTCTTACTCTTCACAAGGAAACTTCCTGGAAGTTCTATGTGTCATCTCTGGTTATATCTCAGTCAAAATTTGGTCACGTGGCAATATGTAGCTGAAAGTGGGACTGTAGTCTTATTCTGGATGGCCATAAACCTTACTAAGAGTTGGGGAAAAATGAGAATAATTGATCCTGGGAGAAAACTAACAGGTTTATGCCTCAACCAAAATGGCTAAGACACAATGAACGAGTTACAGAGTTTTGAGAGATGAGGTCTGACTAGGAGGCAAGGCTAGATGTGGAAGCGCCCTGTAAGTCATGGCGAGATTTCTGGGCTTCACTGGAGAGCAGAGAGAGATCACTTTTAAGCAGGGCACAATCCAATTTAATGTTTTGAAGGTTTATTTTCATTTTATCTTCTCTCTTAAGTTGTTTTCCCCCCCATTGGTACACTCTGTACTCTTTGCACACAGATCCAGTTATTTCTTTATGATAAGTTCTTAGAGGGAAACTGCTGGGTCAAAGGATATGTACCTTTTTTTTTTTTTTTTTTAAGACTTTTGATACTATCAAAAAGTTAAACTAGTTTGCTTTCTCAGAAGTGTGAGTGTGTTTTCTGGGGCATTTCTGGCCTGATTTTTTTTTAATAATCGACCCCTCCCCCTCAACATTTTTGTATGAAACATTTCAACATACAGAGATGTTGAAACCATTGTACAATGAACATCCAGATTCCAGAATTAACATTTTGCAATGGTTGCTTTACCAATTATCTATTCATCTATCAATCCATTATTTTTTTAGGCACATTTCAGAGTAAGCTGTAGCCTTTGGATACTTTACCAATACATCTGTGATTCACTGAGCCTATCTTCCTTTTCCTTAAGATGGACTAATACTACCTCTTTATGGTGTGTTGAAAAGATATATAGTACCTCTCATTGTCCAACACATAGTAAAATCTTAATAAATGGAGAAGTGTCTTTATTGTTTTTATAAGAACAGTCTGACTCTGAGTGTTGAACTGTTGGAGAAAAATTTTCTTATATATTCTTGGTGTTGGTGATGGATAATTCCTGAAATTTTTGTTGGGGTTGTTGTCTTTTTGGCATATTAATAGCTTAATCACATATCATATTTTCTTTTTCTTTTTCAAACTTGGAGGTAAAAATGCAGTAATGAACCTCAAAAACTCTAGTATGTCAGATGGTCAAGAGCACCTTGCTGAATGTTAGTCAGCTGTCCATTGATGCAAAAAAATACCTGAGATAAACAACTTAAAAGAAGGAAAGTCTTATTTTGGCTCATGATTTCAGAAGTTTCAGTCCATGATGTCTTGGCCCTGTCACTTTGGCCTGTGACTGCATAGAAAATCCTGGCAAGAGAGTGAGGCAAAGAATACTGCTCATCTCATAGCAGCTGAGAAGCAAAAAGAGACAGTGAGGAAGGGCCCAGGGCTCCAGTATCCCCTTCAATGGCATGCCCCCAATGACCTAACCTCCTTTCACTAGGCTCTACCTCCTAAAGTTCCAGCACCTCCCTCTAGCTCCACAAGTTGGCAACCAAGCCTTTAGCACATGGGCCTTGGGGGACATTTAAGATCCAAATCATAACATTGAGTATATTTAAACATTGACCTCAGAAGGTTGCTATAAAGAAATGCTGTCCCACACTTAATCAAAGTGTGCTCTGGGGCATTGCCTTTCTCTCTGTCTCTTTCTCTCTCTCTCTCTCTCTCTCTCTTAATCTTGGACTGACTTATATTACCCATGGCTAGAGCTCAGCCCAGAAAGAGGGATTCTGCCCTTCCTGTACTCTAGCAGGACAGAGAGAAAATAAACTCTGAGGCAAAGCAGTCTTGCCTTCTGTATTGAGGAAGTTTTCCTCTTTGGGTTAGATCTTGCTCTGTGATTTGCTTCCATTGAGTTTTTACTCTTGCTTTGTTGTGAAAATGAGCCATATGGTGTTTTTTTTTTTTTTTTTTTTTTTTTTTTTTTTTTTAAGGAGGACCTCCGTGGGCAATGGTGGCATTAGAAGGAAGAGGGCCAGTCAGGCAGATAGTAGCCTTTTTTGTAGATGTGTTTGGGGTCCAATGACAAACTAGTAAGAACTTTGCACACATATACCAAAAATGAAACTTAAAAACATTTTTATTTGTGTTTAACTTGTGATCATTGCAAATTCACTTCAGAGAGGTTCCCAGTGTGGGTAGCTATGGCCACTATGTGTCCCCAGAATTGAGAAGGAAAAGGAGACTTTCTCTGGGTCTTTGGGGTGTACCCAAAAATGTGCCTCCTGCCATTGCTGCAACAACATCTTCACCACCTCTTGCTTTCTGAGAAAGCAGCTGGGCACAGTCCAACGGTACAGAGTGGCAGTGATTATTTGAGAAGGCACATACTTCATTTTAGACCAGATTGCTATTATCAACCTAGATAATTTCTGTGAGTCCTGAAATAGATTTGGCCCACCAGGCAGAATGTCTGCTTATGACATAGCAGTGGGATCCGGGAGTGGCTAGTTCTGAACTCCATTTTAGATTGGGGCTGTGATCCTGGAGAATACCTTTATTGTTTAGAAGTCAGAAAGAACTGATTGGAATGCATGCAAGTCTTTTATCTGGGTTCCATTTGAAAGGGTGTGGTTTAGTGGAGCTGTGTGTTCAGGTCCCAGGTTCCTCAGCCATTGAATGGGGATAGTAGCAGCAAGCTCACAGAGGTGTGTGAAGATGAAGCATTGTAGGGGTGAAGGGAAATTTATCACTGCTGTCTGAATGTTCTCTGGAATGAACTGACAGACTAAATAGGAGAAAAGGAATGCAAATTTATTATTTTATTCTATTTTACTTGCAGTACTGAAGAGTGGACTCAGGGATACCCTAGCCCTGAGCTACATCCTCTGTCATTTTTATTTTTTTATTTTTAGGCAGGTCTTGCTCAATTGTCTGGGTTGGTCTCAAATTTTCTATCCTCCTGCCTCAACCTCCTAAGTATCTGCAGTTACATACAAATTTATTAACCTGCAAAAATAAATTCTTCCAGGGCTAAATGACCAAAAGGGCTCGTCTGTTCTTCTGAAACCCCAATCTCCTAAATTTCTTTTGGGTATTTTGATATATATTTGATTTTCTAAATTCCCTTTTAGACTCACAAGTAATGAATGTATTCCTCTGGATAAAGGACACTCCTATTTGATTTGTGTTGAATTCTTCTTCTCTTGGAAGAAAGTCAGAGAAAGTCAGAGATGGAATAAATTGCTTAAAGTCTTAATTAGTTCTGGAAACAACTTACTTGTAAAGGCTCCTCTGATGGGTTGGCAGTGGTATGATCATCTGGAAACACTGGATGACTACATTGAGGTAGACTACATTGCTCTTTCTGAGTGGCTCTTGTCTGTATTCTGTCTGCAGGTCCAGAGCCTGGTACCCAGTGTGAACTGTCTCCTGTCAATGCCTCCCATCCTGTCCAGGCCTTGATGGAGAGCTTCACGGTCCTGTCAGGCTGTGCTAGCAGAGGCACGACTGGGCTGCCACAGGAGGTACATGTGCTGAACCTGCGTGCTGCAGACCAGGGCCCAGGCCAGCCGCAGAGAGAGGTAGGTACAGGTGTCAGCTTTCAGCCCACCACCTACTGAGTCTGCAAAGATGCTTTTCTGAATAAGGAGTCCTTTTCTTCAGCGAGGATGCTCACAAGTGAACACAAGAAAAAGCAAAACTTAGAATATCAGATTGCTCTCAGAGCTTAGAATAACGGATTGCTCCTTAGCCTGGTCAACATTAAGATTTCTCTCTCTAGGGATTGTTTGGCTCCCTCCTTTCCTGGCCTTTCATATTGGGAAGCATGTTTGTAAGAATTTTCGACTTCTAAACATGATTGTGAGGAAGTAATAATTTTAATATGTCTCCTCATCCTCACCCGTGGCCTCTTTCTTCTGTCCTTGCTTGGTCTTATGAACCCCTTCCAGAATGAGTCAGGGAAAACGAGAACACTATGGAATAAACCCATCAGCACTTTGTGTTTCTGTGAAAAAGCCTGAGGGCAGCTCCTTATTACTGTCCGTGTGGCTTTGCCAAGATGGTAGAGGTCTCAGTTGTGACAGTGAGAATGAAGGTATAAGCCCAGCGCTATCAGTATTTGCTCTGTTCTCCGCACTGTTCGAGGCTACTCACATGCCACCCCATGAAGCTCTGTCATTTTACATGGGACTAAACAGGTTCAGAGATAGCTCACTAGCCCAGGCATATCACCTTCAGAGAGAAATGACCTCCACGTTCTTGTGACTCATGGCTGAGATCCTGGTTGCATAGTCATTATACTTTTTTAAGAGAATGGACTTCCCCCAAGACAACCTGCTGTTGTTATTCTTTCTGTTTTTTAGCTTCTATGTCAGAGATGTTATCACTTAGGTATTATCTCTCTGGGGAGAATGAAACCACAGTATATCCTGATCACAGTGAAGTAGAGGAAAACTAATGTAGAATGGGATTTATCTTTGAGCTTTCTCCCAGTCAAGAAAGTGAATTTTCAGAATGACTAGTCTGTGTGCCTCAACCACCCTGTCCATCTCGGGAGTAGGGATAGGAGAGGCATGAAGCATCTTGAAGGAAAAGCAAACTGATTTTAATCTCTTGAAAGTGTGCAGAGTTGGCTCATTTCAAAGACGGATCGCCTAACCTTTCCAGCTCCGTTGGAAATTATTGTTAATACTCTTGGTTGCTTGCCATTGTTGCTGCAACACATATTTCAGGTCAGATTTCTTTATCCCAGTAATGTGTCTTTAATTCTTAACTTATGGGGGAGAGTTTGTGGTAGGAGGGGAAGGAGGAGAGGAGGAAATGCAGCTCCTACCAGGCGTTGCTGACTCCAGCAGTTCTTCAGCAGTAGTAATCACTCATTTTATATATGCGTCTCTCAAAGGAACTGAGAAGGGAAAAAAAGTCCAAGCTGTTACAGAAGCAGCAACAGCTGAGAATTCTTGATGTTAAATTGTGTGGTACTGTTGTTGACTGTGCAAATAGATTCAACAAAACTACTGGAGCAAAAGAAAAATACCTCAAGGAAGGACAGCAGAATTCTCCCACACTTTTACTTACTTTGTTAGATCAAAATGGAATTTGTTTTAGGACATGGCAGTGCCGAGGATATATAAAATGAGGTGGCACCAAGTGACATAGTGTGTTTGGTGAGAAAAGAAAGAGGGACTACATAGGATAATCCCAGACTTGTTTGAAAGCTGTGCATTTTGCTCCTTCAGTATTTGTGCAGTATGTGTATGATTTGGGGATAGTGATTTGAAGACTTTTCTGAGAGTAGGTGACCAAGGAAAATTGCATTATTTCCTTCTTTGGGGACCTTTAAGGATTAGATGATTTTAGTTCAATCCTGTTTGAAAACATGATGCTGGGTAACTGATATTTGGAATTTCTATCAGGCTCTGGGGTGCTGTCATTTTGTAGACCTCCAGGTATTTTGTGTATACAGAGTGAATGTAGAAGACAACATTAGACAGAACAAATGAGTCTGTGGAGGAGTGGCAGGATGGGGGTGAAGTATTAAATACTACTTGCTCTTTTCAGACATCACCATGAGAGAAGTTACTGCAGTTGTGCAGACAGTTTTGAAAAAAGTCTCTCGAACCATGTAACCTAGCAGTTCTACTCTTAGGTACATGCCCAGTAGAAATGAAAACATAGGTACCCACAGAAACTTGCCCATCAATGTTCATGTTAGCATTCTTCCGGATACTCAAAAAGTGGAAACAACTTGACTGTCTATCACCTGATAGATTAAAGAAATGTGTATTTATAAAAATGAATGAAGTACTAACTCATGCTATAACATGGGCAAACCTTAAAAATATTATGCTAACTGATTTTCTGTGAATCATCCCTGTAAAAGCCTCCTCTTCCTTATGATGTGGAGAATCACAGACTTTAGGACAGGACTCCCCTGTCTCCTTTGCTAGCAAAGCAATAAATGATCTTTTTCCTTTTGCTCAAAACTGTGTCCTCAATATTAGATCAGAATCTGGAAAAAGGACTGAGATTTTGGAATAAATTTGGATTCCTAGATGGGACCTGAGAGCAGCCCCTGCTCCAACTTTCTTGATCAGGCTTGGGCCTTCAAGTAACTCCAACTTCCATGATGAGAAAACAAGATGACTGGTGAAACTGTCTTGCTTGGTGTTTAAACTCAAAACTATGGTGAACAATGCAAAAAAGTGAAAGGGCCAAGGAAAAAGCAGCCAGTATTTTGGCTTTTCAATCTAAAGTCATCCAGGATTCAAAGAATGACAGAACCCCTCTCTGGGCCCTGCACTTTTGGTGAGTCACCTGATCTGTGATAAGGGAGATTGAGAGGACCCTAGAGAATAGAAAGCTAGCCAGTACACATTCTACTAAGAGATGGGTCAATGGCAATGGAAATAACCCTGATGCATCCAAGAGAAGCCACATATGGTCAGCTGCTGCATCTATTTTCTACCACTCCGAGACTTGACATGGTTCTGTTGGAGTAGAGGATTCAACACTTGACATGGTGCTGTTGAAAGATTATCCTCCCTCTTGGGGGCCATAGGCATGGTATGTCTCCATGTGCAGTTGCTTTTAATACCAATAATCAATATATCCTTAGATTCAGGTTATAGAGAATACTGGGGAGATTTCATGGTGTTGGGATGCAAAATAACATACAATAAAATTTAATATTAATACTTAGATGAAATTATAAATAAGCAATTATGATTTGCTCAAATTTGTAAGGAGCCTGTGATTTCTTTGAGTATACAAATTCTCTAAAAGTTATATATGAGAGTGTATTCCTCTGAGTTTTGATGGGGTGTTTGGTCTTCATTGCTTTCTTAGTGTTTATGATTAAGTTTAAGGATATTTTTCTCACTTAATAATTAAATAGGTTAATCATAGGTACAATTTGTTTTCTTTCTATGTCTAGAGTGTTAGTCCATTATTGATTACATGAAATAAAATAAATATTGACTATAAAAAATTATGCTAACTGAAAAAGAGAGACACAACAAACCCTGAATTATATAATTCCATTTTTATGAAATGTCCAGAATATACAAGTTTATAGAGTCAGAAAGTTAAATGAATGCTTGTTTAGGATAGATGGGAAAGGAGGAAATCGAGGTTGACTTACTAATGGTTATGGGTTTTTTTTGGGGGGGTAAAAATAATCTAACATTCAATTGTGGTGATGGTTGCACAACCTGAAAATATAATAAAAACTGTTGAATTATAATTTAAAGGGTGAATTTGATGGTATGTGAATTGTATCCCAATAAAGCTATTTAAAAAAATCATTCAACCTGCCAGTGTGTTCTAATTAGCCCATAAAATGTATCTTGGCCCAATTCACTTATTTTATACCCAAATTGCTTCCTTCTCCAACTCACTCAATTCTTTTCGCTATTCTCAATGGATAACTTGCTTTTTATAGATACGCTATAATATGGGCTATGCAAAAACTAACAGCTGATTTGTTTGGGGGCAAGAGCGGGAGGACCAGAGGCAGCCTTTGTACAGCCTCTACCAAATGCTTAAGGCAAATAGTTTTGAAGATGAACTAAGTGCTGATGCTTGCAGTTTAGCAGAATTATCATGCTGGCTCCAGACTTCACTTGCCTATGACTGATGACTGCAGCAGTAGTTTTTCACAAAGTCCCCTTTGAATTCGTGAGGGAACAACCCCATTCCCCCTCAGCTTGTGAGTGGTGCAGGATTATCATGAAGATCTATGACAAATCATCCCTTTTCTGACATTTTACTAAACTCTTACCTCCCAGGTGCCTTAAGGTCCTTCAGCTGAGAAGTGTTTTTTTTTTTTTTTTTTCCCCAGAGTAGAGGAAGTGACAGAGACTACAACTAGAAGTAGTAAACACAGCAGGTTGACAAGGTTTGGGGAGGCAGTTCTGCTCAAGCTGGATAAACAATTGTATCAGCCAGCAGAGGGTTTGTATCAGAAACATACTCATTATGGCAATGTCGGAAGGCCCCGCTCCTCTCCCAGGGGCCTCCCTGCCGGGTTCTTTCAGGACAGGGAGACCTGTAGTTGTATTTTTCTTCTGAGACCACGCCTCTCATTTGTAATCATTGGTTTTGGAAACAACAGTCCTGGCAGTTACAGGAAACTGGAAAAAGACTCTCTGGCGACTGAGGAGGGCAGAAGAGGATAAACAGCCCCGAGAAGTTGGATTTGTCTTTTAGCATAAGTGAGGACCTGTGTCATTTCTCATCACTGCACACAGCAGCTCCTGGGGCCCTTTGAACTGTAGAAAGTGCAGCTGGCCCCTCTGTGAGCCTCTGGAGCGGGGAGTGTGGTGCCTCGGGTGCTTCTTAGTCCCTGAGCAGGACTGTGAACCATCAGAGGCTGGTTTACAATAACGTGCTTTCATTTAGTTGCTGGAATGGCAACAGTTTTGTTTCCTATCATGTAATTTTTACTTGTGATCTGCTTTTATGTGGTGGTGCCAGTCTTTTCTATTTCTGATCTAATTGCTTGCTTCTTATGAAGAGCTGTTGAGGGTAAGCCCCTAGTTAGCCACTATACATGCATTTAAAAGATACAGGCATTTACATTTATGTATTTGTTCTGACATTAATGGAGGGGGTGTTAATGGGTGTGCCAGTGCCTGGCTGTAGGGGTGGAGTAAGGATCAGGAGGCTCCCTTGACATGGGAAAGGGGCCAGGTTTAATAACTTCACCCGTCAGAAAGCACATAATTCCATATTTTTATATATTTGCTTCTCTGATTCATTCCAAAAGACGATTTGGGATGGGCTTTCAACAAGAGATGTACCAACAATGTAAGTAGAAGTACAAAATGAGAAACAAAGAAAAAAAGAAGAGTGAGACTTGTTGGCTGTGTGGGTTAATGTGCTGTGATTGAGTTTGAAATTTGGCTCTAAGCTTCTTGTCAGGCATGACCAAATGGGATGTGTGGTTAATCACACATGTGGCTCCAAATTGCTTTTACTTTACACCTTCTCTGAGGACTGGGGCATGAACTTGTCCCTTTTTTGGTTCTTTTGAGGGCAGGAAGGCCCTCAGTTGGGAGAAAGAAGGAAGTAAACACATCTGAAATGCTAACTGTTCTGCTTGCCTTTTACTAACTCCCTTATTTCCCAAATAACAGTACCAACAACTAGCGGTGGCGGTTGGTGCCTACCATGGGCCAGTCCTGTGCATGAAGGGCACTCCTATTCACTCCGCCAGTCCTCAGCAGCCTGAGGACATTTGGTTTTAGGAGGTTAGACAAGCAGTTGTGGAGCTGCTTCTGAGCAGTGTTGATACTACAGTTCAAGCTTTTCCCACCCTTTGGGATGATGGCCTCTATTTTACTTTTAGCTTTTACCTTATTCCAGGCTGCAAACCCTGCTAACCAGGCTGTGGGCTCTATCAGTTGGCTGAGCAGGCAGGTATCTGAGGGAGGGTTTGGGTTTTGTGCACAGGCTTTCCAGTCGCTGGAGTCCTTTCTTATTCCAGTGGGGTTTTAGGCGCAGTATTAAGGTTGGTATGTGTGTGGCAGTGTTTCTTTTTTCCTTTTCATGGTTTAGGATTATCATTCTGAATGTCAGTAATTATGAAAGCAGGGCTGAGCTCAGGAGCCATTGTGCTCTGTGTGGTTGTTAATCCTCACACTAAATGCCACTGCCAAGGGGGCTTTGGGCTGTTTTCATAACTAATCATCTCCCTAATGCTTTTAGAGTCCTTTGCAAAAGTGCTTCACCTGTCCTCTGCTTATAATCCAGTACTTCTTAGGACCAAACTTGCCTAAACTGTTTAGGGGAGAACTGGTACATTAAAGGATTCTCCCTGGGCTGGGGGTGTAACCACGAGGAAGAGTGCTTTCCTAGCATGCACAGCGGGCCCTAGGTTTGGTCCCTACTCACAAAAGCAAACAAACAAACAACTCTTTCTTTTCCTGCTAAGGATGAAAAAGACTCAAGAACTTCAGTATTAGGACTTTGCTATCTGATTTAGTATCTTTTTTGCTTACTTTGAGGACTTTGGTATTTTCAGAATCTCTACCTCCCTACCTGTCTACCTACTTACTTACTTCTCTACCCATATCTAGTTTTTCCTCATGTTTCTACAATATCAATAGATGCACAACTTTTCCTTTTTTCCTCTGAGTTATCAAAATACAGACATGACTGCTTGGAGAGAGGGCAAGGGGTGTGTCTTGCCCATCACCATTGAAAGAACTGATACAAGATTTCAAAGCTGGCTTTTTGGAAAGCACATGTATGGCAGCAAAAACATCAAATGAACATTAGCACACTTGTTACATTCCTTCTCTATCTGGAGCATTTTACCCTCTGCTGCTCTTCAGGGATGACTTCCCAGTACTAGTTTTGTATATATGCAGGAAAAAAAGAGCTATTTATGTTTGTGTTATCTCAGATATAGTATGTACTAAGTAAGTGTCAGAGTAAACTCCCCTCACACGCAGACACTGTATATTGTTGAAATTCAGTTTCTAAACAAGAAGCTTCTATATGTAAGCACTGCTTGGTGTTTGTTTAAAAGGAGGTTGTTCTGCAATTTGCCCCAATGTGGCAGGTAAGATTATCTCTAAACTTACCATTTTGTCAGAGACAAATACATTAAATTTTTCCCACTCTTTTTTCCCTCCTTTCTTCCACCTCCTTCCCCCTTCATTCTCTCCTTCCCTTCTGCCCCACCCCCATTTGAATGTGGCTGTAAAATTATTTCACATTTTCAAAGGCAACCAACTTTGTCTCTCACCTGGGAACAGAGAACCTAAAGGAATAGTTTACTTTTCTTTAAAGAGTTGCCCCTTCACATGATGCTCAGTGCAGTTTGAATGACAGCCTGCTCGGCAGCTTGGAGTCACCAGTCCAGGCCTGAATAGAGGAGCAGGAGCAGGGTTGGGGGCAGCAAGACAAGGGTGTTGCAACAGAGGACAATGCAAGCCAGTTAGGACTGGCCACACTAGTCAAGGATGACTTCTAACATGTAGGGGCAAGATGTTTAATCTGAAACTATGGCTAATTCTCAAATAAGAACTCTCCAAAATCCTAATTTTGGAAAAAATGAAATAAATTTTTTTAAAAAAATAGAATTCAAGAAAAAAATAAAAGCAGAAATCAAAGAATACTAGCAAACACCAGTGGTTAGCAAACAAATCAGGACATAATGCGCCTACCAGGACTCTGGCTGGCTATGTAGTTTAACCCTATCATTTATCATAGGAATGTCTAGGTACTACAAAACTGCCCTGGGAAAGCACGTCTCGTGCCCCACCAGGGGGACTGAGCTTGGTTAGACTTTGCCGTTTTAACAGGTTATGTTCTTTGCTGGCTGGAGCATGACAGATTGGGAAAAGACCTCTTATTGCCCCCTCCTCAATGGAGAAGAGACTGCCCTGACCCCTTTTACAATTTGTTCAGCAGCAGGTTTCCCCAGTGTGATATTTTGTCTTCTTGGAGATTAGGGTTATGACCCTGATGCACACTGCTATTGTCATGGTAACTGCTCTTGATGTTTTAAAATTTCCTGAAAATCTTGTTAGATTTGTTTCTATAAGAACACCCTCCATATTTGAAAATGTGACCTTTTTGCTCTTACAATATTTTTGGAGAAGATTTAAAAAAAAGTCACCAAAGTAAGGAGCAGGTCTATAAATCTGAGACCCAGATGTGTCAACTGGGCAAATTCCCAATTTGTGTGAGTGCAGAATGTCCAGTTATCCAACTTGTGTTTCTCCTTCCCATTGCTTATCTGCTATCTTGACATTTTGTTTGAAAATATAGGGAAACTTACTGCTAATATCTCTAAGTTATTAGGCTCAAATTCTGCAGAAGTATTATCATATTACCTTCCATCCTTCCTCTGTGTTTTCTAAATATTTTTGTGTAAATTAGACATATGTCCAATAATTTTGCTTTTCTTTCTTCCACGATGAAGAACTACAGGTGAACTTGGCTTCTCTGATTGCCTCTGGGAGCTTCCTTATTTCCCTTTTCCTTTCCTGTCCAATTTCCTGAATGAATGAATATCTGGGTGAAATTCTTCCCTATCTGCTGCCTGACTTCTGCTTTCTGGGGTTATCTGTGGGTGTCACTGATGTTGCCTGTTGGCTACTCATTGGACGCTGTACTGGGGAGGGGCCTAGTCTAGTCCTGCCCACCTTCAGAGGGGACCAGTCCAGGGAGTAAAGCTAATGCTCACTGTCAAATAGGAACTGGACTGGTACCCAGGGACCCCAATTCCTACTGAAGAGCTCTTTCTACTGTGTTGTCTCTCCCTGTTCCTTATCTTCTTCATTTATTTTACTTTCTTCAGGTAGCTCCCTTTGATTTCAGCATGGTACAGTAGCCAGAGTCTCCTCCCTTTCCACCTATTTTTCTGTTTCCTTTCTATCTTCTTCTCAGTGTTTCTTAATTGAAGCAGTTGTTTTGTTGGCCCTCTGTTTTCCTGAGGAGGCCTGTTGTCCTTAGGATTTGGATTGTCACATCCTGCCTATCACTCCCAGAATTCTACTGGGCTTATCAAGTGGAGGGCCAGTTGGGTCTCTCCAGCATCCTATCTCCCAGTCCTCCCTTGAGCTCCTGGGTGCCTGAGGTGTGGTGTAGAGGAGAAGGTTAGTCTCAGCTCTTTTCCTTCTCAGGTGTGTGGTCCTGGGTGAATTACTTAATTCTTTAAGCCCACTTGCCTCAACTGTGAAGTGCAGGTGATAGTAGCACTTGTTTAGGGGGTTTGCTGATGATTGAGTGGCACTGCTGTGCATTTAGGCTGGTGTTCTGTGCCTGGCACACACTCAGTGATCAACTGCTAGCTAATATTGCTCTTTATAATCTCTAAAATGGAATCCAAGAACTTGCCTAAACTTGTTCTCCTCAGCCCACTGCTGGCTTTTAGGGCCAGGTTTTTAGGACATCAGTGTCCTCACTGCCATCTGTCTTAGAACTTCTTAACCGTCTTGGATTTACCTGTCCCCCTCAAATCTTATATCGCATGAATCTCCAAGTTTTAATGACATTTCCCCTTTTCCTTTGAACATCTTGCTCTTCCCCCTAACCCTGCAGCCTCCCGTTCTTTTGGGACTGGTGTCTTCAGCTCTAGGCCTTGATTCTTTCCATCTGGATTGGGAATCACTCCGTGGAACCAATCTTCTTTAAATATTACTCCCTTGACTCCTTCATTTACTCACTCACATCCCCTTTCAATCACTTGTTACTAAGAACCCACAGTGTGCCAGGTGGAATCCTCTCTAGATTCTACTCATTTTTTTTTTTAATGTCTTTAATGCCTATTGGGATCAAAGGAGGATAATTTTAATATAAATGACAAATAATATAACTAATGTATTAACAAAATTGTGCAGAAACTCAACAAAGGGAGTGGTCATTCCATGTGCAGGTGAGGGAAGGCTTTCCAGAAGACAGAGCATGTGGCGAAGGATGTAGAAGGCAAGCAGATATTGCTGGACAGCAGGACAGCACCTTCAATATACCCAGAGGGCAAAGTAGAAACCAAGTGTGGAGGAAAATTTCCCCTATACATGGTGTGACTGGTATACAAAGAGAGTGGCAAACTGTGGCCTTTAGACCAAACTAATAGGCCTGCTGTCTGTTTTGGTTTCTAAGGAGCTTTATTGAGATGCCATTTATATACCATAAAGTTCACCTGTTTAAACTGTGCAAGTTTTTAGTATATTTTTAGAGGTATGCAACAAGTACTATAATCTAATTTTAGAATATTTTTATCACCCCAAAAGAAACCTTGTATTCTTTAATAGTTATTCCCCATTTTCTGTGCTCCCTGCCCAGCCCAAACCAACCACTAATCTATTTTCTTTCCAGATTTGCCTATTCTGGACATTTATATAAATGAATCATGCAGTATGTGTTCTTTTGTGACTGGCTTCTTTCACTTAACATAATGTATTTAAGATTAATTCATGTTGTAGTCTTCCATTGTATAGCTATACATTTTATTTATTCATTTACCAGTCTGATATGTGCTTTTGTAAATAAAGTTTTATTAGGATACAGCCACACTCATTTGTTTATATATCGTCTGTGGCTGCTTTCATAGTATAATAGTAGAGGTGACTACTGTGACAGAGACACATGACCCACAAAGTGTTTAATATTTACTGTTTGCCCCTTTGCAGAAAGAGCTTGCCAACCTCTGGGATAGAGGATGAGACAATGTCAGGGGTGGGCTGGGTCATAGAAGAGGAAGTGGAGACTGAAAAGGCCATACAACTAAGGCTTTGGATTCACTCCTGTGGATCAGTGTTTCTCAAAGCCTGGGTGATATGTGAAGCCCTTATATCTGAATCCCTTGGAGATGCTGAAGAGTGCGGATTCTCAGACCTCATCCTTGGGCACACATCTATAGTCCCAGCTACTTGGGAGGCTGAGGCAGGAAGATTGTCTGAGCTGGGAATTTAGGGCCAACCTGGGCAACATAGCAGGACCCTGTTGTAACATACAAACAAATACTGGCTAGGGTCATACCTCTGACTTATCTGCTGAATCCATTGCTTACAAGCCTTTCTTCTTTTTGTTTGGTACCAGGGATTGAACCTAGATGCACTTAACTACTGAATCATGTCCCCAGCCCTTTTTATTTTTATTTTTTTGAGATAGGGTCTTGCTAAGTTGCTTAGGGCCTTGCTGATGTTGAGGCTGGGATCCTCCTGCCTCAGCCTTCCAAGTCTCTGGGATTGCAACTGTTCCACCACACCCATATGCCTTTCTTCTTAATACCACTTGACTGTTTATCTTAATTCTCCCATGCCTGGTCATGTTAGAAGCCCATGCATCAGTCTTTCCTCTCCAGCAGTCCTTTTTCTGATTCCTTTACCCTTCTCCATCTTCCTCTTTTTAAAATGTTGCCCTGAATTCTCCATTTCCCCCAACCATACTCTGCTCCTCCCTAGAGTACAGAATTTCATTTTCCCCATATTCTTTGCTACTGAATTATATGTATTAACTCTGTGTACCCAGCTGGGGAGGGAACTTCTTAAGGACTGGAACTAGGTTGAGGACCTCTTTTGCATTTTGCAAATCGAGTTCTTGCATGACATGAGGATGTTGAAATTTCAAGTATCACTCTCAGTTTCTTAAACTACTTTACTTTTCCATGGTGCCATGTTTATTTGATTTGCATTATATCAGTGAACTTGGTGTTTGGTCCCCAGGCCCCTGCATTTTCTATAACTGCTTTGATGTATTTTCTCTTAGTTTAATCTCCTTTAATCTACTTTAAGATTTACTCTAAACTCTGTAGATCTCTGTTTCAGTCTTTCTGCAGACCATTTCTGAATCTCTGTAACATTCTTTTTTACTCTTAGGGGTTTTAGTCATCTGCTAGTAAACTAGTTAGTCTTTCCCTTAGCTGGGTAAAAGCTATAAATGGTTTTTGACTCTGTGTTGCTCCCTTGGGTAGCTCATTTGATCTGAGCCGGGTTTGAAGTTGGGCCATTGAGAATGATCTGTCCTCATGATGTAGGAGGTGACTCTCAGCCAATTCTTAATATTGCTGGAATTAATTAACTTTGATTCCTCCAATTGAAAGAGAGTATTTTACTCTACTGTGTATTATTAAATACCTAATAACTTGATTTTTTAAAATTTTGTTTTCTCGCTCAGTGAGTACTTAAAATATCCCTGCCTGTATAGTAATTTGTTCCTTGTTTAATGTGGCTCTTTCCTTTGTTTACTCTGGACTCAAGTCTTTGTAGCTTGTTTTCTAAGTCAGCTCAGAAGTTGCTGGTCATTGGATTTGGCAGCCTTTTCAAGCTTTACCCACCAGAACCCTACAGGAAGTTGTGTGTCGGCCAGAAGAGTCTGTTTATTTAGAGCATGGTGTCCAGCAGAAGCAAGCCATTTATGAGGGTCTGGTTTTAAAGACACAGAAATCTGACTTACTTTGGAGGACTCACTTCTCTGGCCTCCACTGCCCTAAGCTTTTCTTTCCAGCCTACAGGGGCACCTTGCCTTGACCCTGGGCTTCTTGGAGTAGTCCTTTCCCTGAGCTCCTTGGCTTTGTCTGAAAGACCGAAATATCAAGACCCAGATACTAGGTAGCCCTTGACACTTGTGAGAGTGGGATTGATTTTTATTTTTAAGACTTTTACAAGTTTATCACCATTTCCTACAAATCTGGTAGAATTCTGTTAAAACTTCATTGAGATGGTTGTACTTGGAATTCCTGAGAGTGATTCTTTGTGCACAATTATCTGGTACTGTGTTCCAAGCACCCTATAGTTTTTGCCTGAATCAGAGTCCTTTAACTGAATCTAGAATGTTTATAGCTCTTGGAGGAAGAGGGGTGAGTTACAGGTAGTTTTGATCTCTTTTGAAGATAGACCTGATTGGATGTTATCTGTTCTGTGAGCCAGGAGCACAGCCAGCTTTAGGATCCAGGATTACTGCCATAGTGTAACTTTTGCTTGTAAGCCCACTATGCACACACACATCTGATTCTTTTTGAATTTGCTACAGCAAGTTAGTGATGTGGCTATAGAGGCCTTTGTGCCCACTGGGCCTGCAGCAGGGTAGGTGCTTGATACCTTTGTGCTGATTTAACTGGAAACTGCACACGATGTTATCTTAAGAGGTGCGTTCCTCATGAGTGTGACCTCCTGAGTGAAGTGAGGGTGCCTCGGGGAGAGGAGCAGAAGGATACCGCAGCTGCTGAGGCCTGAGAAATGAAAGGTATCCAGAGAATGAGATAATGTATTCTCAGCTCTAGCCATGCTCCTGGGGTCTTTTAGTGGCTTATAGTTGAATTTTTTTTCTGTGATGTGTAAGTTATATTGAGATTTCTGCCTCAGACTGGCACTGACTTTCTTGGATTCTTAAGTAAATTTAACACTTCATGAAGTTTGAAACAATGCACATCTCTTTCCTTCTTCAACCTCAAGTAAACGCACATGCAAGCAGCATCCTCCTCAGGACCCAGCAGTTTCCGAAGTGAAGGAGAAGGCTGAAGTTCAAGGGAGCCAAAATTCTGTTGGGACATGTGCGTTTCTTCGTGGGACATATGGCCTTTAGGTTGTCTCCTTTACTTACCTTGCTCAGTCTTAAATTTAGGAGGCTTCCAAAATCAAAGGCAACTGAAGAGCCTTGTTTCCAATAATGATGCACTTTGCCTCAGTCATCTGTCACATCTTAAGGGCTCCTTACCCTCCCTTATATTCTGAACATCCCCTGAATTTTCATCTGGTGCAGTTATCCAGGGGGCTCTGTCTCTTGTCTATGGGGAGTTCTGAGTTCTTCCTCCTGAGCCCAGTGTCTTGGAGGGGCCTCCAGCCCTGACTTTGGTCTGTTGTTGGTGCACGTGTTGCTGTTTATTTTTGTTTCCTGCTTTTCTAAGGTTTGAGGATTCTACTTTTGCCCCACTTATCGCTACTGGTTGTTAAGATAATGAAAATCAAAATGAAATGGTAATAGTACCATTGTGAACAAATGTTTTCTGAAAGAATCTTGTTCATTTTTAATGCTGTTAAAGATCTAATTCCCAGTGTTTTAATTGGAAGCTGTTCAAATTTCCCAAATCATAAAATCTTTCAAAGCCTTCTGCAAGTTACTTTTTCTTGATTCAGTTCTCCTCCTACTTGCATTAAAAAAAAAAAAAAAACCATTTCCAAATAGGAAAGTGACTTATGTTTATTAGAGACCAGAGTGATAATGGACCCTTGCCTTTCTTTAAGTTTTTGGATGTGATTTGAACAATGTACAGGGGTAAATTTTAGTCCTGTTTTGCCGTGTGCTCTTATATACATTTCCTAAACACTTTTCCTGGCTTGGTATTATTACTATGTATATGTCCTACATGTGTTTCCTATTTTTTATGACTCATACTTACGGTACTCATAAAGATTTATCCTTTATCTTGGCTCTGAGTAATGAGCCCACTTGCACTTTTCCAGCAGAGATGTGGGCTGGGGCTTTTGCATTTAATCCTGCTGGAGGCCCCTGGAGGGCCCAGCACAGCAGCATGACAGTCATCTGTAGGAACTGTGTACTTTTCCCTGAGGGAACGGGCAACTCAGTTTTTGTGAGTTTACCAAATACTTGTTTTTCAGTTTTCCTTTCCCCCCTTTTAGCCAATTTCTTGCTTATGGGTGAGACCACTGTGGGCCACCAGATGAAATAGATGCTGTGCTTCGTTTCCCTAATGTGGTAAAGGGTATGATGGAGGTAGAAATGGAAATAATGAACTGAAACGATATGTGTAACATGCGGCAACAAGCACACACAGGGGGTCTCCTTGGGTTCAAATAAACATTCAGATCCAAGAGACGCAGGTGGCTTCAGTCTACTCAGAAGACTCTAGGGTAAGGACTACAGCTGGTAGGTAGCAGGGCAGCATGGTGTTCCTCCGTTTGCGGGTACCTTGAGGCTATTTGTACGTTGTTCTTACAGCCATTGGGAGCTCTCCAGTTGATGGTTTAAATGCCTGGAGATGAGATCTACATTGTGTGTCTGTGTGTGTGTCTTACCCTCGTTTAAAAGCCTCACATCCTCCCAGCAACCAATAAGCAAGTATGTTCTATGAGACTAGTTTCCATGGTACCCACCAAGCCACTGCTCTCAGGATTCCCCAAATATTGCTTCATATGAGATATTTAAACATTTTCCAAGCCAGGCACAGTCATGCATACCTGTAATCCCAGCAATTTGTGAGGCTGAGTCAGGGGGTTTGAAAGTTTGAGGACATTCTTGACAATTTAGGGAGGCCCTAGGCAACTAAGACCAGGTCTCACAATAAAAAAGGCCTGAAGAGGCAGCTTAGTGGTAAAGCACTCCTGAGTTCAAGCCCCAGTAACCCCGCTCTTGGCTCTTCCCCCCTGAAAAAAAAAAAAAAAAAAAAAAATCCAGCTCCAAATAAGTGAGTTGCTTTGTATTATGGTTGACCTCTTGTCTTATCAGGTTACCAGGGTCACAGAATTAAGAGTTAATAGAAGATCAAGTTCTCAAATGAAAGAGGAAAAGTTCTTTAACTCTTTATCCATACCTGTAAATTTTATTATTTTCATTCCTATGATAAGTTCAAAGATATGTCTACATCCTAACTGTCAAAACTTGTGAATGTTATTTTATACAGAAAGGGTCTTTGCAGATGTGATTAAGATTCTTTTTTTTTTTTTTTAATTTTTTAGTTGTCAGTGGACCTTTATTTTATGTACTTATACGTGGTGCTGAGAATCGAACCCAGTGCCTCACACGTGCTAGGCAAGTGCTCCCCCACTGAGCCACAACCCCAGACCATGATTAAGATTCTTGAGATGGAAGTTTATCCTAGATTATGTGAGTGGCCCCCTAAATGCAACCACATATATCCTCTTAAAAGGGAGATTGACGAGGAGAAGACAATCTGACTTTAATTTCAGGACTTAGGGGAATGGTGTCGCAAGCCAAGGAACACCAGTAGCCATGAGAAATTCAAGAAGCCAGGAGTACTTCTTGTCTTTGGACAAGTCAGTTAACTTTTCTATGCCTCACTTTCCTTGTGTAGGAATAATGATAAAATCTACTTCATAGGGTTGCCAGGACAGTTAAATAATTAAAAGGTGACAGGTGGTTACAATGGTGGGTGAAATATAATCAGCACTCAATAAATGTCAGCTACTGTCATTATCAGCTAATAAGATCTGTACATAGCAACAGTGCAGTTCTTTAAAAACGCAAGTCCATTCATGAAATTCACAGCTCAGCTTCCTGGAGTCGTTTCCCATTACATTTAGAATAAGATCTCCAGTCCCTTCTAGGGCCCCAGGTGATCTTTAGACCCCTCCCAGCATCTCAGCATTGCTCACTGTCCACTGTTGTTGGCCTTGATATTCTGCCTTCCTTCTTTGACAGGGTCTTTGTTTGGCCTGGAGCTCTTCACTCAGCTCCCTGCCTTGGCTCAGTCTGGCTACAGAGAGGCCTTCACTGATCATCCCATTTCAAATGCCATAATCTTCCCTCCTAAGTCTCTGGACCCTGTTTTTTTAGAAAATGACTCAGAGCCAGGCACAGTGGCACATGCCTGTAATCCCAGAGACTCAAGAAGCTGAGGCAGGAGGATCACAAGTTCCAGGCCAACCCCAGCAACTTAGTGAGACCCTGTCTCAAAATAAAAAAATAAAAAGGGCTGAGGATGTAGCTCAGTGGTAAAGTACCCCTGAGTTCAGTCCCCAGTGCTGAAATAAGTGCAGGAATAAATAAATAAATAAATAAATAAATAAATAAATAAATAAATAAATAAATAACTCCTATCACCACCCGGTATTCATTTACCTTCAGACATGTTTATTTTCTATGTCATCACCTAGAATATCCATGAGGATAGATGCTTTGTTCACTGATACCTCACAGCATTCGGAACAGTGCCCAGCACTCAAGTATTTGTGAATGAATGAATAAATAAATATGTTGTTGCAATGGTGTAGCTTTGGCAAATAGGTCAAATCTAGCAGTTTGTATTTGGAAATTTCTCATTAATTGTATTTCCTGGAAAATCTGATTACTGATATTAGTATCCATGGTTCAGGTATAATAATTTTTTTTTAAAATTTATTTTTATTGTAAACAAATGGGATATATGTTGTTTATGTTTGTACATGGAGTAACAGCATACCATATGCATAATCATACATTTACATAGGGTAATGATGTTTGAATCATTCTGTTATTTTTTCCTCCCCCCCACCCCTCCCACCCCTCTTTTCCCACTATACAGTCCCTCCTTCCTCCATTCTTGCCCCACTCCCACCCCCCATTATGTGTCATCATCCACTTATCAGTGAGAGCATTCGCCCTTTGGATTTTTGAGATTGGCCTATCTCACTTAGCATGATATTCTCCAATTTCATCCATTTACCTGCAGATGCCATAATTTTATTATGCTTTATAACTGAGTAATATTCCATTGTATATATATACCACAGTTTCTTTATCCACTCATCAATCGACGGACATCTAGGTTGGTTCCACAGTCTGGCTATAGTGAATTGAGCAGCTATGAACATTGATGTGGCTGTATCTCTGTAGTATGCTGATTTTAAGTCCTTTGGGTATAGGCCGAGGAAGGCATAATGATTCTTAAACCAGGGTTTCAAGGTGTAGAAAACAGCACTGAACTGTGAGTCTTAAGTTGGACTTGGTCTTCCATCTAGCACAATCTTTTTTGTTTAAATTTAAGCAAGTGTGTCAAACCATGTGAGTCTGTTTCTTTTTTGTTCAATATAATCTAGTTGGGAATATTGAGCTCTAGTGTTTCTTTCAGTGCTTTTTTTTATTTGTAAAAAACATTTACATTTATGCATTAGGCCCACAGAAAACTTAAACTTGATACAGAACATGTCTTTCTCATTTTATATTCCTGTTACCCCTTCAGAATATTTTTTTCTTTTATTTATTTATTTTAAAAATTTAATTATTTATTTTTCAAAAATTTTTTACAGACTACACTTTGATTCATTGTACACAAATGGGGCACATCATTTCATTTCTATGGTTGTACATGATATAGATTCATATCATTCACGTAATCATACATGTACATAGGGTAATGGTGTCTGTCTCATTCCACGATTTTTCATACCCCACCTCCCTCTCATTTCCCTCTACGTAATCTAAAGTTCCTCCATTCTTCTCTCACCCCCCCACCTTCCACCCCCATTATATATCATCATCCACTTAGAATGGATAAACTGTGGTATATATACATAACGGAATATTATTCAGCCACAAAGAAGAATAATATTATGGCATTTGCAAATAAATGAATGGAATTGGAGAATATCATGCTAAGTGAAATAAGCCAATCCCAAAATCCAAAGGCTGAATGTTTTCAAGGCTATTTTTAAAAATATTTTTTAGTTGTGGATGGACATACTAACTTTCTTCTCTTTTTTTTTTTTTTTTTCTTTTTGTGGTACAGGAGATTGTACCCAGAGCCTTATGCTTGCAAAGCAAGCACTTTACCAACAGAGCTATTTCTCCAGCCAAATAGCTTGATTTTATTTATTTATTTTTTTATGTGGTGCTGAGGATCAAACCCAGTGTTTCACATGTGATAGGCAAGTGCTCTATCACTGAGCCACAACCCCAGCCTGGTGCTATTGTCTTTTGAGTCTACATTGGGAATTTATATATGTATATATTTTTTTAAATTTATTTTTATTGTAAACAAATGGGATACATCTTGTTTCTCTGTTGTACATGAAGTAGAGGCATACCATTTGTGTAATCATACATTTACATAGGGTAATGATGTTTGATTCATTCTGTTATTTTTCCTTCCCCCACCTCTCCCACCCCTCTTTTCCCTCTATACAGTCCCTCCTGCCTCCATTCTTGCCCCCCTCCCATCCCCCATTTTGTGTCATCATCCACTTATCAGCAAGATCATTCGTCCTTTGGTTTTTTGAGATTGGCTTATCTCACTTAGCATGATATTCTCCAGTTTCATCCATTTGCCTGCAAATGCCATAATTTTATTCTTCTTTATGGCTGAGTAATATTCCATTGTGTGTGTGTGTGTGTGTGTGTGTGTGTGTGTATGTGTGTGTGTGTATATATATATATATATACACACCACGTTTCTTTATCCATTCATCAATTGAAGGGCATCTAGGTTGGTTCCACAGTCTGGCTATTGTGAATTGAGCAGCTATGAACATTGATGTGGCTGCATCACTGTAGTATGCTGATTTTAAGTCCTTTGGATATAGGCCAAGGAGTGGGATAGCTGGGTCAAATGGAGGGTCCATTCCAAGTTTTCTTGGAATCTCCACGCTGCTTTCCTGAGTGGCTGCACTAATTTGCAGTCACACCAGAAATGTATGAGTGTACCTTTTTCCCCACATCCTCGCCAACGCCTATTGTTGCTTTTATTCTTGATAATTGCTATTCTAACTGGGGTGAGATGGAATCTTAGGGTAGTTTTGATTTGCGTTTCTCTTATTACTAGATATGGTTGAACATTTTTTCATGTATCTGTTGATTGCTTGTAGATATTCTCATGTGAATTGTCTGCTCATTTCCTTAGCTCATTTGTTGATTGGGTTATTTGTATTCTTGGTGTAAAGTTTTTTGAGTTCTTTATATATTCTGGAAATTAGTGCTCTATCTGAAGTATGAGTTGAGTGGCAAAGATTTTCTCCCACTCTGTAGGCTCTCTCTTCACATTGCTGATAGTTTCCTTTGCTGAGAGAAAGCTTTTTAGTTTGAGTCCATTTATTGATTCTTGCTTTGATTTCTTGTGCTTTGGGAGTCTTGTTAAGGAGGTCTGATCTTAAGCCAACGTGATAAGATTCATGCCTACTTTGTCTTCTATTCGGTGCAGGGTCTCTGGTCTAATTCCTAAGTCCTTGATCCATTTTGAGTTGAGTTTTCTGCAGGCTGAGAGATAAGGGTTTAGTTTCATTCTGTTGCATATGGTTTTCCAGTTTTGCCAGCACCATTTGTTGAAGAGGCTATCTTTTCTCCATTGCATATTTTTGGCACCTTTGTCTAGTATGGAAAATTGTATTTATTTGGGGGGAATTGATATATTTTTAATGCAGTTAGTCTGGGCCTTTAATGTGAAAACCAAACAACTTGCCATTAATGAAAAATAACAAAAAGTTGGAGTTGAAAGGATTTCTGGAATTGTTAATCTAGAAAATTTCCTTTAAGAAACTATCCAGTGCATCCAGTGGTTAATAGCTGAAATGTAAATTAAGGTTATCTGATGATTTTATTTAAAAAGAACTCTGGATTAAGTAGGATTTACAGATCTGGGGGGTGCAAATCTGGCCTCTAAATACATGGAAAAATGCTTTTGAATTTCATTGCTTAGATCTTAATGCTTTGCACAGTAAAAAAAAAAAAAAAAAAAAAAAAAAAAAATGATTTTTCAAAGAGCTCTGTTCTGTTCCATCGGGACAGAATACACACATGAATTTTTCCCTCTCCCGTTTATTTATTGAAATACAGAAGATTAGAGGAACTAATCATTTCAGCTTGCTGAAAAAAGGGCCCTCCCCTGGTAAATTAGAACCAGGCAGTTGGACAGTCAGCAGGGAAGACTTTGTGGACTGTGGGCCAGTGCAAAGCATTGTAGGAGTGATGGAGGAAGCAGCCCCCGAGCTCTTGGTCTGCTGTACATCCCAGGGACAAGAACAACACCTGTGAGCAGAGAGGACCGAGACCTAGAAACAGCATGGCCTTAAACACACATGACAGAAACTTAACCAAATAGACTTAATCAACTACAGCTGGGCTGAGATAAACAAGTGCTAAGTAATCAGGCATGTGGGAAGGGGCTGGGGCTGGAACCAGGCTTGTTGCTGGAATAATTGGAGCCAGGTGTGCTAACCTGGCACTGCTTCTTGGAGGTGAGAAGTTGGAGAAGTTTGAAATAGGGATGTGGTTTGGCTGCAGTGGGGGGGTGTTGGAGGCAGACTTTCCCAAGACTAGAGGGGAAGAGCAGTAAATAAAATAAAGGTGAATTGAGGAGTATGGAATATGTTGAGGACAGCAAGGACCTTTGCAGCTGTGATGGCCCATGTCTGGTGGCCTTGCCTGTTGGGGTTTATGTGGGGAGGATGGGTGTGTTCAACTGTACTATCACAGGTCTTTAAAACTGATTGAATTGATATCATCATTAACACTGGAAAGGGTAAATTAGGTAGACCTCAAGATAAATGTTTGTCCCCAAACTTGCCAGCTACAGATCTGGGAGGAACCTCCCACTTCGCCCCCAGTCCAGCTGCCTGAATGAAGCAGTTCATTGCTCTGGCCTTCCTATGTGCCAGTTTTCAGCAAACATCCTTTCGGGTGAGGAGGCAGCAAATACTGATGGTGGAGTTTCCGTTCAGAAATGTGGGGTCCCTTTAGAGCAGAAGTGTTGGGGGCAGATGAGGATTGAAAATGGTATTCCCCAAAGTTGCAGTGAAAGTTTATAAGCAAGATCCAGGTCTGACCAGGTTACTCATGCTTAACCAGGGGTAACCAGTGAAGATGCAGCTGGCTATGGTAAAGAGGATCGTACTCAATCTGCTCAGGCTCAGTCTCTAGGGCCTGATCTTTTTTGCAGTGATATGGATTGAACCCAGGGACACTTTACCACTGAACTACATCTGCAGCCCTTTTAATTTTTTTATTGTGAAGTAGGATCTCGCTGAGTTGCCGAGGCTGACCTCAAACTTACTGTCCTCTTTCCTTTGCTGGGATTCCAACTGTGTGCGACGAGCACCTGGCTTAGGGGTTGATCTTAATGTGCTCTTAGTCCCAAAGATAAGGGGAAAGTTGACAAGTGGCAGAATACTGTTAGTTTCTTATTAGGAAACCAAGTGGTCTGAAGATCCTGTGTATATGTGTCATCAGTTTGTCATCCTGCTTCAAAATCTAGGCAGAAGGTAATGGTATTGCACTGATCAGAGCCACAGTCATGCACTGATAAGCTTCTTTCCAGAGAATTAAAAGAAGACCAACAACAAAACAGCATTTTATTCATTCTTTTTTTTTATTGTAAACAAATGGGATACATGTTGTTTCTCTGTTTGTACATGGCGTAAACGCATACCATTTGTGTAATCATAAATTTACATAGGGCAATGTTGTTTGATTCATTCTGTTATTTTTTCCCTTCCCCCCATCCCTCCCACCCCTCTTTTCCCGCTATACAGTCCTTCCTTCCTCCATTCTTGCCCCCCTCCCTAACCCTAACTCTAACCCTAATGCTAACCCCTCCCTCCCCCATTATGTGTCCTCATCCACTTATTAGCGATATCATTTGACCTTTGGTTTCTTGAGATTGGCTTATCTCACTTAGCATGATATTCTCCAGTTTCATCCATTTGCCTGCAAATGCCATAATTTTATCATTCTTTATGGCTGAGTAATATTCCATTGTATATATATACCACAGTTTCTATTCATTCTTAACACCCACGCAAGGGTGATGTTGTTGAGTCTGTTGTTAGGTCCACAGCAACAAATTGAGGCTGAGAGAGGCTAACAGTTTTTCTACCCAGGGTCATAAGCTAGGAAGGGATTGATGGAACCCAAGCAGGAATTCATAGCATACCACCTTAGATGGAATTAACAGGGTTAATGGCTGGGGGCAAGGTGGGCTTTCTCAAAGTATAGATATTTCTTCAATCATTAAGTCATTATTTGCTAAGCACCTGTTATTTGTTGGGCACAGTGCCAGGCACTGGCAGTCCTGACAACTCTAACCTTGGGAATTTGCTAAAGGTGGCAAAGAAACAATGGATAGTGGGTTCTGCCTTGCTCCTATTCCATTGAGATGATTTCAGCCTTTTTAAAATGTGGACTTAAATATTGCTCCTGGGGTTGTTTGTTGAGTTAATCATATTGGAGTTAATCATATTGGAGATAAGTCTTTGAGCTGCAATAAAACAGCCATCTGGTAAGAATTAAATGTGAATAGCTGGGTTGTCATCTATAGGTGAAGAGCTTAGAAAGAGGGACAGGTTAGGGCGCCCTGTTATTAAAGATAGCTCTGTTCTATACAAACAGCTCTCTTTACTGGATTATCTATGCCAAAATATTACTAAATAGCTTGGAAACAGGTTGGTGTTTTTGCCCTTTAGGGAAAAAAGACCATGGAGTTGAATTTGGAAAGGAATCTTGGAAAACGTTTTGATAAAACAATGTATCATTCACATGCCCCAAAATTTAGCACTGCAGGGCTCCTGCTGGCAGAATCAGGTGAACTTTGAAATATATTCTGACTTGAATTCTTGCATATCTTGAGCAGGACTAAAGATGGTTATTTTTGTTTTATTATCAATAACCTTTTTTTTAATCAGAAGTGCCCAGGAGAGCCAGGCACATTGGTGCCTGAAATTCAAGCAACTTGGGAAGCTAAGGAGAAGGATGGCAAGTTTGAGGTTAGCCTGAGCAATTTAATGGGACCCTGTCTCAAAATTTAAATAAAAAAGGGGCAACTGGGAATGTAGCCTGGTGGTAGAGTGCCACTGTGTTCAGTCCTCAGTATAAAAAAAGGGGAAAACAGTGCCCAGGAGATAAGCCTTAGATAGAAGTCTTTCTCTCTCCTTCCTTCCTCCCTCCCTCCTTCCTTCCTTCCTTCCTTCCTTCCTTCCTTCCTTCCTTCCTTCCTCCCTTCCTCCCTTCCTCCCTTCCTCCCTTCCTCCCTCCTTCCCTCCTTTCAATTTATAACACTAATTGAAAGGACTTTCAGCACAGAGTTCTGGATTTGCCCCACATGTTGGTTTCCTTCGTCTTTCATAGTTTAGTTCATTTAGCCATTCTAAAAAGGTACTTACTGTGTGCTCTAGGATTGGAGATTCTGTGGCAAATAAGGCCATTTCAGCCCTTCCTGGTGCTTTTGAAGATGGGGTACCCAGGTATTCAAGAGACAGGAAGGGCTTCTTTGCAGAGGTGCACTTGAACAGACTGAGTGATGAAAAGGATAAGCTGTGCAGAGACTGGGGGAAGAAGAGGCAAGATAAAGGATCTGCTTATGTCAGGGCCCTACAGTTGGAAGTGCCTTGGAGGTGAAAGGGCCTCTGTGACTGAAGGAGGTGGCGGGAGATGGGATTAGTTAGGGCTCAGATTGTGGGGTGCTCTGCAGGAGAGAAGTTATTTCTTGGCATTTCTAATGTTTCTTTATCCTTATCCAGTGGTTAAGAGCTGGTGCTGAATTCTGAGGACTTGGTGAGGCCCTGTTTCCCAATTGGTTCTATAAGGAGAGACATGAATAGTCCACTAGCAGGATCAGCTCCATGATGGGAATGAACATTTGGGTTCTAATCCCAGTGATGCTGTAGCCAGCTGTGGTACTTGGGCAAGTTATGATCTCTTTGGGCTTTAATTTCCTTAACATCTGGAGTAGAACATCATTAAAATCTCCTTTATCACTAAAAACCAGTGATTTTATTATATACACATTTCATTTGGGGTTTTATTCTCTTCTTTCAGACTTTTATCAGTATTCTTACAGTAACCAGGCCCACGAACTGGTTCTAATTTCACTTTTTTCCATATTCCTTTGCTTCTGGAGCAGCCAGTGAAGTACCACAGGGGCGGGGAGTGGGGGTGGAGCGGGGATGGCAAAAAGGTGTAGATGAGGGAACTTTATGACTCCACCCATGTGCCTGATGGTGCCCATTGAGTACATTGCTTGCTACCCTGAAAGAATTCCCAGTCACCAAATGAGTGGATTGTGATGACTGAGACTTGTTCTCAGGCTAAGATTTACATAAGGGTTAACCAGGTGCTGCCCTTGTACTTTTGAAAGATGATTTATGTAATCTAATGGTTTTAAAAACCTGCTGGTGTGATAATGTTGTTTGCATTTACTCTTATTTTTAAAATCATATTTTGATATATTGGAAGCTGTATGTTTCAGTATAAAATAGAAAAATTTTGCCAGTTTTCATGAAATCAGTATAAATCATACAACTGTCTTTTCAGAAAGTGTATCTAAAAGAAATTAGTAAAACTGAATAAATGAACTTAAGACTATTGTCAACACTACCTATTTTAAAAGACACTATAAATCATGATTTACCCTTAGGATTAATTTTGAGTATTTCATGATTTCTTTTGCTTCTGCCAGACATAGAAGACTAGAGGGCATGTCCTGCCCAGGGTAGTGAAGGGGTGGGGACAAGGACAAAAGAAACTCTGTATAACATGTTCACACTGGTCTAAAAAATATGACAAATTCATTTTGGGATATTTTTACTTGTTTAAAGAAGAAAGATCTTCTGTTTTGTTCTCTTGTGTTCACTTTGGCAGGTTAAACAAAACTTTGGTCAATTGTTCCTTTTAGTTGAGTATGCAAATTATTTGGTGTGACCTGGCTTTATGAAATTGATGATTCAGTCACATTAGCCCATTCTTTCTTGTCAGCTGCATCTATTTCTAGGGATCTGTCTTGACGACTGTTCCTCACTCCATCAGTTGCTCAAAGAACCATAGGCTTTAAAATTATTGGTGGACATGGAGATGTGGTCTAGTCTTTTCATTTATGATAAAAGTGCAGCCCACAGCAAGATACTTCAAGAACACTTTTTTTTTTAAGTGCATGATGCCAGGAATCTTACAGTAGGAGGAAGACAAGCTTGGATAGCTCCAGTATTTGTGCATTATAGTTCATTTCCTCTGTTTCTCAAGCAAGAATTAACTTTTAATCACTGAAGGCAAAAATGAATGATTATTTTCTGGAAATCAAACAATCTTATTTTTATTCTAAATTTGCTTTCTTTCTTTTTTTCAAATGTGAGCTGTAAGAGAGATTATGAACCTAAATTGTTTTAGTCATATATTGGAAATACTGATAATAACCTTGCCAAGATTTAAAAGGACATCTTGGGAAGACGTTGTAGGGTGAATATTGTAGTCAACTTTTTCACTGCTGTGATCAAAAGACCTGACAAAAACAATTTTAGAAGAGGATAAGTTTATTTGGGGGCTTACGGTTTCAGAGGTCTCAGTCCATAGAACCGCTGGTTCCATTCCTTGGGGCTTAAGGGAATGCAACACACCATGGCAGAAGAGTGTGGCTAAGGAAAGCGGCTTCAGACGTGGCCACCACAAAATAGAGAGAGAAATGGGCAGGGAGAGGGAGAGAGACACACTACCTGATTCCAGTTACCACTAAATTAATCCCATCAGAGGATTAATGCACTGATTAGGTTAAGGTTTTCATAACCAATAATTGGGACTCTAAACCTTCTTGTACTGTCTCACACATGAGTTTTTGAGGGACACCTCACATCCTAACCATAAGAGCAAAGAAGGTGAGCTATTTGTGCTTTTGAGGGGAAAACTAGAGGGTTAGGTAAGAGGCTTAATCCAATTCATTTCTTGCACAGAAAAGAACCATGTGTAGGACTTAATGGATTTTTGCATAGAATAATATAACCAGGACAAGAATTGCCAGGCCCGTGAGTTTTTCCTTGTAAAAATATATAAAGTTCCATAGTTCACATGCTTGATTCATTGATTATTTTTGATTAAAATATACCCATAACTAACAAGTATTTATTGAAGGCCTATGACATAGAGGTAAAGCCAAGAATAAAATCCTCAAGTCTAGACTTGGGGTTGAAAATTAAAGTTTAACTTTTCTTACCTGGTGAGATATTCCTTGTTAATTCAGTAACAACAATCTAAAGGGAGACCATAGAAGACTTGGAATGGGATGGTAAATAAAATGGGGTTTAAATTTTTTTTTAGCTGTTAATGATATATATTCTTTTGGGCAAGTAAGTCAGGTGATTGAAGTACATTTAATGAATCAACACCTTAATGTGATCGACAGTTTTCTAGATGTTAATGTGCCAATCATTTATCAGGAAGCAAATGGTAGTCCACATCTTTGAAAAGGGAATCATATATTGTCTTCACCCACTAGATAAGCTCACCTTTTAAGGCCCATTGTGATGTACCCCAGTTCACCTTTTCAAATTATTTCTCTTTATTCTTTTTTATATTTTCTCATCCATCTGAGTTAAATGTTCCTCAGACCTCCGTATGCTGCCTCCACTGCTCTGACAATTCTTTCAAGTTTCTCCCTGCCTCTCTTACAGCTCACATTGCCCTGCTTACTTCAACTTTAGTTCTGCCTGTCCCTGCCTTGCTTGCCCTCAGGGACCAGCTCATGTGCCCCACTTCCACCCTGTATGTTCTCCACAGATGTGTTTATAGCTGTTGTTTTGTCCCCTTGTAACTGTGAACTTTATTTTAAAAAAAATTTCCCCCATACTGAGGACTGAACCCAGGGGTGCTCTACCACTGAGCTATATCCCCAGCTCTTTTTATTTTTATCTTGAGACAGATTCTTGCTCAGTTGCCCAGAACTTGGAATCCTCCTGCCTCATCTTCCCAAGTAGATGGAAATTATAGGCATGAGCCACAGCAATAAGTTAATCTTTTCTTTTCCATTTTTTTCTTTTTTTCTGGTACTGGGGATTAAACCCAGGGGCACTTTACTACTGAGCTATTTTTTAAAAAATGTTTTATTTTGAGATAGGGTCTCATGAAGTTGTTGAGGCTGGCCTTGAACTTGAAATCTTCCTGCCCCAGTAGGAAGTAGTTGGGATAACTGGCATGAGTCACTGTGCCCAGCAACTGTGAACTGCTTAAGGACAAGTTTTGTGTCTGATTCACATTCAGATCCTTTCATTACTTAGTGATGTTTCCAAATATGTGTACATGTGCTGCCCTCACAATTTGTATAGTATTATACTACCTGTATTATTTTTTATCTAATATTTTTCTTCACATCTATTCACTAAAAAAAATCAAACCCTATAAAAATAGCTTTAGCCCCAACTTCTAATATCATAAAAATAAATACATGAACTATATTTTAAAAAATTATTAGGGATCTCCATACTTTGGGGAAGTTGATTTAGCAATGCACCTTACACATAGTAGCCATTCAGTAGCTGCACGATTAAGTAATGTATATAACTTATGAAATAAGAACCCCTTTTTCTTGTCAGTTGGGAGGCATCAAGTCACATGCTTGTTAACTTGGAGATGAAACTGGAAAAAGCTAGAAAAGATTGAGCAAGTATGTAAGCCAAGCCTTTGATTCCTGTTTGTGAAGCATCTAGGTGTTAGAGGTTACTTCCTTATATATTGTGAACTGCTGGGCCAAGGAGCCTCAGGAACAATAAATCTGTGGCTAGCAGATCCCCTGCCCATTCACTGAGCCTCCTGCTGAAACTCCAGTAGTTGTGCAAGTGGACCCTGTCTCTCTCCTGAAGAGAGTCAGGAAGCAGCACTATACTAGGCTCATCCTAGAAGAGTGTGATAAGTGTGTGTACACAGCACATAGTTCTAGTTGAATTTCTAAGAGTTCTTGTTCAAGCTAGTTTGAGCGACAGATTCCTTATTACCTCTAAGTGTTTTTCTATGAATATCTTGTATGTACCGTCACTATGATTGAGGTCTGAGAATTGTTTTTATATATTCTTGCTAATGGGAATTGTGTTTTTTTTTTTCACCCAATTTTTGAGGATGCTCTAAGGCTACTCAGGTGGACCACCCTGAGTTTCTTTAACAAACAAACAAACAAAAATCCAAAACTGTATTCAAGCCATAGTTAACAATTAGATTAATCATTCTAATAAAAATTGAGAGCTTTTATAAATCTACAAATAAATTTCCAAGCGTGTTATATTTTGTAGTTCCTGCTCTATTGTTTCTTGTTTGCTTTTTCAACTATTGTAGATTTAGAGTAGCAGACCGAAGATTCTAGAATATGCTGTTTTTCATTGACTATTTAATAAGGGTTATAGAAGTTTTTCTTAAAATTATAGGAATTAGTCCATGAAAGGTCAGCATGAAATAAAATCTATTTAATATTTTATCAGAAAAATCACACTCATTTTTTCCCCCCTTCCTTTTTTAAAATCCAGGGTTTGGATCAACAGCTGTTCTTGCATGGGCAGGGTAACTTGATATAATGGCATACATTTTTACCCTGGTCTGTTCTTAGTGCAAATTTGAAATGGGTGTTTTGGAAAATGTGCTGTGAATTTCTCTCTAGACCTTCTCATCGGAGCAGCCTAGCAAATCCCTGGCACTAGATGTGCATCTTTCATAACAGAACTTTGATGCTGTGACTTGATGCCTTGAAATCAGCACAACAAAATGGTGCTTGAGGAGCAGTGTTTACTTTGATCATCTTTCAACTTCTGTGCCCCAGCCTTTTCACGGAGTACAAATTGCTTTACCAGAGTTATGGGGCTGAAGCCCACGGACTGTTTTTGTAGTCTGGTTGCTGTGGTGATTCTTAGCCTTCCATGACTCTCCCATCTCCAGGGAAACAGAAACCTTTGCAGCTGTCTCGACCTTTTTGATATTGTATCTGTTGGAGGTCTTCACCGAGCTCGTAGCAAGCCCAACAGTGATGGGTTTGTGTCAACAAATATTTGGAAATAGGGCATCTCATTTAGGATATGCTGCCTTTAAAAACAAACAGCTCCCTATCCTTTCCCAAATCTTATGGGCCTTCGAAGCAACTCCAAGTCTGGTTGAAGCCAGAGTTAAGTGAGCCATGGAGATGTTGGTCATGATAATGATCTAAGAAAGAGCTCTGAGGATGATGGAGGAAGTTTTTGGAGTTGTGAGGTGGGGAAAGAAAGAGACTAGTAGTGAAGGGGGAGCTTAATGGGGCTCGTGTGTGCCCTGAGAGAAGATGATTCAGGAAGAGGATGTGAGCCAAACCCAGCAGTCTGTGTTTGGAGATCTATGAGGGAAACTATCCTAAGCTTGAAGGACAATATAGGCAAGAACTTCTTTCTATAGGAACCAAAGGAATAGAGGAAATAGCTGTGGTTTTAAAGGGTAGGTGTAATAATAGCTAACACTTAAAGAGCATTTACTACGTGCCAACTCACTGTTCTAAGTGCTTTACACAAATGACATATTTAATCCTTTGACATCTGATGGGATAGGTACAATTATTATCCCCATGTCAAAACCAGTGAAACTGATGCTCATAGAGTCTTAACATAATCAAGGTCCTAAGGCTGGTAAGAGGAGAGCTGAGATTCCAGCCCAGAGTCTGGCTCTGAGTCACTGTTCTTACCCACCCGGTCAAACTGCCTGTAATTTAGAAAGGAAGACAGAGTGACCCAAAGGATTGGATTACAGGACTTGCTGGCCAAGTTGGAAGAAAATATAGAACTTGGGAGAGACTCATTTTTACTTTAGGATGTATTTGTTGGTTTATTTATTTATTTATTCCATATTTATATACTTCCACATAGGTGCCAGGTATTGGACCAGGCTCTAAGGTGACAAAAACACAAGTCCCAATCCTTCCTGTGCAAGCTTTTTGTCACTATAATGAAATACTTGAGATAATCAACTTTTAAAGAGAAAAGGTTTATTTTGGCCCACAGTTTTGGAGGTTCTAGTCCTAGATCAGTTGGCCCTCTTGCTTATCATGGCAGAGCAAAACCATTCACCTCATCAGCCAGGAAGCAAACAGGGAGAGACCAGTGTCCTCACAGTCCTCCTTGAGGTCACACCCCCAGTGACCTGTGGACTCTCCATTGGGCCTCATCTCCTAAAGATCCACAGCACCTCTCAATAGTGCCCCCTGGGAACCAAACCTTTAACTCATGGACCTTTGGGGGGATAGTCAGTATCCACACTATAGAACTTCGTCTAAGAGAGTCCATTTGTACAAAGTTAATATATGGCAGCAGATGATAGGTACTGTAAGAGAAAGGTAAAGGGTATTTGCTGGTAAGAGCTTCCTTCTGAGAGCACTGATAACTTGAAACCTTCATAGAAGGGCTGGTATTTTTTTTTTTTTCCAAGAGAAGAACAAAATTGATTGTATGTGAAAATATGAAACTATAATTAAGTAGGTTAATACATAAACCTACCTCTTTCTAAAGAGTTGAGAAACCTAATTTCCTGAGTTTGCATATAGTTGGACTTTGAAAATTTCCAAAGTAACAGTAGAACATTATGTCCACTTATACACAGCTCGGATACGAGTATGTTTCAGGGTAGTGAGTGGAGAACACTTCACAAGAAGGAAAGAGGTTTGAGAAGGATCTTTGTAGGAGAAAGTTGAGAACCTGTCTCTAGCTAACACATCGTTTTTAACTGTGGAACTATATTAACTTTCTTGTTTCACATAATAACTCAAAAAGGTAGGTACTGTTATCCTGTATTTTAGATGAAGAGACTGTAGCACAAAGGGGTCAAAGCAACTTTTCCCAAGGTCACATTGCTAAGAGAACTAATGGAGCTGTAGTTGAACCAGAGTCTGGCACTGTGTCCACACTGTCATTCCTTATGCTACGTTGACGGCCGTGTTTCACTTCATGAAACCCATTCTAGAGGATAAAATATTAACCGAAAGGCAGATGGTAAGACATTCTTACAGTAGCTTAAGGCCAGTGTTAAGAGCCTGTCCCTCAATTAACACTGGACTGTTCAATGCCCTGACTTGTCCATTTTTCCCATCATTCATACTTTATTTCTTGATGCTGATTGGCAGCCTTTCATGGTGAGTGGAAAATTAATAGAAGAGGAAACAAAAATCACACAATTTTGCTACTTGTTAACTCTGGTTAGAAGGTTTGTTTGCTTAAGGATGTGGAAACTGATGGCTAGATTATGTAGGTAACTGACTATATCAGATTTCTGTCTTCTGTTCTAAAGGGCATTTTAGAATACTGCTCATCTGCCATGGTCTAGAAAATGAAACTCCTTATCTTTCTTTGATATAATAATAAAATTTTCCTTATAACTTGGAGTTTACAAAGTATTATATTTATAGCAAATATAAATTATCTAACTTCAGCAATTTTATACCATTGGTCTCTTTTAAGGTTTGGAGAAATTAAGTTTAACATTTTCTGAAGCATATAGCTTTTTCAAAGCTAGTTTTAATTTCAGAATCTGGGCTTATAAGCAAAAGACAACAAGTCCCCAGACTCACCATATTCCAAAACATGGACAGATGTGACCTGAACCTACCAGGACAGTTTTCCAGATCTTTGTGAAAAGCTGAAAAACATGGGCTTTTTTTTTTTTTTTTTTTTTTTTTTTTGTAGTACTGGGGATTGAACCCATGGTCTTGGGCATGCTAGGCTCTACTGAGCTACATTCCCAACCCTTTTTGTTTCTTATTTTTGAGACAGGGTCTCACTAAATTGCCCAGGTGGCCTCAAAATTGTGATCTTCATGCCTTAGCCTCTCAAATTGTAGGGATTATAGGTGCACTACTGTGCCCAGCCCAAGTGTAATGCACTTTTAAAAACAAATTTAGGAAACATCTTCAGAGAAGAAATTAAATGGGAAGTAGGTAAAAAGAATCTGAAAATCTTAGGAAAACTTTTCAATAATAAAGTTGTGGAATCATTAGATTCTAAGGTCTAATGATTACTCATCTAATACAGCTTATTTTTCCTAAAATATTTCTGATAATTGATCATCCAGCCAATTTAACTAGTTCAGAAGTTGTGAGAAACAAGAAAATGTATCATGGTCACAGATTTTTATGTTTCCTAACAAATTTGGGTTCAGTTTGTCCTGTCTGAGAGACCTGTCCCCGTTCAAAATGCTTATTTTTTCTTCTGCGTCCTCTTCTCTCTCCACATACCGGACACATCTGTCATGGTTTTGTATTGTATTCATCCCTTCAGGCGTCTATCTTCCCATGAACTGTGACCAAATTGGGGAAGAACAGTCTGTTTGTCTCTTACCTTTCCATCACTGGTAATTGATGTGGTACCTGGCCCATAAGAGGCACTTACTTCATATTTTGAATAAATGCAAAAAAAAAAAAAAAAAAAAAAAAAAAGCACAGGAAACACAAGGTTTTAACTGAAGGTAGCTTAGTGTATGGCTTAGTTTTGGATGCTGTGGATTTTAAGTCCTGAGGATTGATAGGTACTTTTAGCCTTTTAAGATAAAATGAATTCCTTATAGCATCACATGAAAGTCTTTTCCAAATGAGATTTTAAACTCTAGAGTTGGTCTGCTCTATCCTTTGTGAAAGTTAAAACCACATTTTATTGTGGTAAAACATACATAGCATGAAAATTTACTATTCTGGTTGTTAATTTTAAGTGTCAACTTGACTGGGTTAAGAGATACCCTCTTAGCTGGTGCACACTGTTTCTGGATGTGTCTGTGAGGGTTTCCAGAAGAGAGCAGCATTTGAATTGGTGAATTACTAAGGAAAATCTTTCAGTGTTGGCAAACATCATCCAATCCATTGAACGCCCAGAGAGAACAAAAGCAGAGGAAAGGAATTCATCATCTTTTTTGTCTTCTGCCCTTGGACATCAGAACTACAGGATCTCAGGCCTTCATACCCTAGGCCTAGTACCAGCAGCTCCCTAGGTTTTTAGGCCTTGGGTCCTGGACTGAGAGTTATATCAGTGACTCTTGGGTTCTCCAGCTTGTGGACAGCATATCATGGGACTTCCCAGCCACCATAATTTTGTGACCCAATTCCCATGATAAATTCCCTCTTATACAAACAGATGATCATCTATGTAAATGATGGAGTGTTATCCTGATAAACCCATCACAAGTTGAAAATACTGTAAGTTGAAAGTGCATTTAATCC
This sequence comes from Sciurus vulgaris, assembly GCF_902686455.1. Taxonomy (NCBI): domain Eukaryota; kingdom Metazoa; phylum Chordata; class Mammalia; order Rodentia; family Sciuridae; genus Sciurus; species Sciurus vulgaris. The sequence goes on along the minus strand of NC_136461.1, from coordinate 79,514,435 downwards.
CCCTAACCAGCTGGACATTGCAGCATAGCAACATAGCACACCACAGAGTACTGGTTGTTTTCCCCCATGATCTCATGCCTGACTGGGAGCTGTGGCCTCCTGCCCTTGCCCAGTGTCAGCAAAGAGTATTGTACTACATATTTCTAGCCTGGGAAAATATCAACATACAAAATTCTAAATATGAGCCTGTTGTGGTTGTGCATGCCTATAGTCCCAGCTATTCAGGAAGCTGATGCAGGAGGATCACTTGAATTCACTTTGAGTTCAGCCTGGGCAACATAGGGAACCCCCATATCAAAAAAAAAAAAAAAAAATTGATGTATGGTTTCTTCTGAATATGTATCAGTTTTGTACTAATAAAACCACTTCAGCCATTTTAAATTGTGCTGTTCCATCACATCTGTATATTCCTAATGTTGTGCAACCATCACCACTAATCTATTTCCAGAACATTTTCATCACTTCAAAAAAGAAACCTCATATCAATTAACAGTAATGTCTCATTTTCCCTATCCCCTGCAGCTTCCATGTCCCCTGCAGCTTCCAATCTACTTTCTGTCTCTGTAGAGTTTCTGGTTCTGGACATTTAATAAAAATGTAATCATACAACATGTGACCTTTTGGTTTTTTTTTTCTTTCTTTTTTTTACTTCACATGATGTTTTCAAGGCTCATCCATGTCGTATCATGTATTAGTACTTCTTCCTTTTTATGGCCAAATAATCACTTATTGTATGGGTAGTGCCATATTTTATTTATTTCATATAACATTTTAATGGAGAGATTTGTCATACTATGAATAAAATTTCTTTTTCTCTGCCCAAACGTCACATGTAGAGAATTTCAATTACTTCTGCAGGATGCTGGTTACTTTGTCATGTTGAACTTTATAATCAAGACCTGAATATTTAGCAAGATAACCCCCACTCCTAGTTCTACTTTTCTCATTTTGGCTCTTATTACTGTTTATTAATGGTATTTTCAAAGTATGAGTATGAGGCAGGACTGAAAACTATATTAGTTTTGCAGAAAAGGAGAAGTAGAAGACTAGAAGCTATTGACTTAATAAGCATTTGAGATTTAACTGAATTATAAAATGGAGCTTAAGCAGTATGACCTTGATATCTTTTAGGACCTTCTATATTATGGACAGAATTAGAAAATTCTTTGGACATCTATTATGAAAAAGTAGCTTGAACCTTTTCCATTTGCATGGGAAAGCAAGCCTTCACAATACTTTCAAACCCTTTAAGTCCAGGTTGCTCCAGCTTGCATTTAGTTAAATTTAGTTAAATATTTGAATGACTTCCCTGTCCATCACACTGAGTAGAGTTCAGATATTAGAAACTCTTTTGAAGAGTAAAAATAAAAGTCAGCATACAGTTTTTCCTCATGGTAAGGCAGAACCTCATATTTCCCAATGTCAAATATGGGAAGCAATAAATTTTAATTACTCACTTAGAAGATAATTAATGTTGTCTCTTTTCATTCTGTTGCTCTGTCATATCTCACACATACCCAGTTGTATGAACGGATTTACCAGCATTTAAATATGCTGACTGTGCATAAAGCTTTGATACCACTACAGTATCTTTGAATGACTGGTCTTATATTAGCAGTGTATCTTGAAAATCAAATGGTCTGTGTTAGCATTTACACTTACTTCATTCTGAGGTAAAACCTCTTCTTAGTCCCTGCGTAACCCTCAATTCTGATCTACCTGTAAATAAATGTCCACAGGATCATTGTTCAGACTTCTCACCACTTGGACCTTCTGCTTTTTCCTTTCTTTCATTTCTCTTTTCTTTTTTCTCCCCTTTTCTTGAAGGGTATTAAAAAGTACTTATAGGATCTTAAGGTTACAAAGTAACCTTAACAACTGAATTGCCAGGTGTCTTACTCTGTATTGTAAGCTTCACCCCTTTCCAGTCAGAACAAATGTGTTGAATTGCTTTTAATGCTACCTCAAGAAAAATGAAACTTAAACACTTGAATGCTACTTTAAGAAGATATTATCCCACCTTAGACACTTATCAGCTCCAACATGCCAAATTCCAAAAGCAGTTTTGGCAACCTTCCCTCTGCTTTTCGTGATGATAGGTTCTTTGCCCTGAAAAGGCATCCCAGGGCTTAACAAAAACTGATTGTGTGGAGGAAAACCGGCAAAAATACCAAACTGACATGAACATTGCAAACTGTATTTGCTCCCTTGTGTGTTATGCTGTTCTGACATTGTTTATTTCCTGAATTAAAAACATTTATGATTCCATGCCTCTAAAAGAGTGTGGAACATTTGGTCCAGAAAGATAATACTTTTTCAGGAAAAATGCTCCCCAAACATCGACTGATAACATGTTCCCCCACCTTTGACTCCGTGTTACTTTCTCTCTCTCCTCCAAGGTAGGCCATGTAATTGAAACTGAAGTTCCTCTGAAAACATTTCCTTAAAAGCATAACCTGACTGAACCAGAATACTCTCAGGGGGCTGGGACTGTGAACTTCAGGAGTTGTTTTTGTTATAGCTTTCAAAGGAAACCAAATTTCACAGAATTCCCAAGGTTTTCCTCCCTTGACCAGAATCAGTTTCCTTAGAGAGTAATTTAGTCTAATCCACACATCAGCCAGGGCCCCCTGCAGCTCAGGAGTGATTGGTTTGCACCTCTGCTAATCCTATGGTTTGTAGAAATCCAGATAGTCTATTTTTGCAGACTGCCAGAGCCTTATGTTCTTGTGGTCCTTCCTCATCCTCCTTGAGTTTATGATTCTAATACTCTACATGTCTGGGACGCACTTGATTCATGTGGATTTGAAATGCCACCAGTGCCTTTCTGTCCATAGCACACATTCATGACAGCAGTGGGCACCACGGAAGCTTTTGCAGTAGAGTTGGAGGAAGGTTTACATCAGAGTACTTGAGCTGCATTAGCTGGCACTGTAGGCATACATGGCTGTTCTTATTTGTTGACTCATTCTTGCTAACTGTTCACTGGCTCTCAGCTTGTACTTGCTTCCCCTCAATTTGCTTATAACCCGATTCCCTTCCTTTCCTTTTTTCCTTCCTTCTCTTCCAGCAGTAAAGTAGTTCTTGCTTCTGACTTGCACATTCCCCTCATTATCTAACCTTGAGTAGGAGAATACGTTTCAAAGATTATTTTTCACATCTTACGTGTTTTAATTCGCAAAACTGTTAAGATAAAATTTCCGTTTTCTTTTTTGTCCTCAGATGGTCTCCATACACATTATAAGAACCGCTCTGCCCTGTCCTGAACGCATAGCAGAGGACCACAGTTAGTTGGGGTGTTTGTTCCCACAAGGCCTGGATGTGGCCTCAGAATCCTCTCCAACATACTGTCCAGGCAGCTCCTAGAATTCATTTTGGTAGTTGGAATCTGTTTGCTTTTCTTGACTCAGTTTTAAAGTTCAAGTTGAACTTGATAGTGAAGTCAATGTTCTCTTTATTAAATGACCCCCTCTTTTGGTCAGAAAAACAGGGCATTATGACTTTGTAGCCATTATTTGAGTCATATTTCATTAATAACTTTTGCTCATTCTTTTATTCATTTTCCCAGAAAACTTATTGATTACTTACTAGATGTCTGGCCTTATGCTAGGCCCAAGGATGCAGAAATGAATGTGACTCAGTTCCTGCCCTTGAATTGTGCTCTGAAGACTTCACAGTGTCACAGGGGGGACAAACATCTAAACAGATGCCTGTCAGTTTCCTCAGACTTGCCATCAGCAGAGGCCTACTGCTGTGTTCCTATACCCAAACACACCTACACCCAGGGTCTCCACTTTCCCTGCCTCTTTCCTGCAGTGGCCAAGCCATGGGCTACTCTGGGAAGGGAAGTCCAGGGTCCCTGGAATCCCCTTGAAATACTCCCAGGACCCCTTTAGAGGGTCATGACCTGTAAGTTTTATAAATATTCTTTTGTTTATATGAGTTCTTGTCCCTCAACCCCCAACCCAAATTTAGTTCCCAGAATTTTTCCAGGGCATTCAAAATATGGAAGAGAGAAGACAGACTTATTTCTGCATCAAATTTCAGACTTTTAGGATCCCCCTGCCCTTTGTGGTTTTATTAGATTATTTTCAGTGGCTCCCAGGGAGTCCAGAATCAGGTCCTCATTGCAGGAGGGGGATTAGTTTGGGAACTGATGACTGTGTCCCTCTTAGCACAGTAAGTGGTTTCAATCCAGAACCATTGGAAAATAGCTTGATGCCTTTTTTTGTCATATGACCCCAGTGCTCTGGAGACTGCAAGGACAGTCAGGTGACTCTGTGGTAGGGATGGGGACACTAGGAGGTCCCGATTCCTTGAATTCAGCACCAACTAATTGATGTTCCTTTAGAAATTCAGGGAAATACAAAACTTAAAAAATAAGAAAATTTTAAAGTGCTCCAAATCCATCCCTCCAAGAATATTTTAAAGGAATCTTTTTATACCAATTCCCAAGTGGTGAAAGACAAGCAATGGCAAATAAAATGTCAGCTGCATTGTTCCTCAGAATGGATACCCTTTAAAACACTGTAACAATAATGAGCTAAATACTGTTCCCAGCAATCAGTTGTAACATTTCAGATTCATCTGGGGTCACCATTAAGTTCCTAAAAGTCCATTGCCCAAATGTAAGTGAAATTTGAGTATAACTCTGGGACCCTAGTGTCTTGAAATAGATTCATGCCTCATGGTCTGTCTGTGTAATATATGGGTGCTGGGAGGACAGGATTCAGGAGGTTTTCAGTTACTGCCAGCTCTGTTGCCAAGGGAGGTCTCCTTACTCTGAGGAGGGGATAGATAATGGCTATATACAGACCAGGCTGCGATTTTATGGGTCTTGGTTATAGGCATGCTGTTGGAGTTCTTTTCTTATCTGTCTTAGTGTAAACTGATTATTGAATCATCCATTTCAGAGCATTATTTGGTCTGGTTTTAGATACTAGGAGTCTCTCTGGTAGTATTTTGGATGACTTCATTGCCTCGTGGGTCCACCGTGGCTGTTCTAAGAATCAGAAATGTTGAAATAAAACCTCACTGACACGTTAGCGAAATTGGGCAACGGTTAGACTTTCCTATCAGTTGTTTCTCTCACTTTGCTTTTGTTTGTTTTAACAAACCCCAGGAGTAGGGGGTTCTTACTAATAAGAAATCTTTTGAAATCTCTATGGTAGGGATATTTTGCATCTGTACTATGAATTCTGGGAAACTCAAAACAATTTTCATATGGCAACTTTTCATAAAAATTTAAGTATTTTCCCCTCCCTGTAACGACATAATTCATTTTCATAAAGTGACTTACAGAGTCTGAGACAATATATGTAGCTTTTGCTTATCAAAGATATTCCTTGGAAAACTGAGATGTCTTTACCACCCAAGGTCTAGAGAATGTTTGTCCTTGTTTTTTTTTTTTTTTTTTTTTTTTTTCTGGTGATAATGCAGGCAAGGACATGCATCCTAATTGGAAGATAGGAAGGTTGTCTTTCCATTTGGAGGCTTTATGCTCTTTAGAGGTGGCCTTGACTTTGTACTAAGTGGTGTTCAGATTTCCCAGAGGAACAAATGATTTGCTTTGAATTTCTTTATGAAATTACACATAACATGTTTGCTGAGCTGCATAGATAACCTCAGAATATCTGGAATGAGAAGATGTGGTAGACCTGATGAGACCAGTTGACTTTCCTCCTTTTAGGAAAGGGATCAGTGAGGTGGGAGGTACAGTGTCTACATGTGGGATGTGACAGACTAGATATACTTGCACCTCCTCACCCCACCAGAAAGACTGACTATTCACAGTTCGAAAGAAACATGATGAAAGCAGAAGACAGGACTGCATGGACCAGTATGTGGTCAATTGTGGGTTGAAGAGGCCTCTGAAGCCCCCAGAAACTACACTGAAAGATTTTTAGTTCTAAGTTGTCATCTAAGAAGTTCTTTCCCAGACAGGGTGACATCTTTAGACCAGAAATATGCTTTCTAGTTTAATCAGATGGAACTATTTTGTTTCCATTTCTGCCATTAGAATTTTCCTGCTGTTCTAAGATGGGTTCCTTATCCAGAGTTCATGGGCACTTAACCTGGAATACATGGCACCTGCAATGGATGTGTTTCCTTACCATTGTCTGCAAAATGTTTTGTGGTGTGTGTGTGTGTGTGTGTGTGTGAGAGAGAGAGAGAAAGAGAGAGAGAGAGAGAGAGAGAGAGAGAGAGAGAGAGAGAGGGGATTCATACTCACATTGAGTTCTCAAATGCTCTGTGACTCCCAAAGATTAATAAAGAAGCCACTGATTTGGAGACCAGCCATTGATCCTTCATTTGGGATACATCTCTATTAGCCCTGTTAGCTTCCATGACTCATATGACCCCTACATTCAGTTCCTTATTACTTTTGAAGCCTGTAGATTAAGCTGATAAGTGGATTTTTATGTGTAAATTTGATAAAGGATTGAGGATCAGCTCCTTAAACTACTAGTTGAATTTCTAAGCTAGAAATTGTTGGATACCATTTATATCATTTCTCCTTTCTTTTCTTTGCTGCAATCTGCCTTAGCTTTGGTCTTTAGCCCACCAACACTGGACAAGCTAGTGGTGAAGAACTGAAGAAGGATGTTTTTATGATCTTAACTGTTATCTCTCCTGACCAATAATTGATCCATACAGAGGATCCTTCCTTCCTTTCTACAACCTAGGAGAAATTAGGCAGCTTGGCCAGGGATTCTTTGAGATATTCCAGGTGTATTCTCCTCACATTCCCAGGAGCTGTTATACCTTCATTCTCTTTTTGGTTGTTTTTGGTTGTCCCCTATCTTCCCTGCAGCACAATTGCTCAAATGTAGGAAGTATAGAAAATCAAGAGTGTTGAGGGATTAGGTGAGTGGATGCTTGTAGGGCTCTTTGTTCCTGCCAAATGATCTTTTATAAAAAGTATTGGGTATTTTTCTTTTAATTTCCCAATTGTAGTGTGAATTCTTCTTTGCCAAATGGCTTTTGGGGCTTTGCCTGGGACCTTTGTGCCAGAAGCAGAGATTCATCTTGGCCAGACACTGCCACATATTGAAGAAGGAGCTGTTTCCAGGAAAGCTCAGAGAGCTGAGACTCCTAGAAATCTTTCCTTGATTGTCTGAGCCAGGTCTTGACACTTTGGACCATCTGGAAAATTTTGGACCTGGGTACCAATATCTGTTTCATACATCTTCATAAGCTTTTTTAAAAAAAGAAAAATTCTTATTCATTTGAGATATGTACTTACTTATTTTGTAGTATGCATTTTGACCCAAATGTATGCATATCTGTGAATTTTAAAAAGAATCGTATGCCTGAAAATGACAAAGAAAATCATCAGAAAAAAGGTTTGATGTGCCCTCTGCAGATGGACATTGTTATTGTTTGTACGACTGGTGCTCAAGGAACAGTTTCGGAATAAATCAATAGGGAAACCTTTTCCTGCCCCATGCTGTTAGGGAGAGGCCACAGAGAATGGCGTCTTCTGTTAGGGAGAGGGCTGCTCTGCATTTTTCAGGTACTCGTAAGCCAGTATGTCATCCCTCCTTTCTCCACTCTTCACACAGCTCTCTGTAGTATGCATCTCTCTGTTCGGTGAAGGCTTCAGTTTGTATCTTTGCCTCTGACCTGTTTCTATAGTTTCTCTTGTTGTCAGTGATTACCCATTTGTTTCCAGATGCAGACAACATCTGCAAAGTGTGCTGAAAAACCTCTCACACACAAAATAATAATACGTAAGTAAATAAAACAACAACCAAGGACACTTCTTTTTTTCCTGTAACTGTACTTGACATCACAGTTTATTTCATACTTTGAGTTGGTACTGATTTGGCACCATACTTATGCCAAAATATAAAAACAATCCTAGCTATGTGCAAAAAGGGCTTATGATAGTTTGAGTGTTGCTTTTGTTTTTGTATTTTTCTGCAAATTAGCTAGGTAACTCTGTTTGAGCTTATGAATATCTTCAGCCTTTTTTTTTTTACCTTTTAGGTAACACACATATTTATGAATTTGATGTGATAAGTCAATTTTTTTATTGTCTATGATATGTTAAGCATGGTATTAAATGTAAGGACATTGCCCATAGTCTACTTTGGAAATTAAGACATGCACTTTCAATAGTAAACAAGATACTATCATGTACTTTGGTGCAAAGTATTCATAGAATTAAGTACTTTTGTGGCATTGAAAAGTAGAGAATTAAATCATCTAGGGAGTGCTTACCATATGTTAAGGCATGGTGTCTTTTTTAAACAATGACCTGAGAATATACGGTAATAAATAATGTTGGTCATAGGCAGTCCCTAGAAAGGATGGCAGAGATACAGAGAAGGTAGAGATACACGGAGATCAAAGCAGGCTGGCAGCCACTAGGAAGATGTCAAGCAACCAGCGTTCAGTGCTGTGTTCCCTGTGACTGCATAGACTCAGATCATGGATCTAGACCATTTCCTCCTTGGAGGGTTATGACTGACATGTACATTGTTTCCCATGTGTCCCTCAGTCTGTACCTTCCTAGCCTAGGCCCTTTTTTGTCCCTTCCCTCCCTTACTGCTCTTTGGTGAGTTCACCATTGGTTTAAGTATGTGATTCCTTGTTTTGCCTCACCCCTTGGAATAGAAAGTCCCTATGAGACAGGTTATTAAAAACGTCTCATTAGTATTTCTTTGTGCAGCATTTTGCTTTTCTGTGTTAATGTTGACTGCCCTTTGCTCTTGTGCTCTCAGAAGACACTGAGTCCACCTTTTCTGGCTTTACTTACAGGTGCCTTTTGATGATGCTAATGATGATAATGGTAACTTACAACGGTCCTTGATCCTCCCTCAAAACTGACCTCAGTTGTTTTCCTATCCAGGCTCATAGTTTTCTCCCCCATTTTTCCCCCTGGGAAACTCTGTACAATCAGTGTTTATTTGGTGTGTTTTCTGCCTCATTTCTTTGGAAAACCCCTTCACACTAGTAGCTGGGACAGTGAGAGCCTTGGCAGCTCCCTTGGCAGCCCCTTTCTCTTCTCTCTTGGCTCTTTCTCTGGCAGAACTCACTTAACTTTATAGAGCTTGGAGCTTACCTGAGAGAGGAGAAAGTCCTTCCTCTGAAGGTCCAGAGGGATAACCCACCCTGAGCGGATCCTATTCTCTAATTCTCAGTTTGGCCTCTTGACCTTAAGTCAAGTGAGGGACTCGGGGGAAGGTACCTTTTATTCTGCCTTTGTCAGTTCTTAAAACAAAAGGTGTTTTGTTTATTTGTGTTCTATTCTTGGGAGCTGAGTCATGTTTTGACTGAAATTAGTGGGGCCAAACCGTATGAAATAGTCACTTTGTAGTAAAAAAAAAGGTGGGGGGAAGGAAAGCAAAAAGGCCCAATATTGGCAGTATCATGTAGCTCAACCTGATATATCTTATTCACAGATTCAGAACTACTTTATAGCTTCTCTTAATGGTGAGTGGTGGCAAGGTATTCAGATGCTGCTCTGAGTGATCTGCACGGCTGGTGCTAACATCTCTCCCCTCTTTCTGTTGCTTCCTAGGTCACTCTGCACCTGAATCCCATCTCCTCAGTGCACATTCACCACAAGCCTATTGTGTTCCTGCTCAACTCTCCACAACCTCTGGTTTGGCATTTGAAGACAGAAAGACTTGCAACTGGGGTCTCCAGACTTTTCTTGGTAATGTTTCAAACCCTTCCAATGGATCCTTTAAGGTTATAATGACCCCAAAACTTTGCAAGTCTTTCTAAAAAGGCTTTTTTGCACTGAAATAATACCAATGTTCAAAGAGCATTGAATGTGGAGCTGTACACTTGGTGATATTTGAGTGGCAAAGGTAAGCATTTGCAAGAAGCAAGCACCACCCATGTGTCCTCTGTGGATGAGGAGTCAGGTCTTGTTTGCATGACAGAGGAGGACCTGCAGTCCTAGGGGGTGTGACCTGAGCTTTGATCTCAGCTCTGAGATCCCCTTGTGGCATCAGAAGTACTGGAAAAACTGCAAACAGCCACAGGGTGTGTGGTCTCTGATCAAAATAAAGATGCACGAACCCATTCTATTTGTATATAAAACAGGCCTGACTTCTGATATGAGAAACTGTTTTTTGAGAAAGTGACACAGTGAACTCCAAAATGAAATCATTTGTATTTTATTAAAAAAAGCTGGAACCTAGTTCTGTGGAATGATCCAAATATTACCTACTATTTGTAAATCATGTCTTTTGGAGTTTGCCAGAACATTCAAATTTGCTAGTTGTGGAGAAATAGATGGGTTGTTTGGATGGAATTTTTGGGGTATGATATCATGTCTGATGATGAGCGACACTGCAACTTGGTAGTGATAACTCACATTGTCCACTGCAAGAACTCCTTGCTGGAGTCCTAATCACAGCCTTAAGCTTTTACACCTCTCTTGCTTGTAGGCATCTCAGGCGAGTGGAGTCCTTAGTTAATAGTTTTCCTCTGGCCTAATCAATAAACTTTCCCCAATTAATGACCTTAATTCAGATCTGTAGCTTTTTGTCACTTACATTTGAAGAATGCTTTTAAAAACTCAGAGGCACCCACAGGATAAAGTAAGAGTCCATGATCTATACAGTTATTAAGTAGGTAAATAAGTGAAAAAAAAAAAAAAAAGGGGGGGAGAAGAGGAAACTGCTCTTTAGAGTAGACTGCCAATTAAGAAATGTGGAAGAAATGATGAAGTTAGGAAATCATCGTTTTGTAACCATCATAGTAAAAGTTATTCAGGCACAAATCATCAACAGATGTGTAAGTGAAGGAGTTTGAGGAACGGTGTTTGCATATTCTCCAAATATCTTTTTCACAAGTTACTTATTAAATATGGAAGAGCAAATCTATATAGTAGAGATACCCAGAAATACTTCAACCAAGTGATCAGAATTAATGTCACCAATATGGGGCAGGTGGACATTGTGTGCTTGCTAATGAGCAAGAACACGGCATCACTTATGTAGGATTCTGGCCAAAAATATGTAGAAGCTGAATCTAATCATGAGGTGACACTGGGCAAAACCAAACTGAGTGGTTTTCTATAACTGGCTTGTCCTCTTCATGTTCATTATGAAATTCAAAGAAAGGCTGAGGAGCTATTCCAGGTTAAATAAGACTAAAGAGACACATATGATCCTGAACTGGATTCTTTTGGGTAGAAGTGGCACAACTGCCATAAAGGATATTATGAGGACAGTGGATGAAATTAGAATTGGGCCTATAGATTAACTATTACATCAACGTTACAGTTCTTGCATTTAATAATGATACTATTATTATGTAAGAGAATGTCCTTAGGAAACATACCTGATGTACTTTAAGTGCTAAGGAACAAAGGGTCAAAATGTTCAGGAAAAAGAAATTACAGTGTATAGAGAGAATGTGGCAAGGTATTAAAAACTAGTCAATCTAGCTGAAGAGTACTCTAGACTCCTTTTTTTTTTATACTTGCAACATGGCTATTAATTCGAATTAATTTCAAAATGAAACATTGAAAAACTCAAGTGGGAGTTACTAAGACTTAAATTGTAGCTCTTTTTTGAGAATTGAAACTCTTAATATGTCTACCAAAAAGGCCAAAACTGTAATAATTTACTTGTTATTATTAATAATAAATTTATAGCCAGGCATGGTGGCATATACCTATAGTTCTTGGGACTCAGGAGGCTGAGAGAAGGATCTCAACTTTGAGACTAGCCTGAGGAACTTAACAAAACCCTGTCTCAAAATTAAAAGGAGTGGGGATGTAGCTTAGTGTTGAAGCGCCCCTGGGTTCAATCAGTCTCCAGTATCGAGGGGAGGGGGGAAGTACACTTACTTAGTATTTAGTACATATCCAGAATTGTACTAAGAGCTCCAATAGTTTATCTCATTTAGTTCTCACAATATCCCAATGGTCCTAGTGTATTTACCCCTTTTTGTAAGTGGGGAACTAAGACTTAGAGGCTAAAAACTCAAATCACAGGGCTCATTTCTTGCTAAGCTGTCTCTCAAACCCAAATAGTACCTATTCTACAAGCTCTTCTGCTAAACTGGTTCTCCTCATACTTAGTCATTGTCAATCTCCTTTAAAAAGATTATTTGTGGTAATAAGACTTACTGATCTGATTAGAAACTCATGTGCATTTAATCCTCATGCTGTAGAATTGCACTATCCAATACTGTAGGAACTAGCTATTCATGGCTATTTAAATCAATTCAAAATTCTTTTAAAAAACTAGTTCCTGTTCCTTAGTTCCTTAGCACATTTCCGGTGCTCGGTGGGCTGGTGGCTACCACATTGCAGGTTATGGCAAGGTTCTAAGCAGAGGCTTTGCCTATTCTGGGCAGAATTTGAGCAAACTAATTTCTGTTAGTCTGATTTTTCTCAGGAAAAATAATTTGGAAATAACAATAGTCCCTACACCCTAGGAGTATTATCTTAATTAAATGAGATTACATTTAAAATGTCTAGCAAAGTGCCTGCCACTGATATGTTCATAGACATTAGGTGCCATTGCTGGTGTTACAGTAGAGAGCACTTGGGAGAAGCATGTTGAATTTATATTTGTAATTATAAAATATCTGGTTTGACTGGCTGGCTGACCCCAGGTAAAAAGAAGTTCCTATTGCTCTGGGCTGTAGGTCCAGATGAACAGTATGGGCCACATATATCCTAGTTATATTTATCACTTTCTGAATTCCTTCTTCCATCTGCCACTGCATGGGTTTCAAGGGAAAGTATCTTACTCCAAGTTATTTATTTGCTTTAATTTTGTTTACTATCTAGAAGAACTGCTTGACCATTGGGTTTAAGATCTACAAACAGGAGGACAGTATAATAAGCAATGTAACATCAGTGCTATTTGGAGTTAATCCCACTTAAGGATGAACCTAAATGGTGAACCTAACATTTTAGTTTCAAATGACGAACCTAAAATTACCCAGGCGGGGGAGGCAGCAGCCGGAGAAGTCAAGGATTTAAATTCTAGGACACCTGAACTCTGCTCCATTGTCCAGCAGGCTTCCTCTAGGGAAAATGTTTTTCTCCCATCACACATTTCTTCATGGCCTGAAAGAGATGATGGAACATCTGGTGTTCATTCCAATTCTCTGATCAAGAGATGAGTGATGCAAGTTCTCTCACAAGCTGGGCAGCTCTCCCTAGGCAAGCTCTTCCCTTCTTTCCTGTGGGCTGAAGTGAATTTCAGGGCCTCTTTATCGTCTTGACAGTCTTTGCACCAGAGGGACAGTGATGGAGAGAAAGCTACTTGTGCATTTCTCATGCTGGATAGAAGACCAGTAGAATGTCCTACTTATCCACTTACTGTAGTTAAGAGTTAAAATTGCAAGATAAGGTAACTCAATTATTTTAAAATTAAGTGTTTCTTCAAACACTTCAGGTGGCCCATGGAATCTCTGGAAGCTGAGACTTCTTGGTTTCCATCACTATCCTCTCCAAGGTCACGCAGATTGCTTAGAGTTGCTGAAGAGAGAGCCGGAGTCTTCTGACTCCCATTTCCGGATGCGCAATCCTGGTCTCCTCCTGCATGTGCTGCTGAAGGACTTGCATTACTTTTCAGTTTCAATACTTTAACAATATTCTTTTTTAAGTAGGGTTCAAGTGACAGCACTTACTCCATTGTTAGGATGACTTTTTAATTTAAATTGACATATTTGCACTGTTAAATGCCAAATTAAAAAAGGGAAAATGTTCATAATTGGTTAGGAGGTCTTGTGTTGCACAGAAGGTCTCACTTTAAAAGTATAAAATATTTTGCTTTATTATTGTCTAATAAAGGTATCTGCATTTTTTTCTGTCAGCTTATTCAATTCCTCCTCATGACCCCACAGCACAGCCAGAGGAGGGAGTTTGTCAGGCAGGGGGAAGTTGGGATTTTGCTTTTTCTGCAAGTGCCAATGCTTGACCCATTCGTTCTGGTTACCCAGGAAATAGGAGTGGGACAGAAAGTGTTTCAGACTGAGTTTCAAGTAGCGTATCTTCATGAGTCACATATGTGCACGTGCATGAACCAGTTGTCACAGTCTTCGTTTTCCTTTTGTGCGATGCGTGGATGGTCCAAAGAATAGTGAGTAGGTTAGGATTGTTCTTCAGTGCAATCAGATATTAAGGGAATCTTTCCCGTAATTCATATAGTTTCATGTTGAAACTATAAATAAAAACACTTAGAAAGGTCATAGAAGCTTATTTGTATTTATGAACATATTTCCACAATTTAAGAAAAAGTACAATAACTCAACTGGGTAATTGATGTCTGAATTTTCAACCTGAAAGGGTTTTTGTTGTTCTTGTTTTGCTAAAAAGTATTGGGAAAAGCCATAATGTTAAGTTGTCTTTAAAAACAAGCTCCAGCTTGAATGGATATTTCTCCAAAGAAAGGACACAAATGACCAAGGGCACGTGAAAAATCTGCTCAGTGTCATTAGTTATGAAGGAAATGCGGATCAAAACCACAATGAGATGCCTTACCGTCTTCATGCTAATTAGGGTAGCTATGATAAAAAAGGCAGATAATAACAAGTGTTGTCAAGGACGTAGAGAAAATGGAAGGCTCATATATCACCGATAGGAATACACAACAGTTTTTTTGGAAAATAACTGTAAAACATGTATCCACAAAATCTTTTCTGTAAATGTCCAAGGCATCATTATTCATTGTAGCTAAAAAATGAAAAACAACCAAATGTCCATCACATGATAAAAACAATGCTTTATCCACACAGTGGAATATTATTTGACCATAGAAAGAATGAACCATCAGCTGTGGTGGTGCACACCTATAATCCCAGTTATTCAGGAGGCCAAGGAGGCAGGAAGATGGCAAATTCAAGGCCAGCCTGGGCAACACAGTGAAACCCTCATCTTAAAAAATAAAAAAAGAATGAAGTTATGATAAATAACACAACATGGATGAACCTTGAAGACATGCTAAGTGAAAGAAGCCAGACATGAAAGACTCCATATTGTATGTAAAATAACCAGGACAGGCAAACCCATAGAGACAGAAGGAAAATGAATCATTGTTAGAGGCATGTGCGGAGGGGAGAATGGTAAATGGCCACTAATAATGATATGAGGTTTCTATTTGAGAGTGATAAAAAGGTTCAGGGATTGTATCAGGTATACCACTCTTTAAGAATACAATAAAAACACTGGATTATACAGTTGAAAGGGTAATGTTATGGTATGTGAATTATATCCTATAAAACCGTTAGGAAAAAATCCTCCTGTGGCACTCTTTGAAAGTGATATGATCCTATAATATGTATAATCAGAAAAATGAGAGATTACACTCTATGTATGATCTATCAAAATGTATAAATGCATTCTACTGTCACGTATAACAAATCAGAACAAATAAACTTTAAAAATTAAAAAAAAGTGATGGTGCAAAGGCTGGGATGTAGCTCAGTATCAGAATACTTGCCTAGCATGTGCAAGGTCTTGGGTTTGATCCTCAGCACTGCAAATGAACAAAAATAAAGACAAGCAAACAAAAAAACCTGATTGTACAAAATCAATGAGCTAGATAATGATGATGATGATGATGATGATATGATGATTTTGGTACTGAGGATTGAACCCAGGGCCTTGTACATACTACCCAGGTCCTTTGTCACTTCTAGCCCTGAACTAGATTTTAAAGTGTATCTTTTTACTTTATTCCACGTTCCTTTTTTTTTTTTTTAATCTTTATTTGCATTCCAAACCTGAGTGCTATCTCCCACAAGGTCTACAGACTTGAAACTAGGGATAAATAGAAATTTTAAGATGAGACCATTGGCTTCTAATAACATAATGCCTAATCCAAAGACCATGGCCAACCTATTTATGTCAGAGTTAGCTGCTTTGCATGCTCAAAAGGAAAAAATAGATATCTAAGATTAGGAAAGTCTCGAGAAATAAGCAGCTTCTTCCAATCTCATTCTCTCTTGGGATTACTGCGCTGTGATTTCTTTTTTCCAGCCATTTATCATTAAAACCAGAGGAAAAAAAAATCTGTGTGAATGTGTGTATGTTTGAGTGGGGGATGGAGGGTGGAAGAGGATGGATGTTGGTCTCCATGGTGTGGTTACTAGAGTTGGCAAATAAAAATACAGGATATCAATATAAGTGGAATTTCAGATAAACACCAGATAATTTTCTTAGTATACCCTTATAATATTTGTGGCATACTTATACTAAAAATTATTCATTATTTATCTGACATTCATATGTAACTGGATGTCCTGTATTTTATCTGGCAACTCAGAGGTAATTCAAGTTTTTCTAAATATATTCTGTATAAAACCCTGACCTGGGTGTTAGGAAGCCTGAGTACTGGTGGTGGCTCTACCGCTAACTAGTTATGCATAAATGGACTAACTAAACTACAGTTCCTATATCTCTAAGAGGAGGGTATTACATTAGCTGATTTCTAAAGTTTCTTGCAGTTTTTAAACTCTGATTCTGTGATAATACAAATGCTATATATTATAGCCCATTTTAATTGGAAACAGAAAACAGCAATATGAACATTGCCTCTTCAGCCAATCCAAGTAAATATCAAGGCAGAGCAGTTGAAATAAATGAGAGAAACCAAACCTTATGCTATTGGCTTCGGATTAAAAACAAATCAAAACTTAATCCTAATGAAAAATATAAATTAATACCAGGAACATGCTTAATATCTGAAAACCAGTTTTGCATTTTCAAGAATCGGGGAAAGGTGGGTAAAGAAGCTGTGCTTGCCAAAATCTGGTTTATTTCTTTTACTTAAACTGGAGGCAAAAAAAAAAAAAAGTCCAAATATTTTGGGTCTCTGCCACCAAACCACAGGCAGCTCTCTGGTCTGTACAGCAGTTTGGATGACTGACAAGGCTCAGTGAAAAACAAGTGCTATTTGTTTTCCTGTGCCTCGTATTTAACTGGAAATCAGAAGGCTAAATTTCCAATCAGTTGTTAAACAGCCCCAGATGTGAGCTTAGTGCTATGCTAGGAAGGGACTCGTACAGCCTGTACCACAGCGCATGTCCAGCCATTACCTTTTCATAAGGCCAAGAAATGTGTAACTGAGGGTCTCAGTATCCAAAAATGCCCTAAGAATAACTCAAACATTCAAATTTGCTTGTGGAGGAGGAAACTTAGAAATATATATATTCTGTATTCTATTGCATTGCCTTTAGAAATCTGGAAATAATTTTTTTTTCTTTGCTAGTTTCCTCTTTTCCTTTTTTGGTAACTCCTGTCCCTCAAGTTTAGAAAAACCACAATATTAGCATACCTAGTATAATGGTTTATGTATCTACTTGTTCATTCATCCAACACCCAGTTTTTGATGACTGTATAATTCAGGAAACTGAGCCAGCCTTGGAAGGTCCAGGGAGAAGTGGGGTGAGTGGCCTGTCCTCAGGGAGCTTCCCATTATGTGGGAGAGCTGGTTAGGAAATTGGGAGTTGCCAGTGTAGTATAATAAGTACCATGGTTGGATCCTGGAAATTGGATAAAGTGAGAACCCTCTTGCAAATGCAGCTTGAGGCAGCTTCCTTTGTGGGATTGACTCTGGGAGCAGCAGGGTGCTGCACACAAACACAGCTTCCTGCTCAGTCAGAAGTGTCACCCCTGTACGCTAGGGGTCTGAATACACCAGTTTGGGCTTTCCAGTGAGGTCTTTCTCCAAATAAATTCTCTCTCAAAGGCAGATTAAATAGCTAAACGTTTCAAGATTGGTGGTTCTTCTTTGAAATGTCTCTAGTGGAATGACTCATTGTGTCCTGTGGGATATTCCAAGTGGTTGTGTACCATGCAGTTCTCTACCAGAGCCTGCTTATCTGTTGGTTTTGTGGCTTGTCTTTAAGAGCCTTAATTATATGGAGCTTGATCCTCTTATGAACTAGGGTCAGTCAACTACCATATTTCCTAGGAATGAGCTTCTGGCCCCTTTGTGGTGAGAGAGCTCTTCCTAAATGTCACTTTGTAATAAGAACACTGGAGAGAGTCCAATTCCATCTGGTAAACCTGATCCAAAAGCATTTTCTAAAGACTTCCTAGGAGTCTCCCTGGGTTCAGGTTGGTAAATGTTGCCAGTGAGTGAGTGGCCCGGGGCTCTTGTGAGGTTTGCCCGGTGTCTTTTTCCTGAGCAAGGCATCATCCAGGAGGCTCATGCAAACGTAGACTTTTCCTGGCTCTGACTGGACATGTGTCATGTCTGTGTGGGCATGGCCCCAGCCCTGTGAAGGCTTTGCTTTTATTCAACAAATTGAGGTTAAATAAACTTTCTTTCACTCAGGAGGGAAGGTTGGTGTTTCTTTGTGCAGATTCCCATGGTGTTAAGGCTTGATTGTCTAAGGCGAATCTGGTAATCTGATGCATCTCTCCTTCCAAGCATTGGACAATTGTATCAAATGTTAATCTTTGGTGCTATGGATACCAAAGTGGACAACCTCAGAGAGCCATTTGGTAAAACAGTGAGTATTTTGTTAAGGGAGGTTGCAGAATACTTTATTTTTTGTGTGTGTAATGAGAGGGGGGGAAAGTCTGTCTTCCAGAAGGCTAGGGGAAGATGATGTGAGAGCTCTTGGCTATGTCTAGGTCTTCTTTTAAGTTGCTGACAGCAATGTCCTTGGTAAGGCTCACATAGGTGCCTCACACTTCCCATCTCAGAAAGTGACTGCATAATGACCCAGCTCTTTCCTGAGCACAGACTGTTGGGTTTATTTGAGGCAACCTGACTCTTAACTCTTCACATCCCTGTCATCTAACTCTCTGGTTTGGAAGCTACTGCTGATTTCTGGAGGGAGGAAGGAGTCCCAGCATCCTTTATTATTTCTGCCTGTGGGGTAGGATTTATATTCCAAGATATGCTTTTGCCCTTTATTCCTAACACCCTATCTTAGATGATCTGGGGTCTTTGTTGCAAAAGTGGGCTCTTAATGCTACTGTGCTAGGGAGTTATCTTTGGTTCTGCCTCTGGCTTCATCCCTTGGGATGGTGAATGACAACGTGATGCTAGGACCCAGGGTATACCTGGAAACCAGGGGCTTATCCATCTACCTCCTCTGGCAAAAGCCTACAATGGTCTTAGCCTTCTGGTCTCTAGTCCTTCCATCTTTCTCACAGAAAACTATTCTTAAGATTCTCTCTTCTGGATGATATAGTCTTCAGGGCAATGCACAGAGCTGTGGCTTGAAGCTAACACTGACCCAACCCTTGAAAACAGCATTCTTATATCCTTTTCTAGAAGTTTGGGCAGGAAGGCTATGGTTTTGCCCCAGTGAAGAATGAAGTATGGCCTATCAACCTCAAGATCTGTCAGACAACCCTCATGGCCTTTGTGAGGACACATATGCATGTTTGTGTATATATAACACTTAATAGTGTGTGCCATGTGCTAGGCACGCATCTAAATACATCCATTATTTAATCTTCATAACAAGTCGGTGAAGTGGTTACTATTATCTTCTTAAGAAGAAGCTGGGACAAAAAAAAGGTCAACCTGTGCATGGTCATATAGCTAGAAAGTGGTGGTTATAACTCATGTAAAGTACTTAGAAAAGTGTCTAGCACATAGTAAATACTCAATAAATGTTAACAATAATACTATTTTTCAAGAATGGCAAATGGTGACCTCCCTGGTGATAGTCACATTGCTTGACTTGAGGGTATAACTACAATGTTATCTGTAACTCTGGTCTCCGACATGGAGCCACTGATGACAATCCCAAGAAGAGGGCTTCAGAATTGAACCCTTAGCGTCACATTGAGGCACGAGGTTAGTTGCACAAAGGTGCTGTTTCAGTATGTCGTGAAAGACTTGCTCCAGTATTGGGATCTAGGTCATACCAGTGTTCCATTAGGATGAGGGTTTTGGAACTGTTTCTTTGACCCCTTTCCCAATAACATTCTCCCTGTGGGCTGGTTGGATTGTGTCCATGTCAGCTCCACCAGGCTGCCTCGCTTAGTATCTGCATCTGTCCTTAGTCCTTTGGGTATCATTTCATCATCATTGCTAGTTATGTTCAGTTCAAGCTTCTTGACTTTGGCATAGACCACTGTGGTCTGCTTTTAAATGTCAACCGAAAAGTGGGGGTGGACATAAAAGTGTCCTACTAAGGGGATCCTCCCTGCCTTTCTTTGCTTGAGAACTAATTTTAGGGAGTTCTAAGAGGGCTCCAACCAGCTGTTTTAGGTTGGAGGCTCCATCTCTGTTCCTTCCCACCAACAAAATGTCCTTTAGATGATTTTTTTTCTCAAACTGTTCTTGGATCTGTGGTTGCTCAATGGTCCAGAATGTGTAGCCCCATTTCTCCTGGGGCCTTTATCAGCCATTCACACACACTCTTATCAGTTAATGTTTATCTAGAGAAAAATAACCAGTAGAGGATGTATATGAAGAGATGTATTGCAAGGATTTGGCTTACACCATTGTTTTGGGGACCGGCAAGGCGAGTCAGAGAGCCCTGCAGGAAGAGCAGCTGGTATCTGTAGGCGTGAGCTGAAGCTACTGTCCACAGCTGGAATTTCTTCTTCCTTAGGGAAGCCTCTGCTGTTCTCCTAAGGGCTTTCCACTGATAGGATCAGGTCCATTGGATAATCTTGGGCAGTCTTTCTTCCTGAATCATCCAGTTGTGAACTTTAGTCGCATCTACAAAATACCTTCACAGCAATATGTAGATGAGAGTTTGAGTGAATAACAGGTCTGTAGTCTAGCCAAATTGACATATAAAAGGGACCATCACAGACATATTTATATCTTATGTTTATACCGTCAGATATTCTTGTTGTGTTGTATCCATTATCATCTTAATTTAACCATTTTAAGATCCTTGGGCAATTTGCTGTTGTTATTTACTATAACTTGCTTTCCAGCACAATAATTCATTTCTGTAACAGACAGTCCTATTTCTGTCTATTCCTTCCATTCCCTTTCTCCCCACTTTATCATCCAACATATCTCCTCAGGCTGCTGGAGAAGCCAACTCAGAGAAGGAAGCAACCTAACAGATTGCAAAAGGCAGAGAAGGCAGTTACCCTCTAGTTTACCTTCCTGCTTTTCCTTTTAGCTAAAGGAAACCTGTTTGTATTTGCCTGCTTTGTCTTGCTAGAAAGCTAGGCTTATGTTATACAGCTCTTTGCTGACCTGTAAGCTGGTTCCCTCACCAAAGAGGGATGATCTATCCAGGCACATTCCACTCCCCACGTGGAAAGAGCATTGCCTCTGAAGTCCAACAGTCTGAATTGGCACTCATTGCTTGCTAAAACTAAGTATTATAGCACTTTACCTAATCTCTCAGAGCCCCAGTTTCTTCAATTGTCAAATGTAAGGATTTGGAATCTACGTGATGTATACTTAGTAAGTGTTCAGACTGGGGCTTTATGCTTATAACCTCCCAGCATTCCTTTAGTATGGGGCTGAGGGAGACTCCTATCTGCCCTACGCTGATTACTGAGTTTGGTAGTGATTGCTACATGATGGTGTAGAGAGAGCTCTAGTGAGAAACAAGGGCTTTCATTCTATTATCAACCCTGCTTATCTATTAGCTCTGTGCTTTGGGTAGACCCTTTAGTGTTTTTTTTTTTTTTTTTTTTTGCGGTGCTGGGGATCGAGCCCAGGGCCTTGTGCATGCAAGGCAAGCACTCTACCAACTGAGCTATCTCCCCAACCCCCCTTTAGAGTTTTTGAGCCTCAATTTCTTTGTAAAGTGGAACTGAGATTATCAGTATCAATGAAGAACTCCATAAAGAACATTCTAAGAACGTATTTGGAGTCAGGCATTTGTGAAATTTATTTTGTGCACTTGAACCTGGCTTGGCAGATTGGATGTAACCTAAAAAAAGAAAAAAAGAAAGAAAGAAAGATACCTCCCTATGAGCACACTTGGAGGGCAAAAATAAATTGAGGAACATGGCATGTAGTGGTAACTTGCTAACTTTTTCTTTTCCTTAAAAAATATGCTTTAGATGACAAATGCACTTTGAAATTTGGGGCAAACTTCTCTTAGATGAAAGGGTAAATGCAGGAGTCTGGGGAGTTATATTGTAAGGCTGAGGAGGATCCTGTATAGACTGGGATGCTACTTTGGAAAACTATTAAGCTTCATTACATTTGGTAACCTGTGGGGAACTGAGTTCATTTTTCAGATGGCGTGAGATCTTTTTCTTCTCTTTGTGTGTGTAACTTACTCACACACATTGTCATTCTTGTAATGTTTCCATGGGAGATTAGAGTATTGCTTTTGCTCTGGCTCACATTCAGGTTTGTGCAAGCTCATATTTGGAGGGCAGCATCTCAGAGCTTTCCTTAGGGACATGTGTCAACATGTAGAGGGTTAAGAACATAGGGACATTTCAATTCCTTAGCTTTTTACATTGCAGCAAAAATTAAAATTAAAAACAGAGACTAATCATCATAAATGTTTTGAGAAAAAATTAATAGTGTGTTTTAAGTCATTTTTATTGGAGCAAAGTAATCTGGTTTGAGGTACAAAATACAAACACCAAGAATTTAAAAATGGTTGCATGGATTTGTGTTTCTTGAATGCATGATTGGCAGATACTATAATCTTATGGCTCATGAATATGTAGCTTTGCAAATTATGAATGTAGGTTCATGGGCATGGAAGTTATTATTTCTTTAAAACAAACCTTTTTTTAAAAAAAACAACAACATTGAGTCATGATATATGTTAATAGAAAACATGTTTCAGATCACATTTCACATCTCAGGGATTGGGAGGAAATAGGCAAATACAGTCCTTCCAGGAGTCGGGTAGGGAGAACGTGAGCTTTTCTTCTTTCAGAATGTAGGGGTCAATCCTCATTAGGGAGGTAAATATTTCAATATTGTTGGAGTAAGTTTATCTTTACTGGACTTTATGTGCACAAAATACATCAAAGGATAATCTCCTTAATACCTTTCTGTGTGGGGGCTGTTATTGAGTTCTAGGGCCAATTTGTAGATCCTACTTAAATATAAGCCTGGATTCTTGAGAAGTGCCTATTCTCCTTTACCATATGTCTTTTCTCCCCTGAAATTGAGCTAGCAAATTCTTGGCATGGCAGGTGTTTCTGAAATATCAATATGTTTTTCTTTGCTTTATCTGTTTTCATTGTTTTGCTTTTTTTATTTTCCTAAGCAGTCAACTCTAAAGAGAGATTTGTGTATGAAGGAGCCAGGAAAACTGAAGAGGAATAGTAAAAGTCAGGTGTGGGGCAGGACAGAAGAGGGAGAATAGCTGATCCTTCGTTGTGCAAGTGTTGAACTTCTACCAAAACCGAAATCATGGAAATGTGTGAAGTTGGGTGTGTGAGGCAGAGCTGCCCCAAGGGCCTGTAACATGAATAGCAGGCACTCAGCCAACCGATAACTCAAGCTCCAAGTGGACCACAGCTGAGCTATAGTGTGGTGTGTGTGTGTGAGTGTGTGTGTGTGTGTGTGTGTGTGTGTGTGTGTGTGTGTGTAAGAGAGAGAGAGAGAGAGAGAGAGAGAGAGAGAGAGAGAGATGTTCCTGGAATGGCTTTTCCTCTGAGATCCCAACAGGCTTGTCTTTATCACTGGGGAGCTGTGGCTTCTCTTATTTCACAAGACCCACTTCTTTTTAAATGTGCAAGAAGATGACTCCATCCATAACTTGGCTTTTCCTTCTCCCTCTTGGCTTTTTTCACCAGGGCAGAGGAGGAGATTTTTTGCTTGTTCTCCAAGCACTCTCATTCAAGCTTTATAGAGATTATTTGGAGTTTAAATAATATTTGTGTCTATGGCCTAAAGCATTGTTCCTCGAGTAAGGTTGGAATCACAGTGGTGGGAAGAAGATTATAGCGTGGTTTCCTGGATTGTAGGTCCCCACCACTTTGGAAGCTGCATTTTAACTTATTTATGCTGCGATAAACTAGTCTGAAAGTCACACTTTGGGGAGCACTGGGCTTGAGGTGTCTTCTTGACACTGGTTTATGTTCTGAGACCAAACCAAGAAGCAGATGGGCTGGCTGGTGGACATCATTAGTTCATAAACATGTTCCTTCCTTAGGGGCATATCAGGGGGACCTAGATCAGTGCTGTCCAATAGTGATGTAATGTGAGCCACATGTGTAATTTAAGTCTTCTACTAGTGCATTTAAAAAAGCAGAAGAACCCAACAGAGTAGTACTTGCCTGTGGTCCCAGCTATCTCGGGTGGCTGAGGCCCAGGAGTTCAAGACCAGCCTAGGTGACAAAGTGAGTCCCCCCACCCCCGTGTGTGTTTGTGTGTGTGTGTGTGTGTGTGTGTGTGTGAGAGAGAGAGAGAGAGAGAGAGAGAGAGAGAGAGAGAGAGAGAGAGAACAGAAAATTTTAATTAATATATCCCAAATAATATCATTTAAACTTGCAATCAGTTGATAAACATCAACAAGGTATTTGACTTTTTCTTATAACTAAGTCTTCAAATTCTGGTATGTATTTTAACATTTGCAGCACAGGTCAATTCAACTAGCAGTGTTTAGGTGCTTAATGGTCACATCTGGCAAGTGACTACTGTATTGGACAGCAGAGTCTTGGGCAAAGGTGGTCTTGCGCCCTTGACAGACATGTGGCTGATCATGGCATTTGTTCTCATCACGAGTCCAGAATAATGATCTCAGAATCTTTCTCAGCACAGAACTTCAGACAGGCCCTGCCAACTAATCAGTCTTCAAGATTCATTCTTTAAACAAGTGCTTTTTGAGTATCTTCTTTTGCCTGGGTTATACCCATGCACAAAGCAGACTTCAATGCCAGCCTCTGAAGGAGCTTGTGTTCTAGTGGGAAAAGATGGGTACAAGCATAATAAATTATATATTATATGGTATCTTAGAAGGTATGATGGGTGCAGTAGAAATAAAATGCAAAGATGACTTAGGGAAACCAGAATTGCTAGAGTGAGGGCTGAGTGGTTGCATTGCAGTTTTATTTGTTTATTTTTTACAGTGCTGGAGTTTGAACCCAGGGCCTTACACATATTAGGCAAGTGTTCTACCACTGAGCCACACCCCCAGCCCACATTATAACTTTAGATAGTCCTTCTCAAGAAGGTAATATTTGAGTAGACTTTAAGGAGGTGAGAATTGCTGCCTCTAATCTCATGTGGCCTGAATTTTCATCAGAACTGTTCATCAGGGAGCATTCATTTTGGGGTGGGGTCAAGGAAGCAGGAGGGTGTGCACAAACTAGATGAGGCCTTGCGGTGTGGCACTTTCCACAGCAAAGTTCCTCTTGTCCTCCCTCCTGGAGAATAAACCAAGTTGGGAGAGACCCAGGAGAGACTGTCATGAACCGCCAGGCCTGAGTCAGTAGATGTGCTGAGATAAGTGCTAAAACGAAGAAGCAGCTCAGTTCCAGGAAAAAGCTGTACCCATTAGCGAGAACTTGTTCACTTTACTCAGACTTGTGGGATCAACCCTGAGGCTTCCGTGGATCTACCTAGGACTTTAAGAGTTAAAGCTTAAACACAGGTGTGGAAACAAAAGAGCTGGTTGCCTCTTTTGCTTTTTTCATGAACTTTTGGACGAGGTTGTTGAATCTAATCCAGAAAAAATAATAAACTTGGCTCTTGTTGCCTAGCCGTAAGTTCTTGTAATAAAACTCCCAGCACTGGCAGATAGAATAATGTTCTGCTCTTTAAAAAAGTCTGGTAGCATAACCAGAATTTAAAATACACATGTCATGTGTGGTTCAAGTAGGGAAGAATATTCAAGCCAGGAGGGAGCTCAGGTGTGTCTCTGCATCCCAGGATTTGTTAGATTGTAAAATGCTTCATGGTTGCCCCTTCCACAGACCCTTGCTAAGAACCAGGATCTTTGGAGCTCTGTGCTCTGTTCATTCCCACAGGAAGACATTTGTCATGTCAGGGAATGTCAGAGGATTGAGTTTTAATTAGCAAGCAGGAGGAAAGTTCAGTGTACTGTGGGGGGAGATATGGAACTCCTAAAAATGCTTTAATAATTGGTTTTTAGCTAGAGTTATGAGGTGAAAAATCAAATCATTAGCTTTAAAGCCTGACCCAAAGCTCAGGTCTTGGGCAGTGGGGGAAACAAGGAGTTTGGGTAATAGGAATGAAGAAATTATGGCATATCCTTTCCTGTAAGTAACAACATGGAACTTTCATTCATAAGCAATTATTGGGTCTCTGCTCTGTGCCATGTCCTGCACCACCATGACAAGAGATTCAGAATGACAAGGTGCTTCCTTGGCCTCAGGGTGGTGTTCTTTGTCAAGTGAAGGCAGCAGGTATGCTGATAAACTGGGACCATTCACATGAGAGGGGATGGGCTGGAGGCACATACAAGGCATGTGGGTAGCCGCATCCTGAGGAGCACAGGGATCCTGGGAGGTTTCACAGAAGGGTTGGGGTGCCTGTTGGGGAGCAAGGAACAGCTCAGCAGGTGAGCAAGGCAGGTTAGTGTCTGGTCCAAGCAGGGGAGCAGGATGTTAAGAGACCCAAGGGTGTGTGGCCACATGATGTTCTGCAACTATGATTGGTTCCATGTGGTGAGTCTTGGGTACCCTGGGAAGTAGCGTGAAATGGGGGTGGGTGAGACCCCCTGTGGCCATGGGCCATATTAAGATGCTTACCTGCTCTTCTGCATCATCAAGTGTTTCCTTTTTGGAAAGTTCCCCAGCTGACAGCGTGAAGGAGGGAAAGAGGGAACTGTATTGGTTACTGTAACTGTTCTGTCAACACAGAAGGGCCAGATATGGGTTAGTTAAGCTGGCAAGGACCCAGAACTAAGGTGGAGGATGGGAAATGGAATAAATAGCCTTGGGAAGTTTCTGCCATTTATCCAAATATAAAATTCTTGTTCATAACCTTTTATTTTTTTTAAACAATTCCACACTCACTCATTGTGACACAGTAAGACATATATATTTAGTTTCTGCTCCTATTTCCTGGCACATAGCTCCTAAGACCCTTGGCATCTCCAAAGTGATAAATGACTTTTTCTGTGCTCATGAGATTAGTAACTGGGGGCTCCTGGGTGGCCTCAGGATGGGACTGGTTACAGGTGAACCAACCACCTAATTAAAGATTGAAACTTTCAGCCCCTCACCCACTTCTGGAGAAGGAAATGGAGCTGGAGATTGACTTAACCACCAATGGGCAATGATTTAATTCAATCCTGCCCACTTGAAGAAACCATTAAAAAAAAAAAAAAAAAAAAAATCCCTGAACTACAGGGTGGGGCTTAAGTGTTCCTGGGTTAGTGAACTATGGAGGTGCAGGGAGGGTGGTCTCCCAGTGAGGGCCCGGAAGCTGTGCACCCTTTCCTCCATACCTTGCCTCATGCAATGCTTCAATCAGACTGTCCAGAGGTGGTTCTTTTAATAAACAGGCAAATGTAACCAAAGTGTTTTTTAGTAAATAACTGAACCTGAAGAGGGAGTTGTGGGAACCTCTGATTAATGCTGGTTGGTCAGAAGTACGCTTTGTATGATCTTGCGGTTGGCATTCTGAAGTGAGGCCAATTTTGTGGGACTGAGCCCTATATCTGATAGATGTGACACTCTCTCAAGGTACATAGTATCAGAATTAAATTGAATTACATGACACTGGCAGGTGTTCAGTGGGCTGAGGAATTGGTCGATGTGGGAAGAATACCCACTGTAACTGGAGTCACAGGTGAACTGTTGAGAGTGGCAAGAATATAAAGAACAACAGATTTTTGTCTTATATACCCATGTAGTTATTTCCCTTACAGTAATGATTGCAACCCATTTTCATATTAGAAAGTTATTTTCCCTTTATTTCTTAATGTGTTTTGCTATTCTCTTTATATTCTATTTTGTTCCACAGTCTTTAACCCAATATGGGTGCTGAACCATGCAGATCAATCAAAGCAGGGTTTGGGGTGTTGACTGAAGACTCGAAGAAGTATGTACACATAACATACTTGTTTCAGCAGGCTCTTGACAGACCCTAGTATGTTGCTCTTAGAAAAATGAGGACAGTTCTATAGGGTCACTTGATAGTTGGTCAGACAACCTGGGACCTCACAGGGGTGTGGAGAGTACCTGTGAGGCATGGACTTCTTAGGGATTTGGGTGAAAATATAAAGAATGTTTGCACAGGAAATTTAGTTGTTTACAGCTAATGGAATAAGAATTTTTACATAGTCCTACAGACTTGAAATGCAGGTTTAAAAGATAATCATGAGCATTTGCATTTATATTGAAACAACTACTGTGTAAGGGAAGAATAAAACGAAGACATACAGGTGTAGGTATCATCCTTATAACCACTTCCCCAGAGTGAGCTGCCACTGTTTCTTGGCTGGGATTGTGGTTCGAATGTTTGTGTCCCTGAAAAATTCATGTTGAAATCTAATCTCCAATGCAGTATCATTGAGAGGAGGACCTTTAAGGAGATGATGAGATCGTAAGGAAGTGATGATGCCACCCTTGTGAAAGAGATTAAGGTCCTTATGAGAGGCTGTGCAGCATAGTGTTTGGGCCTTTTGCTCCTCCATCTTCTACCATGGAAGGACACAGCAACAAAGCAGCATCTTGGAAGCAGGGGACAGCCACAGCCCTCATTAGATACTGAAACTGCCAGCACCTTCACCTTGAGCTTCCCAACCTTCAGAACTGAGAGAAATAAATGTCTGCTGTTTATAAATTATCCAGCTCAGGTTTGTTATAGCAGCATGAAGTCACCTAGAGTATTCCAGAAGTCAAATGTTCTTCTGTTCCTTCTCATCCTCAGTCTGGACAACAAAGCTGTGAAAACATTTGGTAGATGTTTTAATAAACCCTCAGTGGTGGCCCATCTCGCCCAGACCAATACCAAGTTCTTACAGTGGTTTATAGGGTCCTATAGGGCCTTCTGGTCTCTGGGACCTTTTCTCCCTCCAGTTTCCCCTCACTTCTGTGCTGTAGTCATGCTGACCTCTTTGCTAGTCCTTTGCCATACCAGACCTTACACTCGCTGCATCTTCCCTGGGAATGCTTCTTCCCCTGGTGCCTGTGTGGCTTGCTCTTTCATTTCCTTCAGGTCTTTAACTTCTCATTGACTTTCTCTGTTACATTGTTCAAAAGTATAATACCCTTCTCCTCTTTCTCAGTTTTTCTTTTTCCCTAGCATTTGTTCACATAGAGGTGGCAAACCCTAAATCTGCAGAGCTGATGTCCCACTTTCAGTCTAGATTCCAGGAGACTTCTCTAGAACAAAAAGAGATGATGTTTCAGTATGAAGGCCGTCAGGCTGGAGAATTGTTTCTTGTTCTGAGATGGTCAGCCTTTTTTTCTATTTAGGCCTTTAACCAATTGGATAACCACACTCATTAGTGAAGGAAATCTGCTATACTCAGTGTACTGATTTAAGTGTTAATTTCATCCCAAAATATCCTCAAACACCAAGAACAATGTTTGACAAAATATCTGGGCACCCCATGTTATAGTCAAGTTGGTGCCTAAAATTAACCACCATTTGTCAGACCTTACCTGGAGACCCTGAATCTTGTCCCAGCACATTTTGTAGACTATGCTGGAGAAAAGCTAACAACCAGGGTATCTGGGGAGGAGTTGAAGAAGCTGGGAATGTTGCCCCAAAGAATCAACATGTGATAAAGATCTTCAGATATTGAAAGACTTATCTCATAGTATAAGGGAAGGAATTCCTTAGTTTTCATAAATGTGACTCAGACTAGTGGACAGAAGGTGAATCTTATGAATAGAAAGAAAGACCAGAAATCTGTTTTGGAAGCTAATGAGTTCTTCCTGAAAGGGTTCAAACAGAAGCTCGCTGTGACCAGGCATCAAAAGTCTCACATTCTGGTCCTGTCCTGGTGTTGACTCTCTGGTCTGAGGTAGGCCCTTAGTCTCTCCATACTGTGGAAATCCTAGTAGCCTATCTCACAGGTCTTGAAGATCAAGGGGGTGTAACATCTGAACAACAGATGCAACTCTTCTGCAACTTTGGGTGTCGGGGCCTTCTGGACACTGGAGAGCTGGCAGTCAGGAGACGGTGCTGACTAATGCTTTGCCGAAGCAGGAAATTTCCACTGACCTATAGTCAGGGACACTTCACTGCTCCTGGCAGCTTTGCTTTCTTCTTATTGGAATGTGCCTGAGGAGTGGCGGTAATTTTGTTTCCAAATTCTTTAGTCCTTAGTCTCTGAACCTCATTGCTGCTGGCCTGGGAGAAGATGCACTGGGGCAGGGCTGACCCATACATGGGGGAATCAGCAGTTGTCTCTGAAAAAAAGGTATTCTTTGTAAAACACATTTAAAACCCAGGGTTATATTTAATGGCTCTAAGGTGAATGAGGACACAAGCAACAGAACATTTGGGGATTCTTGCCTACAAAGCCAGAACTGTTGGCAGTGGGACAAAGGCCTCTGTGCTATTGTGGTTTTTCTCCCCCCAGTGACGGACTTAATAAAAATGCCTTTTTTTTTTTTTTTGGGGGGAAATGTTTATCAAATGCTTTTTAGTGAAAAGAAGATTTTACTGTGGGGCAAAGTCAGAAAACCAGATAAAGACGGCCTGAGGTTCAGTGCTGGTGAGCAGCTATGTGTCAGAGCAGTTACCCATAGGTGGGCAGGTTTAGTGTTAGGCAGGAAGATGTCTCACAAGCTTTTTCACGTGTAGGTGACATCAAGTCAAAGTCAAAGCTAAATGTTCCCTGCTGGTTTTGCTTTTAACTGGCATCAGGAGACTTAGAAATTGTCATTACCACACTTGATAACACTTCACAGTACCTAATGTGTAGTTGGTGGGCAGTTAATGGTCACTCTTGTGAAATAGTTTATTTCCAAGGCAGTACACACTGTGAAGCCCTCACTCAATAAGTATAAAACAGCCTTATTTTGATCATAGAAGGGGCTGTCAGTTAGGGATTCAGGCTGGAGATCCAACAGTTGTTTGGTGATAACAGCTGGTTTGAGCTGCCTAAGTGTAAAGCAGGGCTTCTCAGCTGTGCATCATTGATGATCTGGATCATTGCTGGGGGGAGATGTGGTGGGTGCTGTCCTGCACCTTGTAGGATGTTCAGCAGCATTTCTGGCCTCTATTTTAGATGCTAGTACACCTCCCTCCTGGTTATGACTATCAAAAATATTTCTTGACAGACGCTGCCAGATGTCTCCTGGGGGATCAGAATCACCCTAGGAAGTATTGGCATGGAGGCAGCTGTGAGGTGGCCACCTGGGCCTGTGCTTTACCTATGCTTTTCACACCACTGGTTGCTCTGTGCTCGCCAAGGCCAGCTTTTTCAACATGGGAATTATCCAGGAAGCCTTAAAATATGTTGACACCTTGGGCCCCACCCAAAGATTCTCACTCACCTGGAATGTGACCTGGGCATTAGGTTATTTAGAAGTTCTCCAGGTGAAGAGTTAGCAGGGAAGTAGAAGGGAAAGGGGGAAATGGGAAAAGGGAAGAACTGTAAGATGAAATCAATCAATTTATGTTATGTGAATTCAATCTATTTTATGTATAATTATAATGTACCCATTAAAAATAAATTTTAAAAAGGTTCTTCAAGTGAATCTAGTTTGCAGGTGAGATAGAGAGCACAGCACCAGTAATTAACTCATAGAATCAATTCAGCGAAGAGATTGGCAGCATTTAAAATTAAAAAAAAATACACATATGCATGTGTATATATATTTTTAATTATAATTAATCATATTTAATTATATATACATATATATGATTGAGTATAAAATATTAATGTGTAGCACAATAGTTGGGTAAGTACTATTTTGTGTGTATGTTAGGGTTGTAATGCTGCTGTAAGTGAAAGAACCATTTGCAAAATCATGCATTCAACTTGCTTTTTGGTCTGGCTATTTATATCCCCTTCAGAAACTGCTTAGTTTTTTTTTTTTTTTTTAAAGACAAGCTTCATCTTTTTTTTATACCTTTATTTTATTTATTTATATATGGTGCTGAGGATTGAATCCAATGCCTCCAGAGCTAAGCAAATGCTCTACTACTGAGCTACAAGCTCAGCCCTAGTTTTTGTTAAGAATAGTTAATATAAGATTTCATGTAAGACATTTATAAATCTATGACTGGTAAACCTTTCTCCCTACATTTTGAGTTTTCACCTTGACATTGATGAAATAAGTTATTTTTTAAAATGCTAGTCAATGATATGCATTTTTTACCAGTTTGATTATAGCCCAGCAACAAGATGATTTTCCTCCTTGGAATGTGTTAATTATTTATGTACCATGATATACTAGATCAGCAATGGTCTAAATAAATCCAACAATAATGTGGCATTTGCATAAATCATCCTACAAGTTTTATTAGGATCAGCTTAATAGCCTCTTGACTTCATTATCTGTTGGAATTTTGGGGTCTTACAAAATAAACTGTTGTATACATTCATCTCACTGCGATGAAATAGAGGAATGTAGTAGAATATTGGCCCCCTTTGGTCATTCTTTTAATCTCAGAACTCAGGAGAATATAAACCGAAAGGACTCTGTGTGCCTGTTATGGTGACTCTGTCCACAGATGTCACAGCTGTGGAAGATCCAGAAGTCATGTTCAGTTGCCAGCAAACCTTGGGATCACTTTCCCTGATTATGAAACCCATTATAAACCCATAAGTCCACTCACCAACACTTTCCACTTGACTTGCCACACATTCCAGTCAGTTGACTCTTGGTACCCATGGGGAATTAGTTCCAAGACCATCTCTAACTCCAGGATACAAAAATCTATAGATGTTCAGGTTCCTTACCTAAAATGACTAGTATTTGTGTATAATCTATGTATATCCTTCCTGTATACTTTAAATCTTCTCTAGACTATTTATAATATCCAATACTGTATAAATAATATGTAAATAGTTATTATACTGGACTGTTTAGGGAATAATGACAAGGAAAAGTCTGTACATGTTTAGTACATGTACAGTTTCTCCCAAAATATTTTAAATATGTAGTTGGTTGAATCCAGTAATGTGAATCCCATGTAAATGGAGGGTCAACTGTACTTGGACAGTGTATCTTTGATAAAGATATAAGAAAAATAACCAGGATAATTCTTATAATTATGTACATGGCACAATGTAGTCTCTCATCACAAAGTTCTTTCAAAGTTCTGAGGGACATCTTGGGTGAGTACTTTTGCCATTATCTGGGAGAACTAGGTGTGGGATTATTTCTTGAATCAACTGCTGAAAAAAAAAAAAAACGGAAAAGAAAAAGAAAAAAAATCTACCTGTATAGCAAAGGGAAGCGAAAATCTGGTATTGCCAAATACCCATCAGTGGTCTGATGAGTGCTTTCTGTACTCACTCAGCTCTGGGTGGCCTGCTGTGTTAAATGTGCAATTCTGTTTCCTCTAGGTGTCTGAGGGCTCTGAGGTCCAGTTTTCATCAGGAAACTTCTCCTTGACAGCAGAAACAGAAGAAAGGAACTTCCCCCATGGAAACGAGCATCTGTTAAATTGGGCCCGAAAGGAGTATGGAGCAGTGACTTCATTCACCGAACTCAAGATAGCAAGAAACATTTATATTAAAGTGGGGGAAGGTAAATTTTAAGTGGCTTCAGTTAATGACTGATTTATGATAGTCAGTTGTTTTCTTTTCTGAGACCAGGTGGCTAGCGCCAGGAATCATAGGATTCTGAATGTTGGAGCTGGCAGGGACCCTAGGGATGCATTGGGCTTACTCTCCCCCTCCCCTTCTTCCTTTCTTCTGTGGAAACCAGCCTGGTAATGACCAAGTGAAAAATGGGGAGTAACATTTGAGAGAAGGGGAGATTGTTGTGTAGGATTTCAATGACTTGTCTACGCAGAAGTCAGAAAACAAATGAGTGGAAGAAAAGGAGTGAAGGGAGTTGGGGGAGGGGAAGATGGCGGTAATGAATGTGATGAAGGCCCTGGCAGGATAGGTCATAGCTAGGGCTTCTTACCTGTTATTCTGCAACTGTTTGAAGCCAATATCGGCTTATGGTATTGAGATATCACTTAAAATTTGGACAATAGCAGAGGAAAAGTGTTCAAGTATATTTTTAACACTAATGCCTCTTATAAGGATAAGGCATTGGAGAAAGGAAGTATATGGCCTTGATAAGAAATTGCCCATTTTAATTTCCTTGCATTGCAGAGGGATATAAATATCTGATGACTCAATTTTGAAAGCCTATTATTTTTTTGAAAAAAAAAAAAAAAAACCTGCTTCATTATTTTTAGTTGAGTGCATTTGGAATGCCTTAAGTTACTAGGAAATAACTCTTGTGAATGAGTCCTTGTTAAAATCAGGGGATGTGTGAACATTATGTTTCAGGTCTTCAGCATCCAGTGCTTTCTGTTGAGTTCTAGGGCATTTGTCAGCGCTCCATCAACAGCATGGCAGGGGAGGAAGGGGAGGAATGCTTGATCCCAACTTCGTTTTGGATCTGAGCTGGTTTCAACTGTTTGAGACAGGTGCAGGAAAGGTGGATAGTGATGTTGGGGTACGTGCTACATGTAGAGGCCACACTAGGGACTTTCCATATACCCTGCTTAACCCCAAAGTAATCCAGGAGGGAGACGTTATTCCCACCATTTTGCAGAGGGCTTCGTGGACTTGCTCAAATCCATGTCACTAGCAAGTGGCAAAGCCAAATCTCATCCCAGTCTTCCTGACTTGAGTCTAATGCTTGTTTCCTGCTCTTGTACTTTAAGTCTTAGCCACACAAGCATAATCTGAAAATCAAAGTGGGCTGCTGGATGGAGACTTGTCTATTTGGGATGAGAGGAAGTGTTTTAGAAAAGAGTTGGGTTCAAAAGGTTTAAATTTGTCACGTGGCTGTCATGGTAGTCAGGTAAATAATCATGGAGGTCGAACCCCATTGAGACAAAATGAAAAATCTCATTTCATAAAAATTCTAAGCCCTGGTCAATGCTCTGCATTTCTGAAGCAGAATTCTGATAGCATGAAAGAATGTTAATTACCCCTTGGAATTTGTCAGACTAAAATTTGTTACAGTAACATTTAGACTGTTGGGCCCTATTCCCCTGACAATACATGAGTTTCTATGTATAGCAGCCACCTGCTCAGTGGGCAAGGGTTAAGTCACTTAAGTGGTTAAGGTACATACTGGGTAGGGAAAATGAACTTGAAGATATAGTGTCCAGTCCAGTAAAAACTGATTAGCTCTTGGTAACCCCTTTACAGCCCCTGGAACTTGTCTCCAGTCACCAGCTGGGGTCTAAGTCACTAGCTTTAGAGAGGAGCAGCTGGGGAGAGCAAGCCTTCTTGGTTAGGTTGATGGGTCATTAGAAATGTTGTCTATTATCACCATGGGTCAGAATCCCCTGAACCAACCTCATTACCTTGCCTGTATGTTACTCATTTCCAGGGACTCCAGGCCTTGAGCCTTCTTCTGTGCAAACCCGGCGGTTCTCAAAGTGTGATTCCATTGCCTGAGAACTTGTTAGCGATCCCGTTTCTTAGGCCTCCCATGACCAACTGAATCAGGAACTCTGGAGTGCGACCAATAATTAGTGTTTTCATGACCCTCAGGTGATTTTGGTGCTCCTCACATCTGAGAACTGTTCTTACCTGTCTACGCAGAGTGGGAGAATTAAGTAGTGTCACTTCTTATCACAACTGGTCTTAATAACTAGGCCTCAAGCAACACAGATTTACTACCAGAGCCTCAGTGTCCACAGCAGGAAAATAGGGCATTCACATTACCTCTCAGGCTCATTCCTGTTCTCAGAATATATCCTTCTGGGTCTCAAAGTCATTTGCCAATCTTTTCTTAAAATATAAATAAGCCATGTGTTGCTTTGTTCCACCCCACCCCCGACCCCCCCGCCAAATTTGCCTGGTTCCCACTTGGGGTTCTCCTTTGTGATTTTCTTTCTACTTGGCAATTGGTGTGAGTTTTGATGCCAGGCATGCAGAAAGTCATTTGGGGGGAAAAAACCCAGACATGTGATCAAAAATGATCAGCTTATTCAACTTAGTGACAATGGCATCTGGACTGGAGCCCTTATTAGCTGCAACTTTTGAACAATTAAACCTTTCCTAGTGGCTTCCCAACATGAGTGAAGTTTTTCTTATTTGTTTCAAATCTCACATCATTGTTTATGAACTCAGGAAATCGATGCCATTGCCTATTACATGGCAGCTACAAGTCAGTTGCACCTGTGAACTGGAAATGCAGGCCACAGTCCCAGGAGGGTCCTGGTCTCTTGAGTTCTCTGGCCCATACACACACCTTCTGATTCTCGATTAAATTTCAGCCAGGTCGCCAATATCATTTTCCATCCTGTGATCTGGGGGAGACATCACAGGGCTGCAGCTGCAGGGTGTGCATAGCTCATCTGCACATCTGGCAAACCTTTCAGCAGATGTGGAGGAAGGCAGCTCTAGCAGCCCAAGTCAGGAGCCTTGGCTCTTCTCTCTGTGGGGGTTTTTAGAAAACAATACAGAGTGCAGAGCCCATGCTCTCTTGCAATGAGCTTATAAGCAGTCCTTGTGAACTGCTCTGTCCCCTCTGTTCTGGGGCTGGTGCTGGGGATGCCATGGTGGTTGGAGCTCAGATACTACAGTGTGCACTTCAGACTTCAGCACAAGGGGTGGGGGTTGCACAAATTGGGGAGGGGAGCAGTGTCAACCCAATCTTGGAACTTCCTGGGCTGATTCCTTACTCTCAGGTGAGACTTTCATGTGGATATGAACCCTGGCATCCCATCCTTAAAATGAAAAAGGCAGAAGTCTGTTTGATTAAAGTGCCAGGTCTCTGATTAATTACCCCTTCTGAAAAGCTTGCTACACCTAGAACTTCCTTGACACTGGTCCCAGCTGTCAGTCTGCCAGCAGTTTCTTTCCAGTTCTGTTTAAACATTTAAACCACGGGATGGAAATCCCATCAAACCCAGTGCTGTGTAAATGGTGTGTGCTGCTGGGGGAGTGTCTTCAGACTCTTAGTACTTGTGTCACTTTCCCCAGGGGGAGGTGGTGAGCAGCACTCAGCACAGTGTTTGTGAAAGCATTTTAAAACTGTAAGGTGCCATATAAACATGAGTTGTCTGGGTCAAGATTATGAAAGTCTGCCTACCCCGATTCCCCTGAACTCCTACCTCTAATCTTCAGGGTAGAAAGGTCTGTAGGGAATAAATAGGAGTGAGTGATTAATGCTACATGTGTGGACCATAGAGTTCATGAGGCGACTGTTTCTTCTACTAATTGAAATTACAAATATCCAAGGAGGAGTATATATGGGCATAGGGTAGATAACGGATTCAAGGTTGAGTATGCTGACTGTGAAATACCTGTTAGATTTTTAGGTGGGAGATGCTCTGTGGACAGATGGCAATACACGTCTGCAGCTCAGAAAAGGAGTGACAGTCCAGGTACAAGTGGAAGCCATGGGAGTGGCCACCCTCATCTAGGAAAATAGGAGACAAACGGGGATTGAGGAAGAAGCTGAGGTTCTTAGCCTCGTATACATCAGGATGAACTATGGAGCTTTTCAAAATAGAAAACTGCCTGGGCACCGCCTTGATGCCCTGAATCAGGTTCCTAGGGATGGGGACCAAAGCTGGTTTCTGACACACACCACAGTTTGGAGACCATTCCAGTGAAAGCAACTGAAACATGGGCCAGAGGAAAGGTACCAAAAAAAGAAAGGAGAGGATTTAGACAAAAAAAGGCCACTAGCATTGGTCAGTGGGAAGTCACTGGTGATCTTAGTGGCAGGCATTTCAGAGCAGTTGAGAAGGTCACAGACTAAGGCCCTTCCTTTTGCCTTGTGGTTCCTGGTGTCACACACCGGCTCAGTCTCACCGTCACCTCTTTCCTTTGATTCTGGTTACAGGTAGCTCAGTGGTTTTGACAGATCACCTTGTAATTCTTCACTTTCAGATCAAGTGTTCCCTCCCACGTGCAACATAGGGAAGAATTTTCTTTCACTCAATTACCTTGCTGAGTACCTTCAGCCCAAAGCCGCGGAAGGTTGTGTGATGTCCAGCCAGCCCCAGGATAAGGAAGTGCACATCATTGAATTAATCACCCCCAACTCTAACCCTTACAGGTGAGCAAGTATGTACATGATCTGACTGAGGAGAGGTAAGACTAAAGGTCTTTCCTGACTTGAGGCAGCGAGAGGCCCAGACCTGCCAGTGCAGGAGGGCAGGAGCCATCCATGCTTCAGGTGTGTGTCACGGCAGCTTTAAAGAGGGAGAGAGAGCACAGTCGTTTATATTCTGCATCTGTCTCTAGATACCATATATTCCAGATGAGTTCCTGAAGACTGTTCTAAATTTCTGGGCATTAATTATGGGACACAATCGCTCTTCCTCCATCATGATCCCCTTTGACTGAGGTTATCCCAGTTGAGAAAATTACAAAATGTGCCTTACTAACATAATAATCATTTTGGTAACATTCTGTTTTTAATAAAGTTCTGTTCATAGTGTCTGCACTTAGAGCTGTTTCCTTTAAAGCACAGGCGTGTATATTTTGGGAGTGGCTCCTGTGGTGATCTGCCAACAACCCACTAGATACAGCTTGCCTCTCTCCTGTGTCCTTTCTCTCTTTCTCTGCTTCCTACCACTGGACCAGAAATTTGACCTTCCCTATTGAGAATAATTAGAGAAATTTTTAAAAGAAAGAAAAAGGAAACAAAAATAGTTCCTTTTCCCACTCTAACCTATATTTCATTTGGGTTAGTGACTCAAGAATTTAAATATACATGTAGCAGGGATTTCAAAGTTAAAATTATAATCAAGTTTTGATTTCAAAAGTGAATAAATTACTGAATAGTTTTGGTAATATCCCATTCTGCCCTGCATGAAGAATTTTGTGGAAAATGAGAAAGAATAGAGTAGCACTCTCGCAAATGTCCTTAGATATTAAGTCCAAGGCTGCATGAATATACTATGCCCTTTGTGCCCTTTATGCTTTACAAGTATGTAAAACCAAGATAAAGACTCTCCACTTAAATTCAGAAAGATAGAGACGCTATTGTTGAGTAAAAAAACTATTTTCTTTATACTGAATTCTTAGAAGTTTGGGTTGCATTCATCAATGTTCTAGCAATCCCTTGGTTGACCATCTGTTTTATTTTAATAACTATGTCCTGAAGTTTGGGAAAATAAATGCAGATCTGATTCTCTAACAATTCTTAATGGCTTGAGCAAAAGTTATGTAAGGCAAGAAATTCTCCAGCCTTTTACTTTTTATTCTATTCTGAAGTTTCCTTTCTTTCTTTCTTTCTTTCTTTCTTTCTTTCTTTCTTTCTTTCTTTCTTTCTTTCTTTCTTTCTTTCTTTCTTTCTCTCTTTCCCCCTCCCTTCCTTCCTTCCTTCCTTCCTTCTTTCTTTTTCCTTCCTTCCTCCCCCCCCCTCCCTCCTCCCTCCTCCTTCTTCCCTCCTCACTCCTTCCATTCCTTCCTTCCTTCCTTCCTCCCACCCTTCCTTCCCTTCCTTCCTTCACTCCCCCCTTCCGTCCTGTCATTCCTTCTCCCACTTTCTTCTTTCCTTCCTCATCCCACCCTTCCTTCTTACTCCTTCCTCCCCCCTTGCCTTCCTTCCATTCCTTCCTCACACTTCCTCCTTCTTCCTTCCTCCCACGCCTTCCTTCCTTACTTCCTTCCTTCCTCCTTCTTCCGTCCTTCCTTCCTTCCTTCCTTCCTCCCACCACTTGCCTTCCTTCCTTCCTTCCTTCCTTCCTTCCTTCCTTCCTTCCTTCCTTCCTTCCTTCCTTCCTTCCTTCCTTCCTTCCTTCCTTCCTTCCTTCCTTCCTTCCTTCCTTCCTTCCTTCCTTCCTTCCTTCCTTCCCTCCCCACGACTCCCTCCCTCCTCTCTACCACCAGCCATCCCCGTCACTGAATTGCCACCCACTTCTGGTTTTGAAGGACTTTGAGCTTATAGCCAAGTTGAAAAGTTACACTGTTGAAGGTGTTGAAGGTTGAAGAAGCACAGTTCTGCTTCAAAGTAAACTCCCCTGGTTTGTTCAAGTCCATTTCAAACAGTGGCTACATTAAGTAACCGCCTCTTTTTGCCCCACATAGAAGAGAAAACTCAAGTGACTAATTTTCAGCAGGCTTGTGTTTCTATTGTTATGTAAAATTATTTTGTTATGTGTGCAATAACAATCTGTTTTGCACATGTCATTTGCCTGGGATCAACTCCAGCTTTTTAATCAACTGGCCAGACACTAGAAACATGAAGACTTGGAAGAGAGGAGATAGTTGCAACTTTCTGGCATTTTGGTCCTAACTTTGCCTTTGTCTTCCATTCACAGTGCTTTCCAGGTGGATATAATAATTGACATAAGACCTTCTCGAGAGGATCCTGAGGTGGTCAAAAATCTCATCCTGATCTTAAAGTGTAAAAAGTCTGTCAACTGGGTCATCAAATCTTTTGATGTTAAGGGAAACCTGAAAGTGATTGTAAGTTGGTTGTACATTTGTCTTGATGAATGACAATAATTTAAAGTGTGCTTAGGCATGTTAGTTTTATAAGGATTCTAACTCGTTGGACTCTCTAAGTTCTCTCAGTTATTTTTTCTTTGCAAAATAGACTGCTTCTTGGCTTCCCCTGACAAGGGTGGTCAGTGTGGTGGTCAAAATGGGCCTCTCAGGGCAAGAAAGATCTGGGTTTGAGTCCTAGGTCTTCCATTTATAAATTGATCTTAGCCACTTAACTTCCCTGAACTTCACTTACTTTATTTGTGAAATTCCTGAAATGTTCTAGAATGCTTCTTATAGTGTCAGTATCATGATCCCAAATATCAGCTTTGTCCTCTGGGGTTAAGTACTTAGGCAAGATATGGGAAATTAGGCTGACCCCAAGTCACGTCATAGACTTTGAGTTGAATGTGTGATATTGGCATGCATTTTTGCTTGCTTATCTCTCTTAGGGACCTGCAAATATGCCTGATCCTTATGCATTTTATTTTATGAAGGTCATGCACCTAAGAGGCTTAGCTGGTTGGCATGAGGTGAAATAGCAGCTAGTTTCCTGAAAAGTTGAATGTTGAAGTCTGGTGAAATAAATCTTATCTCAGATAGCTTCAGGGAATAACTATTTGGCAGAATATTGAACTGATTTATACTGAAAGTTAAAGAAAAATCATTCTCCCCATTTTTGTCTTCTTTAGCATCTCTTTTGTAGGCTCAAATTTTTATATATTGACTTTTTAAAAAAGTGGACCAATTTCTCTTTCTGTAACTGTATTGTATCTGTTAAATGGGTTTTATGTTTTCAATATGTTGGGCTGTCTTTGGTTTTGGCATTGGTCACTCAGGGCACCTTCCATGTCTTCAGCTGTGGGCAAAGACAACGGTTCCCTAGGGAACACCATGAAAACACACTCACGGGAGGCAGCATGCAAAGTCAGGAGCACACACATCTTAATTTTAAAGTAATTGTTCTTGGTTCCTGTGGGTTTTAAAACTTTTTTCTTAAACTTTGAAAGTAATGACCCATCATGTGTAACAGTGGCAAATTAATTTGGTGTCCCGCACAAAACCTAGCTGTGATTTTCTGAAGTTGCAGATATTTTGATTGCCTTTCCTGGCATGGCATGAGGGGTGTTGGTGACCTGGGGTGTCTGATGCTTTTGCTGCCTGGCACATCAGCCAAATGTTTTTAATTTCAGAATAACAAAAACAGGAAAGGGAACCATGCTTTGAAAGGCAAAAAACATACGGTACATTTTAATTCCCTGCTGGAGTTCTTGTGTAAATATTCTTTCAGCCCTGACCCTTCAATGGCTCTTTCTCTCCCTGAGTATGTGTGCCTGGTCCCTGGCAGTTCTGGAGTTCACTTTGAATGTCCCATCTCTCATATGAATCAGAAAGTCTAGAAATGAGATCGCTCATCCCAAGCAAGATCTGTTTATATTCCTCTCCTTGGCTGTACTCCTATTGCAGGCCAATTTTGGACAATGCATGACAACATTACTAAACAATTAGGTAATGTTTCATGATGTTCTTTTCTATTCTCCAGTCAGTTTCATGCTTTGTGATTTCCTAACTCCCTAACTTCAGATGTGAATTCTGACTGCTGTAGGGGAAAGGTACTTGCTCATACAAAGGTTTAAATTACTGCTTAGAAAGGGAGGCATGGCTCACAGAGACCCTGTTTCTATTATTTCCTGTTGAGACAGCATGGTGTAGTGGAAAGATTCCTGGCTCAGGGCCCGATAGGACTGGATTCAAGTCCCATCTCTAATTGTCATTATTGACAGCAGATGTTGTATAGGCTAAATGAGCACTAAGTCTCTTCACCTGTGAAATGGGTATGATAGCATTCAGCTTGAGTTATTGTGAGGCTTAGCTGAGTTTATTCATTTGTTTGTTCATGCACTCACTCACTCACTCATTCACTCAAACAGCAAATATTTGTGAAGGACCTACAGATAATTTCATCTAAAGCACCAGGCATGCTGCCTGCACATAGTGAACTCTCAGCTACATGTCCTACTTAATCTGCAAGTTTCAGGTTCTTTTCTAACAAGGGAATAGCAACTCCTCTCCCCTTCTATTTTGGAGGATAATTAGAGAATATATGTAAAGTTCCTAACACAGGGTCTGGCATAAAAGTGTGTATGTGTGTGTGGGGGGGTGTGTTCATCTTCCTTCCATAAGAATTCTCTTTAAGAGTGTGTCTGTAGGAACAATTAGGCACTTCTCTAAACAAGCAAAATGTCCACCAAAAGAATTGTAAGGAACTTTATGGAGTAAATTTGAAGAAGAGCCATATGGTGGTTTGTGCCTCTTTGTTGGAGGTGGGGGTATGGGCCGAGTGCACCCTCCAAATGGCAAAATGGTCAAAAGAGATGCAAAGGGTTGTTCTGAGTGAGAATGGGAACCCTGAAAGTGTCCATTTGCCAGGTCCAGCTCTGGCTCCTTCCTCAGGTCCCCTGTGGAAAATGCATAATCACTTCTAGTGCAAAAAGAACCCCCAACATGTAAGAACAGATGGAGGAATCTTATAAGAATTTTCCTCTTACACTGTTTCATGTGGTCTCAGGACTTCCAGGTTGGTGATGGCCAGCTTATTCTTAGAAAAGGTATTTTTTAAACCTCAGTGAGAATATGTACTGCACCCTCTGGCCCACTCCTTCCTACACCTTCTGTTTGATGCAAATGGACATGGGGCAGGTGGGGACACTTAGACTCTTCCTAGCTCATCATCTTTCATGAAGATGTGGTTGGGAAAGATGGTGGTGGTTTTTGGAGACCCCCTTTAACACTCCTAATGGGGAGTAGCTCTATTAAGCTTGGAAAAAGCCTGGGGATTCCCAGAAATACAGGGTGAGGAATTCGCTTAGTGCTGAGAATCATCTTGCCTGTCATTGTCCCAAGCCTTGCTGCCTTACCAATTTGTTGATAGACTGTAGCCTTTTAAGTTCTGAGCCATAATTGATATGAGGTGTACTGACAGCTTCTAGATTTAATGTGGAAAGGTGTAAACAGATTATTCCATATTGGTACAAAAGGACAGGTGGCAGCTATGATGAGAGTATTTGGGAAATACAATATTTCCTCAGCTGTCCAGCAACATGAAAGACTAGGGCAGATGAGGCCGAGCAGTATTGTTTAGGCCAGGGTTGTGATTCCCGCCAATCAAAATAACCCGCTGCTTTGAAAGGCTGAAAGGAGCGGAGCCTAAGAAACCACTGTTGCTAACTGAGTAAAAAGTTCTAAGAACAAATTGGATCCTTCTTAACTTCATTTTAATCTTTCTTTCTTTCTTTCTTTCTTTCTTTCT
The DNA here is from genome assembly GCF_902686455.1 of Sciurus vulgaris. Taxonomy (NCBI): domain Eukaryota; kingdom Metazoa; phylum Chordata; class Mammalia; order Rodentia; family Sciuridae; genus Sciurus; species Sciurus vulgaris. The sequence goes on along the minus strand of NC_136461.1, from coordinate 79,470,766 downwards.
TTCTTTCTTTCTTTCTTTCTTTCTTTCTTTCTTTCTTTCTTTCTTCTTTTCTTTCCCTCCCTCCCTCCTTCCTTCCTTCCTTCTTTTTCTTCCCTTTTCCTTCCTCCCTTCCTCCAACTCTTCCTTTCCCTCTTTCTTATTAACCTCTTTCCCTCTTTCTTTTTTAACTTTCTCTTAAGGAGTTTTCTCTTAATTAAAGCAAGAGCCAAACTATTGTAAACCCATGAAATTGAGTTTACAAACGGGGGCTGCAGAACTTGGTCAAAACTCCACCTGGTTCCTCTATGTGCAGTAGTTGTGACTGCTCAGTCTGGCTGATTTCCCTTGGGTAAGAACTTTGGTTAATAGAGAAATATACCGGCTGAGATCCTTTAAGCTTTAATTGAAATCTATGTGTCTTCAGCCAATCTCCCACAACCAAAGAAGCCAAGAGAACTTAGAGCTTGTGAATCTTTTATGGTTTTACAGTGGGAAAGGATTAATATTTAGTCATGTTCGGGGCAAACAGAATGGGAAGCAAATGAGGAATTTAGGAAAAATGCTGCATATATTCAGGAGAAAATCATTGGGCATGGAAATTAAAGTGATTTTTATTCAGCATGAAAATGGCATAATCTGCTGGCTGGAAGGACTTTGCAGCCTGGTTGGAGCAGTTGTTAAAAATGTGCCTTCCCACTGGGGTCCCTCTGCAACACTCTATGACAAGGTCACTGCTGTAGAAGTCAGCAGGTGACATTGACATTTACCTTCCATGACCTGGTTACTCAGACTCCATTTATATCTGTTGTTTAGTTTTGATACTGATTGCCCAGTGAAAGCTAATTTTGTGACCTCCTTGCGTTACTGTATAAAGTATCGATTCTTAGAGGAGTGATGATGTTAATTAGTATTTTAGAGTATAAAATGTAAACATAGAGAATTGGCAAATGCATACAATTACAGAATTGCTAAATTAATCATAAATAATAAATGAAATACGAACATCGGTTGTTTCACCATATGGAATTTAATAGTTTATAAAGTTGGAGTCATCTCCACACTGAGTAGAGGCAAGAAGGCATTTGTGGGCAACATAACAATGTACAAGTATAGTTTATACATAATTTTAAATAAAATAAAAAAGTTAAGTTTGGTTTATATTTTTGGGATTGTGTTTTAATAATGTAAACATTAGAGCCAGGCCTGGTGGCACATATCTATAATTCCAGTGTCTTTGGAGGCTGCATCAGAAGAATTACAAGTTTGAGACCAGCCTCAGCAACTTAGTGAGTCCCTGTCTCGAAATGAAAAGTAAAAATGGCTGGGGATGTAACTCAGTGGTAAAGTGAGCCTGGGTTCAGTACCCAGCACCTGCCTCCCACAAATTAATGTGAACATTGGGTTGGGAATATGGCTCATGCCTAGCATGCTCAAGTTCCTGGGTTTTATCCCCATTAATAATAATGATGATAATAATAATATAAACATTAAACTAGCTTTATGGTAACAGATTAGGTATACTTTAGTATGTAGCTACTTAGCTATTCTTAGATTATTTTTATGTTCACAAGTAATCTAAAGTAGAGTGATCACACAGTACGAATAGATGTCTCTCTTGATGTGCTCTTAAAAGTTATATCAGGGGGCTGGGGAGATAGCTCAGTTGGTAGAGTGCTTGCCTTGCAAGCACAAGGCCCTGGGTTCCATCCCCAGCACCGCAAAAAAAAAAAAAAAAGAAGTTATATCAGTGTTCTTAGCCCAAGGAAAATACGGATCAAAAGAATAAATGATCCCTCATATACAATCTGGAATCTATGTTCCAAGTATTTAATTATTATTATTTAGAGCACTGTTTCATTTTAGACTCATGAGTGAAAACTTGCTATTATCTTTAGGCTCCCAACAGTATTGGCTTTGGTAAAGAGAGTGAAAGATCTATGACAATGACCAAATCAATAAGAGATGACATACCTTCCACCCAAGAGAACCTGTTGAAGTGGGCTTTGGACAATGGCTATAGTCCAATAACATCATACACAGTGGCACCTGTGGCTAATAGATTTCATCTTAGGCTTGAAAACAATGGTAAGTATGAATTTTTCGTTGTTGTTTTAAAAATATCCTCCAAATGAAGCTTTCCAGTGAGAAACTCTCATTTCAGCTTGAATGGTGCTGTTTTTCTTTTGCACGTTTTAATAATTCCTTTGACTACTTTCTACTATAAGACTTAAAATTATCTAGAATTACAAAAATTATTTGTGAAACTATAATACAGATTTTCTTAGAACCTAGAGTTCCCTGCATGTTGAAGAATTTTGGTAGGAATGAATTAGAGCCTGTGTTCTTCTCTCAGGGAAAACAGGCTGAGAATTCAGAGGGTTTAGGGCTGTAGACAAGGCTGTGGCCTGTGGTCTTGTCTGTATCTTATAAAAGAAAGGTCATGAGGACTCCTACTTGAACTGTCTTACTCAGGGGGAAGGCCAGAGTTGCTACCCCAGTTTGCTGGAAAGCAGAGGCTCCACAAGTTCTTGAGTTTCCAAAGGTTCTTGAGTTAGCATGACTCAAACCCCAACTCTTCTGATCCCCAAACCTGTTTCTTACTCTGTGTTACCACTACTGAGTGCAGTGCCAATAGACCAAAGGTTACAAATGTGGGATCAAGTCCCAGTGCTGCTTTGTTGGGGGAGAAGTTGCTTCACTTCTGAGTCTCAAGATTCTTCTTCAGTAATCAGGGGAAGATAATTGCATATACTTTACAGTTGTTATGGAGATATTATATTAACATACAAGTTAAAAACCCTCCAAAGCTATGATTGCTGTTGGATCTGTTCAGCTATAGCATCCTTTTCAAAGTATTATATTGAAGCAGAGTTGATGCCAATAAGTCATCTTCACATTCAACTTCCACTGACATATATTTGACCTTAAACATACATTGGTTGACCTTAGATTGTAGATATAGAAATACTGAGGAAACTTATTTTTATTTTAAATTGTTGAAAATATTATAGAATACTGAATATTACCTGTATAGAAATATCTCTTCCTTTGAAGAAATAACTATATCTAAGCAGCTCTTTCTTTCCCCCTTAGGGACTAGGATTTTAAAAAGGCACGGTACCCAGATACCTTCTAGAGCTTAGCAGTCATAAAGGAGGTAGTAAAATTATTTTTAAATGACAGCATTAGGGGTGGCGGTGGTAGCACACTTGCTTAACACTCTTGAGACTTTGGGTTCAATCCATAGCACCTAAATAAATAAATAAATATTAATATCATTTCAAAAAATCTTTTGAGGAACTATTCAAAAGATTTCTAGATCCAGGGAAAGTATTTTAATGGCATTTACGTAGAATATATTGCCCTACATAACTTGCTGTAGTCAGACTTTTATAACTTGTAGGAACTTAGAAGTCATCTACCATAATGGTTCTCAGTCTTAGGGAGCTTAAAACATATTGTGTTCTGGAGAGGATGTAGAGAAAAAGGAACAGTTTTACACTATCGGTGGGATGTTAATTAGTACAACCACTAAGAAAATCAGTCTGGAGAGTCCTCAAAAGACTAGACATGGAACTACCATATGATCAAGTTATACCACTCCTTGGCATTTATCTATCCTGAAGAATCAAAGTCATCATACTGTAGCGATTCATGCATACCCATGTTTATAGCAGCACAATTCACAATAGCCAAACTATGGAGCCAACCTAGGTGTGCATAAAGAGATGAATGGATAAAGAATATGTGGCGTATATATACAATGGAGTTTTATTCATCCATATAGAAAAATGAAATTATGTCATTTGCAGGAAATGGATGGAACTAGATACTATTATGTTTAGTAAAGATAAGTCCAATTGAGAAGGTCAAAGGTTGTATGCTTTCTCTCATATGTGGAGGCTAGAGAGGAAAAAGGAAAAGAAAGGTGGGGGGTAGGAATCTCTTGAAAATTAAAGGGAAGTCAATAGAGGAAAGGCACCAAGGGGTGGGAAGTAGAAAGTGATATTGGCCAAATTATATTGTTATTTTGTGTGCATGTATAAATATGTAACAACAAATTTCATTATTATGTACAATTATAATGCTCCAGTAAAAAAAAGTAGAATAAGATTTTCCTATTCCAGAGACTTGAGACTTGAGTTTTAATTGACTTGGGGTACAATCTGGGTGGTGGGGATTTTTTTTTTGAAAGCTCTAAAAGTGGTTTTAATATGCAGCCAATGTTGAGGACCATGAATATGATCCAACCCCTTAATTTTAAAAACTGGGAAACAGACACAGAGAAACAAGCAACTTGCACAAAATCACTCAGCTAATTAGATGCCAAGACTAGAATCCAGGCTTTTAGATTCCTAATTGCTTTTACATATTTTTAAATGTACATTTACACCTGCCCATTCTATACTAATTCCTCCAGTTTTTCCTCTAACGATGATAGTTGTGGCCTGGTGTCACACACTAATGATGTTTTGCCTTCTTCTGTCACCACAGAGGAGATGAGAGATGAGGAAGTTCATACCATTCCTCCTGAGCTACGGATTCTGCTGGACCCTGGCTCCCTGCCTGCCCCAGAGAACCCTCCCTTCCGGGGTGGGGGAGGCCGAAACAGAGGTCTCCCCTTTCCTTTCCCCGATATCTCCAGGAGAGGCCAGAAGGAAGTGGGAGAAGATAGGATCCCCCATCCAAAGGACTCTGTCATCCCCAGCATACAACTGTTTCCTGGTCCCAGAGAGCCAGAAGAGGTGCAAGGGAGCATGGATGTTGCCCTGTCAGTCAAATGTGACAATGAAAAGATGATTGTGGCTGTAGACAAAGATTCCTTCCAGGTTAGTACAGTCTCTTAAAGAAGCCACCTCCTTCCCATCTCGCCCCAGTCTGTGTTTATTATTTCCCTCTAGCTTTCTCACTTATGAATTCTGGAGACTTGATGATGTTTTCTCAGTTGGATGGACCCACTTCCCCTTGGCTATGATTCTTACCTGGTTCCTGTTGTTCTCAGTGAGGGGCGGGATGTGGGTGGTGGAGTTCCAGATCCTTGTATGTCAATATTTTGCTATTGAATTTCCAAGGCCAACAAACAGTCCTTGGGCTGTTGACAGGTGGTCAGCTGGGAAGAGGTAAGTGGGGAGAAGTGTGACGCAAGCCTCCAGCCACCTTTACTTGGAAGACCAGGCAGTATATGTTAACTGTGTATAGCAGCACTGCCTGTGAGCCCTCCATTATGCCTTTGGTGGTTGTTGTTTCAGGCCAATGGCTACTCAGGGATGGAGCTCACCCTGCTGGATCCTTCCTGCAAGGCCAAGATGAATGGTACCCACTTCATTTTGGAGTCTCCACTGAATGGCTGTGGTACTCGGCACCGGCGGTCAGCCCCCGATGGTGTGGTTTACTATAACTCTGTGAGTGTTCTCCAGACAAAGCTTTGCCCCTTGTGAAAGTGTTTTGGGGCATTACTTTAAAATTCCTCTTAATGTTTCTATGAAAATGAGGAGGGACCTGAGTAAAGCCAGGTATCAGTTCTCAACAAAATGGGATGTACTTTGACCCTGAACTCTCATTTGCTTTATTGGTGAGTCTTTGGGAGTTGGAAGACCCTATTTCCTCAGCTGGCATTCTGATGGTCTCACCCACTCCTTCCTTCCATCTCCTGATGGAGGGTTCACTGGCAACCAATTGTGACTTCTCTCTACGGTCAACTTGCAAGTTCAAATGACCTGGAATAAAACCCAAGGCCTTGGGCTATGTGTGAACAGCTCTAACCAGGTGCATGGTCTCTCTGGCCTCATTTGAGTCTTGTCCAGAAGTGACAGGACTTCACTCTCTCACATAAATAAAGACCAGAAAGAGAATTTAAAATCTGAAAAGAACCTTTAAGTAATTATTAAATCTTCCTCTCTTCACCTCTAAAAAAAGACCCTAAATTGAAGAAAATCTCCTTTGAAATTACCTGAAGGCAGAGTCCACAGATAGCCCCTAGTGATACCCATTACAAAAGCTAACCTTCACTTCCCAGAAAAACCCTTTCTTGTGACTATCTAAATCTTTTCTCTTCAGATTAAACCTATTCTTTTAGAAATGGAGACTAGACAGTGAATATTAAAAGAATTTGAAGATGAAATAAAAAAAAAAAAAAAAAACTTCAAAGTGCTGATTTTAGAGTTTGCATTGTACTTTTCATGTTAAAAGTGAGGCTCAGAAGTCCCCTTTTGTGCCTGTGATACCGCGTGTCTGTGTGCTCTGAGTACCTGCTCCAGTGTTGACATGGGATAGGGTGACTGTGGCTGCTGGTTCTTGCCACTGCTCATCCACAGATAAATTTGACCCAACACAAAGGAGGCTGGAGATCACATGCTGTGGTCATTGTGGTTCATGTGGGGAGTGGCTCTCCTGTGGGCCCAAGTTTATTATTCCTTCCAGAACCTCAGGATCTTGCAGCTGGAAAGAATCCTCAGATGATCTCATTCAATTTCCTTATTTCACAGGTGAGGAAATTGAACTCCTGGGAGTTAAAAGATTTGTTTAGGCTCAGGGGACTAGTTAATGGCAGAGTCAGAACTGAATTCTCTCGTGCACTAATCTTTCCTTCATACCAGGCTGGCCTACCTAAGCTCCCTTTGTTACCCAAATAACTAATTTATTAACCTTTATTGTACTACTGATTACAACACTAGTTTTCTTGAAGTTATCCACTTTCTCCTAATATGCTGAATGCCATATATTACTGCTAGACTTGATTTTGGCATTTCAAAACTGGTTTCCAAGTTAACACCAATAAGAGGGTGTTATAATCTGCCCATTAAGGCAAAAAGGTATTCTTTCCTTCAGAAAAGAAAAGCAAGTCATGACCCCTTAAAGTACCTTCTTTCTCTTTATTTTTATTTTCTTTATTATGATGTCCTGGGTAAGCAATGTCCTGGGTATTTATTTCGATTGTATCAATACTTATTTTTGAGTACTTGGTAAAAAGAGAGGCAGTTTTCCCTCATTCTCTTCCCTTCAGTGTCTTAACTGTTTGTTCCAGATATAACTTTTTGTAGTAATGTCACGATACATTTTTTTTTGTATTATGTTCAGAATCCAAACATATGAAGCAGAAATAAATTAGGAGTGTGTGTGTGTGTGTGTGTGTGTGTGTGTGTGTGTGTGTGTGTGTAGCCATGGTCCTTGGGTGAATTTTTAATCTTATTAAGAACTAACCTAGGAACAATAATTTCAACCAATGTTAAGATATATTGTCCTGGAATAGAACGTACTCTTTTCTGTACCCATATACCATACAGAAAGATATTGGGGAAGAAATAGGCAAAAAAGTAATATAAAGAAAAGAGGAGGAGACTGGCTCCAGGGTAAACATTAGGTCCTCTCTTTCTAACTCAAACCAAGCTTTCCACAAAATTTGAAGGGTAGAGATAACTAAAACTCTTTACGACAGCCAACTTTTAGCATTTTTTAGAGATCTAATACAAAGACCTGTAAGGAGAAGCTTCCCTTATAGTAAGGCAAGCCTGTTGACAGCCCCTTTAACCCCGTTTCAGTGTCTAGTGTTTTCCCACTATTTGAAATAATTGTTATTTAATTAATATTATTCAACGTAGTTGTAAAATGAACTGTATTTTTCACAAGGGAAATATAAGTATTAGTTCAGATCTTAACTTGAACCTGCATTGGGCTTCTCCTTATTATTTATCAAAGGTGAAATTCTAAAAAACTTGGAGTTTTTTTTTATATTAAAGTTAGGTTTTCATTTTGCATCTGAATGACCACATGGTGTTCACATGGTTTGGTGTCTTTATAACCAATGGCTGTGTTTTCTTTGCCTTTTAGATTGTGATACAGGCTCCATCCCCTGGGGATAGTAGTGGTTGGCCAGATGGTTATGAAGATTTGGAATCAGGTGATAATGGATTTCCTGGAGATATGGATGAAGGAGATGCTTCCCTCTTGAGCCGACCTGAAATCTTGGTGGTATGTGTTTGTTTTAGCATATAGTTTGTGGAGAATGTTGTCCGTTTGGTTGGCTTTCTTTGGGGACTGTCAGACAGTAAGATTGTATGTCACAGCTCATAAAACTTGGAGGGCTTCATCCTTCTTGTGATTGTGATTTATCCTTATCTCTGGGCTTTTTTTTCCTAGTTTAATTGCAGCCTGCGGCATGTGGGGAATCCCAGTAGTTTTCAGGACCAGCCCAACGGAAACATCACTTTCAACATGGAGCTATACAACACTGACCTGTTTCTGGTGCCCTCCCAGGGGGTCTTCTCTGTGGCAGAGAATGGGCACATTTATGTTGAGGTGAGAACTGAATATTATCCTCAAGCTTTCAGCTTGGTGCTGAATTGCAGTTCATGGAACACTAGCTGAAGCCCCCTGTGTGGGCCTCTTCCTGCACCTCCTCACAGCCTGTTGCTCTGAGTGAAGGCTTGACTAAGAAAACACTTCCAGGGTGCTTTCTGAACAAAGTGGGAAATTTCAGAATTTACTATATTATGCTAAAGGAGAGAGAGTGATTTTTTTTTTTTTTTTTTTAATGTACCAAGGGCACTTAACCCCTGAGCCACATCCTCACCCCTTTCTATTTTTTAAAATTTTAAGATAGGGTCTTGCTAAGTTGCTTCAGGGTCTTGCTAAATTGCTGGAACTGATTTTGAACTTGAAATCTTCCTACCTCTGCTTTGCAAGGCACTGGGATTACAGGCATGTGCCACCACGATGTGCCACCACACCTGGCTTTTTTTTTTTTAAGAGTGTTCTAGTTATACACAATGGTGGGATTCATATTGGCATAATCGTACATGCATGGAAGAAGAGAAAATTTCATGGATAAATGTTTTAAAAAATGGGCAGAGCATGAATTCTACTAATAAAACCTTATATTTGCTTTGATATTAGCATTTTTAGAGCATTTTAGTAGTTGCAGTGTCAGAGTTAACCATGGAATATTTCTATCAACCTCACATATTATCTTTTAAATTACACTCACCTTTTATTTTAGTGCTAGGAATCAAACCCAGGGCCTCACACATGATGGGCAAGTACCCTACCACTGAGCCACGACCCCAGCCCCTTACACTCACTTTTAAGTGAAATGCTTTGTGCTACCATATGTCATGAAAATTGTTTTTTGGCGGTGGGGATGTGGCTCAGTGTTAGAACACTTTCTTAGCACGTATGAGGTCTTGGGTTCAATACCTGTACAACCACCAACAAAAATAAAAAATAATAAAGAAAGAAAGAAAAGGAGGTAATTTTTTCTAAGTCATTATAGCACATCTCTAGAATGACTACAGAATATTAGGCAGTTATTAAGAAGTAATAATGAAAAAGTAACAGCTAACATTTTTTGCTGATTTATGATGTGCCAAATACAGTTGTGAGTATTGTAGTAATTAACTCTTCAGAGCAATCTTGTGAGAATAGACTAATAATAGCTGCATCTCATGGATGAAAAAAATTGAGGCACAAACTTGTCCAAGTTCACACAACTAGTACCTAAGTAGAGTTCAGATTCAGAGTTCCCTGTCAGGCCAGTGGCTCCATGTCCACTGAACACTGTTGTCATTTATCCTCGAAGTACCATTTGAAAGGGAAGAAAATATAAAGTCTCATCGATGCACACATCCATGTTTACAGATTGGGTTCTAAAGACAAATCTCCTCATGGCACTGGGCTGTCTGCTGTTCCTTACACCCTGGGCACAGCATGGTCTTACAGGGAAGTTGGCATCTGATGAGCTGGCTTTGGTGCTAAGCTGCAAGCTGGTGTTCTACTGTGATCACTGTAGGAGGAGTGAGAATCTTAAGGGGTTGAAATAGGATACTTCCAGATGTTAAAAGTGACTTCAGTGCACATATTTCTGTTTCGGAAAGTCCAACAATTCTCACATCTGCACTGGCTCTGGGAAGGAGCCCGCTGGCTCTGGATGTTGTTTTCCTTGATCATATGGATTCTGCCTCTCCTCTTTAACTCCCTGTTTGGAGAGTACTTCTCTTTCCAGGGTACACTTCTTTCGCCACTGGGAAAAATTCACTGCTTTCTGCATACTGGCCCTAATCATAGATTTTCCCTAATCCAAGATTGCTGTCATCCTCTGGCTGCACAATCTACATATGCAGTTGGTCAATGACTCCCTGTTGTGCTGTGGATTTTAGGGGCACTGCTCAACTGCAGTTTGTTCTTTTCCAAATGTGTGCCTGGCTTTGATAATTTATGACTTTGCTGGTTTATGCTGATCAGGGGCTAATCTTCCTTACGTACTTACCCTGGATATTTTGGGATTTTTCCTCCATCTCTGGAGTGCCAGCTTACATGAAATATGTTATTGGTAAGGTTTTTTTTTCTTTATTCTTATTTTTCTACTCGTATCTTTTCAAATATCATCTATATATTTTAAACTTAAATTTGGTAAAAAGTGGACCATATCTTTTTGCTACCATTTTATATATAAAACACATTGAGAATTTGGGGGTGGGCAAAATTTTATAAACTATTTTATCTTAGTTGACTTAAACTACTTAAAATCGGAGAAAGAATCTGTAAATGTGTGGCTAAATTAGGATAGCAACCAGCCACACCTTGTCTTTGTTTCCCAAGTTGGATTCCACTGCTGGTGAGAAAATGTTTTACTTGGGTTAAGTAAGACTTAATAAATCATTGATTTGACCTAAAAAACAATTTCCCAGTTTTTTTTTCTCCTGGCCATCCTTCTTATCCCTTCCTAGAATCCTCTGTTCCCTCTAGACCACAGTTCCTTCCTTTAACTCAATACATTATCAGTTTTGCCACCTCTTCCTTGGTCATTTCTGGGTAAGTGTTGGTGAAATAATGGCAGTTTTTCTATTGGTTTCTTTGTCTTGGAGAATTTGAAAAAAAAAAAAAAATTTATAACACCCCAAATTTAAATCCAGAATTTTACTGCTAATGATCGGTGGGATTCATTAACTTTCTGGGAGCTGTGTTGTTTGCATGTAATTTTAGTAATTTTCACAATAACTGTATCATATACGTGTTAGTGTTCCATAGGTAAGGAAACTTTAAATCTTGGTACATTTGAGAATAGCAGAACATTTGATTGTCTTGGACTTGTCTCATTTCCTGTTCATTTTAGAGCAAAAGACTTGCTGATAATGTTTTTTCCCTTCCAAGAAAAAAAAATAATGGGGATACCTAGATGTTCTGCCATTACATACTTTCTTTGAGAATAAGAAAAGATTTGCAGTACCTTTACTACACATTTTTGTATTGTGAGTTCTGAGTTCATGTTAAAGGACACTTATTAGTAGGATATATGTAATTTGCCATCTTTCCAAGATAGGATGTCTTGTTCTATAGAATATCTTATTGCAACGATAAGGTGGTTGAAATATCACAGAGTGTCACTATAAGCTGCGGTATTCTAATCATCTTCGTTAGCATCCCCCTGCTTCTCATCATCTTTGTTGCTGAGTACCTCATGGTTACTTCTCATTGTCTGTGTTGCTGAGTGCCTCATGGTTACTTCTCATCATCTTTGTTGCTGAGTGCCTCATGGTTACTTCTCATTGTCTGTGTTGCTGAGTGCCTCATGGTTACTTCTCATCATCTTTGTTGTTGAGTGCCTCATGGCTAACCACACAGACATCTTTCACAGCAGTGCTGTGGATTCAGAGCTCCATGCAATGTCAGGGATTTCCCCTGGGTATCTCAGAATGGAAAGTTTGTTTATATCTCCGAGTCTTTTGAAAGGATTCTGGGACTGTTGGCCTGTGGGTAAGGACTAACTTTATTTGAAAGTGTTTAAGTTTATTTTGATCCTAAATTTAGTGAAGGAATGAGGCATAGAAGGGGGAGGGGCAATTCGCACCATGGTCCATGTGTCACCAAATGGAGAATTCAGTCTATTCTGGGGATTTTAGCTGAGTTCAGGATAGTTGACGTTTGAATTCTGTTTACACTTGGCTAAACACTACTTCCTGTTTCTAAAGAAGAGAACCTTAACAAGATTTGGACATGGCCCATACAAATGTTTTGTAAGAAGGAAGTGTAAATGAATTGGAAATGTTTCCAGATTAGATTTCCCTTAAAATACCCCTGGGCTTAAAGAGTGAGGGGAGAGTACTTGGCAAGGCTGGTTTGGTCCTGTGAAGAGCTGGAACGCTTTGCCAGATCCATGATGGCCACCAGATTGCAGTGTTCCTGACATCCAGCACCAGAGGCTAGCTCTGCCTGCTCGCAGACTAAGCAGGACCTCAGATGAATCTGTAGCTGTAATGTTTTAGGTTTGCTCTGACTTGGGGTTTAGAAACTCAGTCTTCCCTGCTAGGTTAGGTAGATTCTGCCTCTGTATTATACCTTTTGAGCAAGTTTTAAAAAAGAACTTGCCCTGTATGCAATACACTATTATTATGACTTTACTGTAGGTGTTTTATTTATTTTGGAAAATTCACTTCAGTGCACGGTGTGCTTTTATTTTTATCTCTCAGAGGACTTATGGGAGGTTGACAAGACTTATTCATCTTGAATTTGAAACTTCCAGGCTGGCATTTGAACTAAATAATTCACTGTCATCATCTATATCAAGTTTAAGTGGAAAATACCTTTCTTTAATGAGCGTATGTTACTTTTTGTAGTTAGAAAGAAGGCTATAAATATGTTATGGAAATAAAGAAATGTCTCATCTGAAGGGCTGTGCCAGCATGCTGTCCTTGTGCTGCAAGTAAAAACATGCTAACTTGTTTCTGAATTGATTTTTCTGTTCTTTTGTAGGTGTCAGTCACTAAAGCTGACCAAGAACTGGGATTTGCCATCCAGACATGCTTTATCTCTCCATATTCAAACCCTGACAGGATGTCTGACTATACCATCATTGAGAACATTTGTCCTAAAGATGAGTCTGTGAAATTCTACAGCCCCAAGAGAGTGCACTTTCCTATTCCACAAGCCGAGATGGATAAGAAGCGATTCAGCTTTGTCTTCAAGCCCATGTTCAACACCTCCCTGCTGTTCCTACAGTGTGAACTGACATTATGTACCAAGAAGGAAAAGGACCCCCAGAAGTTGCCTAAGGTCCGTGGGCTTTCATCCATCTAGACTGTTACTTTGGCATTTTTAGGTGATGCAGTGACCTACTAGGCAAGTTTTAATCCCTGTTACTGCTGGTTGAGGTTTTTGGTTTTGGAATTGCCCAGTTGAAGTAATAAAGTCAGGGTGAGCTGAGAACTGTGAGTTTTATGGAGTCTTAGAGAATAAATCCTGAAAGTATGAATTTTTTCTTTCTTTTCTTCCATATGTGCTACTTAGTATTACCTTACGAGTGATAAATCAGGATTGTTTTCCACTGAGGGAGAGATCTGGCTTTATCTCCAATGTCAGATAGTGTGTAGTGCCAGAAGCACAGGGAACCAAAAGGACAAGTTCAGCATGAGGATTAATTTTTCCAAATCCCCTTGAGTCTTGGATTGCAATTGTTTTTTGACCTTCTCTGTATGAGTTATAAGGTTCACTCATTTCAGAAAGATTTCTAAGGGAAACTAACAACTATTTTACTCTTTCTCAGTTCCACATCAGTTCATTGTGTTTGCCTTATGTTACTTTCCATATTGAACTACTATATTCTGTTGCTGTAACAGAAACCAGAGCCCTTTGGCCTCACTGGAATGGCTCATGCAGTGGCTTTGCTAGCTTAATCACAATGCCTCTTTAGGTCAGCTTTGTGTCTGAAAGGTGTCTTCTGTTATAGTTTTGTTTCTGTATCCTCCCATGATTATGAATAATTTCCTATGTGCATTTATTCCATAGATACCACACAGTGTAAATTAGCATCTTATCCTTTTGTACTCACATGTCAATTGATGTCTGCAAGGCTAAGAATCAAGCTGTATCATTAATAATGCATATGCGGAATTCTTTCACTTAATATATAGGCCATAGGAAATAGGTATAGAAGAGGGAAAATTATCATTATCAAATAGATTACCATTGATCTGAATCCCTTGCACTATTATATTTCCCTGGGCACTCATTTCTTGAGAGTTTTGTCTATATATGAAATTATAGAAAATCTGATGGTAATCATTAGGAGCATACAAGGTAACTTAGTATCAATTTCTTTGCTTTTGGAAGCATGGATACTTTAGGCTGGTAGATGTTCACCTTTCAGTGTTCATCAAGATTAGGGCTCAGTGGATGGTGGTAGAGAGCTCAGTGCTTGGCTGTGGGACCCAGTCACTTCCTCCAAGCAGAAGGATAACTTTTAGGAGTTAGGTATTTAGGAGAGGAGGCCTGGCAGTTTTCAGGGGTCTTTGTTGGTAATCCTAGCTTTGTGGTATGTCAACCTGTGAAAATTAATCCTCATGTTTCTTCCAAGGAGAGTTCTGAGTCCCAAGAGATGACATGATGGGATGTGATCCTAAACCTCAAGTCACCATTCACCTCCAAAATAGGGTATAATGGAAAGGGCACAGGAATAGAGAAGAATGGCTTTCTGCCTAGTCAGGGAACTTTGAGCAAGTACCTCAGCCCTTCAGATCCTGTATGTCCTCACCTGTAAGCTGGGATAATAGTACCTGGCTTCCTCTGGTTAGAAGAACAGATGAGACAATAACTATGATGCAGCAGAGGCTTAGGATGAGCTGTTACCACTGTTTTCCCATTTGGTGCTTATAGTAAGATTTCCATATTTCTAGTGACTTCTGAGTGCTTTCTGTGACAACAGAGAGAGCCTAAGAATCCTCTAGGAAGAGGTTTCAAAGGTCATTACTCTTTGCTGATGAAACTGAGGCCCAGATAGTTAAGTGTCTGGCCCACTGAGATAGAGTGAGATTGGGGTATAATCATAGATTCTTACTTGTCTTAAGAACTGATAGGGCACTGAGAATAAAATAGAGAAGAAGAGTAAAATGTAAATCTTTTCGATAAATATGCCTTTCCACAGAAATTCCATTGTTTCCTTCTACCTGAAGGTTTTTTTTTAAAGATATTTCTCTTGCTGTGGTTGGTGGGGTTGTCTTGATAAGTGTCTGACTTGTGTGTTGCTCAGAGTAGTCAGGACTGTAAAGTCTCACATCTTTGCTCTTTTTTGATTGGGAAGGCTGGGACTTAGCTTTTTACAGGATGCCTTGTTATATACTTTAAAAATAATTGGCAGTTTGTGGGTGTCATTTGCATTACAATGTCATCTGTTGATGAATGTAAACAAAGAACCAAAATTATTTTAAAGGAGAAGGTACTGGAGTGTGGTCATCCGTTTTTCAGATATTGTGAACCCTAGGCATGCTTCTGATAAGTTAGAGGCCTTAAAATAGCTACAAGTGACTGATATCATGGGCCACACACCTGGGTGCCACTTCGTACAAGCTGCATTTTAGAAAATTAAAAGCAGATGATCCTGGGCTGAAGGTGTAGCTCGGTAGTAAAGTATATACTTAGCATGTGCAAGGTCCTGGGTTCAATGCCCTGCAACCCCTTCCCTCCCCCAAAATAAATAAATAAAAAAGTAAATGACCCTGGAAAATTTAATTTTGCAGTGCCTTTACTAGGATTTTTTAAAAAATCAAACAAACTTAACAACATTATTATCTTTTTGGATAACAAATGTAAAATCTGTCACCCATATGATGCAGTATATGATGTTTCCCACAATCACAAATTACGAACATTTATCACAAATGTTATTACAAACCATTTACATGAAACCAGCTCAGTGAAGGGCCAGTATTAGTCACATAGTTCCCCTGTTTTTCAAACTAACTCTAAAACTTTTGGTTGTTTTGTGGAAGAAGGGGTGAGGAGGACAATATTTATAAGTCATTCAGTGAGATTTGCGTATTCCAAGGCAGCTGAAAGTATAATGAGTCTGCCTTGATATCTCCCCGATTATTTAGGGTTCTCGAAAAACACACAAATCTCATGCTTTCCTGTAGTAAACAGCTGTGAGCTGTCTGATAAGGGGCCACACGGCAACTGTGCAGGCCAGGATGGCGAAGGCACTTTGCAGCGACCCCTGACTGCTTTGCTCTGCTTCCCTATAGTGTGTGCCTCCTGACGAAGCCTGCACCTCCCTGGATGCCTCCATGATTTGGGCCATGATGCAGAATAAGAAGACGTTCACCAAACCTCTGGCAGTGATCCACCAGTCAGAACCTAAAGGTGTGTAATTGGGGCTCAGTCAGAGAATGGGACCCAAAGGGTACTTCTAAACCTATTCAGTATTGTAAAGTTCAGTTTTACTCAAAAGATAAATTAAGGGCCTGTTAGTAACTTTAGAAAGGAATTCTTTGTCCAAGGAGTGTTTTCTTTAGCTAGTTCTCCTTCTGCCACTGTGATTGAGTTGTAATACATTTATGAAGTATGTCTTCCTTAAAAAATTAGATCACTCTTCTTCTCATTCTGATAGGCTTCCATGGAGTATGGAACAAAGGTTTAAAGTTACCTCTGGTGTTCTGGGACGTGCTTCCTGTCCATAGCCCATCTCTCCATGATCTATAGCTAATGGTCGTGCTGGTTATAAGCTAATGCGATGCTTTGTCAAAATTGCAGATGCCTTTGAGAGAGAGTTATGTCTGTTAACATTGTTCATGTTGAGTGTGGGAGCAGAAAGAAGGTGGAGAACCACCACCCAAATGCATTTTATAATTCAGTTTTCATAACTTTATACAATCATATTTGTTGCCCAGATCTAAGAGTCCCTCTTCCTACACATGCAGAAACATTAAGCAAGCTGCATCTTCTAGGAGAAAAGGAAGAGTGTGGCACTAGTACCTGGGAGGACAGGCAGGGCAGAGCCAGGCTTGATGTAAGTCAGGCCAGCTGAACCAGTAGAGAAGTGGAGCTGGGCCCAAAGAGGATGTCAGGAATGGAGATGAGGCCTTATGAATTGTGAGGAGAGCATCTGACAGGGACTGCATTGCAGCTGCAGGGGGCACAAACAAGTGTGGACCCAGCAGGCAGCTGTCAACATCTGAGGGATTGAACCAAATGTCACATAGGCTATTTGGACAGTTATAGTTGTCCCTGTCTAGAAACAACCCGTCACTCTCCAGAAGCCTTGCTTGTGTGAGGGTGTCAAACTAAGAGGAGGCTGGAGAGTGAAAGTGGATTCCAAACCTCCAGGGTGAGCTATTTCAGGGCTGGAGCCACAGTCCTCTCCCACCCCATGGAAGGACAGAGAGGAGCCAGATACCAACGGCCTTGACAAAAGTCAGTGAGCATACTGGCTCCAGCTGCTGGGCATTAGCAGGAAGACCTGATGACTGGGTTTGGGGCCACCTGAAGAGGACACTTCTGATCTGAGCACTGTTGGCCTGATATTTGACAGAACCAGGCAGCTGGGGTGGCTCTGGAGCAGGCAGGACCTACCAGAACGAGGCATATGGTTGCTAGCCAGTTTCTTATTCGGCTGAGTGACCCTTGTGTGGAAAACTGTGCCATTCCAATTGTCGTATCTGTCTGTGGCAGCTTCACCCTTCCTAGGGACATGCCCATGTCAGAAAGGAAGGAGAGCGTCGGAGGAGAGTGCTGGCATAGAGCCAGGAGCCTGGGCCACCACTCGACTTTCCCCCACCAACTGGCTGGGAGACTCCAGAAAACTCTCCTCACTTCTTCGGGTTTCATTTTCTCCATCTGGAGAGGAGGCGTTTGGATCAGGTGGCTTCCAGACTTCCAGCTGCAACATTCAAGTATGCTGTTGGATGGAGCAAAATAATTTTTAATTCATTTCCCAGCCATCCTGAAGTCAGTTTGAAATGTACCTGTTAGACGTGGAGTGGGTCCTCCACATTGTTTTTGTTGATTTTTTTTTTTTTTTAACTTTTATTGGTTGGTTTTCAACCATTTGAAAGTTACAACAAACATCCTTCTTTAAGTGGGTTGCCCCTGAGTTCCTTTTTATTGGGTTCAGGGGAAAGAAATAAGGATAAATTAATTGTGTTGCAAAGAAATAACAATTGGGCAACAGCTGGCTCTGTTTTGTCCTGTGAAAGTGGTTCAACAATAGCAGCAGCTCCTCACACTGCATCTGTTGCTCCCACCTATTTTGAGAGAGGTAATTCTGTGGGTAATTGAAGGCAGCAGCTTGCTTTTTCCCATGCCAGACAATTATTACACATTAATATTGCAGCAGTATAACTTCCAGCAATTTATTCATTTTTTTTTAAGTCTGGTGGTATTTTCCTAAGTAATTTTTCTTGTAAATTAGGTAATTACTTTTATTTAAACTTGGTGGAATTATACTGAGAGTTCAGTGTATTTTGTTACATAAAAGTTCAAGAGGAAAGTTTTACCAAATATCAAAGCAATTTCCTGAGATTGGCTAATTGAGACTAGATTTTAGTGGAGAAGCACATGGGCGAAGAAAGTTTATTGCTTAGATTTGTTAAATTCATGAGGTTAAACAGTAGGCCAGCTTCCCAGAGGCTATATGCAAATTTGCTAACTGCCCTGAATGGGTAGGATTTCTGACAGTTTTCAGCTATAGAATAACCCCTCCCCCTTTTATTTTTTTTATTTTTTGCTCTAAAATCATTTCACCTATTGTAGACCTTTGGAGTCAGCATGCTCTCTTCTGCTCACAGTGAATTGGAATAGTCCTTTGATTAGGGACTATGATCATTTGCTGATACCAGAGGTTCATTGAAATAATAACAGCATCATGAATGTTCTTACTGGGATCAGGCAAATCACTTTCTGGGATTAACTTTTTGGGCAAAAAATTCCCATCCAAGGGATGCTTCACTGTCCTTTTATTATCTAGATGCCCTTTGAAGGAAGCTTCAGCTCTCTCTGGCATTTGATTCATCTTATTTTTTGATAGTTGGGTTTTTAGGGGCAGCAGATAAAGGCAGAGCACCAGGCAGAGGGAGTGTTGACTACCATTGCCAGTAGCCTGAGCATCCTTCAGGTGGTGTTTCTTCCTTCTGTAAACAGGGAGAGCAGACTATTAAGACTTCCTAAATAATTCTGAGTTCATTCTCCAGTCACTGTTTTTAGTGGAGCTTTCCTGAGCACATCTCTGCCATCTTGTTTTTTAAGTCCTTTGGGAACCACCATTGGGTTATCATTCTTTTTCTTAAACTTTCAACAATGGATTATGGTCCTGGTGGTGGTGATGATCCAACATTTATTGAGCATTTACTTTGTATAATGTTCTGTGCCAAACAGCTTCTGTGGATTCTATTTAATCCTCATAGCACCTACATGTAGAGACAGATTAAATAACTTGCCCATGGTCATGCAAACTATAAAAGCAGATCTGGAATTCAAATCCAGGCTTTTTGATTCTATAGCCTATGCTCTCAACCTCTGTGCCTTCTCTCAGATGGAGGGTGGCTCCAATTTTTAATGAAAATTACCAACGACACAGGCATCTATCTCTTTATACCCTTTTTCCTTTCTCCCTTTCCCTTCTTTATTCTATATCACATAGGTATTCACAGTACCACATACATACTCTAAGGAATATGAACTGGAAGGAAGATGATGAATTTTAGGGGGAAAAAAGGTCTGTTCCTCTAAAGGGCTAAGAAAATGTGGAGACTGTTTAAAAATGTATTAAAGTTTAGGAGAAGTTCTGTGACTTAGAATTATAATGCACACACACACACACACACACACACACACACACACACAAACCCAGAAAACATGAATAGCTTATACGTATTATGGTTTATGGCAAAACAATTAAAATAGTTGAGGTAGGGCCATCCTACCATATTTTTGGAAATATGTTGAAGTGTAGGCATGTCAGTGCTATTTGCTTTGGACGCCATGACCACTCTTTACAGCACTCAGAACAGTTGATCTTACACAGTAAAAATGGTTACACCATACCAGTGGTGATTTAAAAAAAAAAAATGGTGACAAGGAGGATAGTCATTTCTCTGAAACAGAGTACACAGAGACATATGGACAGAAAAGAGTAATAAATATCTTTCCCTAATTTGTCATGATTTATATGCAATACTTAATTCTTAGCAAGTTCAGTGTTAGAAATACTGAATTTTCTTCATATTCCCAGCCAACAGCTTCAAAAAATAAAAGCACCTGCATATCATAGACACTCAGTAAATGTTAATTTCCTCTCTCTCAACCAAAGTTGGTGGTTTTTTTTTTTGGCGGGCGGTGGGGTGCGTGTTGTGGAAGAAAAAGTTGTGAATGTCAAATGGAAGTTAATCCACAGGAGGCATTACTTTTTGGAACACGTTTGATTTTTCCAGAACAAAAATACTCTTAAGAACCAGCCAAGTTTTGTCCTCAAGCTAAGGTACAGATGAGGGGAAAACAGTAGAAAGATGGTAGAAAGGCTTCACTGGCAGAATAAGGCATTCTGTCTCTATTCAATAAGGGAGGGGTATTATAGGGATTTTTATAATTCCATTTGCTTTGCATTTAAACATTTTTTTATTTTGGAAAATTTCAAATATATATAAATAGAATGAACCCACAATCTGGTTTCAGCTACCTATTCATGGTGAATCTTGTTTTATCACTTCCTATTGCCCACTGGATTGTTTGGAAGTAAACCCAGACCCTTAATTTCATCCATAAACATTCCAGTATGCACCTTTAAAGGTTAAGGATGATCAAGAGATCTCTGGCAGGAAACCCATGATTAGATCATTTGGGAAGGCTACTTCCAGAAGGCAGTGTGAAGACTGGGTTGCTGGGGAAAATACCCAATAATAGGATATACGTGGTAATTTATAGTTATTTCTTCCAAAAAATAAGTCCCTATGATATGCTATGTATAATAGTTGATGAATGAATCTGTTGTTATTTTATTTATGAGATGTTTTTCATATTGGGGATTGAAACCAGGGGTATTCTATCACTGAGCTATATCCCCAGTCCTTTTTTTTTTTTTTTTTTTTTTTTGAGATAGGGTCTTGCTGAGTTACCCATTACCCATGCTGACCTTGAATTTATGATTCTCCTGTCTCAGCCTCTCAGAACACTGGGATTAGAGACATGTGTCCATTACCCCATCTTTAAGGCCTTTATAGTTTAGTGCAGTGTTTTTCAATCTCAACAAGTATCAACATGTTCAGCTGGTTGACTCTTTGATGTCCTGTGCATTTTAGGTTATCTAGCAGCATCCTTGGTCTCTACCACTAGATGCCAATATCAGCCACCCCCACAACTGTCTTGATACCCCAATATGTCTTGATACTTTTCCAAATTTCCAAAAATCACTCCTAGGTAAGAACCATTGTCTAGTGATAGAATGAAGATAAGTGAATATCAGGATTGAAAGAACCCAGAGAAGAGGTTCAGAAACAGCAAAGTAAGTTTAGTAAAACTTGTCTTTAGTGGGGTCTGCACAAAGTCTGCAGGAGATTTCCTCTCACCATCCCAAGTGTTACTCAGCTTTCTGTTGCTGTGACAAAATACTCGAGAAAAACAACTTAAAGAAGGAAAGATTTATTTTGGCTCATGATTTCAGAGGTTTCAGTCCATGGTCAGCTGACTTTATTGTTTCTGGACCTGAAGTGAGTTAGAAATCATGGTGGAAGGGCATGGTAGAGCAAAGCTGCTTACCTCATGGTAACTGGGAAGCAGAGAGCAAGAGAGACAAAAGGGCCCAGAGATAAAATATAGTCCCTAAGGACATGCCCCCAAGGACCCACTCCTTTCCACTAGGTCCTGTGTCCTGAAGTTTTCACTACCTCCAATATTCCATTTGATTATGAAATTTATTTATTTAAATTTTCTGTGGGGCTGAGGATTGAGCCCAGGTCCTTGAGCATGCTAGGCAAACACTCCACCATTAAGTTATATCCCCAGGCCCATATTCCATTCAATTGTGAACACATCAGTAGATTAATCTGTTGATAAGATCAGAACCCTCACGATCCAATCACTTCCTAAAAGTTCCACCTGTGAATATTATTACATTGGGAATCAAGACTTCAATGCAGGAGGCTTTGGCAAATATTCTACATCCTTCCCTCATTGCCAGACATCAGTAATGTGGGTACCACTTTGACGCCTTGTTTCTCTGTGGGCCTGCGCAGGCCTACTGTGTTTAGGAAAACGGAATTGAAAACTGAAGGCCAAAAGCTGTGGTCAGTTACTCAGGCATAACCCCAGAAATATCCCATTTATGAAAACCATGCCTCACAATCTGAGGAGGGAAATTTTGGTTCTAGAGGTAGACCAAAATTTGCTCAGAGTATATGAAAAGATTTAATTCAGAATGTTGATTATAGTTTATTCGTTCTGCAAGAAATGCATTGTTAAAAGTCTCTTTACAACAATATCTAGGATTCCTTTCTTACAGTCTTATCCCTAAACCCAAAGTAAATATTGTTGCATGCACTCTTTTCCTTTCGGCATGCCAGCTCGATTATAGGGTTCTGGTGGAGATGAGACTATTTTAGTTAGACTCAGGGGTTATGGAGGATTTGCAAACATAAGGAAGTTAGAGGATAAAATTCTTCAACCTTAACTCTGCAGCCTGTGCTTGTTATTGTTTATGTGCAGTCATGAAGGAATTCCACCCGGGAGAAATGAGCAACAACTGTTCTTGTTTAACTCTCTGAGAAGGCCCTATTTGGGGTGGGGGAGAAAGGATTAGATCATAACATAAGTCCATTAAGAATTTTAGAACAATGCCATCCATCACACAGGCCCAGCTATAAAACCTAAATTCTTACATGTGAGGTCTCCTCAGGGGAGAATTATTATTTTTAAATCACTTGGGGACTCTGAGTGACAAAGTTTAACCACAGGCGGTTGATTGGATGGAACTCTTCCCAGAAGTGTGTATACTTCTCGCATGATGCACACTATTGAGACCTTTAAATGCCTTTGGACTTAGTTCAGTGAATCAAACCACTACTTCTTGAAAGTGGGTGAATTTTGTGGTTAGATACTCCTACTTCATAGGGTTCTTGGGACTTTAAAAATGAGCTAATATAAACGAAGGCTTTTTGTCAATTGGAAAATACTATACAAATGTACAAATGTAAGGTGTCACAGTTGTTATTGCTGCCAATAAAGCTGATGGGACCAAACTCCCCAGAGAGTTCATTTTGCAGTTAGTGTAGTGAGGGTGCTCTGCATACTGAATTAGGTTTCCTTGAAAACACTGTCAGAGCTGGGATGTAGCTCAAGGGGAGAGTGCTTGATTAGCATGTGTGAGGCTCTGGGTTCTATCCCCAGTACTGCCAAAAAAAAAAAAAAAAAAAAAAAAGAGAAGAGACACACACACACACACATTTTAATTTTCTTAGTAATTTTACTGAAGTGTAACTTTTACACATCTTCTCATCCCAGAGCCACCATGTTGCACAGATCTTGGGGCACCAGTCAATGTAGTGGCTCTGATTCATCCAGTGACATTCCTTCTCCTTGAGCTGGACCATTGAGAATGCATGTTGATCAGTCTAGTTGAGATGGTTGATACTGAGAATTTATAATTTTGTCTTCTTTCACCCTGTCTACCTTTATTTTCCATAAATATCAACTCATATACTGCTTATTTTGGTCAATTTTTCACAAGTTTTTTAAAATTTTTTTTCTTCATTGGGAATTCAAAGACAAGTTGTGTGTTCCTTCTTTTTTGGATGGAAATGGAGATGACAAAGGCACTACATACCACTTTTATTTTGGTAGTGCTGGGGATGGAACCCTGGGCCTCATGCACATGCAACCAAGTACTCTACCTCTGAGCTGTACCCAGTGGTAGCTAACTCAGTTGCTGAGCCTCCAATTTTGAATCCTCCTGCCTCAGCCTCCTTAGTAGCTGGGATTACAAGCATGTACCACCACCAGCAACATGTATCACTTGAAACTCTAAAGAAAAGGGTGGAATCTGTGCCAGGACCCAATACCCTTTTTCTAGAAAAGGCCGAATAGAGAATATTTTTAGTTGGAGGCACATATAATCCCTGTCTCAACTACTCAGTTCCACTGCAATGGCATGAAAGAAACCGTAGACACTATGTAAATGAGCATGGCTGTGATCACATGAAACTTCATTTATGGAGTAAATTTGAATTTCATACAACTTTATGTCATGAAATAGTCATTGTGTTTTGATTTTAAGAAATCACTTCAAAATTTGAAATTCATTCTTAGCTCACAGGCTGTGGTATCCTGACCCCTGGTCCATGCTGTTTTGTTGAGGGCAGTGAGTCTGTGAGCACAATTACTTAATCCCTGTTTCCCAGCTAAGGACAGAGTGACACTCGCCAGTCATTTAGAGTCAGTTAGCCTGTGAGGAAGGAGTCTGGAATTCTAGTTCAACTCCTGCCCTGATGCTTTCCAGCTGTGACCTTGAGCTAATCACAGGATATCAGAATCTCAGGCTGCTTATTTGTAAAATAGTGATAAAAATTCTTTTTCTGCCTCCCTCACAGCACTGGGGTGAACCTCAAATGAGATCTTGGCTCTGTAGCACTTCATGAACATGAAGCATTATAGAAATAATGAAGCACACAAACATTTTAATAGTTTTATTGCTTGTTTCCTCCATCTCCACAAAGTACATCAATATTTTAATTGACTTTTGCTAAACAGTCTTGAAAGACCAACACTATGCCAGTTCTAGTCCTGAGGATATAGAGATGAGTAAGAACTAGACCTTGCCCTCAGGGCAGGAAAAAATGGCAGGAACCCCCATCCCCCAAGCAAATTAGAATGTGATGTGGCCCAAGTGCAAGAGGAAAGAGATGAAATGAGCAATGTGGAAGAGACCAGGGGGGCCAGGGTAGAGCTAGGGTGAGTCAGGGAAAGCTTCCCAGCAAAATTTCCAACTAAGTAGGTCTGGAAAAGGAGACATTTCAAGGGACGGCTTACAAAGTGTGGTGACATGGAGTAGCATGGGGAGTTAGGGGAACTTATATAATTCAGTGTGAGAAGCCCAGCATGGGTGAAGGACTCCATTGAGGGAAAAACAGAATTTTTTAAATTTTTTTATTTTTTAACCAAAGGGGAGTCATTAAAGAACTTAAGCAGGGCAATAACATGATCAGCTCTGGGCTCTAGAAAATTCACTGTTGGGGCTAATGTGAAGGAGGAAATATTGGGGGGTGGGGAAGGTAGTGGTAGACAAAGAGACTTCTGTGGTAATGCAGATGAGTGATGAAGAAGAGCTGAACCCTAAGACAGTAGCATTATAATCAACAGGGTACACAGCTTTGATATCAGCAACTTGGGAGACTAAGGCAGAAGGATCAAAAGTTCGAGGCCAGCCTTAGCTACTTAGTGAGACCCTGCCTCAAAATAAAATGCAAAAGGACTGGGAGTGTAGCTCGGTAGTAGGGTGCTTGCATGAGACCCAGGTTTCAGTCTCCAGTACCAGAATATACACTCAAAGCAACAACAGCATTAAGGGAAGCAAAATGTGTAAATTATTAAATTAAAAGACTTTTAAAAGTGGAATAAAATGAGAATACACTGTAGAAGCATAATATTTAAAGACATTGAATTCTTTTGTAAGTAAATAGAAAGGTACACACATACCACTAGTCTCAAATTCCCTAAGTTTTAGTGCTTGCCTTTGAATTTTCTTCAAATTGGAGTGCCTCTGTAATTGACCCTTAGCAGGTACAATGCTTAAAATTTCTGGGTAACCCACGTTATAGTTTTGCTATCTAAAGAAGGTCATTGACAGAGTATTCACAAAGTGTCAACTTCTGCTGAGATTTTGACAACCCTTTGCTCAAATCCTGGCGTCTTCATGGAATGCATTGTGATTTGACTTATGCTTTTGTTTCAGAAAAAGTTCCAAGCATTAAGGAACAGAATCCAGTTCCTCCACGTAAGTCTTTGTGCAACTATTTCGAAATAGAGTCTCCTGGGCTTTTATAAGAATGAGCTGGTTAGTGAACACTTGCCAAACTTGGAGTTTTGATAAGGAAACTTCTGCTCTCATCCTCCCTTCCCCTTTCCTCTCTCTCTCTCTCTTTCTCTCTCTCTTTTTTTTTTTTCATACTCTTTCCCTTTCCTCTGTCCTCCTTTCATCATCTTCTTTCTTTTATCCTCTCTGCCTTTGCTATTTTAAAATGTTAATTTGTTGACCTGTTGACATGTGTGGCCTGAACAAGAAGGCTGTAACTTAGCTTTAGAGAGATAGGCTAATTATGTGCATGTGTATATCTGTTGTGATTTGAAAGCATTGATGTAGAACTGTGTGAGTACTTGGCTGTAAGTGTTGGTCAACAATGTTTACCTGCTCAGAGAAGTAGGGCTAAGGGAACCAGTTGCTACATGTTCAAGACAATCTCTAGTCCAAGGAGTAGGGTGGAGGGGACCAGAAAGAGCATGTAAGAAAATAATAGGGCATAGCACTAGTTACTACACAATGATGACCTGAAAATTATGTAGGCCAATTTCAACATTCTGTATGGTAGAAAACATTAACAAGAAATATTTCAGCAAGTTGCCCAAGATCATCATTGGCACTGAGGCAGGATTCCCAGCTGCCCACAGAGAGTTCTAGATGATGCAGCCTTGGAAGGAGAGTCTGTGTGTGAAGATTCCCACCAGGATTAGTCTCCATGGCTGACCCCATCACATATGTGTGACAGTCAGGAGAGTGCTTTATACAAAGCCATAAACTGTTCCCTAGTGGATTATTTAACAAGATTATGGAACAATATCATGACTCAGAAAGAGTGACCCATGTGAACATATTCTCTCATACTTACCTAGTCTGATTTTCATAAGTGACATCTGTGTCTTTGGAATTTGAAGATGTTTTCATTAAAAATTATGATCATGTTCCATCTTTGCTTCCATAGACATATAAAGGCAAGTTGTCTTTTAATATCTGTTCTAAGTAAGATTCAGTTAAATAGGTTGATGTCTTGGTTCATGGGAACCTCCATAGGGCTCTTCCCAGTTCTTGTCCTTGCTAGGGGACCCTCATGTTCATTTTGTGTAGGTAAAGTTATCCTCATTTTTCAGAATTTAAATGAACACACAAAGGGTCACATGCTAGAAGAGCAAGGCCCAGACTTGCTCTACCATGACATACTTTCCTGAGCCCTCTTGGTGCTGGAGCTGCTCAAGAGTCACGTTTAACCACTACTGAATCTTTTTTTTTGGGGGGGGCAGTGGGTGGGGAGTACCAGTAATTGAACTCAAGGGCACTCGACCACTGAGCTACATCCCCAGCCCTGTTTTGTATTTTATTTGGAGACAGGGTCTCACTGAGTTGTTTAGTGCCTTGCCATTGCTGAGGCTGGCTTTGAACTCGTGATCCTCCTGCCTCAGCCTCCTGAGCAGCTGGGATTACAGGTGTGTACCACCCTGCCGGACTACTACTGAATCTTTTACATTGCAGTGAGTTAAAAGTCAAAGAGATTTAATTTATATAGAGATCAGTTGCTTCTGACTAGAGTAGAAAGTAGAGATAGTATTAAGGGGAGCGATCTTATACCTTCAATTTATACTAAAAAACCAAGAAATCCTTGAAATTTTAATCTATCAAATCCCTCTCTCCTTTGGACACTGCTTTTAACTTTTTATAAGTGACTCAAAGAAGATAGTTTTCTTAAAAGAAAGGAAATATCCTATTTCTGTGGCCTGGAATTAATTTCAAATATAAAATTCTTTGCCAAATGGAGGAACAATTGGTTCTATTTATGTTTTGCTGACTGCGAAACTGACATCACTCCCCAGAGAGAAGTATTTATGTTCCCCTTGTAGAAAGATCAAGGTTGGAGATGTGTTAAAGAATAGGCTGCTTTAAATGACACGATACGTAGTTGTTAAGATTGAGAATTTAATATAAGGTGGGTGAAATGTTACAATCCACAGGCATAGTTTACTCTTGTTCTGTACTTTCTTCTCTTCCTCTCTTCCTTTTTTCTTTCATACTTTGAAATATTCATGAAAATACCACAAAGCATTCTAAGTGTGTAGTGTGTCTCACTGTTGGAGGTGTTCAATGAATAAGAAGCAATGAGTAAGATTTTGATGATGAATGTTCACCTTATTTTCCAAAGCATCCTTACCTGTGAATTTTTAAGACACTCTCCATCAAATAGTATGTCCTCAGGTTGAGACCATGAGACCAAAGACTTACTGTTTTACAAAATTTACAAATTTGGTTTTTTAAATTAGTTTGTTGTTCAGAATAAATTGCAAACTGAGAATATTTGGAAACTCCATAATTTCATTTTTCCTTTGACCAAGAATTGCAAGTAACAAAATATAGTGTATTTTATTGGAACCCTTATTGCATTCTCAAATTTTATTAGTTAGTGTGCAACCTTTATGATGGTGCTTGTAAAAAAATATAAAATTCAGTATATGATGTAGACTAACTTAAAAGGGTATGTGTATTGGTTTCCCTCTTTTGTAGAAATTTTCCATGGTCTGGACACCCTAACTGTGATGGGCATTGCGTTTGCAGCATTTGTGATCGGAGCACTCCTGACGGGGGCCTTGTGGTACATCTATTCCCACACAGGTTAGTGTGACTGTGGACTCTCGGTGCACAGCCCGTGCCTGCCACACAGTATACAGTCAATGTTTTGTTGGATGGATGAATGGATGAAATGATGAATGAAAGTGAGAGAAGGTTCATTCCCACTCTTGTCGTATTTATGGATTTGACATAAAAATTAAATTTTATAAAAATATAATTTATTGCTGGGTGTGGTGGCCCATACCTATAATCCAAGCAACTTGGGAGGCTGAGGTAGAAGGATTGTAAGTTTGAGGCCAACCTCAGCGACTTAGTGAGTACTTCAGTAACTTAGTAAGATCCTGTCTCAAAATTTTTAAAAAATGGCAGGGGTGGGGGTGCTGGGATTGCAACTCAGTGGTAAAGTATCCCTGAGTTAAATCCCCAGGACACACACACACACAAAATATATATACATATAATATATATTATACATATTATATATATTATATTATATATACATATTTTACATATTATATATATTTGGTACATATATTATAAGTAATATATAAATATATGTAATATATATTATATGTATATATATAAAATACATATATATAATATAAATTTGCTTTCACAGTTGTAGAAAAGGAATGCTTAAACTATTTCTGCTTCTGCTAGTTACAATCATGATGTTGGTGAAGATTAACATCTAATAAAGCTATTTTATCTTTAGAGTTTAAAGGAAGTTAATATAGACAAACTGGAAATATAAATAGTTACTCCAAAGATAAAGACTTCAGAATAGACATATAAATGTACAGGGAGTTAAAAAAGGACACCAAGGGTTTACTACCACATCTGCCAAGGTATTGACCACTGTTCACCAGAGTCCCTAATCAATGACTTAACCCAGAATTTCTCAACTTTTTTTTAACCCATGCTGTGTCTTCTTTGGTAAATATGAAATTCTCGTGTCTTTCTATAAAAAGTTAAAAATTCAAAATGTATTTTCATGCATCAAAAAGAAATAATGAAACAAAGCACTTTGTTTTCAAGTTATGCTTCCCAAACCCCTCAAATTCTGACGTTCCCCCTACCCAGTCCCAGGGATGAAAGCCATTGGCCTGAACTGGGAACCT
This sequence comes from Sciurus vulgaris, assembly GCF_902686455.1. Lineage (NCBI taxonomy): Eukaryota > Metazoa > Chordata > Mammalia > Rodentia > Sciuridae > Sciurus > Sciurus vulgaris. Next base: position 79,441,312 of record NC_136461.1, on the reverse strand, counting down.
CATGCCAGTACAGAATGCAAGCCTGCAAGGGGAGCTCTAGTCCAGTGGGGAAGGAGCCCTGGACTGCCCTCTTGCTTCTTTCCTAGTTTCCCTGCAAATATGGGAAGGAATGGCATGCATTTTGAGACATGCCTTGGGAGCTAGCTGGTCTTATTTGCTCTTGGTACTTGTTTACACTGTGAACCTGTGTCAACAGTACTAGATTGATCATTTCGAGGCAAGAGGCAGACTCTGTGTTTAGAACTTTATGCTCCATTGACCGCTGAATGCTCTGATCTTTTTGCCTCACCTTGGGCCATTCAATCAGCCCAGCTAAAAGGATGACCAATTTAAAGGGACACAAAGCACTACTGAAGGACATTTTGAGGCATTACGTTTTTGTCTTGATTGCTAGACAAAACCTCAAACTGTTCATTAAAAAACATGTCACAGACATTCTATTTCTTTAAAATTCCAAACTCTTTTTCATTCGAATTTTTGCTTCAAATACTACACCCTCTGACTAAGGGAGGAACAAACCCTTTTGTGCCTAGTATGGGAAATTCACCCAACCCAAAGCCAATCTCTTGGCAAGAGCAATAGTGGGGCTCCGAGTTCTCAAATTATTGGTCTTAATTAGCAACCTTTGAGTGAAGTATGTTTCATGTGAGAGAAGGAAAATAAGACTCTTAAGTATAATGATTCTGAGGATTATATAAACGTCAGTGAATCAGTTTAGGAATATTCATTCTCATCAATAGTTTATAAAAGGACCAGAAGGGACAACTTTTAGCAGAGTAGTATTTTAGAATAAATCATTTTTGTCACAGGAATACTGACACGTTCAGATCTCAAAGTTCTTTGTAACTTTTTCCAACCTCCTGCATGGCTTAGAGGTTCTGGGGCTGTTGGCAGCCTGTGTTGTCTCTTGGGAATGCACTTGAAAGTACTCCAAGAAGACTGTGTAGCCCTGAGGATTTTATACAGCCTAGTCACCCACAGATGCTTTCCATGTGCCTGCTTAATCACCAGCCAGTCCTGGTCATAGCTGACCCTCAAACCCTCACAGCTAAGTGTGGACCAGGAAGCCAGGTCCAGGCAGAATACAGGATGACCAAATGGCACCCGCTGTGGGAACACACCCCACTGAAAGCCCCTCAATGAGCCTAGATTCTTGTCCACAGCCAAGTGCGCAAACCTGGTAAAAAGCAAAGTGTGGTGGTGAGATAACCTGTGTTCCTGTTCCTTGAACTTGGAGGATCATTGTTACTAATGCCCTGTCCCTAAAACCAGGGGATTTAAAAGTATTTTTCATACAAAAATAGGTTTGTAAATAGATTGAAGAAAAACCAAAAATGCTTCCTGTGATGCTTTCCAGCAAAATTGTGCCAATTCTGAAGGCAAAGGGTATATAGACACTCTCATTCGGGCTTAAAATCTGTTGGCATCACTTACAATACAGCCTCAAGATCACTTTTTATTCAAAATTGTAGCCTCTGGTTCATTTTGCAGAGTGCTTATAAGAAATCCCAGGGTCACAGAAGCATGAAGAAGGCTTTATTTTTCTCTAGGATTAAGTCTCTCCCTACCAGTCCCTAGTTTAGTTTCCTATATGTTTATTATTAATTCATCTGCTGACTCTGTCAGTTATCTCAGTCCCCTCTTAATGCTTTTAGACATATCAGGTGTTGTACTGATTCATTTTCTTCAGTAAATCTTCTGAATTTTGAACGTGCTCATTGTCCTCTACCTCTGAGAATTGCTGTCATTCAGATTCTTGATTCCCTTTGTATGTGGCCTAATTTTTCTGTCTGAAAGAAATTCTGCAGTCAAATCCCTTGATTCAGGTATTATTTTCATACACTGTGCTGAGCACTAGTTGGGCCCTTCAGTGATGTCCTTCAGTAGTGATACTGAGATCTTCTTTAGAACTCCTTATTTTCCTCACCCCATTTTATATATTCTCTTATTCTGGAAACCATTTTATTTGAAAGTGAAACCTCTTTACTGTTCTTTGAATCTTCATTTCTCTTTTGTTTTCCATCTTTTGCTTTCTTTATTTTCTGGAAGATTTCCTCATCTTTATCTTTCAGTCATTATTGAGTTGTTAATACATCGACATTTTTTAATTCCAGTAATTTTTTCCCATGAATTTGTTTTCTTTTTAAAAGTCCATCTGAGAATATTAATTTAGAATTGTTTAAGAGTGGGGAAGTTCTGAGCTTGCAGGTGGGAGGTATTAATTGTGAACTTCCTTAGGGTGATCTGGCAGGGCTGTGTTATTGATGAACCCCTGATGTCACCTCCTGGTGATTCTCTCAGGGTCATTACTTTTTAGTTTAGGTTTTCCATAAAACAGGTTTTGTTTCCCACCCAGAAGGTGTAGGTTAGGAGACCTTTTAATGAGCACTGATTAAAATAAGCTGACATGGAGCTGGGCATGGTGGCCATGTAATCCCAGCAACTCTGGAGGCTGAGGCAGGAGGATTTCGAGTTTGAGGCCAGCTTCAGCAACTCAGCAAGACCCCTTTTCAAATAAAAAAATTCAAAAGGCTGGGGAGGTAGCTTAGTGATAAAGTGTCCCTGGATTAAATCTCCAGTACCAAAAAAACAAAACCAAAAACAAAACAAAACAAAAAACTGACATGGCAACAAATTATATTTGGCAGATAGACACTGGAAAGCAAATATTCAGACTTCCTGGGCAGGGCATGGTACCAGCCCTTTTCCTGAGCGTGGATAATTAAGTTGTGCTCTGGGAGGAGACAGACAGCGGTCTTGTTCACCGCTGCTGGAGGAGACAAGGCCACCTGATTTAGCTGCTGTCAGGCCAACCAATGCCCAGGAGAGCTAAAAGCTCTCACGTTCACCAGCTCTCCTCTCTGAGTGCAGCGTTCTTACCCTCAACTGTACCTGGTGCTGGTCATTTCTGGAACTCTTGGTTTCACCCTTTTCAAAGAGTAAACTTCCTGTCGTCCTCCTGGGTGAGGAAGTTGGGAGATTTAGAGAAATTTTACTGCTTCTTACACAGTTGCTCAGCTAGCCCCTCTGCCTACAGCCCTATATTCCCCCTTTCTTATTCCTGATGCCATATCCTGAGTTTCTGAGGGCTCTGTGACACAGCTTGCTTATTCCTCAGCCTTCCCACAGTTGGTTTAGGTTTTTGCTCTCTTGAGTCAGTTATTCTTCCATTTTCTCACCAGCCTCCAGTACTTTATTGCTGTTGTTTTCACTCCTGTTATCTTTGTTTTTGTGGAGTTATGCCTTTTGAAAACTCATTCACTGTCATTCTGGTGAAATTTATAGAGGGAATGCCAGTCTCTGTGTATACAGAACACAGTCTCTACAATTAATCTTGCCCTTGATTTTTAAAAATCATCTGCTTTAGGGGGGTTCTTGGGAAATTACTGTCTGCTTCAGCATCTCCTGTTTACATTGGGAAGGACAGGGCCAGAAAACCAAATGATGCAACTGCACAGAGTTACATGATTATAGCATTTAGGTCTGGAACCTGCTTTCTGGATTTGGAGTCTTCCTATTTCTGTTGTTACACATTCAAAGGACTTGAAATTATAATACTTTCATCTTCCTTTTGCTTATTAGAGAAAAAAATTATTGATTCACATTTTTTTAAATTTTAATAATGATGTATTTGATACTGCTTTCTTACGAGTTGATCAGCACACCACAGACTTCGAGGGTACTCCTAATAATGTGTAGCCAGGCTCTGTGCCCAGCTATGAAAAATGCCAGCAGAGTGGAAGGGGTTGGGGAAAGCAGGTGGACTCACATGCATTTTGATTATTCTTTTCACCTCTTTTTAGTATATGCTAAGTTTTGTTTGTTCACTCATTTATTCATCCTTTCACTCACTCAGTGAATCTTTTTTGAGCTCTCATTCAGTGTAAACACTGTGCGAGCCACTGGCAGCATACTAGTGAACAGTATGGAGCCTTGCTCTTATGGAGCTTACATATATTAGGAGCAAGACACTAATCAGACAGACTGACAATAAATAGCGGTTCAGGTAGACACCCAAATATGAGCACAGATGTCAACCATTAGGAAAACAACAACTTAGGGAATTTTGTCAGAAAGATGGAGAACTGGCAAGACCCGTCTCATCAGAATAGGAAGTAGTGTTGTTTTTAAGAATTAAGTTTCTTCTAAAACTATCATAGTAACTGAGTAGAGTTTGAGAAGGAGTAAGGATTTGAATGGTCAGAAGTTTTGTCTGGTGTTTTGCTTCTTCAGAAAGACACAGGGACAGAGACACCAGGAAAGCTTAAGGCTTTTAACCTAACCCTCTGTGTTTAACTGTTTTATAAAAAGAAGGATGGAGCATTCTGGTGAAAAGAGAGCAAATCCTGCCCTTTGTACAGTTACAGTGGGTTCCCGTCTGTCCAGCTGCACCTCCCCCATCCCTGGGGCATCCTCTTTTGACTCCCACCTCACCTTAGCCTAGCTTGCTGCTCCTTCTCATCATCAGAGTAAGGCTCAGGACCTCAGCAAAACCTTGAACCTCTAAAAACACGGGGACCTCCAAAGATGCCCTTAATTCAAAAGTCTTACTTGACTCTAGACTACGGGTTTGTGCTGACTTCTGCTTAGAGAACACATGGTGTGTCCACTGGAGGATTGTTGAATCCAAGCCTGAGGGATTGGGATGGGCACGCCTGATTCAAAACTTCCACATTTTCTTTTGCTCTGTGAACTGCAGTGTTCCTTCCACTCTTAGATATTTTTTTTTTTTCCCTGCTTATACTTCTGAGCAGGCTCAAGTATCTTACATTTTTTGTAGGACTTGGGAGTTCAAAAAGCTTTTCATATGCATTTCTTGTTTAAGCATCCATCCTTAAGAGCCCTGTGAAGTAGGGATCTTCTTCATGTATACTAAAGGGGAATATGGTTAATGTACCAGACTCAGGTAATAGGACTAGCAGTTAAACAACCTAGAACTTCAAGTTCATTTTTGATGCTAGCCACACCTAGGGGTTATAAAAATGGCCTTCCTCCTCCATTTTCTCTTTCTTTGCCCTCTCTCTCCCCCTTCTCTTATTCTTATTGTCAGTCTTTGAGTGCATTCTCTTAGTCAAGTTAAAGTAAGATACAGAAAACCAAAGTGCAGGTGCAAATAGGTTGACCATGTTGCCGGAATATAGGAAGGAAGTAAGCAGGACATTTTGAAAGACTTTAATTCCCACCTTGAAACATTATTCCTTTTCCCCAGAACTTATAACAACATCTAATCTACCCCTCCTGGATATTTTTGCCTGCAAAAGAAAGTTCTTTTAGCTTTGACAATGGGGAAACCATTTTTTGGAAATGATAAAAAGTGATTTAAGACCTCTAAACTGTAGGTAGCCTAGTTCACTCTCCTTATAGAAGTCAGCCTGAGAATTAGTTAGGCTATCCAGAAACGGACACTGATTGCTACAAAATTACAATCAACACATAAGCCTAGAGGAAACTATTGTTTTTTCTAGCATGGAGGAATATTAAATCTAAATCACCCTAGGCATATGGTTTTCAATCCTTTGCTTAACTCTCTCCCAAGAACCAGATTACATAAATTCCCCTTATAACCAACTAGTCCTCGTACCAGCAAATGCTATCTCACCTGTATCCCTCTCTGCCATTTAAACTCATTTCCTTATGTTCTGCCCTTCAGGGAAATAAAGAACAGCGCTCTGCTCCTCTTTGTAATCATCCGCATGGGCAATATTTGCACTCAATCTGCTTTGGGCTAAATAATCTACATTCCTCTCACCTTTCTTTTACCTCTTCCATTGTTGTTTCCCCATATAGTCTTTCCATGTTATCTACATCTTTCAGAGATTTTTTCTTCCCTAAGACCTGCATGGTGAAAGATTGAGAAATAAGAATACAGTTGTAAAGTAGGTTGTCAAGAGGTGGCCCAAAATCAGACCTGGACAACACTGGACTAAGCTAAAGAAATAAAACACATTCTCCCTTGAGAAATGTTTTTTTATGTTTCTTAAAACTTCTCTCACTGTCTAGGCTCATCCACAGGATGATAAGAGATGAGTGGATTCCTCCTTGGTGTTCTGTCCTTCAGCATACCCTCCTCCTCCAGAGTATTCCAGGCATCACATGACTCTTTCCCCTACTCACTCTCCCTCCTCTTCCAATCTCCTCTCTGGATATGATTTTAAATTTTAGGAACAACACTGAACACATTGTCTTTGATGGTCAAGTTTGAGAGTATGAGTAAGGAGCCTTCCTCAAACTTCTTACATGCATTGCTTAGCAACAAGGTCATCCCTCCTCATCTTCTCCAGAAGTAGCCTGATTGTATTTGACACCCAAGGGATATTTTAGAAAAAGTGGTATTCCAAAAAGCCAGTGTCACTGTGAGAGTGAGCAGAACAGCAAAAATCCCATCTCAGACAGAAATCCCAGACTGTCTGGGACAGAAATCCCAGACTAATCAGAATCCCAGAAGAACTCTGGTGGCACATTTAACATCCTTCCTCATGATGGAGTTTTCCACCTGACAATGAAAAATCTTTTTTTTCTTAATTTTTCCAAAAGGTAAAAAATTTTTAGAAATTTGGTTATTTTGAGAAATCTTGTGTTTTGCCTGTGAAAACAGCTGTAAGTGGAAGGGTTAGTCTGTCTATAGAAGTTTTTTTAAACGTTTCCAAGCAGATGCTCAGACAGATTCTCCTTGACATCATATTGGATCAAAGTTGACAGAACATTAGGTTAACGGGACTTGTCCTACTGGGTGAAAGATCCTGCAATCTCAAGTGTAGGAACTTCTGTGTTTTGTTGTTTTTGAGTTTTACTTGAGCAGTGTTTCCAAGGCCAAGAGTTTCTGAAACTCTGGAAGTTGAAAGATTTCTTTTTAATGGGCACTGATTAAAATAAACTGACATGGCAACAAATTATATTTGGCAAATAGACACCGGAAAGCAAATATTCGGACTTCCTGGGCAGGGCATGGTACTGGCACTTTTCCTGAAAGTGAATAATCAAGCACGTGTCATGTTCTGGAAGAGACGCACTTGTCCACTGTGGCCAGAGGAGGCAAGGCCATCCGGTTTTAACCGCTGTGAGGTTGAGCAAATGAAGCCTGGAGGGCCTGAACCCAAAGGGAGGGGGCTGGCTTTCCTCCTACTTTTCTGGTGTATACTTTATTTAATTGGGAAAGAGATTTTTTTTTAAATGTGGTTCATATATAGCCACATTATTCCTTCTAATTGATAACATGAGTACCCAGCTGGGAGTGGATCATGAACATGTAAGTTGTAAGGGAGCTGAATTCTATTTTTTTTTCTTTTCTCTTTCTTTCTTTCCTTCTTTCTTTCTTTCTTTCTTTCTTTCTTTCTTTCTTTCTTTCTTTTTTCTTTCTTTTTTTCTTTCTCTCTCTCTCTCTCTCTCTCTCTCTCTCTCTCTCTCTCTCTCTCTCTCTCTCTTTTCTTGGTAGCAGGGATTGAATCCAGGGGTGCTTAACCATCTGAGCTATATCCCCAACCCTTTTTTAATATTTTATTGAGAGGCAGGGTCTCACTAAGTTGCTGAGGGCCCCGCTAATTTGCTGAGGCTGGTTTGGAACTCTCAATCCTCCTGCCTCAGGCTCCCAAACTGCTAAGATTATAGGTACCTTGTGCCACCATACCTAGCAAGGGAGCTGAATTCTTAAAGTATATCAAGAGTTATGTAAGTCTCTGGAGTTTGTAAATGTATGCACTGTGTACATCAGAATAATTAAGGGCTCTGGTTGTAACTCAGTGGTGGAGCACTAGATTAGCATGCAGAAAACCTTGGATTCAATCCCTAGCACTATGTGAGAGAGAGAGAGAGAGAGAGAGAGAGAGAGAGAGAGAGAGAGATTTGATCCCCTTCTAGAAATAAGCATCCTCTCTGGGGAAAGTAAATTTTTGGCAGAAAATTACTGCAATTGAGGCAAATTCACCCCCCCCCCCTTGATTATGTCTACTTATGAAGGGTAAGGGGCAATGTTGGGGAAGGTCTAAAATATAGATTTCAAAAAAAGAAGGGTAAAAATGCAGTTTCCCTGTTTTTTGGGGAATATTAACCCCCATCTCCCTCCCTCACCAATCCCAGAAGAAAAGATAATCAGAGGAAACAGGGCCAGCCGTACAACAAGCACATAAATACTCTAAGGTTGATGCAAAAGCATGTGGAGCTTTGGTTCATAAAATGGTGACAGGGAAAGCTGTAACCAGACCCAGGGGCACGAGCCGGTTCTACGTTTTGCAGAGCTGCTCTTTTGGCAGATGCTTCTGAGGGGCCCCAGAAAGGGAATGGAAGTAGCGGGCTCAAGTTCCTATACTTGGATGGCAGAGTATTTGCTCGTGTGTTTTGTTTTAATGAAGCAGAAGGGAGGGTTGCTTATCTCCAGCTGATAGATGTGTATTTCAGCATGACAGGAAAGAGGAGGCTCATTCCTAAACAAACCTGGCCCTCTGGGACTTCCCACGTTGGAGGGGGGAGAATGCTTACAAGAAGTTTATGGAGTTTGTGCTCTGACTTTTCAAAGAAAATGCAGTGTGTTTCTTTGGAGAGCCCTGATCACTTTTCCCCACCTAGAGCCATTTTTTGAGGGTTGCACTGAGGCCAGTTTTGCTGAGGAGAAGACTAAGACTAGGGCCTTTTGCACTGTTAAATGCAAACCATGTGTGTGACCCGAGGTTTCCTCCCTCTCCACAGCCCTGCACATTTGGCACGAAGAATGGGTTTAGCTGAAATGCAGTGGAGTGTGTAATGAAAAGTGGGATGCTTAATGTGTTAGGAGATACTCACGTTGCACTCAACAGTGAACCTCAATGTGGAAGGCGGGTGTTTGCTGGCAACCCCTGCAGTCTCCATGTGCAAACAGCTAAACCCCTTCCCCCAAAAGTTTTTACCGTAACAGCCTCCCTCCCCTTCCCACTTCCTAGGGAGGTCGTATGCTTAGTACACAATGCTCTCTCTGCTTTTGCTGGGGCACAATCTAGACTTCACCAGCCCAGTTTTAAACAAGGACTTTCAGAAAAAAGGCCTCCAGGAGTTGAGGTGTAACCCAGTAGTAGACCATGTGGTTTTGCATGTATAGGCCCCTGGGTTCAATCCCTAGCACCAAAAAAGAAAAAGGCCCCCAAATTGCCGAAGTTTTCTTATTGAATTTAAAGGTCTCACCCTCTCAAGTATAATATCTTTAGAGAAACAGCATATCCTGAGTACAGGTGCTGGTTAGTTGTCCTACACAGTCCAGATGTGTGTGATATTTTGCAAGGATGTAGGCTCTGAAATCCAGGACATTTGTCATCCACTGTCAGAGGTCTTAGCCACTAAAATTGCCTGTTAGCCAGCTGGAAAACCCTCCTCTTTTCCTCGTGCATGAGACTTCTAAAACAAAGCAACAAGCAGAAAAGCCTTATGAGATAAGGTCTTCCAGCCATCCAGTACCTGGGCTAGTTGCTTCTGCCTGTGGTTGAGAAAAATAATAGATAAACAGGAAAGCAGGGGGAAGGCTCTTTTCCACATATATAATAAGCATGTTTCCTTGCTTTTTTTCTTTACTAACTGCAGGGGAGACAGCAGGAAGACAGCAAGTTCCCACCTCCCCACCAGCCTCTGAAAACAGCAGTGCAGCCCACAGCATTGGTAGCACTCAGAGCACACCCTGCTCCAGCAGCAGCACAGCCTAGCCAGACCCAGCTGGGCCCGCGACAGCTGACAGAGCCTGATGCTGATGCTGTGCGTCCAGACTTGGAAGGCTTGAATTTGGTTCCATTGTAAAGGGAGAGTGAATTTCAGTGTAACAGTCACCTGTTGTATTCACCCTCACCATGGCCAATGTAAGCGTGACCCCTGGACTTCTATGACACACTAGATATCATGTGCAAAAGCTAAGATGGTGGCCTTCTCCACCAGCCCCTCACAGGCTGGGGGGTTTTCAATGTGAAACACATGCCAGTTTTTTTTAAATGCTGCTGTGTCCAGGTGAGAACATCCATGGTTTGGAACCCTGAGTTTTTACCCAGACTCAAGGAGACAGTAAAAGGATAATAGCTAGACAGCAGAATCAATGAGGAGATGTGGCCAAAGATTCTTTCCTATCTGAACTAAGACATAAAACAAAAGGAATGCTTTAAGGCTTTCTGGGCGCTCCTCCTTGTCTAATCTGCATCTTTGTTTGGATGCACACTTCTGACCTGCCATGCCCTGTGGGGTCCGATGTAAGGTTAGCCGGGTGCTGCCCTTGGGGACTGCATCCTGCCACATGTTAACGCAACATTCCTTTCTTGTACCCTGGGCCAAAACCAAACCTTGTTGGCTTTCTGTATATCCCCACACTTACACACCCCAACTACAAAAATGTCTTAATGCAAATTTTATATTTCTTATAGGCATACAGAAAGTGAAAATGGCCACAATCTGGAATGATAGATTTGTGTCCATCTCTGACATTTTTTTTTTCTGATAAATTAATGTCTAAATTGGGGCAATAGTTGGTTGTAAAGTTGAAGAAAAATTTGCAAGGTGATATATGTGTATTCATATGTAAGTACAAGTATGTAATATGTCATCTGGCACAGTAATTTTCTCAGTTAAAGAAGAGAAAAATTCATTCCCCTTTTGAAAATGTCCTATGCTTCCAGAGTTGGAACTTACTCTTAAGCAATATTTGGTAAAATGAGCATTTCTACTCAAAACACATCAACTTTTCTAATAAGCCCTTTTGTAAAAACCAAGCTCTTATGAGACACAAATGCCTGGCAGATCCTGTTGGAGTCCTGTAGGTTATATGAATAGTGTCACCAATTCTGCCAAGGCAGAACTGAGATAGGGAGAAGGGCATGCATTTGGATTGCTTTAGTTCTCTTGCCTTAAATATATCCCAAACTCCCAAAGAATTTGAAGTGAATGTCATTAAATGGAATAATATGATGCCACTTTGCAGCTATATAGAGCTCAGTGATACCTTTATGCTAAAAAGAATGCCAGAAGAGGATTTTCATGCCAAATCATTTACTTCTGAAGATAACTTCAATGTAAATTAAATAGTCTTCCTTTTTCAGAATTCCCACAGTTGACTTAGGATTCCATAAGTAGAACAAGTTAGATCCACCCCCAAATATTCATAAGCAAATCTTATTTCCCTTAAAATAAAGCAGTTGTGCCTGGTCCTCTGCAAATGGAATAAATAATGCTGATGAAACTCAAATCTTTAGGGAGTGTCTTCATGCATTCAAGTAAGAGGAAATGGAAATCACTCTTATCCAGGCATTGAGTACTAGTGATTGATTGGATAGGTGTAGACATTCAATCTAGATCATTTTAACCAAAGCAGATCAATTTAGCACTGAAATTTCCAGGCTACCTACATTGATAAATTGAACCTTTTTCAGAGTTCCATGTATGCATGAAGACAACATGACACTAGAGAAATGTTTCCCTTTAGTTTGTTCTTTTTAACATAAGGGTATCAGAGTGGAGGACCTGGGTTATGCTACCTGTGTTTGAAAATAATGCGCTTTGCCTAACCTTCAGCAGAATGTATTGTTTTAGCATATTCTATGTATAAAAAATTTAAAGATGTCTTCAAAGAAGACTAGAGTCTTTAAGTCACTTATAGCTATATTTTACTACAAAAAAGTGTATAAAGATATATTTAAATGTTTTAGATAAATTTAAGTTACTCCATATGAAAGTTTAATTTCAGTTACTGTGAATTCTTTTGATCAGTTCTTTGCTTTTTAAAGAAACTCTTTCCATCTTACTAAAAACAAAATTAGCTATGAAGAGGTATTAAAAAATTCATTTTTTAGATGGACAGAGTTAAAAACTTCTGTAATATATTTAAATGTATATTTTTGAGAGAGATGCTACATTGCCAATGATTTTATGAATAATCTTAAATTAATTTACAAATTTATAGATGTACACCAAAAGATTTTTAAAAGAGAGTGAGAGAGAAAAGAAGAAAAAAAAATCACCTTTTATTTGTTTGGAGCTCATTGTCAGAAGTATTATTTAAAGATCAAGAAATCCCATGCTAATGAAACCTGATCCCATTTTGGGGAGTGAATGTCCTTAGGTATTTCTGAAATGTTTCTAAAAAATGAACATTAAAAAATAGTGTGTTTTCTCCCCACTTCTTGTTATAGCAGTTCTGATTGCTTCACTTTCACAGTTTTCATACAAAGTACAAGTTCTACTTTTATAACATGTTCTGCAAGTTTCTTTAAACCTGTTTTTATATTCCAGTTGAACTCAATTCTATCTGCCAAATCACGTGTTATTTCTGCAGGCTATGCCCATAATTTGCAAAGGCCATTTTGTTTTGTTTGTTGAAGCTGAAGCTATGATTGAAATGCTCTGAACCCAAGGCAGATGTCTATGTAACATCCTATAGCTTCTCACCATGCGATGTTCACCAACTGTTACTCTGTATTTTGAAGTCAGAGATCACTCTGTCTAAGCTGTTTCTATAGCATTTTCTAAACACAAAATGGTCTTTCCCTTGTCTGGTAATAAGATTGTAAATCTGTTTCCTGTGTGTGTTCTCAGCGGGCATGACTGAGTGTGTGTGGGGCGCGCACATGCGTGCCAGTCCTTTTGTACTGTAACTACCTCATGGTTTGAATGATGACTGTACTGCTGGTTGTGTTAACAGAGCACATTTTGTTGGGTGAGTCCTGTATGCGATTTTTTTCCTGTTTGTTTTATCTGGGGGTTGTTCATGAAACTGACAGATGTTTTTCTAAAATGGACTATTATCAGTTTCCAAATACAATACTTCTCTCTTCTGGTTTTTCCTGAATGAGCCTGATTTTATTGCTGTTTTTCGTCAATTATTAGGGTAAAAAGAGTACCCTGAAAATCCCTGTGGCCAGTTTGAACACCCCTGTCATTGTCTTTTTTCTGTCAGTGTGTCAGCAATTTTGTGAACATGCTTAGATGTATAGTTTTGATAACCACAGTTTTAAGTCCTTTATCTGTGCATAATAAAAAGATATATATCAATTATTAACACGTGTCTTGTTTGGTCATCAAGAAATTCCACCCTCAGACTGATGGTACAGCTTCCTCACTGTAACTTTCTCTTACCTATGTGGCCTGCTACGTTGATGGGGAAGATGGCAGAAAAAGGCAAAGAGGCCTAGGAGAGGGGAGGGGACAGAGCAGAGCACTCCAGGCCTTCTGTCAATTGCCTGAGTTAAGGAAAGAGAAATAACAGGTATTTGGGCTCTTCCATCTTTGTCCCCTCTGAACACCCCAATGCTGTTCTACCATTCTGGTCTCAATATGGTGCCACCCTCTTCTAGTTGCCCTAGACAGAAATCTAGGAATCTAACTGGAGCCTCTTCATCTTCCCAATCCCCAGATTCCTAGTTAAGTGTTACTCTTCCTCTAGAATACCTTTCTCCAAGCCATTGCCTTACTCCCATTCTGCTTTTACCAACTGCCCAAGAGTCATTATCTCCTGAGCTGAATCTGCCACAACAGCCTCCAAACTAGTGGGCCAGCTCTCCCTCTTGCTTCACTCCAGTTCTTTCTCCACCACACAGCAAAACCAATCCTGAAAACACTCAAATCATGTTACTTCCCAGCTTGGACCCTTTAAGTAATTCCCCTGTTTGCCTTAAGGATAAAGTTCAAACTCCTAAGCATGGTTCAAATGAAAATCATCTGCCTACCTTCCAGCTGCCTCTCTCATCTCTTTGGTGTTCAATTCTGTTTGGCATGCTCCCACCAGACAAATTTATACTATGAAAACAGTTTTCTTTCACTATCGAAGATTAAATGATAACATTGAATGTATTTTTACACACTAAACTGCCATGTCCTGATCTTCTCCACCCCTTTTCAGAGTTAGTGTCTTAGATGGTTTGGAAGGAAGGCCAGCAGCCCATCCCTCATACCCTGCACAGCTCAGTGCCTGCAGAGTGGGAACAGCATAAAACACTTAAGCCATTTTGTTTAAGTGAGGTTGGAGTCGTCGCAGGTGTTAAGTCCCACAGATTTTCAGAACCAAGATAGTCCCCGGCAGCCAGCTCCTCTAGGAGACTAGGGGGAGAAACTGGCAGGTCAACTGCTATTTCTGCTGTTAAAGTCTCCATGTTTCTAGTGGAGAAGAGACTTAGGTGATAACCAGTAGGCCTTAGCAGGTCTGTGACCTGCCTAGAACTGTATACAAGAGGTAGCACAGATGGGGCTGGGCTGTTGTTGATTTTGATGAGAGTCCTTGGCCTCTTTGTAGCTATATCTTTCTTAAAAATTTTGTTTGTTTGTTTTTCTTGCTCACAATATGTGTGTGTAAAATGAATGTAAGCAATATAGGTGTTTGCCCCAGTGAAAAACCTCCATAATCCTTCCACTTAATTACAGAGCTATTAAGTCCGTGTTCCCAAACATTTCCTTAGGTTCATGTCAATAGGCACTTGCCACTGTAATTAAAAAGACTGGATTATAACATTTGTGACTTGTCTTTTTTCACATGCCGCAACTTGCTGTTAGTTCCTCTAAAATGAGTGCTGACCATATCACTTTCTTCCTAGGCCTACCCTAAATTGCTAAAGTAAGATATTATTGTAGGAGGTGAAGCAGAACAAAGATGTTTTTTACTGCTATCTTTCCCAAACCCTCCAATCATTTCCCTGAGGCAACTGGTGTTGACTGTCATTTTTCAAACTCAAACATATTGAAACATATTTGTAAATAAGGGATTTCTGTTTGTTTCTGTTTTGTTTACTAAAAATAGGACCATAACACACATACTCTACAACCCACCTTTTTCATTAGCACTGACCTCCCTGTAGCTTAGTAGATGCAGAACAAATCAGTGCTTTTTTGATGCTATACTATTTCTTGTAATGAATTCAGCCTATTCACTAGAAAAATGACATTTAGAAGTGTTATTTTTAGATTCTGCCCACATGCTCTGTTGTCATTAATACCCATCTATTATATGTCCATATGCATGCATATATCTGTGTATATGTCCTTGCGTTCTAGTGCTTTAAAGCAAAAATAACAGAGAAACTGACCATTTCATCATCATAGGTGATTTTAATATATTATACTTAGGAATTGATACATCAAAAAGATACTAATATGGAAGATTTAAATAATGTTATTAAGCTTGATCTAATAGGCACATGTAGCATCCTGTGCTTCTAAATGTGAATATTTTGTAAATATGAAATCTTTGTAAAAATTGACCACCACTAGAACCATAATGGAGTTCTCAGCAAATATCGCAGAACTTAATACTGATTTAACACAATTCAAATAGTTTAGAAATCAATATGAAAAAGGATAATTTTAAATACTAAGCACAAAACATTTAAAACACTTCTAAATAATTGATGCTTGAAGAACTCAATAGAAATAGAAGATATATAGGCTTGAAGAATAATGAAAACACACTCAAACATGCAGCTAAAGCACAAATGTATGAGAAATTTATAGCTGTAAATTATATTGGGGAAAAAGTTTGGAAATAAAAGAGTATCCAACATAGCAAGACTACTAGAGATTGAGGAAAAACTAAGTCTCAATAAATATGTGTATTAGGGCTGGAAAAAAGATATATATATATATATACTGCAGAGGTTTTAATAAATAAGGGATTTCCATAAACTTCATTTGAATAAACTAGAAAGCTCACACAATGTGTGTGGTCACTCAGAGTCCTGTAGGCTGAAGTGAAAGGGACTCAGTGAAGCAGGTGCCGTTGGGGTGAAAAGGTAGAGAACGCAGAGGTTAATAAATCACTTCCCTAGGGTTGGGATTATCAGAACTAAATTGAGTGTGGCTTGCTGAGTCTTGATTCCAGCAACACCAGGCAGTGAGAGAGCAACTGTTGAGTTGGAAGGATCAGAATCAAAGCCAAAAATAAAAAGTCACCAAGCCCAGAACAGTGGAAACTTCATAACCATTTATAGAAGGCTAGACTAGTGCCTGCACTGGCAAAGATACCTAACTCCAATACTCTACTCCAAGGGAAAGTTAGAAATAAAGAATCTAACAAATTTGGATTGGTAGGCCTGGAAGGAGTGTGGTGTTTCCGTTGGTGCTGTAACACTTGAAGAAATAAGAAAGGCAGGGCAAGGAAGAGGAGGGGAGGGGAGGGGAAGAGAGAAGAAGAAAGAGGAGGGGAGGGAAGCTGGGAAGGGAAGGGAAAAGGAAGGGCGGGGAGGGGAAGGGAGAGGAGAGAAGGGTGGACTGGGAACCGGGAGACAAAAACCTGGTAAATGGAACAGATAAATACTGAGTGGGGGGTGGGGGGGGGCATAATTTGCCAAAACTAATCCAAGAAGCAACAGAAATTGGAAATAAAATTTTAATTGTTAAAATTCAAATCTACTCACAACAAAACAGCACAACATTTTAAAAATAAATGGTGCAGGCTTGTAATCCCAGCTACTTGGGAGGCCGAGGCCATAGGATTATGAGTTCGTGAGCTCAGGGTAGCCTGGATAACTTAGCAGGGCCCTGTCTCCAGGAAAAATACGGAAACAAAAACAAAGAACCCCCGAACCCACTGCCAACCCCGGATGGTTTTATAGGTAAATTCTACCAAGTAGCCAAAGAATAGCTGATGCCAAGATCCTGGTGGCTTTCTTATTTCTGATATGGCATTAATATTTAAGGCCACATTGCTTTCTCTGAAGGTCTTCAAATTCACCCTGCTGCAGGCCCTTCTCCTGGGCATGTTGAAACAGCTTGGGCTCAAAGCATGAGACTGGGATGGTTTAAATCTTGGCTCTACCATTTGTTGAGCTGTTTCCTTAATTAAAAAAAAAAAAAAAAAAAATTAGCATTGTTGTGAATATTAAATGAGATCATTCACACAAAGTTCTTAGGATAAATTAATAAAATCATCTCTTGCTGTTACCGGCACTACATATCTTCAGTTTTGGCAATCTGATGGTTGAAAAATTGTCTCATTTGAATTTGTATTGTCAGCATGAACAGTGAATTTTAAATCATTATTATAAAACCAAGGATCTTTCCCAGGTCATTCTGTGCATTTCCATTTCCCTTGTCCATTTTTCTAATGAACTGTATTTTTCTTAATAATTTCTACACTAGTGAAATTTTTGTGTCACATGTCATGTATGATGAATATTTTCCTAGTAGTTCACTGTCCTTCCATTCTGTTTGTAATGGATATTGCCAAAACAAAAATTTTTGATTTTTATGTAGTTGAATATGCCTCTGTTTTCCTTTCAACTTCTAGTTTTCCTCTCTTGCCTCGGGTTCTCTAACTCTAAATACATTCTAATATATCTTCAAATTTTACCCTAAAAATCTAGATCTTTAATCCATACTTTCGTGTGTGATATAAAGGTAGGGTCTATTTTTTGTTTTCTTCCAGTCTATTATTTAGTTTTACTGGAAGGACTTATTAAAAAGTTCATCCATTCCCCCTTGAATTTTTAAAAAGAATGGTGGTCTGACCTTAAGGGATATTAAAATTTTAGTATAAAATCAAGTAATAAAATAGCATGGTATTAGGATTAGAATAGTTAAATAGATTAGTCAAATGGACAAGTAGAATAACTAGAAATACATTTAACTTATTGGGACTTTAACATATGACAATAAGTCTTAGTTTTCATTCAATTTTTAAATGATTCCAGGACCCATAAAAGGCTATAATTCCAAGACTTATGTAAGAGTTTTGGATTGTCTGATTTTCATTATTTAAAAAAAAAGAAAAAAAGATCTGATTTATTTTTCCTTTTATTCCAAAAAAAAAAAAAAAAAAAAATAGAGAAAACGTTGTCTGGTAAATTAAAAGCAGATCAATGTTAGGTTCATTCGAGACTTCTCCTGGTTCAATAAGGCATTCTTGATAATTTGGCACCAGTCCCCTCCTCTTCCTCCTACCCCATAAATGCACGTGCAAAAATCACTTATAAAGCATTGACTCATTCCTACTATTGTGAATGCTGTAATAATTCTGTTAAATGGAGAAATATTGCCAAAATGCCTTTTCAAAGAAAATATAAACATTGGTTTTTTTTTTTCCCCACAGCAAGTCAAACATATAGAACTGCTCTTTCTAATGCATCATGTTTGAAAATGCACAAATGGCTGGATTAATTTTTATGGATGTCATTAATAATCCAAAGTTTGAGTTTAGCGTATTTGCTGTCTCTGTTTCTAAATTTCCTTCTAAGCTTTTTTACAGGAACTGAAAACTATGTAGATTTGATTTCACACTTAAAATAAAGGTCATATGACATCACCTTTCCTTCCTCAGAAGGTCACAGCATGAATTGATTTTTAATGACTTTCTCCATTTACCACCACTGAGAATTCATTAAAAAGAAAAAAAAATTAAAGAAAGAACCACGTGACTGAAGCAAATGCTACTTGATATTGAGTGTGTATTCCACAAAAACTCTGTTCTATTGTACAAGAACTGATTCCAAAGTGCTGTGAGACCCAAGAAAGAAAGGCAGACAGATCTAGGACAGTACAGAGTACAACTTACTGGGGGTTTACTGGTCCTGGGTGGCAGAAAGGCCAGTTGAATCCCTGCAATTTGGGTCAGAAAGAGGGCTGTTTCTATGGGTTAAGACAAAAATCACTTCATGCTGGCTGGAATATACCTGGTTTAGCTTAAGATAATATTGAACAGTCAGGTGCATCCCTAGAGCCAGGGGCTGATTGTAAAGCCCCATGTATCACTCTAATGGTTTTACATATTTATGGTTTTCTGGGCAACTATTCAGGAAAAACCACTGCAAATTACCAGGGGCAATCGTGGTGGTTACAACTTGAGATTGTTGCAGTCATGTCAAGCCATATCCATACATTCCACCCCTACAGATAGAACTTGGAGAATGACCACTGACTATAGAGGGTAAAGTGACACATCCTGTTTATTCTGGGATGCTAATGTTGCTCAGACACTGAAAAAAAATCACATTCTTTCTTGACTCTTGCATGTTCTTGTGGATTTGACTAATGCCTTCTTCTTCTAATGCCTTTAAAACTGGACTTGCAAGACCAACTCACCTTCACTTGAGAGGAAGGACAATGGACATTCCCCAAGGAAACTATCTGGTTCCTTTATATTGATGATATTATGGTAACTGGTGAAGATTATACTATTTCAGGACTTGGTAGAATGTGTGTTTATCTTTGCATAAGATCCAAGGCCTTGGAACTGTCTGTAAAATTCCTAAGGGTGATTTGATCACATGAAACCCATTTGATTCCAGGCATGGTGCCAGATAAAGTACAAGCCTTCCACATCCCCCATATGGTGAAGATGTACAGGTTTTTATACAGGCTCTTGGTAATAGGTGGCTTTTATTCCTCATCTAGCTCAGTACCTATACCCAGTATGTGCACTGATTAAGAAGAGAACCACAGTCAGGCACAGAGTGCATGCCTGTAATCCCACTCACTCAGGAGGCTGAGGCAGGAGATCACAAGTTCAAGGCCAGCCTCAGAAACTTAGTGAGACCCTATCTCAAACGAAAACAAAAAAAACAAAAACAAAAACAAAAATGGAAAAAAAAAGAAAGAAAAGAAAAAAGAGGCTAGGGATTCACTCAGGGATAAAGTATTCCTGGATTCAATCCCTAGTACTGTCCCCAAAGACCCCCCCACAAAAAAAAATCAAAAACAAAAGAGAGCTGCATGTAACTGGAATGTTCTGCATTGAAGCATTTGAGAAAGCAGACTTTGATAACCCAGGTGCATGCTCTAGGAACCCTCCATGAGGTGTGCCAGTGCAGTCAGATGTAGTGCAGATGACACGAGGTGGCTCTCTGGCAAGAACAACAGGACAAAATGTACCTGTAAGGTTTTGGTCACAGATCTGGGGGGAGCTAAAATGAGACATACCCTTTACAGCAGCAGTTTCTAGCAGGTACAATATCCTACCAAATGTAAAGCCACTGTCCAAGGCTCACAAGTACAGAAGAAGGTGGCTGCCATATCTCAAAATGCTTGCTGTGCAAATGGATCCAGCAGAAGGAACCTGAATGTCTAAATGCCACTGCAATATCACCTGCCACTGGAACTCTTTGGTTTGGAACAGGAGAAAATCTAGGCAGTACGGGGCTAGTATGTTAGTCACCTTTTCATCACTGTGACAAATACCTGAGAAAACAAGTTAATTTGGTTCATAGGTTCAGAGGTTTTAGTCCATAGGCATCTGACTCCAAGGCAGAAACATTGTGGAGGAAGGTCATGGTAGAGGAAAGCTTCTCAATTCATGCCAGGAAAGCAGAGACAGAGGTGGGAAGGGGCCGTGGACAAGGAAAACTCTTCCAGGGCACATCCCAAGTAACCTGCTTCCTCCAACCAGGTTCCACCTCCCAGTAGGTCATTCAGTTATCGATGAGGTCAGAGGAGGTCTGCTGAGGTCAGAGCCCTCATGATCCAGTCATCACCTAAAAGCCCTCTTTACACATGCGTCTGTGGGGGACATTCCAGATCCAAACCTTAACAGGTAGCAACTCATAATCCACAGTCGCTGCTTATTTGTACTAACAAGTGGCCAGTGTGCCAAGGCTCTATGTTATGAATGGCATGATGGAAGGTGGAAAAATGGTCTATATCAGGAAGGGCTCTCTGAAGAGGCTTAAGTGTGGTGATACGTGTGGGAACAGCTACACAAACCAGGGCACAATTAACTATGTTTCAAGTACCTGCTCACATTAAGAGTTCCACTCCTGCAAATATGAAGGCAGATACTTAGGCTAAGAAGGGACCTGGCCCTGTAGGTTCATAGAAAGAGTGAGCATAGCTGGGTATGGTAACTCATGCCTATAATCCTAGCTACTTGGGAGGTGGAAGTAGGAAGATCCCAAGTTCAAGGCCAACCCAGGCAACTGAGCATGACCTTGTCTCAAAATAAAGAAGGGCTGGGATATAGCTCAGGGCCTTCCTAGCATGTGCAAGATGCTATGTTCAATTCCCAGAACCTCAGAAGAAAACAAATAGTATGAATAAAAGTGACAAAGTAGGACAGTTAAGGGGCAGGATTACCCCTAAAATATAGTAACTTGGTGGTGACCATAACTCAATGTTATGTGTCCTCCCATTGATAACCCTATTTCTTGACCCATGCCCAGGGACAGATGTGTTGAGTTGTTCAACCAGTATGGGACTGGCAGATTGATTATATTGGCCCTTTGCCAAATGGTAAAGAAACATAAATATGCTTTAACCTGCGTAGATATGTTACTGGCCTTATTTGAGCTTTTCCTGGCAAGAGAACCTACCAAACTGTCACTATAAAAGTTCTTGAGAAGTTACATGTAATGTTTGGGTACCCACACCTAATTGACAGTGACTAGGGCACCAATTCATAGGACAGGCTATCCAAGATGGGCCCAAGCACATGATACCTCATGACATTCTGCAATATAGCTCTTGGGCAACAAGGCTGATAGAAAGAATGGTTTATTAAAGCAACAGATAAGGGCCCTATTAGGCAAACCCACCTTGGCCAGCTGAATTAAAGTCCTTGGAGAAGTCTTAATAAATTTAAATACCCGTATAGCAGTCATGGCTGATCCTTATGAGTGTTTCTCTGTGTCCAAGCTGTGCATCCAGAAACTGTAGTGCCAAAGTTGATACATGCACAAAGAGTAAGGATGTTTTGTATATTGCAAGCATTAAATCCAGGGAAGACAATTCAGTGGGGTTCAAGTGGCTTGTTTCCCTAGAGGGGTAGGCTATTTTATGTCAGCGTGAAGAGTCTCCAGCACTCCTAATTTGGTCTCTGTTGATCCTGCTGGACTCTGGACCTATGGTCACAGCTTATGCCCTGATTGGCGAAAGGAAATACCTCAGGATATTATGGCCTGCCTCCTGGTCTGGAGTAGCACTTTGCTGTTAGTTTCAGAAATCACTCTTGGACCCCATCTTGTTGGCCAGCATGCGTGGTGTGTTCCACACACTGGCCCCGGAGGCTGCTGCCATGTTGTCTAACAGAGATGATGCCACCATCATGCTGCTGGATGATGCAGATTTATCCTCACAGGTTCCTACTAGACATTTAATTTTCTGTCCATAGGTGTAGTCTTTCTGTTTTTGTTGTTTTCCCTGGAACCTGTGCTGTTATGAAACCCAAATCAATGCCTTGTCTGATTCTGTCCTTCCATATGGATATGCTGTCATTGGTTTGGTTCCTGAGGCTCCTGGTAGGAAAAGTGATTAGTAACATGTGCAAAACTGTTCTTTGCCTGTTTTCATGCACATGCCTCTACTATTGCTGCAGACTCTGCTTACAAGCTGAACAAATGGCCCTGTAGCATTCCACCCACACAATGCTAGAATCTCTGGCAGACTTAGTTCATATCCTGGTAGGGGGGAGCATGTGAGATTGTAAGTGCTAGTTATAAGGGGTGGAATGTTGGATACAGCTTGACATGACTACAACCATCTCAAGTTGTAACCACCATGATGGCCCCTGAATACCCCCCCCCCCTGGTTTTACTGCATAGTTTCCCAGCAAGCCATAAATACATAAAACCATTAGAGTGACATGTGGGGATTTATGATTAGCCCTTGGTTCCAGGGATGCACCTGACTCTTCAATATTATCTTAAGCTAAACCAGGTACATTCCAGCCAGCATGAAGTGATTTTTGTTTTAACCCATAGAAACAGCCCTCTTTCTGACCCAAATTGCAGGGATCCAACTGGTCTTTCTGCCACCTAGGACCATACTTTTGTTGATAAGTCCCCCAGTAAGCTGCACTCTGTAAAATCCTAGATCCATCTGCCTCACTTTCCTGAGTCTCACAGCACCTTGGAACCAGTCCTTGTACACTATGACAGAGTTGTTCTGAAACCACGTGCTTGTACATGCACATACATACACATTTACATCTCAGCCACTTTCCTCTTTCTTTTTTATTTAAAGATTTTCAACATTTATGAACATGTTCTCAATCCTTCTGCTCAGAAGCCTCAGAACTGATCATTCTTTTATAGATCACGGCACAACACACAAGTAAAGAGGAAATAGGCAAAGAGAAAAAGGATTTCTCAGCTTTAAAACCCAACTTGGTTCCTTTCACTTGACCAAAGACTCAAAGCTGAAAGTCTTCATAAGTGATTTGGGTGGAGTAGGTTTTACTGTTCTGTTACTCGTCCCAGCTCATAAACTGCCTATGACATAGTTCCTGCCGTGAACACAGTGTACTTGACAAGAATGCTGAAATACTGCTAAATTTTAAAGGGGGAAAATCACGTGGATTCTGTTGGTGGAGGGGAGGTTTAGGAAGGCCTTGTTGCTATTTAAATCCATTGCAGACAGTAACAACCAACTTCAAAAGTAGAAAACAGAGCCTCCAGAATCTTCTCAGAAACAAACTTCTGGAACACCACTGTACAACATCTCCAGAAGAGACTTTCCATTGAGGTGTCTAGTTTGCAAATCTTTTTCCTAAGTGGAAGTGAGATGAAAATAAAAACACTTCTTAACCTACAAATTAACCTTAAAAATAGAAGTGTCTGTAGGAGCACCCATCTAATTTGCACTCCAGGGAAACCCACCATTCTTTGACATTCCATTAAAGTAAGCAATTAAGAGAGGGTAATTCAATTATTATGCCAGCAAAGAAAAAGGTGAAAAACGTTAACCCAGGCTAATTCCCCATTTTAATTGATTTTTTTCCCCCCTCGAGTATATTTCTCAGAATGCCAATGATGTGATAGGAATTCCTCAGTGACTGCATGGAAAAGTCACAGGAAGTGTAGGAAGCAGTTAACAGAAGCATGTAATCGGAAATGGAGGATTTGGTTTCAAGTCACTTCATGTCCACGTGTCTGAGCTGAGCCACAATGGAGAAAAACGAAGCAACCGTTAAGAGACTCAACCACCCACAGAGTAGAGCCTTCGACTGCCATTTGGTCCCTGGCTCCTGGCTTTGCCTGCTCTCTTTGTTCTCTCTTCTTCATCTGCAATGATTTCTCGCCACCTCCTCTGATCCCATTGTCCTTCACAGTTCTGCTGATATGCAAACTGTGCGCTACCTGGATGTATATGATTTTACCAATTTCTGGGCTCTGGTAGCACCATCATCACCCTTGGGCTCAAAGTACAAAATGGCTATTTTCCTTCACCCCTTAACCAATCCATCATCAAGTTCTGTTGATTTGACTTCCAACACATGTTCTCTTTCCCACCATCTGCCCTACCATCATCCTGGTCTAAGCCATCTGTAATGTAGTACAACACATCTGAAAGACTCCCTGTTTCTCCTGCAATCTATCCTCTCTTGGCTGCTTCAGTGCTTTCTTTAAAGTGTGCTAGATCTTGTCAATCCCTTCTTTAAAACTCTACGTAAGTTTTCCATCACACTTGGAATAAATTCAGAATTCTTTTTCAAGACCCTAATTTGTTCTGAACTTTAGCTGAAAGTTTTCTTGTTTGTTCATGTCTGTCTTTAACTGTTTTTTCTTAAGTTTTGAATAAAAATATAAACCAGGGCTGGTGCCTCCTCTCTGACGGCTGCTGATACCACTCTCCTGACCCCTGCTATCCTCCTGCGAGGATGTTCTGTGACATCTCTGCTGTTTAAGGTACTGCATTTGCAGTCCCTCTACCTGGAATGCTGTTCTCCTAGTCCCCATGCAGCTCTATTCAGATCCTGGCTTAAGAATCTCACAAAGAAGGTCTTCCCTGATCACCCAGTCTACAGCAAGCACCCCGTTTCTCTCTGTCACGTCATTCAGATCGATTCTGTGTATAGCACTTATTTTTTGTGTAACACCCACTGATATTTTTTCTTATTAATTTTAGTTTGTTCATTGTCAGTCTTTCCCTATCCAAAATGCAAGTTCTAAATAAATAGAGTTTGTCTTGCTCACCATTCTATCCACAGTGCTTAAAATAGTGACTGGCCCATAGTAGGCATGTCATATCTATCTAGAACCCTTTCATTCTCTCCTTAGGCATTTTCATATACTTTTACAGTGAGTATTTCCTGTCATGTTCCCTGAAATTAAAATTGAAAATAGTGCTGGATGCAGTGGCTCATGCCTGGAAGCCCAGCAACTTTGGAGGCAGAGGAAGGAGGATCACAAGTTCAAGGTCAGTCTCAGCAACTTAGGGAGGCCTGCAGCAACTTGACAAGATCTTATCTCAAACTGAAAAATAAAAAACTACAAAGGATGTAACTCAGTGGTAAAGCACCCATGGATTCAATCCCCAGTAATAACAACAACAACAACAAAGTATCATACTCTTCTGTTTTTTAAACAAAATAACCAGAGCATCACTTCTCTTCCTATGGCATCAAAGTTCTCATTCCTAAAAGTAAATATTGCACCACATCAACAAGGAAAATATTGGGAGCATTGGTTTTTATCGACTTTATATTTCATCATGAATGGGTCACATTTTCTTGCTTCTTTGAATATCTAGGAATCTTTGATTGGTTGCTAGACATTGTAAAGATACATTGTTGAATTCTCAATGTTGTTGTCTCTTTAACGGAGTATTGAGTTTCAATCTACCAGGCAGTTAATTTATGGATCAACTTGGATTTTTAATAGCCAAGTTGTTCTTGAGCCTTGTTAAAGTAGACTTTGTTAGAGTAGCCTTGATTTTAAGGCAAGCTTAGCCATCTCCTAAGATATGACCTGGGCTCTCTACTAACTACTTGGAGTGTTCAGTGAGATCTCTTCATCTCAATGGCCAGAACCTAAAAGTCTCCTAACTGTGTGAGTTTCACTAGTTATCTAGCTTATACCACTCTAATAACTACTCTTTTCTTGATAGTTGCTCTTTGCTCAGACTCATGGAGTCTTGCCCCACAAAAGCACAACTTATTTTTCACCTTAAGACTCCTGGGGCCAGGTACAGTGGTACACACTTGTAATCCCAGTGACCTGGGAGGCTGAGACAGGATGATTGCAAATTCAAGGCCAACCTCAGCAAATCAGCGAGACCCTAAGCAACACAGAGTGAGATCCTGAATCAAGATAAAAAATAAACAAGGGCTGGGAATGTAGCACAGTGGAAGGATGTCCCTGGGTTCAGTCCCTCTAACTGTGCCCCTACACACACACACACACACACACACACACACACACACACACACACTCATGGTGAACTCTCAGTAGATATCTAGTTATTTCTCTGCAAAGTTTCCTCCAGTGTCTTGCCCACAAATTCTAGCCATCTCAGTAGCTCTGAACTCTAATTTCTATCATTTCTGCTGAGGGAGAAGGCTGTCCTCTGAGCAAGCCTTCCCTGTACCACAAGAAGGTAAAGGGCCTCCAAGCAGAAAACCAGGGCAGTTGAGGAATTCATCTCATTTGTTTTCCTTCTTTCAGTAATTGCAGTCCTGTCTAAAGTCTGAAAACAATTATTTCACATATTTTTTCCAATTTGAGAGTTGTTTACCACAGGAAGGCAAGTCTGTTACTAATTAATCCACAATGGCAAGAAATGGAAGTTGTCTGCTTGGGTGATTTTGAGGTGTGTAAAATTTATTTCCCCTAAAACTGAATGGGCTATATCTTTTTTATATTTTTTCTTGGAAAGAATAGGATGACTTGTGAAGTTCAAAGAAACTCAAAAGATATAACCACACTGTTGTAATAACTAGGTATATCAGAAAGTAATAAAATAATGTAATAGTCAATGGTATAGGCCAGTGAATAGAACATGAGGGTATCTGTTGAATATAGCATTCTTTCTTTTCTCCTCAGGGATATGCTTGAAGCCAAGTTCTATTTTAAATCGATTTGGTGAACTTGTAATAGAAAGGATTCCTGTGGTGACTTTTTCCAAAGTGAAGGATCCTTTTGTGAAATGAATAAACACTTCCTAATCTTTTTGTAAAAATAGATTTTTTTAATATATTTGGTTGGTTTAATGTGTTCTGTGAGGAATTTGCTTGCCAAGGCTAAGTGTGGGTGTGGATGTGAGTGTGTGTTTGGGAAATGAATAAGGAAGAAGGGGTTTGCCTGTGCCATGTCATAAACCCTGTTGGTCTGGGTAGAAGCCATGAGGTTTTAGAATTGTATTCTGAACAAGATGATAAGACAGTAACAAAAGTAGGATGGGAAATCCCTAGGCTGAAAAAAAGAGGCAACTGGTGTTCTAGTTTCTGCTCCCTGGGTTTTCTTTTCTTTTCTTTTTTTTTAACTTGAAATTTTTATTTTATTTTTTTAATAAGGATACATTCTAGTATCTAGTGCCCAGATGAGTATGTTTTCTTTTCTGAAAGTTAAGGGAATTCAGTAATTTCTTTCTTTCTTTTTTTAATTTTTTAAAATTTTACAGACTGCATTTTGATTCATTGTACGCAAATGGGGCACATCTTTTTGTTTCTATGGTTTTGCATGATGCAGATTCATACCATTCGTGTAATCATACATGTACATAGGGTAATGATGTCCATCTCATTCCACCTTTTTCATACCCCCCTCCCTCTCATTTCCCTCTATGTAATCTAAAGTTCCTCCCTGGATTTTCAAAGAACACTTTCTAAGAACCTGGAAGGAAATATGCCAGGTCATGTCATGGAAGGAAATATGCCATGGAAATTTGCTTGTCCATTTATCTATTCTTGTAATGAATACTTATTGAGCACTCATTGTGTTCCAGGTGTGTTGCAGATTCTGGGGACACATCTGTGAACAACAGACCTGCCTCCATAGAACATTCTAATATGCAGAAAAATACAACAGGGCAAGGATGTTAGAGAATGTGGAGGTGGGTGATATTCATTTTAACTGGGACTGGCCAGACTTCCCTTTTGTATATAAGAAGGGGGCACCTGAACAGAACACACTGGAGCAGAGACCAAAAGAAAGTAGATGGTGTGGGGAACCATGTAAATATATATAAGGAAACAAGGGATGCAAAGGCCTGGAGAGGGAGCAACATTTGCAGGGTGCTGAGGACTGGCAAGGAGGCCACAATGGTTAGAGTGAAATAAAGAATAGGTGAGATACAAGAGTAAGAGATAAGGGTAGAAAGTTGGGGAGCACCAGGTCAGGTAGTCTTGTAGGCCATAGCAAGGACTCTGCATTTTACTCTGAATTAGATAGGAAGCTGTTGGAAAGTGTTGAGCTACAGAAGGACATGATCTTATATTTTAAAGGATCACTTGGCTGCTATGTAGATAAGAAACTAAAACAATAAGACCAATAAAGTGGTTCATGGAATAGTACTGGTAAGAGACAATGGTTGTTTAGATCAAGTAGCAGCAGAGTTGGTAACAAAGAGTCAGATTCTGGATATATTTCAAAGGAAAATTTGACAATACATATGACTAGATTGGGTTTGAGGTGTGAGCAACAGAAAAAAAAAGAAATAAAAAGCAAAATCAAGGACAGCACCAAGTGTTTGGCCCAAACAGCTGGAAAAAATAATAGTACCAATCTTGGTAGTAATGGAAACTGAGGCAGTAGAAATTAGAGTGTTGAGATTTGGAAGAGAAAATGAAGAATTCTATTTTGAACTATCACATTCATTCCTAGTTTTTCAAGAGAAGATGCTGAGGGAGCCCTTTCAAGATGGTAGAATAGATAAGGTTGCTTTGCTGGCTGCCCCGCAGTGTGAAGCCAAGAAGGCAGACCACCAGCTTCTCAGCAAGGTGGGTGAACAACAACAACAACAAAAAAAGGCAGGGGGCAGTTTTACTGATATTTAATGCTGGACACTCAAAGAAGATCAGGGACTCAGGAGGTTGGAAGTTAACAAAATAAGGAAGAAATCCCCAGTGCCACAACCACTGCTGCAGTGAGAGTCACCAGCCAGAGTGGTCCCTCCACAAGCACAGTGGAGGGATAGGGAATTAAAGGAACCCACATTTTTTTGGAGAATTGAGGCATGTCTGGGTAAAGAGAGTTTAGAGATCCACTGCCTGACTAAACTGAAAGTTATGCTGCACAATATTCTTGTGCAGGAAACTGTATCTCTCCTGGTGGAGTGCTGAGGACAGAGGAAGGAACCATTTTGCAGCTGCATCATGGGGGCTGGCAGCTAGGGGAACCGATTCCAGGCAAATCTGAGTTTGGCCTGAAATACAGGCCTGGCAAGCACACACTGCATAACATAGAGTGTGCTGAGGTGATCAGGGGAAAATCAAATGTGGAGAGAGGTTTATGCAGGGGACAACTGGTCATGGATACCCACCCTGCTCTCCACCTGCCCCTCCCTCACCAATTCAGCTGATTTCAGGACCAGTTGGGAGAGATGCACCTGTCAAGGAATTCAAAAGAGCAGGACAGGGGAGATTGAGTTTGGAGACTGAACCTGAGGTTGGGAAACGTTCAGTCTGCAGGTGATGCAGTAGACTAAGAATTGGCCCCTCCACCACAGGAGTGAAACCCAGGGAAGATTCCTGAGGTGCAGTGTTTCAGCATGGACCTGCAATTGCTGGCCCTGGAGGTGCACTGATTTAAAATCTCCAGACCAATTGGCATTCATTGAAGAAACTGAAGCCCACTTAATAATAAACTCCTGCTTCCAGGAGTTCTGCCTATGGAATTACCTCTCTCACCCTAGCAACCTCACCCTGAGGCTGGAGCAAGCATTGTACTCCAGACAACCCCACCTAAAACTGCTAGGAAGTGAAACTGAGAATCTCTTGAACTTCAACAGGAATAATTCTTTAATTTTTCATCAAGATTTCTCCCCTTTTTCTTTTCTCTGCTTAATTGTGACCTTAATGGTTTATTAATATTTATACATATTCATATTTGTTTTTTTCTCATTTCTACAATTTATCGAACCAATTATTTTTCATGGATCATTTTTTTGAGGACCAGGATATTTGATTAGTATATTTGAGTTTTATTTTGCATTCTTTAATTTTTATTTTGTTATTTTTAATTTTTAAAATTTTTTAGTTTATATATATTTTTTCTTTCACTTATGTTTCCCTTGATTCTCTTTCTCACTTTTCTTCTGCTAACAGTCAATCTCTATGTTATTATTTGTCTCTCCCTAAATGGTGAGGTACTGGAAGCCTTCAGGGACATTATAAGTCTACAGTATAGAAACTCTACTGCCTCAGATCTGTACTGTTAGATGGGTTAGATGGGTAGACACACAAACAACATAAAAAATCAAGGGAACAAATTGCCCCTAATAAACCAAGGTACTTCAATAACGGGATCCAGTGACACCACAGTGGAAGAAATGTCACAGAAGGAGTTTAGAATGTACATAGTTAAGCTAATCTGTGAAGTAAAGGACAATGTAAGGAGTAAAAGCAGAGAGAAAATACAGTAAGTGAAAGGTCACTTCAAAAAAGAAATAGAGATTCTGAAAAAAAGAATCAAGCAGAAATCCTTGAAATGAGGGAATCAATAAACCAAATCAAAAATTCAGTGGAAGTTGCTGCTGCCACAGACTCAACCGCTGTCACCTGGAGTCTTCTCTCTGGGCACAGTGGCTCCTGAGGCCACTGCTGCAAATGCTGGAGGTGTTCCCTGCAGGCTCCGCTGCCACCACCATGGCTGCCACTGCCCTCACTGCTACCGCCGCTGCCATCGCCGCTGCTGCTGCCACGGATACCCAGAGGTCTTTTCTTCCGGCTCTGCTGCCATCACCTGGAGGTTTTCTCTTAGAGCATAGCTGCCCCTGACGCCGCCACCAAAAACACCTGGAGGTCTTTCCTCTGGGTCCTGCTGCCATCTACACTTCTGCCACTGCCGCCGCCAGCACCACTGACACCCCTGGAGGTCACCTGGAGGTCTTCTCTCTGGGTGCTAACTGCTACTGCAGCAGCTGTTGCCACTTACCCCCACCTGCTGCCAATGCCACCCAGGACATCTATCAGTGAGACAGTGACTGGGTCTGCCAGGGGTGATCTGGGCAAGGCAATCTTGTGAGAAGCCAGAGGTCTGAGAAACTTTAGAACACCAACAGAGACAGTTGTTCAACTTTCCGTCGAGATTTATTTTATTTTTATTTATTTCTTCTCTAACATCTCTCTCCACATTTGGAGCAAGGTATTTTTCATGCATCACTTGTTGAGGACATTGATATATCCATGGCGTTTTGCAATTCTGCTGTGTATTCTTATATTTTTATTTTTATTTTCTCTTGATGTTTATTCTTCCTCTCCCTTGTCTGTTTTCCTGGATTCCCTTTCTACCTTTTCTCCACCTAAGGGTCAATCTCTGTTGGTTCCTCTTCCACTCTTTCTGTGGATTTTTACTTCTAGCTTCTCTCTTTCTCCCTCATGAACATCACATCCTACACTATCTCTGTTCTCTCTTTGTCCACCATTTGAAATTGTAAACCTTTTTAGTATATTTTCTGTTTATATTGTGGACAGTGATTGACCTCATTATTTCTGTTTATAGTGAGAAAGAAGTGGATTTCTTGGTGGGAGCTCTTATTAGATTTAAGTCTATATATTGTTTACTCTGGGTGCTGCTGACATTGGTCTCCCTCTTAAAGGTGGGATACTGGAAATCTTCAGAGACAATATAGGTCTACAGGGTAGAATCTATACCACCTCAGATCCATACACACAAGCAACATGAAAAAATGAGGGGAGAAAAGTACCCCAAACAAACCAAGATGCCCCAATAAGAGAATCCACTGACAGCACAGTAGAAGAAATGTCCAAGAATGAGTTTAGAATGTATAGAGTTAAACTGATCTGTGAAGTAAAGGATGGTATAAAGAATGAAATCAAAGAGAAAATACAGGAAGTGAAAGATCACTTCAATTAAGAGTTAGAGATTGTAGGGAAAAAAGCAAGCAGAAATACTCAAAAGGAAGGAATCAATAAACCAAATTATAAATTCAATGGAAAGAATCAACAACAGACTAGACCATTTGGAAGACAGAACCTCAGGCAATGAAGACAAAATATTTAATATTGAAAATAAAGTTGACCATGCAGTGAAGATGGTAAGAATCCATGAACAGAACATCCAAGAATTATGGGATAACATGAAAAGACCAAATTTAAGAGTTATCTGGATAAAAGGAGGAGCAGAGATATAAACCAAAGGAGTCTTTTCAATGACATAATATAAAAAAATTTCCCAAACCTAAAGAATGAAATGTAAAATCAAATACAGGATGCTTACAGGACCCCAAATGTACAAAATTACAGCAGACCCACACCAAGACACATTATAATGAGAATGACTAAAATAAGAATAAGGATAAAATCATAAAGGCTATGAGAGGAAAAAAAGCAAATTACATATAGGGGAAATCAAATTGGATCTCAACTGATTTCTCAACCCAGACCCTCAAAGTTAGGAGGTCATAGAACAACATATTTCAAGCTCTGAAGAAAATGAATGCCAACCAAGAATTTTACTATACAGCAGAATTAAGGTTCAGATTTGAAGAGGAAATAAAAACCTCCCATGTTAAACAAAAGTTAAAAGAATTCACAATTAGAAGACCTGCACTATAGAATATTCTCAATGAAATATTCCATGAGTTTGAAGTGAAGAAAAAAACAAAAACAAACGAACAAAAAAAACCAGCAAAGGAAGGAACCACACTACAGGACTAGCCAATCAAAAGAGAAACTAAATCAAATTAAAAACCAGGAGTAAACCAAAAATGACCAGGAATGCAAATCACATAGAAAAGCAGATTGGATTGAAAAACAAGACCCCAAAATATGCTGTTTCCAAGAGACTTACCTCATAGGCAAAGACAGAAGGTGAAAGGATGGAAAAAAACATATCACTCATATGGATTGTGTAAACAGACACAGAGACCAATGGTATAGAATAGAAGACACAGAGATAAACCCACATAAATACAGTTATCTCATACTAGATAAAAGTGCCAAAAAACTCACTGGAGAAAAGATAGCAAAAGATATTCAACAAATGGTGCTGGGGAAAATGGAAAGCCACATGTACCAAAATGAAATTATACCTTTATCTCTCATCCTACACAAAAATCAACTCAAAGTGGATGAAAGACTTAGGCACTAGAACAGAGATCCTGCACCTGCTAGAAGAAAAAGTAGTCCCAAATCGTCACCATGTAGGTCTAGGATCTGACTTCCTTGGCAAGACCCCTAAAGCACAATAAGTTAAATCAAGAATTAATAAGTGGACTGGATTCAAACTTAAAAGCTTCTTCTCAGCAAAGGAAACAATCAATAATGTGAAGGGAGAGCCTACAGATTGGGAAAAAATCTTGACCACATGCACCTCAGATAAAGCATTAATCTCTAGGATATATAGAGAACTCAAAGAACTTAACACCAAAATAACAAATAATCCAATAAATAAGTGAGCTAAGAAGCCGAGCAGACACTTCACAAAAGATACATAATTGATCAACAATTATATGAAAAAATGTTTAACATCTTTAGCAATTAGAGAAATGCAAATCAAAACTACACTGAGATTCCATCTCACTCTAGTTAAAATGGCAATTATCAAAAATACAAGCAATGATTAATGTGGGGAAAAGGTACACTTATACATTGCTGGTAGGACTTCAAAATGGTACAACCATTATGTAAAGCAGTATGAAGATTCCTCAGAAAACTTGGAATGGAACCACCATTTGACACAGCTATCCCACTCCTCAGTCTATACCCAAAGGACTTAAAATCAGCATACTACAATGATGTAGCTACATCAAAGTTTATAGCAGCTCAACTCACAATAGCTAAATTATGGAACCAACAGATGAATGAATAAAGAAAATGCAATGTATAGTGAAAATGTGATACACACACACACACACACATAGTGAAATATTATTCAGCTTCAAAGAAGAATGAAATTATGGCATTTTCTGGTAAATGGATGGAGTTGGAGAATATCATGATAAGTGAAATAAGCCAAACTAAAAAAAAAAACAAAAGGCTGAATGTTTTTTCTGATATGTGGGCCCTAATTCACAATTGGGGGTAGGCACTAGGGAAGAATAGATTTATTTTATATTAGGTACAGGGAAGTGAAGGAAGGGGAAGGGGTGTGGGGGTAGGAAGGATGGTAGAGTGAAACTGACATTATTACTTCATGTACATATATGACTGCATGCCTGATGTGATCCTACATTATGTACAATCAGAAAAATGAGAAATTATACTTCATTTATGTATGATTTATCAAAATGTATAAATGCATTCTACTGTCATGTATGACTATTCGAACAAAAAATTTAAAAATAAATAGACAAATTTTAAAAAATTCCATCAAAAGCATCACCAACAGACTAGATCACTTCGAAGAAAACGTTTCAGGTAATGAAGACAAAATACATAATTTTTTTTTTCTGGTACTAGGAATTGAACTCAGGGGCACTGAACCACTGTGCCACATCCCTAGGCCTATTTTGTATTTTTTTAAAATTTATTTTTATTGTAAACAAATGGGATACATGTTGTTTCTGTTTGTACATGGAGAAACAGCATACCATTTGCATAATCATACATTTACATAGGGTAATGATGTTTGATTCATTCTGTTATTTTTCCTCCCCCCCACCCCTCCCACCCCTCTTTTCCCTCTATACAGTCCCTCCTTCCTCCATTCTTGCCCCCCTGCCACCCCCAATTACGTGTCATCATCCACTTATCAGTGAGATCATTCGTCTTTTGGATTTTTTAGATTGGCTTATCTCCCTTAGCATGATATTCTCCAATTTCATCCATTTACCTGCAAATGCCATAATTTTATTATTCTTTATAGCTGAGTAATATTCCATTGTGTATATATGTGTGTATATATATATATATATATATATATATATATATATATATATATATATATACCACAGTTTCTTTATCCATTCATCAATTGAAGGACATCTAAGTTGGTTCCACAGTCTGGCTATTGTGAATTGAGCAGCTATGAACATTGATGTGGCTGTATCTCTGTAGTATGTGGATTTTAAGTCCGTTGGGTATAGGCCAAGGAGTGGGATAGCTGGGTCAAATGGTGGGCCCATTCCAAGTTTTCTTGGAATCTCCACACTGCTTTCCTGAGTGGCTGCACTAATTTGCAGCCCCACCTGCAATGTGTGAGTGTACCTTTTTCCCCACATCCTCTCCAACACCTATTGTTGCTTGTGTTCTTGATAATCGCCATTCTAATTGGGGTGAGATGGAATCTTAGTGTAGTTTTGATTTGCATTTCTCTTATTACTGAAGATGGTGAGCATTTTTTCATATGTTTGTTGATTGTTGTAGATCTTCTTCTGTGAAGTGTCTGTTCATTTCCTTAGCCCATTTGTTGATTGGGTTATTTGTATTCTTCATGTGGAGTTTTTTGAGTTCTTTATATATTCTGGAAATTAGTGCTCTATCTGAAGTGTGAGTGGCAAAGACATTCTCCCACTCTGTAGGCTCTCTCTTCGCATTGCTGATAGTTTCCTTTGCTGAGAGAAAGCTATTTAGTTTGAATCGATTCCAGTTATTGATTCTTGCTTTTATTTCTTGTGCTATGGGAATCCTGTTAAGGAAGTCTGATCCTAAACCAACAAGTCGAAGATTTGGATCTCCTTTTTCTTCTATAAGATGCAGGGTCTCTGGTCTGATTTCAAGGTCCTTGATCCATTGTGAGTTGATTTTTGTGCAGGGTGAGAGATAGGGATTTATTTTCATTCTGTTGCATATGGATTTCCAGTTTTCCCAGCACCATTTGTTGAAGAGGCTATCTTTTCTCCATTGCATATTTTTGGCACTTTTGTCTAGTGTGAGAAAATTGTACTTATTTGGGTTTGTGTCCATGTCCTCTATTCTGTACCATTGATCTACCTATCTATTTTGGTACCAATACCATGCCGTTTTTGTTACTATTGCTTTGTAGTATAGTTGAAGTTCTGGTATTGTGATACCCCCTATTTCATTCTTCCTGCTAAGGATTGCTTTAGCTATTCTGGGTTTCTTATTCTTCCAGATGAATTTCATGATTGCTTGCTCTATTTCTGTAAGGTACGTCATTGGGATTTTAATTGGAATTGCATTGAATCTGTATAGCACTTTTGGTAGTATGGCCATTTTGACAATATTAATTCTGCCTATCTGAGAACATGGGAGATCTTTCCATCTTCTAAGATCTTTCCATCTTTTAAGGTCTTCCTCAATTTCTTTCTTCAATGTTTTGTAGTTTTCATTGTACAGATCTTTTACCTCTTTAGTTAGATTGATTCCCAAGTATTTTATTTATTTTTGTTGAGGCTATTGCAAATGGAGTTGTTTTCCTCATTTCCCTTTCAGCTGTTTCATTGCTTGCATAGAAAAATGCTTTAGATTTATGCATGTTGATTTTATAGCCTGCTATTTTGCTGAATTCATTGATGAGGTCTAGAAGTTTTCTGGAGGAGGTTTTTGGATCCTCTAAATATAGAATCATGTCATCAGCAAATAGTGACAGCTTAAGTTCCTCTTTTTCTATTCGTATGCCTTTAATTTCTTTAGTCTGCCTAATTGCTCTGGCTAGAATTTCAAGGACAATGTTGAATAGAAGTGGTGAAAGAGGACATCCCTGTCTTGTTCCTGTTTTTAAAGGGAATGGTTTCAGTTTTTCTCCATTAAGAATGATGTTGGCCATGGGCTTAGCATAAATAGCCTTTACAATGTTCAGGTATGTTCCTACTATCCCTATATTTTCTAGTGTTTTGAGCATGAAGGGGTGTTGTATTTTGTCGAACGCTTTTTCTGCGTCAATTGAAATAACCATATGATTCTTATCCTTAAGTCTATTGACATGATGGATTACATTTATTGATTTACAGATGTTAAACAATCCTTGCATTCCAGGAATGAACCCCACTTGATCATGGAGCACAATTTTCTTAATATGTTTTTGGATACAGTTTGCTGCCACTTGCTGCCGACCAGTGGGACAAACGACACTTCAGAGGTTCATGAAGCAGCTTCCACTTTAGTCGGATAACACCCTCAATATATAAGCAGTCTCATGCATATGCAATTGTAATCAGATATGTCCATCCAATCCTATTAAAGGTCAAGTGATCACGAGCTCAAGCACACATGTAAGATATATCTGTCCACCCGCTAGGCAGCTGAACTGATTATCATACAGCCAATGGTAAACACTTCCTGTTTTTCTCAAGGCGCATTCAGCACGCCATTTGGCTCTCTGCCAGTCACCATCTTTGGATGCATGTGTCGTAACCCTGGGCCCCAGGTCTCATCCACCACAGTTTGCCAATTTTTTGTTAAGGATCTTTGCATCTATATTCATGAAGGATATTGGTCTAAAATTTTCTTTCCTTGATGTGTCTTTGCCTGGTTTGGGTATGAGGGTGATATTTGCTTTATAGAATGAATTCAGTAGGGTACTCTCCTTTTCTATTTCCTGGAATACTTTGAGAAGTATTGGAAAGAGTTCTTCTTTGAAGGTCTTGTAGAACTCGGCTGAGAATCTTTCTGGTCCTGGGCTTTTCTTGGATGGTAGATTTTTAATGGCTTCTTCTATTTCATTGCTTGATATTGATCTGTTTAAATTGTTTATGTCCTCCTGGTTCAGTTTGGGAGGAGCATATGTCTCTAGAAATTTGTCAATGTCTTCGGTAGTTTCTATTTTGTTGGAATACAGATTTTCAAAGTAGCTTCTCATTATGTTCTGTATCTCAGTGGTGTCTATCATGATATTTCCTTTTGCATCATGTATTTTAGTAATTTGAGTCTTCTCTCTCCTTCTCTTTGTTAGTGTGGCTAAGGGTTTGTCTATTTTGTTTACTTTCTCAAAGAACCAACTTTTTGTTTTGTCAATTTCTCGAATTGTTTCTTTTCTTTCAACTTAATTGATTTCAGCTCTGATTTTAATTATTTCCTGTCTTCTACTACTTTTGCTGTTATTCTGTTCTTCTTTTTCTAGGGCTTTGAGCTGTAATGTTAGGTCATTTAGTTGTTGACTTTTCATTCTTTTCAGGAATGTGCTCCATGCAATGAATTATCCTCTTAGTACCACTTTCATAGTGCCCCAGAGATTTTGATATGTTGTATCGTCATTCTCATTGACCTCTAAGAATTTTTTTATCTTCTCCCTGATGTTTTTTGCTATCCATGTTTCGTTCAATAGCATATTATTTAGTCTCCAGGTGTTGGAGTAATTTCTGTTTTTTATTTTGTTGTTTATTTCTATTCTCAGTCCATTATGATCTGATAAAACACAAGGCAGTATCTCTATTTTTTTGCATTTCCTAAGGGCTGCTTTGTGGCATAACTTATGGTCTATTTTTGAGAAGGTTCCATGTGCTGCTGAGAAGAAAGTGAATCCACTTGTTGATGGATGGAATATTCTATATATGTCTATTAAGTCTAGGTTATTGATTGTGTTATTGAGTTCTATGGTTTCTTTGGTTGGTTTTTGTCTGGAAGATCTATCTAGTGGTGACAGTGATGCATTAAAGTCACCCAGAATTATTGTGTTGTGGTCTATGTGAATCCTGAAATTGAGAAGGATTTGTTTGATGTACAGGAATGCACCATTGTTTGGGGCATAAATATTTACTATCGTTATGTCTTCCTGATTTATGGTTCCCTTAAGCAGTATGAAATGTCCTTCTTTATCCTTTCTGACTAACTTTGGCTTGAAGTCCACTTTATCTGATATAAGGATGGAAACCCCCGCTTTTTTACTGAGCCCGTGTGCGTGGTAGGTTTTTTCCCATCCTTTCACCTTTAGTCTGCGGATGTCTTTTTCTATGAGATGAGTCTCTTGCAGGCAGCATATTGTTGGGTCTTTCTTTTGAATCCATTCTTCCAGTCTATATCTTTTAATTGATGAGTTTAGGCCATTAACATTCAGGGTTATTATTGAGATATGATTTGTATTCCCAGGCATTTGGCTTATTTTTGGTTTTTAAGTTGGCTTGGTTTCTCCTTTGAGTGGTTTTTCTCTAAGGTAGTTCCTCCCTTTGCTGACCTCCACTATTGTTTTTCATTTCCTCCTCATGGAATATTTTGTTGAGAACATTCTGTAGCACAGGCTTTCTATTTGTAAATTCTTTTAACTTTTATTAATCATGGAAGGATTTTATCTCATCTTTAAATCTGAAGGTTAGTTTTGCTGGGTATAGGACTCTTGGTTGGCAACCATGTTCTTTCAGAGCTTGAAATATGTTGTTCCAGGCCCTTGTAGCTTTTAGAGTCTGGGTTGAGAAGTCGGCTGCTATCTGTATTGGTCTCCCCCTATATGTAATCTGACGCTTTTCTCTTGCGGCCTTCAAAATCCTATTTTTATATTGAATGTTAGGCATTTTCATTATAATGTAACTTGGTGTGGATCTGTTGTGATTTTGTACATTTGGTGTTCTGTAAGCCTCTTGTATTTGATTTTCCAATTCATTCTTCAGGTTTGGGAAATTTTCTGATATTATTTCATTGAATAGGTTATTCATTCCTTTGGTTTGTATCTCTGTGCCTTCCTCAATCCCAATAATTCTTAAATTTGGTCTTTTCATGATGTTGCATAGTTCTTGGAGATTCTGTTCATGATTTCTTACCATCTTCTCTGTTTGGGCGACTTTATTTTCAATATTAAATATTTTGTCTTCATTGTCTGAGGTTCTGTCTTCCAAGTGGTCTAGTCTTTTGGTGATGCTTTCCATTGAGTTTTTTATTTGGTTTATTGTTTCCTTCATTTCAAGGATTTCCATTGGTTTTTTTTTTTTTTTTTTTTTTTTTTTTTTTTTTTTTTTTTTTTTTGAGAATCTCTTTCTCTTTGTTGAAATGATCTTTTGCTTCCTGCAGTTGCTCTTTCAGCTTATTGGTATTATCATTCATTGCCTGCATTTGCTTTCTTATCTCATCCTTTGCTTTGCAAATCATCTTAGTCATGTATAATCTGAAGTCCTTTTCTGACATTTCTTCTAACATACTGTCATTGGATTCTATTAATATAGAATCTAGATTTGTTTGGATCATTTTCTTCCCTTTTTTTTATGTTGTTCATGTATCTTCCCCTCTAGCAGTGCAGATCTGGGTATTACATATTTCCCCCTATAGGCTTATAGTGGCCCTACAGGTTTCCAAAAGACTTTCTTTAAGGGGAGATCAATATTAGCAGTGCCCAATTCAGACACTATGCAATCCTAGACCAAATAGCCCCTATGAGGACAATAACAAAACGGTCATAATAAACAGAATGAGTTCAAATATTGTCTACAGTAAAACAAACAAATTTGCAATAAGGTCTGCAGTTTCAAATGGAGGACAAAGAGGATGCAGAGGGATGTAGAATATGGCTGTTGATCAGATAAGCAAAGAATATACAGAAGTTCTAGATAATAGAAAGGGTGAGAGTGTAATCAAAAGAAATTGGATGTTAGCATGCACAAAAGGGAGAAAGAGACTCTGAGGGAACAGGTAAACAAAAGGAAAAGAGAGCAAGAAAAGTAAAGAAATAAAAACAAATTTTTTCAATAAGGAGAAAAAAGAAAATCTACAGTATAACAGTCATATAGTAATGAAACCTCCCAGAGTTCAGTAGCCTGATGCATGAGAGGAAACTGACAATGAGCTTCAAGCCTCCAGTAGGCGTCCCAGGATGGGATTTGCCCCACCTAAAGATTGGAGCTACAGCTTCCAGGATTATCCAAGATGGCTGCTCTGGCTTCGAAATGTGTTGGCAAATGGGGAGCTGCAGCTCAGGGTGTGGCCGTGGTCTGCAGGAGGTCCTGGAGGTTGGGTATGTTTGGTGTGGTTGTGGGATCTTGGAGGCCGGTTGCAATCAGTCGGTCTGGGGTCCCGGTGATAGGGCACAGTCAGTTGGTCTGGGGGTCCTGGCGCAGGGAGCATCAGTTGATGTGAGGGCCCCCCACAGATGCAGCGAGTGATTGGTCGGGCTGAGGGATCCTGGAGATGGGGCTCAGTCAGTCCGGCCAGGGGTCCTACAGGGCCTGGCTGTTGTCTCAAAATGGCGGCAGTCACGTGAAATCTAACCTGCAGGTACTGTAACAGTGAACTTCCAGGCAACAGAAGGCAGCTGGTGCTCCACTGGCGGTCAGCGATCAGTTTGCTGACTGTTGTTGGATGATCGGGAGGTGAACCTCATGCGTTAAGTGATGGATAGGTTCCCATTTTGTATTTTATTTAGAGACAGGGTCTCACTGAGTTGCTTAGCACCTTGCTTTTGCTGAAGCCAGTTTTGAACTTGCAATCCTCCTGCCTCAGCCTCTGGAGCCTGAGGCATGTACTACTGTGCCCAGCAAAATATATAATCTTGAAAATAATTTGAACATGGAGAAAAGATGTTGAGACCATGAACAGAATTTCCAGGAAATATGGTATAACATGAAGACCAAATTTAAGATTTATTAGGATAGATGAAGGCTTAAAAGACCCCGAATATGAACAGATCCATACCAAGGCATATTATTATGAAGAAACCTAACACAGAGAATAAGGATGGGATCTTAAAGGTTGCCAGAGAAAAATGACAGGTCACATAGAGCGAAACCAATCTGGATTTCAGCTGATTTCTCAATTCAGACCCTCAAAGGGAGATCTTAGAATAATATATATCAAGCTCTGAAGGAAAATGGATGTCAGTCAAGAATACTATATGTAGCAAATTAAGCTTCAGAATTGATGCTGAAATAAAAACTTTCCATGATAAACAAAAGTTGAAAGAATTCACAACTAGAAAGTCTGCTCTATAGGACATATTCAATAAAATATTTCATGAAGAAGAAATGAAAAATAAGAGTGGAAAACATCAAAGGAAGGAAATACACTAGAATAGTCAATTGAAGGGGAATCTAATTCAAATTAAAAACCAGGTATAAATCAAAATGACAGGGAATAAAAAAAATCATTTCTCAACAATAATATTGAGTGTAAATGGCCTAAGTTCATCAATCAAAAGACATGGAATGGCAGATTGGATTAAAAAACAATACCCAAGAATGTGCTGTCTCCAAGAGACTCACTTCATAGGCAAAGACATTCACAGAGTGAAGGTAAAAGGATGGGGAAAAACATATCACACACATGGACCTCCTAAACAAGCAGGGGTTTCTATTCTAATATCAGATAAAGTGGACTTCAAGTCAAAGTTAATCATAAGTGACAAAGGAGGACATTTCATCTTGCTTAAAGAAATTTTACATCAACTAGATAAAATAATTATAAATATTTATGCCCCAAACAATGGAGAATCTATGTACATATACAAAACAAAAAACCCCTTCCAATTTTAGGAATCAAATAGACCACAATACAATAATAGCAGGTGTCTTTAACTCAACTCTCTCACCACTGAATAGATCCTCCAAACAAAAACTAAATAAAGAAGCTATAGAACTAAAAATTATAATTAATAATTTAGACTTAACAGATATATAGAATATTTCATCCATCAATGACTGAATACACTTTATTCTCAGCAGCACATGGATCCTTCTCTAAAATAGACCATATCATAGGCCATAAAGCAACTCTTAGCAAATGCAAAATAATAGAGACAATACCTGCATTCTATCAGATCACCATGAAATGAAATTAGAAATTAGGAGCTGCTCTTACACACAAATCTCAGAATCTTGTGATCTGTTTCTCAGGGTCCCTGAATTAGACAATTGGTACTAGAACTGATCGAAGGAAGTGGGCTCTAAAGTGGGATTTCAAATGGAATCACGCCCTGGCAGGATGTCTGTGAAGATCTCATCACTAGTGGTAGTTGAAGTACTCATAGCCTCTGGCAAAGCATAGCAGTTGTTGTCAAAACCAGTAACTAGGGTCAAGTCACATTATTGCCGAGCTGGGAAAGTATTGGGCTTACTAAGAGAAGGAAGGAACCAAAGAACCTGCCCAATGAGTATTGAGGGCGTCTGCAAGAGTGTGCATGAGACTAGATCTTAAGAGTGCTAGATCAATGGTGGAGTGTGGATAGAACATAAAGTTTGATAAGAGAAGCGTATTCATTATCTATTGCTGAGTGATACTACGACCACAAATTTAGTGGCTTAAAACAATGCCCATTTATGTCTCACAGTTCCTGTGGATCAGGAGTTCCAACACAGCTTTACTAGGTCTTCTGCAAGGATACCATGAAGTTATCAGCCCAGGCTGATCTTATCTGAAGGCTCAAGAGGGGAAGGAGCCACTTCCAAGCTTACCTGGTTGTTGGCAGGATTCAGATTCTCACAGACTATCAAAGCGAAAGCCTCAGCTTCTTGCTAGCTGTCTTCTAGAGGCCACCTCAGTGCCTTGCTAGGAGCACCTCTTCTTAGGGAAGCTCATACCATGACAACTTCCTTCTTCAAAGCCATCAGGAGAGAGTGTCCTAGCACTCCTAGCAGGACCGATGTTCCAATCTTAATGTAGCATAACCACATACACGTAACCACATGTATTTTGGAACATGTCTCAATCACACTCAAGGGCAGGGATTACCTAGAATGTGAATACAGGAGGCAGAATCATGGGGCCACCTTGGAGTCGCATCACAGAGAGAGAATTTAGTAATAGGTGAGCATTCTCCTATGATGCAGCATTTGATACCCTGACAAGATCCCGGAGGAATAGTGTTAATGTGCTTCTCAGAGAAAGCAATGACCCAAATTAAGTGAAATTAATGAGAAAAGTGCTGTGGTCAATAATATACGAAAGGACAAAAAGGCTCAGAGCAGTGGGCAGGAGTGGCTACAGTATGCGAGACTGGAAAACCCAACAGTTCTGTTCTTTGAGATGGCCCAGAAGATACCTTGCTTACCAAAGTGATGCACCAGGGAGAGAAATGCTGAGCATCTGCCTCAGAAGTTCTGGCACAAATTCAGGCACCATGAGACTGAGGTTTGGAGGACGGGGAGTGGTGGAAGTGGTGAGAAGTGGATGGACTCTGGAAAGACAAGATGTGCTGTTGGGTTGAATGTGGGACGAGAGAGTGAGGAGTCAGGGGTGCCTCTAAGGCTTTAGGGCTGAGCAAGAGGAAGAAGGGCAATACATTACTGAGAAAGGGAGGACTGTAAGGAAAGCAGGTTTGTAGGGAAAATGAGGAGTTCTTCTGTAAAGAGGGAGATGTCTGTTAGAGATCCAAATAGATCTGTGAATAGGCAGCTGTGTACGAGTTTGGAGTTCAGGGGAGAGGTTCAGGCAAGAGTGACACGTGTGTTATTAGCCTATGGATGTATGGACCAGTCACATGAGGGGATGAGTCACCTAGGGAGTAAGTATAGATAAAGGAGAAGTCAGAGAAACTGAACCCCAGAGCACTACAACAATAAAAGACTGAAGAGGTGAGAGAGCCAGGTTTACTGCAGGAATAATAAAAAGGGCACAGGACCTACAAGGAATGAGGATAAGGACCAGGCTGTGACAAGGAGGGCTATTAGTATTATCTGATATGAGCTTCAGAGTCACAGATTCGAGGAGTTGGAAAAAACAGGGGAAAGTGCTAAAAGTGGGCTTGGAAATGGGGTTG
Organism: Sciurus vulgaris; assembly: GCF_902686455.1. Taxonomy (NCBI): domain Eukaryota; kingdom Metazoa; phylum Chordata; class Mammalia; order Rodentia; family Sciuridae; genus Sciurus; species Sciurus vulgaris. The sequence continues at coordinate 79,397,000 of NC_136461.1, read as the reverse complement.
TTGGGAGAGAAGGGAACAGGAAATTTGGAAAAGAAAAGTTGAGATGGGTCTAAGTTCTTTCATTTTCCTCTGTTTTTTTTCTTTCTTTTTTTCTTTGCAGGGTAAGTAGGAACTGGGGACAGAACCTAGGGCCTTGTGCATGCTAGGCAAGTACTCTACCACTGAGCTACCTCCCCAGTCCCTTTTAACCATTTTACTTTGAGACAAGTTCTTTCTAAGTTGCCAAAACAGGCCCCAAACTTGCCATCACAAACTTGTGATCCTCCTGCCTCTGCCTCCCTAGTGACTGGGTGTCTGACAGGTCTAGATTCTTAAGTGGGTGGGAGGGAATTGGGTAGAGAGGAGCATATATGCAAAGTCCTGTGGGGGTTATAAATTGTACTCCTTTGAGTCGAGCATGGTGGCCCATGCCTGTAATCCCAGTGACTTGGGAGGCTGAGGTAGGAGGATCACAAGTTCAAGGGCAGTGTCAGCAACGTAGCAAGGCCTTAAGCAACCTAGCAAGTTCCTGTCTCAAAATAAAAAATAAAAAGGGCTATGGATGTGGCTCAGTAGTAAAGTGCCTCTGGGTTCAATCCCCAGTACCAAAAACAAAATAAAACCAAAAAAAATTGCACTCCTTAGAATGAAAAGAATGTGAGGAAAAATGAAATTCCTTTCCAATAATTTCTTAGTTGAATTATACACCTTTGTTTTTTGTTCCCAAGGGCTTGGGGGATGGACTTTCAGGTATTGACTAGGATAGGGTTTAATTTAGAAAAGACACTTGATTCAAGTCAAGGTTCTGGTCCCTAAATGAGACAAACACCAGGTAAGCAATCCTTAAAGAATACTACCATGTAGGACTCAGCCCATATATTCATCCATTCTCTGTCCATTCATGCAAGCAATCAATCCCTCCAATGTCAGCCTCAGGAAGAGATTATGTTTCACTTTCTCTGTTTTCCCATCACCTAGATGAGTGCATTTTCATTCATTCCTCAGGTGACTATTTGCCACCATGCCAGGTGCTGTATGGGAGAAGTTAATTGTTTTAGTCAGCTTTTTTGCTGCTGTGACTGAAATATCTGACCAGAACAATTTCAGGGGAGGAAAATTTTATTCGAAGGCTCACGGTTTCAGAGGTCTCAGTCCATGGACAGCAGGCTCTGTTCTTCGGGGCTCAAGGTGAGGCTGAATATCATGGCAGAGTGTGTGGCAAAGGGAAGCAGATAACACAATGATCAGAAAGCAGAGAAAGAGATCTGCACTTGCCCAACACAAATATATACCCCAAAGCCATGCCCCCTGTGCTCACCTCCTCCAGCCACACACTATCTGCCTCCAGTTACCAATCAATTAATCCCATCAGCTGATTAGTTCACTGATTGGGTTAAATCTCTCGTAACCCAAACATTTCTTCTCTGAACCATCTTGCATTGTCTCACACTGTGAGCTTTTGGGGGACACCTCACATCCAAACCATAACACACATGTTGGTGGGATAAAGCATTGGGTTAGGCTGGTTAAGGTAGGCCTGTCTGAGAAGGCATCATTTATGCCCAAGTCTGAAGAATGAGACCTGGCCATCCCTGCGGGTGAGAGGAGATGCTTCCTTTCTTAGCAAATAACAAGGCAAGTGAAAGGAGGCCAGGGCCAAAAGGTCTTGATTATATTTACTTTTTTCTTGGCATGGTAATGCACACCTGTAATCCCAGGGACTCAGGAAGATGAGGCAGGAGACCAGCCTGGGCAATTTAGACCCTGTCTCAAAATAAAAAAATAATATGGGCTGGGGATACATCTCAGTGTTAGAGTACTTGTCTAGCATAGGTGAGGCCCTGGGTTCAATCCCAGTATCACAAAAAAGAAAAAAAAAAAAAGAAATCTTGATAGTTTTGAGATTAAATAAAAACCCATGCTTATCAGTCTCTGAAAAATAAGAACATAAACTATATCTTATACTTTCCCCCAAAATACTTCTTTAGAATAGTTGTTAATGAATGTTTCATAACAAAAATAATACCAACAATGTTTTAACATTTTTTTAAATATTATTTTTATTAGTTTATTTGCCTTTTAGTTTGGGTTTATGGTGTTAATCAATACAATTTTTAATAGTTATATTTATCCAGCTTTTCACTAATGCTTTCTGCCTTTGGGAACATCCACAGAAAATTTTTCTTTCTGTAAACTTATATAATTACTTATCTTTTCTTCTAGTACTTTTATGATTTCATATTTTGCATTTAAAATTTTAATTAATTTGAATATTTTTAGAGGTGTGGTTCTGATATTTTCACTGTCTCTAAGTAAGGAGTGTTTGGGGGAGGCTGCAGATGTAGTTCACTGACAGCAAGGGCTTAGCATGTACCTGGTCTCGGGTTCAATCTCTAGGACACAATAACATGCTTTCTTCGTAGAAGTCCCTCATTTCTTATTATATAAATTCTCGGGAATTTTTAATTCTGTTGTTCCTACTGTGCATGGAACTTTTTCCATTATATTTTGTAGCTCATTATTGGGGTATTGGGGAAGAAATGTATTTAGATCTCTATATATGTTGCTAAATGCTTTTATTTTATTTTTTATTTCTTAAACAGGCCTCACTAAAGTCACTGAGGCTACCCTTGAACACCATGCCAGCTTAAGTGCTTTTTAGATAAGAATATTGTGACCAGTCACTGGACAGCAGTCCCAGATCTATTATTTCAGTTGACTCTCTAGTTTTCCAAGAATTAAAACTGGCAAATAACATTATTTCTTTCAATGCTTTCTAATCTGAAAGATACAAAATGGTTCCTCATTGTTTCAATTCTTTGACATTTCTTTGACAACTCTTGGGGGTGAACATCTTTACAAATGTTTATTGAACATTTGTTTTCCCTAGTGAACAGCCTTTTGTATGTTTTGCTTCTCTATTTCGTTGATCTGATATAATTATTTTTAATTTATTTCTACTTTAAAAAAAATAAATACTTGTGTGTTATTTCTGCCAAGAGAGGAAGAGTCACCAAATGTCAAAGGTAAATGTCAGTTTATAAGAAAGGATGAGAATCATCTCTTGAGCCTGTGTGCCTGTTGTTCCTTGGTCCTTAAAATCCTGTGGGAGGTGAGTTGATCCAGAGAGGGAAAGGGCTCTTCAAAATCACACAGCCCCAGAGCTGCAGGGGCCCAGCCCCCCTACCCCTGGTTGCCACCTGCTAGGTCTCCCCTTTCTTTCACGCAGGGTGGTCTCTCAGCCAGGTTTGAAAGGATTACCCAGGATCAATATTTGAAATAGTTGTATTTTTTTCTAACTGGAGTTAAGTTTATAAGCTTTTTTAAAAATTTAACCACCAAACACCAGAAATAAAAATCTGGAAGAGAGCCAGTTTGACTTGGAGCCAGTACACTTCCTCACAGCCAAGGAGCTTGCCCTTCGTCCCAGTTGTTTTTCCCCTAGTTACTGACATTTCCTCTCAAAAGCTGACTGGATTCCCCAACTTCTCAAATTCTTCATCAGTCCCCAAATGATTCCTAGAGATCCTGCCCTTTCAGTCCAGCCCCCACCTCACCCAGCCATGAACACCTGAACTATTGTGGGCCTGAGGATCAGGCTCCCTGACCTGGGCTCTGGAAGTACTTTCCTGGGGGATTTTAATTGTTGGCTTTGCAAATGCAAAACAAGGCCCTGTGGAGTTGGGTGAGGACCCAGCATCTGCTGACTGAGGGCGGCAGAAGGTTTGTTCATGCTGATCCCTAATTAAGGGCTGGAACACAGTGTTCATGCACAGTTTGTCACCTAACACGTACTGAACACCAACTGTATACCAGGTACCCTCCCAGACACCGGTAAACAAGACAACCTGGTCTCCCCTTTCCTGTGGAATTTTACAGCCCATCAGGAAAGACACGTGGAACAAAAAATTCCATGTTACAAGTTCAATAGTTACAAATGTGAAAATTCTGCTTGAGTCAAGTGGGAACAATTTCATGGCCTAGATTACAAGCTCCTTTCCTTTGAAAGGATTCAGAGGAACTGCAACAAGACTGCCCTGGGGAGTTTAGGTGGTGGTCCCCTTGTCCTGCCTCTCACCCTTAGGGGAGGGCTGTAGGAAGAAAACAGCCCTGACATGAGTAAGACCCCAAGGGAGGGCTTGGGAGAGGCAGGGCAAACTTGACAGCTCTCCTCCCTGCCTGGGAAACTGGTGCTGGGTCAGCCCTACCACTCTCGTGGCTTCTCGCAGCACCCTGGGACCTGTCGGAGACAAGGCCCGTCATCCCAGGTTGGCCTTGGAAGTGATCTCTGAGTCAGCTCTCAGTGACCCACACATTTTGGGCTCCTCCCCTGTCTCCTGCTCTTTCATGCTCAGAACTCATGTTCCAGATGGGCTCAGCTGGCAAATGTTTGAGACGTGTCTCAGCATCTTGTGATGTATTCCTAAACCTCTGGGCCTTGTGTGGGGTGAGTCACTGGCTCTGACTTGATTCCTGATGTGTACTGGCCCATTTTTCCTGGGTCTATAAACCCAGGCCCAATATCTGAGTGCAGACCACTATGTCCCTGTACCAGGTTTGGAGGGAGGCACAGTCAACTGCCTTCCAAGCCTGCTCCCCGACATCCCATTTTCCTCTATATTGATTCTTTCTCAGCATTTTGATAAGGGAAAATTATAAGCACTCTCTCTGTCCCTGGACTCTTCTTCCTCCCAACTTTCTTCCTCATATATTTTTTTATACCCAGGCTGTGATAGAATACAGCTAGGAATCCTACCAAGGCAGGAATATGGCTGTTCCATCCAAAAGGGTGAATTTCTTTTTAGCAACTTAGGGTAGGTGGTGAGTTGGCAAGATCAGAAAATAGAAAGAATTCTGGGTGCAGTGGTACATGCCTATGATACCAGTGACTTGGGAAGCTGAGGCAGGAGAATCTCAAGTTTGAGGCCAGACTCAGCAACTTGGTGAGATCCTCAACAACTCAGCAAACTCCTGTCTTAAAATGAAAAATAAAAAAGGACTGAGGATGTAGCTCAGTGATAAAGCACTACTGAGTTCAATCCCCAATTAAAAAAAAAAAAAAAAAGAGAGAGAGAGAGAGAGGGAAAAGGAAAAAGAAAGAAAAGAAAATGGGAAAAAAGAAAATTTTTTTTTGCTTTCCTGTGGTTAAGGGCATGGATGTTAGATTCAGATCCTACCATTGTCACTTCTAGCTGAATGGCCTCAGGAAAGTTTTCTGTGCTTCAGTTTCTCCATCCATAAAATATGAATAAGTACCTAACTCATAAGAACATTGTGAAGGTAAATGAGCTAAAACATATACAGATCTTCCAGAAGTACCTAAGATGTAAGCATTAGTCATAGTGCTTCTTGTAATTGGTATTAAAGGCTCTTAGGGAGGTTGTTTTTCATAGCTTTTTCAATTTGAGACTGGTAAGAATGATTTTTAAGCATACTCACCCCCCTCTGCCTTTTTTTTGGGGGGGGGGGCTCAGTACTCCACAATAGCTACTGTGGCATATTTTCTTCCATTTCTATCATTAAAATCAATAGCAATGCTCTGGCTAACGGCTTCGCTCCAGTGTCCTGGCTGGTGTACACAGGTTTCGTGAGGGCTGGACAGGAGAAACCCTTTCATGATAGGGACTCTTCTCTTTGTGTTTGAGATCTTATGATTCTCTGGGAATCTAACATCCATGCCCTTAACCACAGCAAACAGGGAAAGCCTGTTCGAAGCATTCATTCATCTATCATTGATCCATTTATTCACTTACTTCAAACCACTAATATCTGAAAAGAAATACTAGGTCTAAAAAAATTTTTAGTTCCCAAACTCAAGGGGCTCAGAGTCACAGGCAGTAATAATCCTGGTGTGTTTAGTGCTGCTGTGAAGGTGGGTGTAGGGTGCTTTGGGTGTACAAGGGAGGTACTTGACCTGATGCTGGGTATGAGGGGTTGTTGGTGTTCAATGCTAGGTTCTGGCTGATTAGGAGGAGGCTGTCAGTGTAATGAAGGAAGGACACTTTGGGTGAGAAACAGCAGGTATAGAGCCCCAGGGAGGAAGGAGAGGAAGAAGAGGTGTTTGCTGCAGACCTAAGAAGGGGAAGAGGAGTGTAGTCCAGGGGGTCAGGCAGGGTATGCCAGGAAAATGTGGGAGCTACATTCAGGCTTTTCCATTGATGATGTAGGGTTGTCATATTTTCCTGTGGTTTCTTATTCCTTAGTATTCCATCTCAAATAGTGTTCACAAAGTGAAGTTAATTTTCAAATGAGCTATATGAAACTGGGAGGGCTCATTTTATGTTACATGTGTTATGAACCTGTTTTCAAACTTCTGGGTAAGTGCAACAGATTGAACACATTTATCTATTCCAGATGTCTTATAAAAATATCAATGGAATGAGAGTGGAGAGGGAAAAACAGGTACAAATTCACAAAGCCAAGTAATAAAGGAGAGAAGACAATAGAAGATGAAAAATGCCAATGATTTTTTGGAATATTAAAACCAGAAGAGAGAGCCAGGTGTTTCCTGGAAGATGGTAGAACACAGCAAGGCAATGATTCCCAATCGCCCCACAACAGAGAAATGAGGCAGTGAAGAAACAGTTGACCCAAAAGAACTTTATTCCAAATTTATACCTGGATTAGAGGAACTGTGGAGAACAGTATCAACAAATATTTTGCTTTTAATAAGGTTGAATAGTATGTAACTTGATTCTGATGTGATAATAGTAGGGTTCAGTGGCTTCTCTCCAAGTGGAACAGCAGAGGTTACACATTGAGTTAAACTCTCAATACCTGGATATTTGCCCAACCTAGGACTCTTAAGAGAAGGAAACTCATGAAATAGTCCCCGTCTTAAAATAAGAGGCAATAACCATCCCAAGAAATGGGTATACATGCAAGCAATACAAAAAAGCAAGGGAACAAACTACTTCAAACAGCTCATAACACTTCAACAACTGACTCCATTGTCACCACAGTGGAGGAAATGTTACAGAAAGAATTTATAAGGTTCATAGGCAAAATATTCAGTGAGTTAAAAGAAGATGTAAGGCATGAAGTTAGAAAATACAGGACGTGAGAGATCACTTCAATAAAGGGATAGAGATCCTGAAAAAAAAACCAAACATAAATCCTGAAAATGAAAGACTCAATAAATCAAATTGAAAATTCAATGGAAAACATCACCAAAAAATTAGACCACTTTGAAGACAGGTCCAGACCTGAACACAAATTATATAATTTTGAAAATAAATAAAAGATATTAAGAGACATGACCAAAATATTCAAGAAATCTGGAATAACATCAAGAGACCAAATTTAAGAATCATTGAGATAGATGAAGACTCTGAAATACAAACGAAAGAAAGGCACAGACTTCACAACGAAATACTAGTAAAAGAATTTCCAAATCTTAGAAATGAGATGGAAATTCAAATACAAGGTACACTTAGAACTGTATCCAGACCCTAAAAGCTAGAAGGGCCTGGAACAACATTTTTCAAGCCCTGAAAGAAAATGGATGCCAACCAAGAATCTTATACCCAGCAAAACTTACCTTCAAATTTGACGATGAAATAAAATCCTTCCATGATAAACAAAAGCTAAAGAATTTACAAAAAGAAAGCCAGCATTACAGAACATTCTCAGCAAAATATTCCATGAGGAAGAGATGAAAAACAAAGAAGCAAATCAGCAAAGGGAGGAATTATCCTAAAGGAATTGTCAAATAAAGGAGGAAACAAGTTGTGTCAAACAAATAAATAAATAAAATTTAAAAAATGAACCAAATGACTGGGAAACCAAAGCATATCTCTATAATAACCCTGAATGTGAATGGCCTGAATTCATCAATCAAAAGACATAGACTGGCAGATTGGATTCAAAAGAAAGATCCAACAATATGTTGCCTGCAAGAGACTCACCTCATAGAAAAAGATACCCATAGACTAAAGGTGAAAGGATGGGGAAAAACATACCATGCACATGGACTCAGCAAAAAAGCTGGAGTATCCATCCTCATTTCAGATAATGTGGACTTTAAGCCAAAGTTAGTCAGAAGGGATAAAGAAGGTCATTTCATACTGCTTAAGGGAAGCATAAATCAGCAAGATATAACAATCATAAACATCTATGCCCCAAACAGTGGCTCATCCATGTATGTCAAACAAATCCTTCTCAATTTCAGAAACCAAATAGACCATAACACAATAATACTAGGTGATTTTAACACGCCTCTCTCACCACTGGACAGATCTTCCAGACAAAAATTGAACAAAGAAATCATAGATCTCAATAACACAGTCAATAATTTAGACTTAACGGACATTTATAAAATATACCATCCAACCAAGAGCGAATACACTTTCTTCTCAGCAGCACCTGGATCCTTCTCTAAAATAGACCATATATTATGCCACAAAGCTAATGTTAGCAAATACAAGAAGATAGAGACACTAGCATGTATTCTATCAGATCATAATGGATTGAAGTTAGAAATAAATGAAAGAGTAAAACACAGAAACTATTCCAACATCTGGAGATTAAACAATATGCTATTATATGATGAATGGATAACAGAAGATTTTAGGAAGGAAATTAAAAAATTCTTAGAGGTAAATGAGAACAAAGAAACATCATATCAAAATCTCTGGGACACTATGAAAGCAGTACTTAGAGGGAAATTTATTTCATGGAGCCCATTTAATAAAAGAAGTAAAACTCAACAAATAAACGACCTAACACTACAGCTCAAAGCCCTAGAAAAAGAAGAACAGACCAGCACCAAAAGTAGTAGAAGACAGGAAATAGTTAAACTCAGAGCTGAAATCAAGGAAATTGAAACAAAAGAAACAATACAAAAAATTGACAAAATAAATAGTTGGTTCCTTGAAAAAATAAACAAAATTGATAAACCTTTAGCCACACTAACAAAGAGAAGATGAGAGAAAACCCAAATCACTAAAATTCGGAATGAACAAGGAAATATTACAACAGACATGATTGAAATACAAAACATAATGAGAAGCTATTTTGAAAATCTATACTCCAACAAAATAGAAAATTTCGAAGACATCAGCAGGTTTCTAGAGACATATGAATTGCCTAAACTGAATGAGGAGGACATACACAATTTAAATAGACCAATTTCAAGTACTGAAATAGAAGAAGTCATCAAAAGCCTACCAACAAAGAAAAGTCCGGGACCAGATGGGTTCTCAGCCGAGTTCTACAAAACCTTTAAAGAAGAGCTCATTCCAATACTTCTCAAAGTATTCCATAAAATAGAAGAGGAGGAAACCCTCCCAAACTCATTCTATGAAGCCAATATCACACTGATACCTAAGCCAGACAGAGGCTCATCAAGGAAAGAAAATTTCAGACCAATATCTTTAATGAACATCGACGCAAAAATTCTCAACAAAATTTTAGCAAATCGCATACAAAAACGTATTAAAAAGATGGTGCACCATGATCAAGTGGGTTTCATCCCAGGGATGCAAGGTTGGTTCAACATCAGGAAATCAATAAATGTAATTCACCATATCAATAGACTTAAAGTCAAGAATCACATGATTATTTCAATAGATGCAGAAAAAGCATTTGATAAAATACAGCATCCCTTCATGCTCAAAACACTAAAAAAAATAGGGATAGTGGGAACATTCCTTAACATTGTAAAGGCCATTTATGCTAAGCCCATGGCTAATATCATTCTAAATGGTGAAAAACTGAAAGCATTCCCCCTAAAAACTGGAACAAGGCAGGGATGCCCTCTTTCACCACTTCTATTCAACATCGTTCTTGAGACTCTGGCCAGAGCAATTAGACAAACCAAAGAAATTAAAGGGATACGAATAGGAAAAGAAGAACTCAAACTATCCCTGTTCGCTGATGACATGATTATATATTTAGAGGAACCAGGAAATTCCACCAGAAAACTCTTAGAACTCATAAGTGAATTCAGTAAAGTAGCAGGTTACAAGATCAATGCCCATAAATCCAACGCATTTTTATACATAAGTGATGAATCTTCAGAAAGAGAAATTAGGAAAACTACCCCATTTACAATAGCCTCGAAAAAAATAAAATACTTGGGAATCAATCTCACAAAAGAGGTGAAAGACCTCTACAATGAGAACTATACAACACTAAAGAAAGAAATTAAAGAACACCTTAGAAGAGGGAAAGATCTTCCATGTTCTTGGATAGGAAGAATTAATATTGTCAAAATGGCCATACTACCTAAAGTGCTATACAAATTCAATGCAATTCCTATTAAAATCACAATGACGTACCTTACAGAAATAGAGCAAGCAATTATGAAATTCATCTGGAAGAATAAGAAACCCAGAATAGCTAAAGCAATCCTTAGCAGGAAGAGTGAAACAGGGAGTATTGCAATACCAGATCTTCAACTCTACTACAAAGCAATAGTAACAAAAACGGCATGGTATTGGTACCAAAATAGAAAGGTAGATCAGTGGTACAGAATAGAGGACACGGACACAAACCCAAATAAATACAATTTTCTCATACTAGACAAAGGGGCCAAAAATATGCAATGGAGAAAAGATAGCCTCTTCAACAAATGGTGCTGGGAGAATTGGAAATCCATATGCAACAGAATGAAACCAAACCCATATCTCTCACCATGCACGAAACTAAACTCAAAATGGATTAAGGACCTCGGAATCAGACCAGAGACCCTGCAGATTATAGAAGAAAAAGTAGGTCCAGATCTTCAACATATCGGCTTAGGACCAGACTTCCTTAACATGACTCCCATAGCACAAGAAATAAAAGCAAGAATCAATAACTGGGATAGATTCAAACTGAAAAGCTTTCTCTCAGCAAAGGAAACTATCAGCAATGTGAAGAGAGAGCCTACAGGGTGGGAGAATATCTTTGCCAATCATACTTCAGATAGAGCACTAATCTCCAGAATCTATAAAGAACTCAAAAAACTCTACTCCAAGAATTCAAATAATCCAGTCGACAAATGGGCTAAGGAAATGAATAGACACTTCACAGAAGAAGATCTACAAGCAATCAACAAACATATGGAAAAATGTTCAACATCTCTAGTAATAAGAGAAATGCAAATCAAAACAACCCTAAGATTCCATCTCACCCCAATTAGAATGGCAATTATCAAGAATACGAGCAACAACAGGTGTGGCGAGGATGTGGGGAGAAAGGTACACTCATACATTGCTGGTGGGGCTGCAAATTAGTGCAGCCACTCTGGAAAGCAGTGTGGAGATTCCTTAGAAAACTTGGAATGGACCCACCATTTGACCCAGCTATCCCACTCCTTGGCCTATACCCAAAGGACTTAAAATCAGCATACTACAGAGATACAGCCACATCAATGTTCATAGCTGCTCAATTCACAATAGCCAGACTGTGGAACCAACCTAGATGCCCTTCAACTGATGAGTGGATAAAGAAACTGTGGTATATATATATACAATGGAATATTACTCAGCCATAAAGAATGATAAAATTATGGCATTTGCAGGCAAATGGATGAAATTGGAGAATATCATGCTAAGTGAGATAAGCCAATCTCAAAAAGCCAAAGGACGAATGATATCGCTAATAAGTGGAGGATGACACATAATGGGGGGGAGGGAAGGGTTAGTGTTAGGGTTAGAGTTAGGGTTAGGGAGGGGGGCAAGTATGGAGGAAGGAAGTACTGTATAGAGGGAAAAGAGGGGTGGGAGGGGTGGGGGGAAGGGAAAAAATAACAGAATGAATCAAACAACATTGTTCTATGTAAATTTATGATTACACAAATGGTATGCCTTTACGCCATGTACAGAGAAACAACATGTATCCCATTTGTTTACAATAAAAAAATAAATAGAATTTTAAAAAGGCAAAAAAAAAATAGAACTCTAAATAGAATGAGAATAAATCTCCAAGACACATTACAATAAAAATGGCTAATATACAGAATAAGGATAGAATTTTAAAAGATGCAACAGAAAAATGCCAAGTCATATTCAGAGGTAAACCAATTTGGATTTCAACTGATTTCTTAACCTAGACTTCAATAGTCAGAGGGCTTAGAATATTGTATAATGGGGTTGGAGATATAATTCAGTTGGTAGAGTGCCTGCCTCACATGCACAAGGCCCTGGGTTCAATCCCCAGCACCACCAAAAAAAAAAAAAAAAAGAATATTTTATACCAAGTTCTGAAAGAAAATGTGTGCCAACCAAGATTAATATACCCAGCAAAATTATCTTTCAGAATTGAAGATGAAGCAAACATCTTCCATGCTATTAAGAGAATTCATATGCACAAAACCTGCAGTATGAAAAAAACTCAATGAACTGTTTCTTTCTTCTTTTTTTTTTTTTTTTTTTTTTTTAATTTATTGGTTCTTTTTAGTTATATATGACAGCAAAATCCATTTTGGTATTATTATACAAGCATGGAATATATCTTATTCTAGTTAGAGCCCCAGTCCTATGGATGCTCATGATGGTAGTAGGATTCACTGTATTATTTTCATATATGTATATGGGTAAACTATGTCAGATTCATTCCACTGGCTTTCCTTTGCCTATCCCTCTCCCTTCTCTCCCTTTCACAATGTCTAATCTACTGCACTTCTATTCTTCCCCAAACCCCCACACCACTATTTTGGGTTAGCTTCCACCTATGAGAGAAGACATTTGACCATTGGTTTTTTGAGACTGGCTTACTTCACTTAACATGATAGTCTCCAGATCTATCCATTTGCTGGCAAATGTCATAAAGTCATTCTTCTTTATGGTTGAGTAATAATCCAATGTGTATATATGCCTCATTTGCCTTATCCATTCATCTATTAAAGGGCACTTAATTTGGTCCCATAGCTTAGCTATTGTGAATTGAGCTGCTATAAACATTGATGTGGCTGCATCTCTTGTAGTATGCTGATTTTAACTACTTTGGATATATAGTGAGGAATGGGATAACTGGTTCAAATGGTGGTTCCATTCCAAGTTTTTTGAGGAATCTCCATATTACTTTTCAGAGTAGTTGTACCAATTTGCAGTCCTACCAGCAATGTTCAAGTGAACCTTTTGCCCCACATCCTCACCAACATTTATTGCTACTTATATTCTTGATAATTGCCATTTTGACTAGAGCAAGATGGAATCTCAGTGTAATTTTTAATTGAATTTCTCTAATTGCTAGAGATGTTGAACATTTTGTCATATATTTGTTGATTGATTGTATTTCTTCTGTGAAGTGTCTGTTCAGTTCCTTTGTCCATTTGTTGATTGTGGTTTTTTTGTGCATATTAAGTTTTTTGAGTTCTTCATATGTCCTGGAAATTAATGTTCTATCTGAGGTGCAGATGTCAAAGGTTTTTTCCCATTCTGTAGGCACTCTCTTCATGCTCTTGATTGTTTTCTTTGCTGTAAAGAATCTTTATAGTTTGATGCCATCCCTTTTATTGATTATTGATTTTATTTATTGCTCTTTAGAGGTCTTACTAAGGAAGTCAGTTTCTAAATTGATATGTTGGAGTGTAGGGTCTATCTTCTCTTCTAGTATATGCAAGGTTTTTCTAACTTCATTCCTAGGTTCTTGATCCACTTTGACCTGAGTTTTGTGCAGGGTGAGAGATAGGGGTAGAATTTTATTCTGCTACATATGGATTTCCAGTTTTCCCAGCACCATTTGTTGAAGACTATCTTTTCTCCAATATATGTTATTGGCACCTTTGTCTAGTATGAGGTAACTATATTTTTGTGGATTTGTCTCTGTGTCTTCTGTTCTATTCTATTGGTCTTCTTGCCTATTTTGTTGCCAATACCATGCTATTTTTTGCTACTAGAGCTCAATGGTATAATTTTAGGTCTGGCATTGTAATAATGCTTCCTGCTTCACTTTTCTTGCTAAGGATTGCTTTGGCTATTCTAGGTCTTGTTTTTCTCAATGAATTGCATGAGTACTTTTTCTCTTTCTATGAAGAACATCATTGGAATTTTGATGGGAATTGCATTGAATCTGTATAGTGCTTTGGTAGCATGGTCATTTAGATAATATTAATTCTGCCTATCCAAGGTCCTTCTGTCTTTTAAGATCTTCCTGAATTTATTTCTTTAGTGTTCTGTAACTTTCATTGTAGAGGTCTTTCACCTCTTTTGTTAAATTGATTCCCAAGTTTTTTGTTTGTTTTTTTTTTGTTTTTAGGATATTGTGAATGGGATGGTTTTCCTAATTTCCTTTCAGTTGATTCATCTCAATGAACTATTTCATGAAAAATAAATGAAAAATAAAAATGAAAACCAGCATAGGGATGAACTGCAGTAGAAGAATTATTAAAGAAGAATTAAACATGAGAAATAAATCAGAATGGCAGGAAATAAAAATCATCTCTACATAATAACATTGAGTGTAAATGTTTAACCTCTTTAATCAAAAGACATAGATTAAGCAGATTATATTAAAAAAACAAGACTCAAACATATGTTTGTTTGCAAGGGACTCACAGACAAAGACATCCTCAGAATGAAAGTGAATGTTTAGGAAAAGACATATCATGCAAATGAATTCCATAAGCAAGCAGGAATAGCTATTTTCATATCAAAGTGGATTTCAAACCAAATTAATCAGAAGTAACAAAGAAGGTCATTTCATACTGGTTAAGGGAATCATTCAACAATAAGATATAGTGACTATAAATACTTATGCACCAAACAATGGTGCATCTATGTACATAAAAAAAACCCCTTCTCAATTACAGGAATCAAACAGACCACAACACACCTCTCTCACCAATAGAAAGATCATCCAGACACAAACTAAGTAAATATTCTTCAGAATGAAAAAAAATACTATTAATCAAGGGAACCTAATAGACATCTATAGAATATTTCATCCATCAAAGATTGAATATACTTATTGAATATACTTTCTTCTGTGCAGCACATGAAATATTTTCTAAAATAGATCCTAACACCTGGAGAGTAAATAATAAACTTTTAAATGAAGAATGAATAGCAGAAGAAATCAGAAGAGAAATAAAAGATCCTTAGAAACAAATGAGAATAGTGATATAGCATATTAAAATCTCTGGAACAGTATGAAGGCCGTTCTAAGAGTACAGTATATAGCAGTGAGCACATACATTTAAAAAATAGAAATATATCAAATAAATAAACTACCATCACACCTGAAGGCCCTAGAAAAAGGAACAAACTAAAATAAAAAAATCAGTAGAAGACAGGCAATTACTAAAATTGGAACTGAAATCAATGAAATTGAGAATGAAGAAATAAAAAGGATCAACAAAACAAAGAGTTGGTTTTCTTGAAAGGATAAACAAGATTGATAAGCCTTAGCCAAAATAACCACAGAGGAGATCCAAATTTACAAAATTAGAGATGGAAAAGAAAATATCACCACAAAAACTACTAAAATTAAGAGATCATTAGAAGTTATTTTGAAAATTTATACTTCAATAAGCTAGAAAAATCTTGAAGATATTGACAAATTCCTAGAATATATGACCTACCCAAATTGAACCGTGAAGGTATAGAAACTGAAGCAGCTATCAAAGCCTTCCAAAAAAAGAAAAGCTCAGGTTGGGACAAATTCTTAGATGAATTTTTTCAGACCTTTGATGAAGAACTAATACCAATCCTCTGCAAATTATTCCATGAAATAGAAAAGTAGGGAACACTAATAAATTCAATCTATGAAACTAGTATCACCCTGATACCAAAACCAGATAAAGACACATCAAGGAAAGAAAACTACAGTCTTACATCCTTGATTAATGTAAGTGCAAAAATTCTCAATAAAATATTGGCAAACCACATACAAAAATACATCAAGAAGATAGTGCACCACCATGATCAAGTGTGTTTCATCTCAGGAATTCCCAAGTTTTTCAACATACATAAATCAATAAATGTTATTCATGCATATATAGACTTAAGGACAAGAATCACATGCTTATCTCAATAGATGCATAAAGAGCATTTGACAAAGTACAGCACTCATTCATATTTAAAACACGAGAGGAAACTAGGGATAGAAGGAACTTACTTCAACATTGTAAAGACTATCTGTGATAGACACAAGGCCAACATCATATTGAATGGAGAAAAACTGAAAGATTTCCTCTAAAAACAGGAACAACACAAGGATGCCCACTCTCACTACTCCTATTCAACATAGTCCTTGAAAATCTAGCCAGAGGAATCAGACAAGAGAAAGGGAATCAGACATTAAAGGGATACAAATAGGAAAAGAAGAGGTCAAATTATCTCTGTTTGCTGAGGACACAATCTTATATTTAGAAGACAAAAAACAACAGCAACAACAACAACAAAACTCCACCAGAATACTTCTAGAGCTAATAAAATAAATTGAGTAAAGTAACAGTATACAAGCTCAACATACATAAATTAATCACATTCTTATATTCCAATAATGAATCTGCTGAAAAATAAAGTAGGAAAACTATCCCATCCACAATAACCTCAAAAATATAAAATAAAATACTTAAGTATCAATCTAACAAAGGATGTAAAGGACCTCTACAATAAAAACTATAGAACACTAAAGAAATTTAAGAAGACCTTAGAAGATGGAAACACGTCCCATGGATAGACAGAATTAATGTTGTTAAAATAGCCATACTACCAAAAGCTTTATACAGACTCAATGCCACCCCATCAAAATGCCAATAACAATCTTCTCAGAACTAGAAAAAACCTGTTCTAAAATTCATTTGGAAGAATAAGAGTGCCGGGGTCCAGCCCTAGCAGCAGTTGGGGGTCCAAGGTGGATGGGAGGCATCGGCGCGGTGGAGAAACAGCACACAGAGACACCAAGTGTTCTGAGTTTGAATCTTTATTGTTCACAGAGTCTTTTCATATGGTTTTTCTTTGGTATTGATTACATAATTTCATGGTTAATATAAGGAAATGTTAAGTAAAAAATCTTCAAGAGTATAATTAATGATCTTATTCAATAAACATGTTTTTACTGTATTATAGCTTAAAAAGAAAAACAGTTCCCAGCAAGGTAGAGGGCACCATGCTCTGCTTAGTTTTAATTTCCCTGAAAGAATATGACATTAAGTTTCTGTAGAAGTTACCCTTTCCAAGAACTCTAATGTTAGTTATTAACAATGGAAAGTTTTTGTTATTACTCACAGAGAATAGAAGAATCAGCTTATAGTTAATATTTATTCTATTTCATGTACTCGATGGTGGACTAAAACTCTATTTTGATCTTCAAAGAACTAGACAGCGCTTGCTTTTTCTCTCCTACACACTTGCTTACTTTCTTCTCCTCAGTTTCCACTCTCTCTCTCTAGGGCGCACCCTTTCTCTTTCCCTTTCTTTTCCTCTCATTTTCTCTCTTACCCCGCAGGGAGACACTCTGTCTGCTTAATAAACCCTCTTACGTGATTTCCCGTGTTTGGTGTGGTTTTCATGGGATCCCTTACATTGGTGCCATGACTCGGAATGGGCTCTTCCACTGTCTCTTAAGAAAGTGAAACCCCATCTGAGCCCCAGTGTCCCCAGACACAGCCTCACCTTCCATTCTGCCTGGACGCTCTGCTCTGCATCCATCACCGGGCTTCAGATTGAAGCACCCATCCCCAGATGCCTTTACAACCTGCTCTTCCCCAACCAGACTTCTACTATGGACCCCTCGATTAACCCGATTTCTAAAAAGGGAACTCCAAACTGCTTGCCCCACGCTGCCCCCTTCCAGCTTGAAGAAGCCAGATCAATCATAGCTCCCCTTTCCTTACAGCAGTAAAGGAGTTCCTAAAATTAGAGGGGTGAATGAAGCCAGAATTGGGGACAGGCAGTGAGTGTAGAAATACGGGATTGGCCAAATCGAGGAAATGAAGTCCATGAAAACCATCTGCCTCTGGAAGTCTGGAAATTGAAGACTGCCCCTGGGAGAATGGACTTTTTACATCTCACTTGCAAAACTAGCCCCAGTCACTTAGGCAGGAAGGAGAGAGAAGGCTTCAGAAAGAACTGGAGAACAAAAGATTTTCTTATAAAAACAGAAATGGGGGAATGTAATGTACAAAGCTGCTCCCCCCACTCTTTCCGGTGCAGCCATTTCCCCGCCTCCCAACTACTGTCAGTCTGAGAACATCCTAGCTATCTATTGGTTTATCAGTCAGCTTGCAAGTATCCTTCTCCAATATTGGTCCCCTGTTAGCCCAGTGGAATTCAACTGCTTCAGGGTAGCTACCCTGCCATCTTTTCTCTTGCTTTTTCTCTCCTACACACTTGCTTACTTTCTCCTCCTCACTTTTCACACTCTTTCTTGAGCACGCCCTTTCTCTTTCCCTTTCTTTTCCTCTCATTTTCTCTCTTACCCTGCAGGGAGACACTCTATCTGCTTAATAAACTCCCTTATGTGATTAAAAAAAAAAAAAAAGAACTAGACATAGGAAGAATATAAATTGTACTTATGATTAACCTATTTATTTATTAAATGGGAAAAATATCCTTAAACTTGATCATAAACACTAAGAAAGCAATGAAGACCAAACACCACATCAAAGCTCAGAGGAACACTCTCACATACTTATATAAAATTTTTAGAGAATTTGTATACTAAAAGAAATCATAGACTCCTTACAAATTTTAGCAAATCATTTTTAGAGAATTTGTATACTAAAAGAAATCATAGACTCCTTACAAATTTTAGCAAATCATAATTGCTTATATATAATTTCATCTAAGTGTTAATTTTAAAATTTATTGTAAGTTATTTTGTGTCCCAGCACCATGAAATCTCCCCAGTATTCTCTATAATCTGAATCTAAGGATGTATCGATGATTAGTATTAAAAGCAACTGCAGATGGAGACACGCCACGCCTATGGCCCCCAAGAGGGAGGATGATCTTTCAACAGAACCGTGTCAAGAGTTGGAATGGTAGGAATAGATGTGGCATAAGAGAACCAGGATAGTTAAGCAATCCTGAACAAAATGAGCAATGCTGGAGGCATCACAATACTGGACCTCAAATTATGCTATAGAGATATAGTAGCAAAAACAGAATGGTACTAGCACCAAAACAAACATGAGTATCAATGGAGTAGAATGGAAGATACAGAGACAACCCCACATAAATACAGTTATCTGATACTAGACAAAGGTGCCAAAAACATATGTTGGAGAAAAGATAGCCTTTTAAACAAAAAGGGGCTCAGAAAACTGGATATCTATATGTAGAAGAATGAAACTTGACCCCATCTCTCACCCTGCTCAAAAGTCAACTCAAAGTGGATCAAAGACTTAGGAATTAGACTAGAAGCCGCAACTGCCAGAAGAAAAATGTAGGCCCAACACTCCAACCTATTGGCACAGGCATTAGCTTCCTTAACAAAACTCTTAATGAACAAGAAATAAAACAAAAAAAAATCAATAAATGGTAAGGCATCAAGTTAAAAAGATTCTGCACAGCAAAGGAAACAATTAAGAGCATGAAGAGAGAGCTCCAGAATGGGAGAAAATTTTTGCTATCACTCCTGAGTTAGGGGATTAATATCCAGAATATACAAAGAATTCAAAACACTTAACATCAAATAAACAAATAACTCAACTAATAAATGGGTAAAATAAATAAACATTTTTCTAAAGAGGAAAGGGCCAACAAATATACAAAAAAAAAAAAAATTCAACATCTCTAGCAATTAGGGAAATGCAAATCAAAACTACATTGAGATTTTATCTCAATTGATCAGAATGGCAATTATGAAGAATACAAATAATAACAAATGCTGGTGAGAATGTAGGGAAAAAAGTACACTCATACATTGTTGGTGGGACTGCAAATTAGTGCAACCACTCCAGAAAACAGTATGGAGATTCTTTTAAGAACGTTTTTGGAATGAAACCACCATATGATCCAGGTGTCCCATTCCTTGGCATATATCCATAAGATTTAAAATGAGCATACTATAGGGATGCAGTCATATCAATGTTTATAGCAGCACAATTAATAATAAGTAAGCTATGGAATCAACCTAGGAGCCCTCCAATAGATGAATGGGTAAAGAAAATGTGGTATATGTACACAATGGAGTATTACTCAGCCACAAAGAAGAATGAAATTTAAGTCATTTTCTTGTAAATGGATGGAACTGGAAACTATAGAATTTTTTATCTGATATGTGGAAGCTAAGCCAAAATAGGGGGTGGGGGGGAGAGAGAGAGAGAGAGAGAAAAGAAAAAAGATCAGTGAAACAGAGGGAAAGAATTGAGGGGGGAGGAAAGAAGGACAGGATAAGGGAAGAATAGTGGAATGAATTTAACCTAACTTTACTGCATACATATATGAATATACCACAATGAATCTTACCATTATGTATATCTACAAGGCACTAATTTAAAAAATAAACTATAAGTAAATAGCAGAAACACCAGTAGAGGAAAGGGAATGGGGTGGGGGAGGAGCAGAGGAGGAAGTGCTGGGGATGGAATTAGAACAAATTATATTCAGTACTTTAATAATTATGTCAGAATGAAACCTAATGTTACGTGCAACTAAAAAGAGCCAATAAAAGCAGCAGCAGGAGCTGCAGTAACAGGGAAAGGAGGAGGAGAAGGAGGAGAGGTATCTTAGATTGTGTTCTCTATAACATCCACCCAGAGCTGGAGATCTGATGCTGGACTGGGCAGACCTCTGAGAAGCACTCCAGTGGGGGAGTGAAAGGCCAGGACAGAGCAGATAGAGGAAGGAAACTACAATGCAGTCTGGAGTCATGGCAGGGCCTCAGCTGACTTCTAAGGGAGCTGAGAGGCTCCAAATTGAGGCAAAGGGCTCAGACCTGCAGGAGAGGTAGTTCCCTTCACCAGGGCCAATTCCTGAGGAAGAACCTGGTTGTAAACCTTCATCAGCCAATAATGTCAAAAGCTGGGTAGTGAGAGCCTTTATCAACATGGGGGTATTTGGGTGCTGCACCCCAACACCCACTAAAATAGGATTCAAAGGAAAAGGCTGAGGAATGGGGGATGCCCTCTGAGCACATGGGGAAATGTGGGACTGAAAATAGGAACATCATTTGAGGGATCCCTACTTCTTTCCAATCCAGGCAGAGGACTGAGATTTACTGTAGGGTGAACTATGACCAGAGGGTTTCAGAGCCAGGAACACCAGAACAGGAGTTGAGGGGAGCACCTGAAAATGGAAGTGATGTAGTCTTCCTGAAAGAAGGGCCGTTCTGAATGAACTCCAGCCCCGCCCGCATTCAGTTCACAGAGCCTTTGCTGTCAAGCTCAGAGACTAGGTAGAAATCAGGAGAACTCTCTAGAAGACTGACCAGTGCAAGAGAAAAGCCCTATTGGTACTGAGATTTGGGGATTCCCAATAAAAAGAGAGCTAGCCCCCTTATCACTTTAATGAAAATTACTATGCAACAAACCCCACCCAGGCTTAGCTTTTTTTTTTTTTTTTTTCTTTTGTACAAGGGATTGAACCCAGGGATGCTTAACCACTGAGCCACATCCTCAGCCGTTTTTTATACAGAGTCTCACTAAGGTGCTTAGGGTCTCACTCAGTTGCTGAGACTGACTTCAAAGTCATGATCCTCCTGCCTCAGCCGCCTGAACCACTGAGATTACAGGCATGCACACCACTGGGCCAGGCTCAGTCTTTGCTTTTAAGCAGCTTTTAATACTCTCAAATACAGTGTCAGTGATGACACTCATACTCGAGAGAAAACTTGAAAGACCTTCTTTGAAAAAGTTCATTTGTTTTTTGCCTTTTTTCTTAAAAATTATCTGTTCATGCTCTTTACCCATCCATATTACTAATAAACACCCCTTTGGGGTGCTGTTTTAAATGTGTGCCTCAAAGCTCATGTGTTAGAAACTTGAACCCCAATGTGACAGTGCTGATGGATGGGACCTTTTAGAGGTGATGAGGTCAGGGCCCTCACAAATGGATTACTGTCATCATAGTGGGAGTGGGTTGGTTATTACTAGAGGTGGTTTGTTATAAAACTACCTTTGGGCCAGGTATGGTGGCTCGTGCTTGTGGCACTAGCTATGTGGGAGGCTGAGGCAGGAGGATCACAAGTGCAAGACCAGCCTGTGCAAATTGGCAAGACCCTGTTTCAAGATGAAAAGGGCTGGGGGATGTAATTCAGTGGTAGAGCATTCACAGTTTCAATCCCTCAAAGCCGCACACACACACACACACACACACACACACACACACCCTCACCAGGTGTGTCCCCTCAATTTTGGACTTCCTGGTCTCCAGAACCATGAAGCAGATAAATTTCTGTTTGTTGTGAATGAGCCAGTCTGTGGTTTTCTGTTACAGCGACATGAAATGGACTAAGGCATCTTTATATCTCAATGAATTTAAAAAAATGTGCAAAAATGTATTTTAAAAATGTCCCACAGAAACACATACAGAACTTCAGAGGTGACCTAGTGGTGTGACTCTCATCTTACAAAAAAACAAAAACAACCAAACAAAAACCAAGACAAAAAAAAAAAGCAACAACAAAAAAACCCACCTAAAGCCCTGAGAAGTGAAGTGCCAAGTCAGTTCTAGAACCCCACTGGTAACCGACCAGGGGACAAAAAATCCTGCTTGATCCTCCACCTGTTAGAGTGTGCTGCCTCTTCAATTGCCTCTAACTTTGGTCCCCAAAGCCACATTTCTCTCCCAATAGCTGTATTCAGGAATTAACAAAGAGCCACCTTTATTTTCCCACAGTTTGTAACATTTTTTTAAATACCAGGGATAAATAGCTGAGAGGATTTTAAGCTAACTTGAGACCCCTTGTGATTTCATGCTGTATTTTTGGCAATTTCCTCATTAGCACCTTGCAAATCTCCATTCCGGTTTGCACAGCATTCAGCGGCATTTTGCCATTTAAGTAATACAAGTTACAGTCAAGAAAGATCAGTGTCATAGCCCTGTCAAGAAACGAGAACAAACTGCTGATTTTTCTGCAGGAGGCGGGAGTGGGAAGGGTGGAGGAATCGTTTCGATGTTAATCCCAGTGCATTGAGATCCTGGGAGCCCATGAAGCTCCTGACCACAAAAGAGACTCAAAATATCCTGATTAGAATGGAGCATTCTGGGCTCCCTCCCCTTGTGCCCACTTAGTTAGCATCAGTGACACGGTGGTTGTGTGGGTCAGAGAAGATATAATTTGTAGATGAATAGCTATAGGGTTCAAAGTTCCCAAATGTAAACTTGAACTCAAGGAACATGAAGCATTGAGCGGGATTTTCTCTTTGTCCAGAGTAAATTTAACAATCGCATTTTACTGACTAAGTTTGAAGACTTATCTCCTGTAGTTTGGGAGGCTAACTGCTGTTTTGTTTGTTTGCTTTTGGTACTAGGAATTGAACCCTGGGGTGATTAACCACTGCATCACATTCCCAGCCTTTTTAAAAATTTTTGATTTTTTATTTGTTCTTTTTAGATACACATGACAGTAGTGTAAGCACCCAGAAACCACTCCAGACACAGGAGCTCACATAAGAGAGTTTATTAAGCAAACAGGCAGAGTGTCTCCCTGCAGGGTAAGAGAGTAAATGAGAGGAAAAGAGAGAGAGAGCATGTGCGCAAGAGAGAGAGTGAAAGCCAGGAGGAGAGAGCATGAAAGCAAGGAGGAGAGAGAGAGAGAGAGAGAAAATGGCGGGGGAGCTATTCTTAAGTAGTGGAATTTCATAGGCTAACAAGGACCAATAACGGACAAGAATACTTGCAGGCTGACTGTTGAACCAAGAGCAAGCTAGGATGTTCACAGACTGACAAGCTAGGTTGTAAGTTGGGAGGCAGAGAAATGGCTGCAGCGTAAAGGGCAGGGGAGCAGCTTTATGTTATATTATATTCCCCTGTTTTTGTTTTTATAAGAAGATCTTTTGTTCTCCAGTTATCCCCTTATCTCTCCTTCCTGCCTATGTGACTAGGCCTGGTGTTTCAGGTGAGATGTAAAAAGTAAGAAGCAGATGGGGCAGGGAGAGAGCCAAAGTAATTCAGCCAGGCAAGGGCCCAGGGGGCATTAATTACAGCTCCTTGCTTGCAGTCCTTGATAAGGGCAGGGAAATTTGGTAATCAATGGGCTCCAGAGATCCTTGACATTCCATTTTCCCAGGGGCAGTCTCCAACTCCCAGACTTCCAGAGGCAGATGGCTTTCATGGACTACATTTCCTCAATTTGGCTGATCCCCTATTTCTACACTAACTGCCTGTCCCCAATTCTGGCTTCATTCCCCCCTCTAGTTTTAGGAACTCCTTACTGCTGTAGGGAAAGGGGATGATGACAGCTCTGGCTGCTTTGAGCTGTAAGGGGGTAGTATGGGGCAAGCAGTTTGGAGTTCCCTATTAAAAATTGGGTCAGTTGAGGGGTCCATGGTAGAAGTCTGGCTGGGGAAGAGCAGATTGTAAAGGCATCTGGGGGTGGGTGCTTCTATGAGAGAAGAACAAAAGACATGAGTACTGAAATGAGATTAATACAAAATAAATGTTACAGAATCTATGACATGTCAATGAATATCATGAAGATGACAGAAGTCAATAATCTCTCACCAGGAGGTGGAAGAATTGAGAAATTGTTCCCTTAACAAGGTCTTACAAAGTCTGGAGAGGACAAGGCCCTTATTTGGGAACTTTAACATTGTCCAGGTTATCAGGAATGTAAACACAACATTTAACTCTTAATGTCATTGATGTCCCCCCAAAATATAGTTAAGCTACTGGTATAACCTGTGTTTAGTAGGGATCTCTATATTTCTGTTACATAGGGCTAGATAATAAACATAGATTAAGCCTACCTGTGTAGCTTAGGAAGGTCTGTACGCCTTAAACTGACTAAAAATTTCTGGCTCTGGCAGTTTCTCTTGATAGTTATCAGGCACATTTGCCTAAGAATCTCTTTTGTAGCTTCCAGTCTTTATTCTAGTGGGCTAACACAAGTGTTTATTTTGCATTTAACTGTTGTTTCTTTTTTTTTTAATTGTGGAATTTTTTTTTTATTGTAAACAAATGGGATGCATGTTGTTTCTGTTTGTACATGGCGTAAAGGCATACCATTTGTGTAATCATAAATTTACATAGAGTAATGTTGTTTGATTCATTCTGTTATTTTTTCCCTTCCCCCCACCCCTCCCACCCCTCTTTTCCCTCTATACAGTACTTCCTTCCTCCATACTTGCCCCCCTCCCTAACCCTAACTCTAACCCTAACACTAACCCTTCCCTCCCCCCCATTATGTGTCATCCTCCACTTATTAGCGATATCATTCGTCCTTTGGCTTTTTGAGATTGGCTTATCTCACTTAGCATGATATTCTCCAATTTCATCCATTTGCCTGCAAATGCCATAATTTTATCATTCTTTATGGCTGAGTAATATTCCATTGTATATATATATACCACAGTTTCTTTATCCACTCATCAGTTGAAGGGCATCTAGGTTGGTTCCACAGTCTGGCTATTGTGAATTGAGCAGCTATGAACATTGATGTGGCTGTATCTCTGTAGTATGCTGATTTTAAGTCCTTTGGGTATAGGCCAAGGAGTGGGATACCTGGGTCAAATGGTGGTTCCATTCCAAGTTTTCTAAGGAATCTTCACACTGCTTTCCAGAGTGGCTGCACTAACTTGCAGCCCCACCAGCAATGTATGAGTGTACCTTTTTCCCCACATCCTCATCAACACCTGTTGTTGCTTGTATTCTTGATAATCACCATTCTAATTGGGGTGAGATGGAATCTTAGGATGGTTTTGATTTGCATTTCTCTTATTACTAGAGATGTTGAACATTTTTCCATATGTTTGTTGATTGCTTGTAGATCTTCTTCTGTGAAGTGTCTATTCATTTCCTTAGCCCATTTGTCGACTGGATTATTTGCATTCTTGGTGTAGAGTTCTTTATAGATTCTGGAGATTAGTGCTCTATCTGAAGTATGATTGGCAAAGATATTCTCCCACTCTGTAGGCTCTTTCTTCGCATTGCTGATAGTTTCCTTTGCTGAGAGAAAGCTTTTTAGTTTGAATCTATCCCAGTGGTTGATTCTAGCTTTTATTTCTTGTGCTATGGGAGTCCTGTTGAGGAAGTCTGGTCCTAAGCTGATGTGTTGAAGATCTGGACCTACTTTTTATTCCATAATTTGCAGGGTCTCTGGTCTGATTCCAAGGTCTTTAATCCATTGTGAGTTGAGTTTCGTGCATGGTGAGAGATATGGGTTTAGTTTCATTCTGTTGCATAAGGATTTCCAATTCTCCCAGCACCATTTGTTGAAGAGGCTATCTTTTCTCCATTGATATTTTTGGCCCCTTTGTCTAGTATGAGAAAATTGTATTTATTTGGGTTTGTGTCCGTGTCCTCTATTCTGCACCACTGATCTACCTGTCTATTTTGGTACCAATACCATGCCGTTTTTGTTACTATTGCTTTGTAGTAGAGTTGAAGATCTGGTATTGCAATACCCCCTGTTTCACTCTTCCTGCTAAGGATTGCTTTAGCTATTCTGGGTTTCTTATTCTTCCAGATGAATTTCATAATTGCTTGCTCTATTTCTGTAAGGTACATCATTGCAATTTTAATTGGAATTGCATTGAATCTGTATAGCACTTTTGGTAGTATGGCCATTTTGACAATAATAATTCTTCCTATCCAAGAACATGGGAGATCTTTCCATCTTCTAAGGTTTTCTTTAATTTCTTTCTTTAGTGTACTGTAGTTCACATTGTAGAGGTCTTTCACCTCTTTTGTGAGATTGATTCCCAACTATTTTATTTTTTTTGAGGCTATTGTGAATGGGGTAGTTTTCCTGATTATTCTTTCCAAAGATTCATCACTTATGTATAAAAATGCATTAGATTTATGAGCATTGATCTTATATACTGTTACTTTACTGAATTCACTTATGAGTTCTAAAAGTTTTCTGGTGGAATTTCCTGGTTCCTCTAAGTATATAATCATATCATCAGCAAATAGGGATAGTTTGAGTTCTTCTTTTCCTATTCATATCCCTTTAATTTCTTTGGTCTGTCTAATTGCTCTGGCTAGAGTTTCAAGGACGATATTGAATACAAGTGGTAAAAGAGGGCATCCCTGCCTTGTTCCAGTTTTTAGGGGGAATGCTTTCAGTTTTTCACCATTTAGAATGATATTAGCCATGGGCTTAGCATAGATGGCCTTTACAATGTTAAGAAATGTTCCCACTATCCCTATTTTTTCTAGAGTTTTGAACATGAAGGGATGCTGTATTTTATCAAATGCTTTTTCAGCATTGATTGAAATAATCATGTGATTCTTGACTTTAAGTCGATTGATATGGTGAATTACATTTATTGATTTCCTGATGTTGAACCAACCTTGCATCCCTGGGATGAAACCCACTTGATCATGGTGCACTATCTTTTTAATATGTTTTTGTATGCGATTTGCTAAAATTTTGTTGAGAATTTTTGCGTCGATGTTCATTAAGGATATTGGTCTGAAATTTTCTTTCCTCGATGTGTCTCTGTCTGGTTTAGGTATCAGTGTGATATTGGCTTCAAAGAATGAGTTTGGGAGGGTTCCCTCCTCTTCTATTTTATGGAATACTTTGAGAAGTATTGCAATGAGCTCTTCTTTAAAGGTTTTGTAGAACCCGGCTGAGAACCCATCTGGTCCCGGACTTTTCTTTGTTGGTAGGCTTTTGATGACCTCTTCTATTTCATTACTTGAAATTGGTCTATTTAAATTGTGTATGTCCTCCTCATTCAGTTTAGGCAATTCATATGTCTCTAAAAACCTGCTGATGTCTTCGAAATTTTCTATTTTGTTGGAGTATAGATTTTCAAAATAGCTTCTAATTATGTTTTGTATTTCACTCGTGTCTGTTGTGATATTTCCTTGTTCATTCCGAATTTTAGTGATTTGGGTTTTCTCTCATCTTCTCTTTGTTAGTGTGGCTAAAGGTTTATCAATTTTGTTTATTTTTTCAAAGAACCAACCATTTATTTTATCAATTTTTTTGTATTGTTTCTTTTGTTTCAATTTCCTTGATTTCAGCTCTGAGTTTAACTATTTCCTGTCTTCTACTACTTTTGGTGCTGTTCTGTTCTTCTTTTTCTAGGGCTTTGAGCTGTAGTGTTAGGTTGTTTATTTGTTGAGTTTTACTTCTTTTATTAAATGGGCTCCATGAAATAAATTTCCTCTAAGTACTGCTTTCATAGTGTCCCAGAGATTTTGATATGATGTTTCTTTGTTCTCATTTACCTCTAAGAATTTTTTAATTTCCTTCCTAATATCTTCTGTTATCCATTCATCATATAATAGAATATTGTTCAATCTCCAGGTGTTGGAATAGTTTCTGTGTTTTACTCTTTCATTTATTTCTAACTTCAATCCCTTATGATCTGATAGAATACAAGGTAGTGTCTCTATCTTCTTGTATTTGCTAACATTAGCTTTGTGGCATAATATATGGTCTATTTTAGAGAAGGATCCATGTGCTGCTGAGAAGAAAGTGTATTCGCTCTTGGTTGGATGGTATATTCTATAAATGTCTGTGAAGTCTAAATTATTGATTGTGTTATTGAGATCTATGGTTTCTTTGTTAAATTTTTGTTTGGAGGATCTGTCCAGTGGTGAGAGAGGTGTGTTAAAATCACCTAGTATTATTGTGTTATGGTCTATTTGGTTTCTGAAATTGAGAAAGATTTGTTTGACATACATGGATGAGCCACTGTTTGGGGCATAGATGTTTATGATTGTTATATCTTGCTGATTTATGCTTCCCTTAAGCAGTATGAAATGTCCTTCTTTATCCCTTCTGACTAACTTTGGCTTGAAGTCCACACTATCTGAAATGAGGATGGATACTCCAGCTTTTTTGCTGAGTCCATGTGCATGGTATGTTTTCCCCATCCTTTCACCTTTAGCCTATGGGTATCTTTTTCTATGAGGTGAGTCTCTTGCAGGCAACATATTGTTGGATCTTTCTTTTTAATCCAATCTGCCAATCTATGTCTTTTGATTGATGAATTCAGGCCATTAACATTCAGGGTTATTATTGAGATATGGTTTCGTTTCCTGGTCGTTTGGTTCATTTTAAAAATTTTATTTATTTATTTATTTATTTATTTATTTATTTATTTATTTGACACAACTTGGTTCCTCCTTTATTTGACAATTCCTTTAGGATAATTCCTCCCTTTGCTGATTTGCTTCTTTGTTTTTCATCTCTTCCTCATGGAATATTTTGCTGAGAATGTTCTGTAATGCTGGCTTTCTTTTTGTAAATTCTTTTAGCTTTTGTTTATCATGGAAGGATTTTATTTCATCGTCAAATTTGAAGGTAAGTTTTGCTGGGTATAAGATTCTTGGTTGGTATCCATTTTCTTTCAGGGCTTGAAAAATGTTGTTCCAGGCCCTTCTAGCTTTTAGGGTCTGAATTGAAAAATCTGCTGATATCCGTATTGGTTTCCCCCTGAATGTAATTTGGTTCTTTTCTCTCACGGCCTTTAAAATTCTGTCTTTATTTTGTATGTTAGGTATTTTCATTATAATGTGCCTTGGTGGGGGTCTATTGTAATTTTGTGTATTTGGAGTCCTATAAGCCTCTTGAACTTGATTTTCCATTTCATTCTTCAGATTTGGGAAATTTTCTGATATTATTTCATTGAATAGATTGTTCATTCCTTTGGTTTGTTTCTCTAGGCCTTCCTCAATCCCAATAATTCTTAAATTTGGCCTTTCATGATATCCCATAGTTCTTGTAGATTCTGTTCATGATTTCTTACCATCTTTTCTGTTTGTTCACCTTTGTTTTCAAGGTTAAACATTTTGTCTTCAATGTCTGAGGTTCTGTCTTCCAGGTGTTCTATCCTATTGGATATGCTTTCTATGGAGTTCTTAATTTGGTTTATTGTTTCCTTCATTTCAAGGATTTCTGTTTGGTTTTTTTCAATATCTCTAACTCTTTATTGATATGATCTTTTGCTTCCTGTATTTGCTCTTTTAACTGTTGATTGGTGCGATCATTCAATGCCTGCATTTGCTCTTTCATCTCATTGTTTGCTTCCCTGATCATTTTATTTATGTACATTCTGAACTCCTTTTCTGTCATTTCTTCTGCCATGCTGTCTTTGGGTTTTATTGATGTAACATCTAGATTTGTTTGGAGCATATCCTTCCCTTGTTTTCTCATGTTGTTCAGGTATCAGTGGACCGCTGAGATATTGCAGATTTCCTCTATTGACTTATAATGTCCCTGAACATTTCTATTATATCCCCTCTTAGCCTTCAGTAGGCTGAAGTCTTGGAGGAAGTTGATAGTGCGGTGCTCCAGAAGGAAGCTGCCTCTCTAGGGGTGGGGCCTTCAGGTGGGGTATATTCCCTACTAGTGGGCAGAGGTGTCTCCACTTGTTGACCAATGGTCATCCAAAGGGGAACTAGGCTGCGGGCTGAGGCAAGGCCTTTTTGGGCCTGTGTCTCTGGTTTTACCACCCTTGTGGGAAAAGCTCACCCGGCAGGGAAGACTCACCTGGTGGGGAGGTATTGCTGGTCAGTTACCCTCCTAGAGGTTCCCCTCAGTCTACAACTACTGCCTGGGCTGGGCTGCCTTCCTCTGCAATGTTCCCAGGGGCCTGGCCCTACCTCCTGGGCCTGGGAGTCTCACCCTTCGCAGATGAATCTCCTTAGGCTGCCCCTCCTCGGAGAGTCTGCCCACAGTCTTGGAACCTTTGCTCCGCCCCTAAGCGTGTCTCTGTGCTGCTCTTCCACCAAGAAGACTCCTAGGTCCTGGGACCCTGCTCTGCACCTAATTGCCTGGCTATGCGGCCCCTCCTCTGAGCAGCCACCTGGAGTGGCTCCGAGTCCCAGAAACCTGCCGCACGCCTCTTCCTCCAGACAGCCGCCCGGTGTTCAGGTGCGGTCACTAGGAGTCCAAGCAACTCACTGCAAGCCTCCTCCTCCCGCCAACCCCCCGTAGCCCTGGGCAGTCACTCCAAGTCCAAGTGACCCGCCTGTTCCTCGTCCTCCTCCTCCAGGTAGCCCCCCGGGTGTTCAGGAGCCGTCACTGTGAGTCACTCTGAGTCGCTCTGAGTCCACGTGACCCGCTGCACGCCTCCTCCGGTCAGCCACCCGGAGCTCTTGTGCGGCCACTGGAGCCCAAGCGACCCACCGCGCTCCTCCTCCAGGCAGCCCCCAGGTGTTCAGGAGCGGTTGCTTTAAGTCCAAACAACTCACCACTCGCCTCCTCTGAACAGCTGCCTGGAGCTCCATCGCAGTCACTGTGAGACCAAACGACCCATCGCGCTCCTCCTCCTCCTCCTCCTCCTACTCATCCGGGCAGGCCCCATTGTTCAGGAAAGGTTGCTTTGAGTCCAAACAGCTCGCCATGCAGCTCCTCCTCCGGCAAACGCCCGTAGCTCTGGTATAGTCACTCCGAATCCAAGCAGCCACGCTTCTCCTCCTCCTCCTGCGGGCAGACCCCGGCGTTCAGGAATGGTCGCTCCGAGTCCAAACAGCTCGCCGAGCAGCTCCTCCTCTGGCCACTACCTGTAGCTCTGGCGCAGTCGCTCCAAGTCCAAGCGCCTCGCCGCACTGCTCCTCCTCCTCCTCCTCCGCACAGGCCCCGGTGTTCAGAAGTGGTCACTGAGTCCAAACAGCTCTCCTCGCAGCCCCTCCTCTGGGCCACCGCCCGGAGCCCCAGTGGTTGCTCCGAGTCCCAGCGCTGTGCTGAGCGGCCTCCTCTACGACGCTCCCAGTTGTCCGAGTTCACTGCTCCAGCGGGGGGAGGGGTGTCTCGTCGGGCAGCTCTACTTCACAAAGTTCCCTGCGTTCCAGGACTACCGCCCCATCCGGGACACCTCTCCAATGGGAGAGACTCATCCGGCTGCTTTGAGTTGGTCCCAAGTCTCTCAATTTCTCCTCTTTTGAATCCTGAGTCCCAGAGCAACATGAAATGCAGCCACCCTCTAGTCCGCCATCTTGAAACCTCCTCTCCTATTGTTTCTTTTAAATGCCCAAGAATGACTATATTTTGGTTTTAACCATTTCGCTAGGTGTCTAAGATCAAGCTGGTCAAATTGATCTGTTCCTGTCTTGTTAAAGAGTCAGCTGATTTCCCGCAGGGGTCACTCATGGGGAACTTGAGAGCAACTTCTTAGCTCCATTAGTGTTGTCCATTAGGTAGGGTGTCCTCAATGAGGTAGCTTCCCTTGGAGTCATCAGGGATGTCTCCCTTTTCCAATGACCCTCCTCTGTAGCTGGATTGGCTTTTCATCCTCCAGTGGTCTCATCAGTCTCCATGTGTGGGAGGTTGTGTGGCCCAGAGTTGCAAAGCTCCTTTTAAGAGGTTTACATATCTTGATTCCTGAGTCTATATGAACATAAGTTAACACAATTTAACATTATATCTAAAACATGAATTAAAGAAAGGCTGAGAGAGCTTTTAAATTTCCTTTTTGTGGCAAAGTGGCAAAATGCTTTCATGTTTCACCATATTCACCTTTAAACCAATCAGGCTCTCACTAACTTTTAGAAACACATTTACATTTAAATTTTTTTATCCCAGTGTAAAAAGTAACAAGTTTTATATATACCCTATTGATGACGGGTCCTATAATAGTCCTGCTGAAAAAAAGTTGACCACCTAGAGACTTGTGAGTTAATTTTAAGGACATTTTGCTTTTATTAGTTTACCCAATTTAAATTGAACCTTTTTAAATCACATGAATTAAAAGTATTTGGATCCATATTTTTTATTTTAATTTTATGTGCGCTTCTATTTAGTTGCATACAGACAGACAACACATAATACAAAAGCAAAGACCTTGTAACATTTATCTCCATTGCAATGTAACAGATGTTCAAAAATATCCAACTCTAGAGTTGGATAAAAAGAACTGATAAAAAAAATCATTAAATTAGGTATGTAGGATCAAAATTGTGAGCTCAAAAAATATAGCATTTAAGAAAAACAAGAGTCCTAGAAGAATGATAATGGCCATTAATTATAGCACGAGAGAGTGAGAAAGAGAAGGGCAGAGAGGAGTGAGAGTGTTCTGTGTTGCAGCCCAGGAGAAATTTAAAATGGACACTTTTTTTTCTTAGGTTGGTCCCTCGCTGAGCCAGCTGCAGTCTACATTCCAATGTAGGCTTCAGCAAGGCTAGGCAGGGGGAATTGCCTAGGGCTTTTAAACTTTTTTCCTGGTTGGGAATCAGGTCAGGTTTGGATGCAGAAAATTATGAAATATTATCTTCTGCTACTTTTGAGGGATGGGGCTGCTTTATCGTACTCCTTACTGTGACATACCACTGACTGTTGGGCTGGTTAGGGTTACTTCCTCCACACCAGCCACCTCCCATGGGGGGCTAGAATATGTATGCGGGACCTCGTGGCAGGAGGACCGGGTGGGCTGGGCAGGAGAATGGAAGCAGAAACAGAACGGGGCAAAGGAGATGGAGAAGCAGTGGCCGGAGGGGCCTCTGCAGCAGCAGATGGGTATGGGGGTAGTTTGTTAGCTGAGTCGAAGTTGGAGAAGGAGGGGGCATTAAGAGGAAGAAGAAGCCAAAAGGAGGTGTTTGAGTTTGCAGGAAGAGCAAAGAAGTGCAAGAAAGAAAAGACTTGAAGATAAGGACTCCCTTTCCATCTGCCCGCTTGCTCACAGAAGCTGTGTGCTATTATGTGGCCATTTTGGATTGATTACCTAGGCCAGTGGTCAGGTAAAGGGGTTTAAGATTTTTTAGTAGACACCCCAGGGGTGAATCTGCCAGAATGGAGGACCCAGATCCCATGGTGGAGACTGATACAGCCGAGTCAGTGTCCAGGGTGTCCCGAGGTCAGAGTAGTTGGCTGGAGACAAGAAGGCAGCACAGTGATGGGGTCGTCACACAAGCATCAATGTGGGCCAGGCAAAAGCCAAGAAAGAGAGTTGAGGACCTGATGTCAGGATTTTCAAGAACGAGAGTGAGCGTGAAGAGGAGCCTCAACCCTGAGAGAGAATCTCCACCATAAAGATCAGGGCCCCACGGTCAGATAAGGTCAACTAAGGGGGCCAGCTGTAACTGCAAAAGTCATGGATGGGGGAGCCCCCATTCCTCAACCACCTCGAGGGTACCGGACCACCAATGGTCACATCTCAGGTCAGCAGAGGAGTGTTTAAGCTGACCTAGGGGAAAACTCACCAATCTGAAGGCTAGTGGTGGATGTGGAGAGCTCCAGGTGAATGGAAGGTGAGACCAGTGTCTGGGGGTCTGGGGCGATGGATGGGATTCCACTCACCTAAGCAGCAGGAGAAGAGCCCATCCTCTCACGGCACCAGTGTAAGCACCCAGAAACCACTGCGGACACGGGAACTCACATAAGAGAGTTTATTAAGCAAACAGGCAGAGCGTCTCCCTGCAGGGTAAGAGAGTAAATGAGAGGAAAAGAGAGAGAGAGCATGTGTGCAAGAGAGGGAGTGAAAGCCAGGAGGAGAGAGCATGAAAGCAAGGAGAGAGAGAGAGAGAGAGAGAAAATGGCAGGAGAGCTATTCTTAAGTAGTGGAATTTTGCGGGCTAACAAGGACCAATAACAGACAAGAATACTTGCAGGCTGACTGATGAACCAATCGTTAACTAGGATGTTCACAGACTGACAAGCTAGGTTGTAAGTTGGGAGGCAGAGAAATGGCTGCAGTGTAAAGGGCGGGGGAGCAGCTTTATATTATATTATAAATAGAATGTAATTTGACATATCGTACATACATGGAGTATAACCTCCCATTTCTGTGGTTGTACATGATGTAGAGTTACACTGGTTGTGTATTCATATAAAAACATAAGAAATTTATGTCTGATTCATTCTATTGTCTTTCCCATTCCCATCCCCATACCCTTCCCTTTATTCCTCTTTGTCTAGTCCAGTGAACTTCTATTCTTCTCTTGCCTTCTGCTAATTGTAAGTTAGCATCCACATATCAGAGAGAATATTTGGCTTTTGGTTTTTGGGGATTGACTTATTTCACTTAGCATGATAGTCTCCAATTCCATTCACTTACTGGCAAATGCCATAATTTTATTCTTCTTTCAGGCTGAGTAATATTCCTCTGTATATATGTACCACATTTTCTTTATTCATTCATCTGTTGAAGGGCACCTAGGTTGGTTTTATATCTTAGCTATTGTGAATTGAGCTGCTATAAACATTGATGTGACCGTGTCACTATAGTATGCTGATTTTAACTCCTTTGGGTTTATGCTGAGGAGTGGGGTAACTGGGTCAAATGATGTTTTCATAGAAGTCACTATATTGCTTTCCAGAGTGGTTGCACAGTTTGCACTCCCTGATAGCAATGTATGAGTGAACCTTTCTCCCACATCCTTGCCAACATTTATTGTTGCTTGTATTCTTGATAATTGCCATTCTGACTCCATCACAGCCCTTTTTATTTTTTACTTTGAGACAGGGTCTCATTAACTTTCTTAGGACCTTACTAAGTTGCTGAGACTGACTTTGAACTTGCAATCTCCTGCCTCAGCCTCCCTAGCTGCTGGGATGATCGGTAAGAACCACCACACCTGATTGCTCTGTATTTTTATGTTAATTTAGTGTTTTCTTTTCTCTTGACAGTTTGTTCCATGTAAGCAATAATAAGTTAGTTGCCTCAATTAAGGTTCTGGCAAGAGGAGAGCAGAATTATTGTAATTGCAGGTAATAGAGAGGTTTAGAATTGTGGAGAGATGGCACAGATGAACAAATATTCAACAATAACAAGAGGTCAGTTTAAAATTAATAATAGTAGGTATTTAGTATGTATTACACATCATACAAAACCTTCACCAGTATTTTCTCATTTAATCCTCCCCCAAATTTGTGATGTAGGTGCCATTATTCTCATCTCAGATGAAGAGACTGAGGTTCAGAGTGGTAAAATTACTAGCTCAAACTCATAAATTAGATATCTTGGGACCAGAACAAGCAATCTGACTCCAGGATCCTGGGCTCTTAACTTCTCTCTGTACAAACTCCATGAATGCTCTCTCTGCTCCTGAAGTAGTAGGTGCTCAAAAAATATTAGCTGACTAAATAAATACTACATCTGCCTCAGTCCAGGTCAGAGGCAGATGGCTATATGTTTTATAAACTGAAAAGATCTGAAAGCTCTTGCAAGATTCTCAGAATATTTTGGCCAAACTTAGAACTTTTTGGATAATTGTCAAATTATTGTCAAGCATCCCTTCTTTGTTCTAGCAGGATGAAAATATTATTAAAAGTGGTGCCACACACCTGTAATCCCAGCGAATCAGGAGACTGAGACAGGAGGATCCCAAGGTCAGCCTCAGCAACTTAGTGAGGCCCTAAAGAGCTTAGCAAGATCCTATTCCAAAGTAAAAAATACAAGGGGCTGGGGATGTGACTCAGGGGTAAATTGCCTGTTGGTTAAGTCACACCCCCAAAGAAAGTGGTGATTATATTTATCACAGAGTTATTTAAGACTGAAATAAAGTAATTACTGGATGTCTAATGAAAGGGGTTTGTCAAATATGTTATGAAATGTATATGATAGTATATGCTACAGGCTTAAAAAATCAAATTGCTGGGGTTGAGACTACAGCTCTGTGGTAGAATGCTTGCCTTGAATGTTTGAGGTTCTGGTTTCAATCCTAAACACTGCAAGAAAACAGAACAAAATAAAGTTGAGTTGTACAGAGAACCTAATATTCCATGTTTTAGGCATGTAATGAATTTTATGTTCTTTTCCTGTTTAAAAAAAAAAAAATCAGCTGACCACGATGAGCCACATCCCAGTTACTTGGGAGGCTGAGACAGGAGGATCACTTGCACTCACAAAATCAGGACTAGGGCAACAGAGTTTAAAAAAATAAAAATCAAGTTATAAGAATATCACTTGACATAAAAACACACTCCTACGGGTTTTTGGTTTTGTTTTATTTATTTTTTGGAGTGCTAGGGATTCAACCTTGTGCCTTGTGCATGCTAGGCAAGAATTTTACCACTGAACTACCCCCCTCGGCCCCAAAAGCACATTCTTTTTTTGGACCTTGAAGCCATAGGCCTGTTTACCACTGAGCTACATTCCCAGCCCTCTTTATTTTTTATGAGTCAGGATCTCACTAGTTTGCTAAGGGACTCCCTAAATTGCTGAGTCTGGCCTAGAACTCACAATCCTCTTGACTCAGCCTTCTAAGTAACTGGGATTACAGGCATGAGCCACTATGCCTGGCTTTTTTGTTGTTGTTGTAGTAGGGGTTGAACACCCAGGTGCCCTTTACCACTGAGCTCCATACCCTAACCCATTTTATTCTTTATTTTGAAACAGGATCTTGCCAAGTTGCTGAGGTTGGTCTCAAACTTGTGATCCTCCTGCCTCAGCCTCGCAAGGCGCTAGGATTACAGAGACATCAATCACTATGTGCCACGTGCAACACATGAACCACTGAGTCCAGCTCCAAAACACATTTTTGATATACTGTCTAGTGGAAAAAGCAGTTACAAAATAATATGTAGACCATTACCAATAATGGGCATATATTTATGCATGCAAGCGTGCCACACTGTGTAGTATCTTGGTTAAGTTGCAACATCTTAATTGTAACATAAGCTTCAGAATTTGATTTTAAAATTTTAACTGATTTTAAAAATTACATTACTATTTTTTCCTGATTGTAAAATATATGGTTATTATAGAAAGTTTGAAAAATATTTTTAATTTTTTTTTTTTTTTTTTTTTTTTGCGGTGCTGGGGATTGAACCCAGGGCCTTGTGCTTGGAAGGCAAGTACTCTACCAACTGAGTTATATCCCCAGTCCATGAAAAAATATTTTTAAATCACAATGAAAACTAAAACCATCTCTACCCTTGCCGCACAGAAATAATGACTATTTCCCCAGTGTTGTGTGAGTTTATTATTATTGCTATTATTAGTTTTGTTATTTTGGAGCATTCGCCCACTTTCTCTCATCCTATCTTTCAAGATGCACAGGCAGAGGCAAACCCAGGGTAGACATTGCTGGATCTCTTCCAGTCCAAATGCACAACTGGGATATGCAAGAGGACCCCAGGCTGTGCCTCCCAGGGCTCAATATCGCCACTGCTGAAGTAAGCAGTTTGTGAAAACTCAGATTTGTTTTGCCCTCATTTATCAGCCAAATGATTAACCAGACTAACCAGAATATAAAGTGAAAATTGAAAATATTAAAATATAGAGAAGAGAGAATTCTTCCGATTCTCAAATCACCTCTGTCTTGACCCTTGACCTCACTAGGTCCCCTAAACATAAACCACCTTCTTTAAATTCTTATCTTCCCCCTCACGCCTCATCTCTCATCTTCCTCACATGCCTCCTCTCAGGCTCTCCCCCCACCTCCCATTCCTAGCCCTGGCTTTAAGCACTGACCTCCATAAGGAGAGGCCCAATTCCACACCAGTGGGCACCAGCTCTGACCTCTCAGACCTCTCAGGTCCTGGGAAAGGGAGTCTGAATCTGAGCCTCCCAGGGAGAGTGGGAAGTGGCAGTGAGATGCCCCCACAGGACCTGCTCCCAGGCTGGCCTTATCCCTGCTCCAGGGGTTGGGGCTTCCTGCCCGGAAGCACTAGGCCTGGACACAAAGAGGGTTATCAGTCACCATCAGGGGATTAGGACCATGGGAGCCCTCCACTTAGCCGTCAGATTTCCAGGCCTTTCCTGTGTGAAACTTTACTTCCGTGGAAGCCCTTGTTTTGGTGTTTTCCAAGAGGGAAGCCTGTCCCCCAGCTTCCTCCCTGTCTTTCACCTTGGGTCAGCTACTTTTCACTTCCCTCCTTCCCTTCTTTGGGTCTAAGTCAACTTAACCCACTGTGTCCCATTATCCTATATAAATTGAAAATTTGGGACTTAATGGGTTAAATTGGTAACAGTAAGAGCATAGATAAGAAAAGTGTTTCCACTCTTTCTAGATCCTTTCTCTTTTTTAGTTGTAGGCAAAATATAAATTAATTTAATTGGTTTCTATGATAAAAAATACTCTTATTGGCCAAGCAAATTAATAAATCATACCTGCATTGAGGTTTGTGTTATTAATGTAATAGTTGACTTGTTTATGTTATTAATGTAACAGTTGACTTCTTTACCACCCCTTAATAGAGGGACTTGCCATATCAAAAAGCAAAAGTATTTAAAAAAAAAAAAAAAACCTAGTAGTTTACTTATAAGAAAAAATTTTACAAAAAAGCATAAATCATCAGGTTGTAAGTCCTAAAAATAAAACAGCAGAATTGCTTTTAAAACTTATGTTGTATAATAAGAGCTATCATTTACTGGGTGTATATTCTATGTATCAAGTGGCATTACTTATATTCGCTCATGCAGTTCTAAGGATCATCTACTTTATCCATTATAAAACTGACCCTCAGAGAAGTTGAATAACTCACTGAGGTCACCCTGTTATGTAAATGCCAGAACTGGGTTTTGAGCCTAGCCTGTGTGACCACAATGTCTTCAGACCTTCGTATCTGACACCACCCGCCTTGATGAATAATCCCTAATATTACCATATTATGAGTTGTGGCTTTACATTTGAAAACTTTTCTCCCTCCCACTCATGCTAACCCCAACTACAGCTTCTCAAAACTCACCACTATGGTCCCAGGACTTCAGGAACTCTAAACTCAGAAAAGCTAATGGTATTTGTTTTTATGGGGCCCCTTGTCATTCAAAAGAAGAGCTAAACTAAACCACAAAGAATGTGTCCACAAGCTAAACAAAGTTATGATTTTTCTGATGTATATATGGTAATATATGATATAAGATATTTCCTGAGCAATTTAGGGGGTATTCCTGCCTTCCTGGACCTTAAGCACACACTTATCTGCCTACTGGCTGCTTCCCAAGTTGGATATGGAAAGAGAAAAAACAGGGAAAAAAGAAAAGGAAGGAGGAGGAGGAAGAAAAGAGCATCAGCTCAGAAATGGAGATGAGTATTAAACCTGCTTTTCCCTCCTTGCAATCCTGTGATTTGTGATTTCTGTGCAGGGTTCACTCTGTCCTCCCTTTCAAGAGGGCCAGCTCCCAGCGAGGGGCAGTGGGGGTGTGCATAACCCTGACTCAGGGCATGAGGCCTGCTCTGACTCAGTGGGTCGAGTGGGCCAGACCTGCACCTCCCTGTTTACACTCAGATTCCACCGGGACCCATCTTCTAGTGACTCAGATTAGCTCTTGCTGCCCTGCAAAGCTTGAGGGATGTCACTGCCTGCTCTGGGTAAACACCCCAACAGTCAATTTAAATTATTTAATTAATTTTTATGACATCCAATCAGTTTGCCCAAGGGGCAGATCTCTGAGATCATGATGACAGATGTGGCTGTGGCTCCTCAGATCTCTGCAGTTGCTGTGTTTTCCACAGGACCTCTGTCACATGCAGGGACACTGACTATGTATTGAGAAGCTCTATCCAGAATGTGGTCAGTGTAAGAACACGTGAGGGAAGATGGCTGGCCTTTTCCAGGGAAGGACAGTGGCTGTGCAGTCAGAGAAGACACCCTGCCATATTCCTTGGTCCAGGTGACCTCATGCAGGTGGTAACTTGTATCCTCCATCCAAAACAGGCAATGCAGGTCCCTTTAGGGAGCTGTAAGAGCCTTAGGGGTCTTGGAGGTTTATCTACGAAGGGTCCTGAGATTTCCCAGTTGGTTCTGAGTTTAGGTTGGGGAGTCTCCTAAGGCCTCCGATAATAGGTTCAGGGTTTTATGAAGTTCATGGTGTGAGTCTTGGGGTGATTTTCTATGCACTGGGAAGGTGCTGCTATCCAGCAAGTCCTTAGACATCTTATAATGTGGGCAAGGAAACAGTCCAGTGCTGAACTCTGATTCTGCTGCATTCAAGTAAATAGTTTCAATCAAACCAGGTAAAGGAAGTTGGGCTTTCTTTGCTGAGATTGCTCCATCGGCCAGGAACAAAAAGTTTGGACTCACTCAGGTCCAGGGCCTCAGCATGACTGGGAAGAAACACGTGTGGAAAGGGCAGGTAGACAGCCACTGAGAACATTATATCTCAGCCTCCTCCTGGGTTGCTCCCACTCTGATCTCCTCACACTCAGTCAGCCCAACACCAACTTCCCTTGCCTGGGGTGAGAGTGGGAGTACTGTCTCTAGGTCAGAGACTCTTCCTGCCCACTGGCTCATACTATCAGATGTTTTCTCTGTACTCTTGATTCTATTTCATTAATTTGTGTCTATCTTTATGCCAGTAAAATGCTGTCTTAATAACTGTATATCTGCAGCATTTAGAAATCAGGAAATGAGAGTACTCCAACTTTGTTCTTTTTCACATTTTTGGCTATTCTTGGTTCCTTTGCATGTTTCTATCAATTTTAAGAAACATCAATTTCTGCAAAAACAAAAAAAAGCTAAGATTTTAACAAGGATTTTGTTGTATCTGTAGATTAATTTGGAGAATATTGCCATCTTAATAATATTAAGTCTTTTATCCCATGAATATGGACTATCTTTACATTATTTAGGTATTGAATTTATTTCAGCAACATTTATGATTTTCATTGTATATATTGTACTTCTATTAAATTTAGATCTATTTATTATGTTTGATGCTATCATAAATAGAATTGCTTTCTTTGTTTCTTTCTTTTTTTTTTTTGGATAGTTCATTGCTAGTATATGGAAATACAACTGATATTTGAATATTGATCTTATATCCTGTAACCTTGTAGAGCTTCTAATAATTAGTGGGCTCCTTAGGATTTTCTATATACAAGATCATTTCATCTGCAGATAGCAATAGTTTTACTTCTATCCAATTTGAATGTCTTCTATACCTTTCACTTGCCTAATTGCAGTACAATATG
Source organism: Sciurus vulgaris (assembly GCF_902686455.1). NCBI lineage: Eukaryota > Metazoa > Chordata > Mammalia > Rodentia > Sciuridae > Sciurus > Sciurus vulgaris. The sequence continues at coordinate 79,355,226 of NC_136461.1, read as the reverse complement.
GGTATAAGTGACAAGAACAGATATTTTGTTACTGATCGTGGGGAAACATTCAGTCTTTCATTGAAAGTATGTTAGCTATGAGTTTTTTATGGCTACCCCTTGAGTAAGTTACTTTCTATTTCTAGGTTATTGAATGTTTTTATCATGAATGGGTATAGGATTTTGTTAAGTGCTTTTTGTGAATCCTTTGAAGTAGTAATTTGGTTTTTGTCCTTATTTTTTGATATGGTGTATTATATTAATTGACTATGACGTTAAACCAATTTTTGACTTTTCTGGGATAAACTCCACTTGGTCATGGTGTAAAATCCTCTTCATATGTTGCTGAATTTGGTCTGTTAGTATTGTATTGAGGACTTTTGCATTTATATTCCATAAGAGATATTGTATATTATTTTCTTTGTGATATCTTTGGTTTGGTATCAGGGTTAATACCAGCTTCACAGAATATATTGGATGGGTATTCCCTCCTATCTTTTAAAAGAGCTTCTGAAAGGCTAGTTTTAACTACTCTTTAAATGATTGATAGAATCTCCTGTGTAGTCATCTGATCTTAGGCATTTCTTTAGGAAAAGTTTTTATTCATTTAGTCTCTTTATTTTTTCTCAATCCATTTAGATTTTCTACTTCCTGAGATGGTTTTTGTAGTCTATATCTTTCTAGAGATCGTCCATTTTATTTGGCTTGTCTAATTTGTTGACATACAGTTGTTGATAGTGTTCCCTTACATTCCATTTTTTTTCTCTAAGATTAATGAAGTCCCTCTTTCATTCCTGACTTTAGATATAATTGCATTCAAATGCAAAGATAGTATGGGACTATAAAGACTTAAAAGTTTTATTCAAGAAGACAGTATCTGTGGAAATTAGTATGATTTTGTATGCATACAGTTTGACTTGACTGCAGCCATCTTGAGCCATAACTGCCATGATTGCCCCTGAGTAATCTGGATTTTTCTTGCATAGTTTCCCAGAAAACCACAAATACATAAAACCATTAGAGTCACATTGCTGCTTTACATTCAAATACTGGATTCAGAGATGCACCTGACTCTTCACTATGATATTAAGATAAACTAGCATTAAAAAAAAAAAAAAAGATAAACCAGGTACATTGCAGCCAAGATGAAGTCACTTATGTCCTAACCCTTAAACACTTTCCTTTCTGACCCCAATTGTGGGGTTCCAACTGGTCTTGGTGCTGCCTAGGGCCATGCTTCCATCTGTAAATCACCTAAGAAATTGGACTTATACTGTTTGCCTTTTTTTCTTCTGTCTATGGCACTTTGGTGTTAGTCCCCTTAAACTAGGACTGGATTGTCCCAGAAGAGATTTCAAAGGGAATTCTGTAAACAATAGAGTCAATAAAATCTATTGGGTGTGTGTGTGGGGGGGGGGGGTACTGAGAACTGAATCAGATGCACTTTACCACTGAGCTACATCCATAGCCCTTTCTATTTTCTCTTTTGAGACAGGATCTTGCTAAATTGCTAAGGCTGAGATCGAATTTGTAATCCTCCTGCCTCAGCCTCTGGAATTGCTGGGATTACAGGTGTGCACCCCTGCACCTAGCAAGAGCCAATAGAATCTTAATGCAAGTTTGTTCCAGCAGTGTTGGCTTCAGCTCCTAAGAACTATCTCAAAGAACTGGAAAGTCAGGGAGTGCATCTCTGTGTGTTGGGATTGCACCATTGGTCTAATAACATTATCAGGAAAGGCATGACTCAGTACATAGAGCAATTCAGAGTTATTTGACAGCATATGGAAATATTTAATGGGCAAAAATAGTTTTAAAAGGAGGTTAAAGTTGTCATGAATTAACCACCCTTACTCATTTTCATGATAAAATCAAGAAGGGCAGAATTTACTCACTCGTGATTGCTTGCTTAAATTGTTTTCGGAACGGCAGTTTAGAAGAAAAGGGGAAATCACAAGACTTCTCAATTCATACAATGCATGTAGTGCAAGTAAATTTATTAGTTATTATATGTTTTGCTGGGGGATTAATAAGTCATTATTTGGGAATGAACTAGAATATTTAGGAGAATAGAAATGCAGGTATAAGGATTGTTACTGATTTGGGGATATACTAGTGCATTCAGACTATAACTAGTTGAGGGAGGTTGAATTATTTCCCATTTTTCTTACAATGGTACAAGTGAACATTATTTAATATGGGAAAATTAAATCCTAAATCAGATTTTTTTTTAACTATGGGAAAACCAAATCCTAAATGAGACATGTCATATTGAGCCTTAATACAATACTAAAAATAAAATGCTTGTCCCACAAGGGCAGGGACTTAGGTCTTCTATTTCATAAATGCATCCAAAGCATAGTGTTTTAAACCATGTAGGCATCCCATAAAAACTTTTGCATAAGTGAATGATTAATAGTAGCTGCCTGTCACTAGTTTCCAATATAAATAATAATAATGGAAATCTCCTTTTCTTTGAGGAGGTATCACAGTTCAAGGGCAAAATACCTCTCTCAGCAACTTCCAAAACGCAACTCTAAAACTCTCCTAAAGGATTAGTCCCTCGAGTGATGAAGCACCCCGATTCCAGGTTCTGAAAACTCAGCCTGTCGGAAATATCACAGTCCTAAAATGATCACATTTTAAAAACACTGTTGTTATAAGAATTTTCTTTGATTTAAATGCTGTTTCTCTTGGAAAAGGCTTGTTTTTCTAAGCAAGTTAGGTCATTGAACTGGGAATACCGGGAAAAAGAAAAATTAAAGACGACATTTTAAAAACAGAAACTATGGTTACTTTTTTTGTATAGGGATTTCTGAGACCTTATGTGTAATTTTGCCAATAACTGCTTTCTTATTCAAAACTAGATTGAAAATACAACTTGATATCAAGGGGTTTATTGTTTGTTTGATTTCTGCAGTGCTGGGGATAGAACCCAGAGCCTCACACATGCCAGGCAAGTGCTCTAGCACTGAGCCACATCCCCAGACCCAATGTCAAGAATTCCAATAGGACTATTTAATCATATCTTTCTCACGGAGTTGTTAATGAGGAGTGAATGTTCTAATGAATGTGAAGTACCTGAATATATGACAACCATTAATGTAACGAGTTTATTATTCCTGTGGGAAGATCCTTTCCTTATTTAACATTCTGATATTTTGTTCACTGTTGTTCTTCTAGAAGTAACTGGAAACTGGGTGATAGATTTCATTATTCTATTCTTTCTACTTTTATATATTGAAAATTCCATAATTAAAACATTTATTTTTTAATCATAGCCTTTATACAATTAAGCTTATGAATAATTAAGGTAAAAAGCAAGTGTTATCAAGAGTTGCTATTAGGTAGGGTTCTGGGTGGCCATGATAAGCCATAGACATTCCAAATTTATGAGGGAACCAGGTGCATGCCTGTAATCATAGCTACTCTGGAGGGCAAGGCAGGAAGAAGAGTGTAAGTTTGAGGGCAGCCTGAGCAACATACTGAGACAAATGTCTCAAAATAAAATAAAAAGGTCTGGGTATGTAGCTCAGTGGTAGAGCACCCCTGGGTTCAATCCTCATTATGGTGAAAAAAAAATTGTAGCTGGGCATGGTGGTGCACACCTGTAATCCCAGCAACTCAGGAGGCTGAGGCAGAAGGATCATATGTTCAAGGTCAGCCTCAGTCACTTAGTGAGACCCTTTCTCAAAATAAAAATAAAAAGTGTTGGCGATGTGGCTCAGTGGGTAAGCACCTCTGGGTTCAATACCCAGTAACCAAAACACAACACAACACACACACACAACAACAACAACAACAACAAAACTTGAGGGATGTGAAAGTATGGATAAGCAAAAAGAACTTGTCAGTTTAGGGAGGAGAATGGAGTAATAATTCAGACAGAGAGTTATATTCCTAGAGAGAGAGAGAGGTCTCTGCTCCTCCTAGATTTCTAGTTACTGGTTCCTTTACCCAGGAGACGCAGTCATGCTGTGATTCCTGTCCTTGGATTCCACTATGCCATTCTTGATCTCATATTTATCTTTTAAAATGTTCTGCTTTTCTTGAGCTAGCTTTATCAAGCCTCCGTTCCTCTACATCAAAACATGTGTGCTCAAAATAAATGATTATCTGTATTTGTTACAGCCAGAATCTGCCCAAGTGGAGCAGCGCGACTGATCGTGGAGTCAAATGCTCAGCATCCTGTGGAGAAGGAGATTCTTGCAGGGAACCAGAATGCCAGGTGATCAAAGCCAATTCAATCCACCCTCCAGGTACAAATGTACCAGGACAAAATTAAAAGCTGTTTTCCTAAGAGGTTTTCAACAGCAGAACTAATAGGCAGTTTGCCATGGTAGTTTACTGGGAACCACATTGATCTAAGAAGTAAAAATGACCACTGGACTATCAAGTTGACCTATAGATTGTGTGTGGACCAGGCTTCTTGCCTGAGGGATCTTACATTTTGAGTAAAACAAATGCAAGGTAATCTTCCATTTGGATAAAGATGAAAGACTTGGATGACTACTCCTTTGCCCTTCATTTACCACAAAGAATAAAAGTTTTCTAGGCAGGAAAAAAATTAAGCTAGGAAAGAAGCCAGGAAAAAGGATTCCAGAGGGGTGTGTTAAGAAACTAGTTCTTGAAGAAAGCTAGTTTAGAGTAGGAATGGCCCTCTGTGCTCCTTTTGGGAAAGTGAGGTGGGGCCAGGTACCTTCTGGGTCAAGAAAGGTCACAAAGAAAGGAAGAGACAGACAAAAGTGAACACAAGTTTCCATAAGTTTAAAGAAGAGAATAACAACCATGTCCCACCATGCAGAAAGAATCACTATAAAAATTTAGTTTTTTTCCTATGCATTTGCATATCTGAGATAATAATATACACTAATTTTTTAAAGTGCCATTTAATTCAGGAACATTCAGAACTTGCATAATTTAGAAAAAAAAAAGGCATTTAATCATATATAATTTCTGTCCCTGGATGATTTACTGTCTTTCATCATTAAAAAAATTCCAATGAGTTAGGTCATTTATCATGAGGCCTAAAGATGCATAAAAACCATTTCTCAAGTTCTTTAGCAATGAAAAAGTTCATTATATCATTCTACGCAATACTGCTTTTGTGAAGAGGGAGAGAAAAGACCCTTTGTTTAGTAATTTTCTTGGCATGGGGTCTTCGCCTTGTAATAAGCTTAGCCATTGTTAGAAAAATCTGGACAAGAACAGCACCACTTATTGTTATAAGTGATCATCAAATAAGGCAAGAGATTCCATATGAACTGTAGGTTAAAGGATATGGCTCCAGAAATGTCCCTTGGCACCAAGAGAGAAGTGGAAACAACAGGAAAAGAGCTAACACTGTAGGGCTTTGTCACTTAGGATGGTTTTAGCTGTGTGTGACAGAAAATTTGGGCCATTTGTATTAAGTAATAAGTATACCTAGAGTTGCAGACCCAAGTTTGATTAATTTAGCTAATCACAGTGTCAGAAAGGACCCAGGATCTTTAAATCTCTGGCTTTGCCATCCTACATGTATTGATATGGTTCTCAGGCTAGTGACCTTCATTGCTGTGTGATAATTGCAGCCATTCCGAGACATGGCAGTGACAAGAGAAGATGAGCCTGTCTCCTGCTGTCTGTATTTATACAAGTTTTTCTGTAGCCCCTAGACTTACCTTCCAGGGTTAAGTCACATGTCCATACCTAAACCAATCTCAGACCAGGGATAGACCCATCACAGTTCATACCATGTCTGGGTAAGAGGCTAGATTCCTTTGAAGCTCATGGCTATGTAAGGAGATAGATATGGACAAAATCGGGATGATGTTGGAAGGGAGGAGAGATGTTAGATAGCAGTCAACAACGTTTTTCACAAGAGCTAAGCTAGCTTTCTGAGCAGCACAATGTTCCAGACAACACACACTATCTATTGAATTCCAGAATATGGTTCCAAATTGTATAAGGGAAGTCCTGCTCCTTTATGGGTATGGGTGTGTGTGTACATGTATGTGTTTTTTTGATTCTGTAATCAGCTGGTCAATGTATTCTTCAAATGTTTTTAAGAAGAGATCGTGGACCAATCCATTCCCTGAGGGTTTGCCGACCTGAGCATGACTCTTTGTTGTCTTGATTAACCAGTGACAACATGGTTAGATTCACAATCCTTTCCATCCATATAGTAGCCATGATGGCTACAGAGAAGTCAGAGGTTACTACTTTCTGCAACTTTATAAGTTATTACTCTTTTTAAAATCTGAGTTCCAGAAGGATTCTTTTATTTGTTCTTTCAATTTAAGAAAGGTACTCAGGATGAATGCAAATATAGGTCATTTTCTTTAAATTTACCTAGAAAATACTGAGTAGCCTGGCTACTCCAATCCTTTTTATCACAAGAAAGCAACTTATAATGACGCCTTCAATTTGTTTCAGCTCTTCTTCTTCTTTTATTTTTTAGCTAGAAATTTCTTAGTGAATGAACTTCTTAGAACTACATATAAATGTTCAGAGGTAGGAAAATCACTAATATAGTGTCTTTTAATTTAAATGTTGAAAAGAACTTTGTAAGTGTAGAAGAAAAAATAATTTTTACATATGTTCTGTAGTTCACTAAATTCCCTCGTTTTTGGCACTGACTCTTGACTAAAACAATCAAAATGATGGAGAACTGTTTTCTCAGATTCAGGTTGACTTCACTTCCGATTTTCTTTAGAAGATTTAATGGTTATTTTTATTTGCCATTTTATTCTAAGAGACTTTCCCACTTCTTGTTTTGCTTTCAAACACTTCAAGTTCAGATGTTTTACTAACTAACTGCTCAATCTGAGAATGAGAAATTGAAAGATCTGGACTTTCTTTACACCTCATAATTTCATCTTCCTCACAACTAAATTTGGTTCTCCAACTTTAGAAACTCCAGGGCTTTTTTCCTGCTCTTCCATTTTGATTTCAAAGTCAAAATCATCAATTTTATAATGTTCCTGGTCATCTTCTATATCATCTTTGTCCATTAGGATTTTTTGAAGTGATGTTTTTAATTGTTTTGTGATAGTATATTTGAGTCAATATTTTCCATTCATTCTTTCTCAGTGGTCACTTTCACATTTCCAGAATGTGCTTATGGAACAAGATGTCTAGATGAACTTTGTGTTAAAATTCCAAGAGCAGATAAAAATTGTCCAGGATCTACACAATTAGTGAAGTAGATGCTAGGATGCTAAGATGCTTTACAGAGAATATATCTAAGGATGATTGTTCTAGCTGTATACACCAATCCACAAGACCCTCAGACATTTCAGAATGTTACAATTTAAGCTCAATACACCAAAAATGGACCAATCATGGACTTTATAAGTAAAAATCAAAGCAATGAATCTTGTATGCCATCTGCTGATACCAAGAAAGTAAATGTTCTCCTCATTTGCAAGATTTATATTCTAATGCAAAATCTGGGACCTTTACCTAATGATGTTTGTTTGACCATAAAACTGTTGTACTCTGATGAAGTTACACCTCCAAACTACCAGCCTCCTGGTGTGAAGGAATAATATTTGAAGGGGAACCCATATACTTAAATGTGGGAGAAATCCCAACACCTTTCACAACTTCATCTCTTCTTGTTCTTGTCTCTCAGGCTTATTAGGTTGAGCCACGTTCTCTGTCTTCTGTGTCTACTATCTTCTTACCCCCATTTTTATTTCTTCATTTTTTCCCTCTATATTATGGAAAAATATCTCAAATGTTATCTACAGAATCCTAAACTTACTTTCCCACAAGGCCGGTGCTACTCTTCATTCCAAAGTATGCTTTATATTATATACTCAGAACCTCACTAAATGTTACTTACTTACTTTGCTAATACTCTTATTTACCTCACCTATGTTTCATTGCTGTTCATCTTACTCCATTGTCCTTACTGCCATTCTTTTCTCTCTTTTTGACTATCTGCTCCTCTTTCATAGATACCATTACACAGGACATTACTCAGTTTTCTAAAATTTTCCTGGTTCCCCTAAAGGAGGTCATTTTTAGAGGGATGTTCTTCATTTCATCTTCCATATAATTGTTTTTTGTGTTTCCAATGCCAGTTGTTTTTCTGATTACTCATCTTTGAAAGAGAAGAGACAAAGTCAGTGTCAGATTCACCCACAGACAGGATACGTAGCTTTTATTTAATTCTATTGATTGGACACTTGGGTAATGATTAAGTCTTCTCAACTGTACAGCTGGAGAGCAGGTTAATTAATTGGTCCTGCCCAAATCTGAGAATCTAGCTAGCATTCCTACAGTATGGCTCTGCTGTGCTGAGTTCCTATACCCACTCTTCTATAATACTCTTCTCTGTATGGATTGCTACCAGGATGTTTCTTCTGTCCCCCAAATATAACATTTTATTTCTACTGATTATTCCTAACAGAATGCAATCATCCAGCCTCCCCAGTCTCAGACACTTCCAAGAATTAGTCTCTAAGTGGATCTTAAAAGATGGAGATGGTGAAAATATGTATGTCAACTCAAAATGTAACACCAACATTGTGAAGGGATAGCTCCCAGGCATCTTATGAGGTAGACCCCAGGTCAGCCTTCTTTTTGGTGATCTTCTGTTTCTTGAGGAAAAGGCCAGGCTAACAGTTATTCTTGAACAAGTTTTTTTTTTTTTTCATTTTTAAGTGTCATTTCCTGTGAGATTTTTTTTTAAACTGGGGCACTTAACCACTAAGCCACTTCTCCAGCCCTTTTTATATATTTTTAGAGACAGGGTCTTGCTAAGTTGCTTAGGGCCTAACTAAGTTGCTGAGGCTGGCTTTGAACTGTCAATCCTCCTGCTTCAGCCTCCTGAGTAACTGGGATTATAGGCATGTGCCACCATTTCCGAATCCTTTGAAATTTTGCCAAGTGATTTTCTGTTGGTCTTAGTTTTTGGTAATAGATGGGAATTTTATCTTTCTGTGACTTCATAGGTATATTAGAAGAAACTTAGGCAAGCCAGCCTGATATGATTTAAAATCAGAAATGAAAATCAATACGTCGAATTGACTCAAATCAGATATGAGCCAATGATGGACTTGGCTATTTTAATTTATAGGTCAAGGTGGCAATATTTTCTTTGTGTTCTACCTGGGTTAAGTTATAAGGAGTTTTGGCCCCTATTGTAATACAAATTTAAAAGATTTTTTGATGAATAAGAACAACTTCAAAGGTGAGTAAACAGCATGCTTTTGAAGCAGTGGAAGTATTTAACTTTGAAAAAGAGATATGCTGAGATGGAGAGGGGAGACTGTGTAAAATAGTCAAAGGGATGTAATACACAAAAGGGATTGTATTTATTCTGGTTTCCTTCAGAGCGTAGAACAAGGATAATTATTTCTCCACATTTTTTATTGGTGCATTGTAGTTGTACATAATGGTGGGATTAATGTTTATATGTTTGTACATGTACACAATATAAAAGTATAATTTGACCAATATCATTTCCCAGTGTTTTCCCTTTCCCTCCCCTCCTTGCTTTCCCTAGTCCCTTCCCTCTACTCTACTGATCTCCCTGCGATTTTCACAAGATCTTCACCATCTTTCTTTTCCTCTCTTGCTTCCACTTTGACTTTCTGAATTTGGCTTATTTTGCTTAACATAACATTCTCAAAGTCCAGCCATTTTCTTGAAAATAGCATAATTTCATTTTTCTTTATGACCAACTAGAACTTCATTGTGTTTATATACCACATTTTCTTTATTCATTCATCCACTGATAGATACCTAGGCTGCTGGTTCCATAGTTTGGCCATTGTGAACTGTGCTGCTATAAACATAGATATGTATGTATCACTATAGAATGATGACTTTAATTCTTTAGGATAAATACCAAAGAGTGGTATAACTGGGTCATATGGTAGTTCCATGCCTAGTCTTTTGAGGAACCTCCATACTGATTTCCACAGTGGTTGAACTAATTTACAATCCCACCAACAGTGTAAAAGTGTTTTTTTCTCCACATCTCCTCCAGCATTGGTATTGCTCTATTCTTGATGGCTGCCATTCTGAGGAGTGAGACAAAAATCTCAGTGTATTTTTGATTTGCATTTCCCTAATTGTTAACAATGTTGAACCTTTTTCCATCTATTTGTTGCCCATTTGTATTGCTTCTTTTGTGAAGTATCTGTTTAATTTATTGGCCCAATAATTGATTTTTTTTTTATGTTAAGTTTTTTGAGTGCTTTATATATTCTGGGTATAAATTCTCTGTCAGAAAACACTAGCAAAAATTTTCTCCCATTCTGTAGTTTCTCTCTTCACATTCTTAATTGTTTCCTTTGTTGTGCAGAAAATTTTAAATTTGATGCCATCCAATTTATTAATTCTTGGCATCATTTCCGGAGCATGAGAGGTCCTATTGAGAAAGTTTTGCCTGCACCTATATGTTAAACTGTTGACCTTAGGAGTTGCATAGTTTCTAATTTTCAGGAGTTCCAGAGTTTCTAATTCTAATTCTTCTAGGAGTTGCATAGTTTCTAATTCTTCTTTTAAATTATTTATTTATTTATTTTTTACAGACTGCATTTTGATTCATTGTACACAAATGGGGTACATAATTTAGTTTCTATGGTTGTGCACTATGTAGAGTCACACCATTCATGTAATCATACATGTACATAGGGTAATGATGTCTGTCTCATTCCACCATTTTTCATACCCGCCCCCTCATTTCCTTCTACATAATCTAAAGTTCCTCCATTCTTCTCCCACCCCCATTATATATCATCATCCACTTACTAGGGAAAACATTTGGCCTTTGGTTTTCTGGGATTGGCTTATTTCACTTAGCATGATATTCTCCAATTCCATCCATTTATTTGCAAATGCCATAATATTATTCTTCTTTATGACTGGTTCCACAATCTAGCTATTGTGGATTGAGCTGCTATAAACATTGATGTGGCTGCCTTACTGTAGTATGCTGATTTTAAGTCCTTTGGGTATAAATCGAGGAGTGGGATAACTGGGTCAAAAGGTGGGTCCATTCCAAGTTTTCTGAGGATTCTCCACACTGCTTTCCAGAGTGACTGCACCAATTTGCAACTCTGCCAGCAATGTAAAAGTGTGCCTTTTCCCCCACATCCACGCCAACATCTATTATTGTTTGTGTTCTTGATAACAGCCATTCTAATTGGAGTAACCTAGATGCCCTTCAACAGATTAATGGATAAAGAAACTGTGGTATATATACTCAATGAAATATTATTCAGCCATAAAGTTTCTAATTCTTAAGACTTTGATCCATTTTGAGTTGACTTTTGTGGAGGATGAGAGATAGGATCTAATCTCATTCTTTTACATATGGATAACCAGTTTTCCCAGCACCACTTGTAAAAAGGCTGTCTTTTCTCCAATGTATGTTTTTGAAATTTTTGTTAAGGATCAGACGATTGCATCAGGGTGGGCTTATCTCTGTGTCTTCTATTCTGTACGAGTGGTTTAGGTGTCTGTTTTTATGCTAGAACTATGCAGTTTTTGTTACTATGGCTCTGTACAAGTCAGGTATTGTGATACCTTCAGCACTTTTTTTTTTTTTTTTTTTAGCTTAGAGTTACTTTGGCTTGAAAATAACATAATTTCATTCTTTTGTTCTTCCAAATCAATTTTAGGACTATTTTTCTAGTTCTGTGAAGAATATTATTGGTATTTTGATGGGGATTGCATTTAATCTGTACATTACTTTTTGTAGTATGGCCATTTTAACAATATTAATTCTCCCTACCTATAAACATGGGAAGTCTTTCTATCTACTTGGGTCTTCTTCAATTTCTTCAATGCAGAACAAGAATCATTTGAAGGGAGTAGCAAAAAGTGGATTTGGCTTAACCTAGAATTGATTGGCAATAGAGTTGAAGGTTCATAAAGAAAGCAGTGCATTTTCTGGCTCTAGAAGGGATTCAGGTGATTCTGGTTGATCACCCACCAAAGAAGCTGTGGGAGAAATTCTGGAATGGGTGGGAAGTTGGATGATCTATATTTTAATGAACTTGGGTTTGGAGTTTAGCCCTTGGGGTTTCTGCCTTTTAGGTCAGATGGGTCCCCTGGCTTCCCTGCAAGGAAAGTACTTAACTGGGAGAATGCGATTGCTCTAAATATTAGTCTCCGAACAAACAGATGAGGATCCCGGGAAAGCAAGTTTTGCTCTCTCTCTTGTACTCTACAATGTCCAACTCACATAGTAGCAAAGACCATTCTAAAGGAAGCAGATCATGACTAGCCAGGTATGCCTATAATTTCAGCAACTAGGGAGGCCAAGGCAAGTGCACTGCAAGTTTGAGGCCAGTCCATGCAACTTAGTGAGACCCTGTCCTAAACTAAAATTAAAAGGGCTGGGGATGTAACTCAGTGGTAAAGTGCCCCTGGGTTCAACCCTAAATACTGAGAGAAAACAAAGAAAGAAAGAAAAGAAGGAGAAAGAGAAAGAGAGACCATGACCAGCTTTCTGCCCAGAAAAGTGGGGAATAGGAGCAAGCAGATCATTACATGGCATCTCAATGTAGTCCTCACTACAGCTTGGGGACATTGGTTTCCAGACAAATAGCTAATCACTGAAGGGGCTAGAAAACTCTCCCAAACAAAAGACATTCCTTCGTGGAGCCAGGGAAGTCTCCAGAATTTTGATGTGAAAGGTGCTCAGGGGCAGCAGTGGAGCAGCCCCCGACACGGAGACATCATCAAGTTGCAATTGTGTTTTTTAAGGATTCATTTATTCACATTGACATGTAAGTGCAATTTTAGTTTTTCATTTGTGGGGCAATGAGATGGGGACAGAACCCTTCCATACCATTTCCAGTCACTCTTTGGCATCGTATGGATGAGTCAAAATTAGGACCCTGGCCTGATTCCAAAGCTCAGTCTGACCTCATAGTGAGCAGAAAGAGCTCTTTGAATGTTATTGGGGATTTTGTTTTGTTTTGTTTTGGTACTTCGTTTAAACTAATATAACTAAATAAGGCAGGAGAAAGCAGTCTGCTTGATTAACCTGTTTTTCTGAAGTCTTTCCCAAATTCTGAAAACCAGCATGTAGCTGGCTGTCTTCACTCCTCCTCTGAGCTGGCTCCAGCCCCTCTGGTGGCTGCTGCTCCTGACCTGCAGGTGCAGTTGCTTGGCTGCTTTTTGCAACCCAGGCTGGAGGAACACTGTTGCTTCCCAGTGGGGCTGCTGCACTCTGTCTCCTTCAAGGCTGGAACTCATTTTTTCTTTCCTTTTACAAACAAAAATGCCTCCTCTGTTTATTCTATTGGACTTTGCAGAACCAGATGTGTCAGGAGTTGGTTCCTGCAAAGCAGCCTAACGGACTTTTCTGCTGCATTACATAATGGCAGATTCACGTCACTTTTCCACTGGTTTTGGACTGTGCTGCATGGTCCTTTGGGGATGTTGTGAAGTTCAAGCTCCTTCAGAGCCAGGAGAGGAAAGCCCAACAGCAAAACAAATGGAAAGAAAGACAATATGTACTGTCACATGGCTTTGGGTCTTTGAAATGCCTGCCCATATCTATTTTGTTTCTGGAAGGTAGCGAACAATCTTATTAATGCTAGGTCTAATGTTTTCCCCTTAATTATGAATCCGTCTTCCCCATCTGAACATTTAACACTATTGATCACTTCTTTGCTACTCGAGATTGTTCCTCCTTTGATTTCTCTAACGCTGCGTTTTGGAGTTATTCTAGTTCTCTAATCTCCCCTCTTCTTTCCTTAGCCAAATATTCTGCTTCTCTCTCCCCTTTGTCCCGACATTCACTTTTGACCTGGAATTCTGTAAAAGTCCTTGTTGTGGACCAGTCTTTAGCAACAAAGAAATTAAAAAACTATAATGACCCTATAATAAAATAAGTCTATTTCTCCGTCATGTATTAATCCACAGTAGCTTTTTGTGTTGGGAGGTGGATCTCCTCTACTCAAGAACCCAGGGTTCTTTCATTCTTTGATTGACCTTTGTCCTGGACTCTAGGGCCTCATGGTTACCTAGATTCAGCCAACAAAAGAGGATAAAGAGAATGGAGAAAGCATGTCTGCTTTAAGACCCTAGCCTGGATAGGATGTCCATCATTTCTGCTTATTCTCCATAGGCAAGAACTAGTCACATGGTCACTTCTAGAGGGAAGGGGAGCTGGAGAATGTAGTCTGTGGATGAGTATCCTCTTCTCCAGTAACATCTCTGTTCTATGATAAAGGAAATGGATTTTGAAATAGTTAGACTTCTCAGTCACAGTCCCTGAGTTTTCTCACAAGACCATGGCCCTGGGTGAATGCACCTATCCTTGTATCTCCCTTTACCTCAACACCAGTGACTCCTAAGTCTCCATGTCCAGTATCAACATAGTCATGGTCAGATAAGTGGCCTAGCTTCCCTGCAAGGAAAGTACTTAACTGGGATGTCTAGTCTTGTATCTCTAACTGTCTCCTAAACACCAGCCTCCTGGAACAATTGAACAATTTGTCCTTTGGATGTATTCAATTAAAGAATTAATCCCAGGATATTTGTATTAAAACATATTAAAATCCCAAATCAAAGTCACCAGGATCATCAAATAAAGCTTCCCTTACTTGATATGCTCACAATTAATATGATCTCATCTGCTCACTCTCACATTTTAGGATAATATTCAAATAACAATAAGAGCTGCCATTTATTGATGGCTTACTATATGTCAGATAACATACTAGGCATTTTACTAGTCATTTAATCCTCATGAAAACTCTATCGAGTCTTTTAGCCCATTTTTCACATGGCACAATTGAAGGTTCGAAAAATAAAGTAAACTTGTCTGAGCTTATAGACGTAGGAAATGGCACAGACAAGATTTTAAAGCAGGTTGGTTTAATTCCTAAATCATGCTGTGTCTTCCACAAAGTTCCTCATGCTGTAAACTGTGGCCATGTCACGACACTTCCAATAAGAGCCGAATTGTAGTGAAACAATGAAAGGACCTGGATTCTGAAGCTCTAGACTCAGTTCCAGACTTATCTCTTACTCTCTTATGAAAGGTTGAAGAGAAGAGGTCCAAGGCCTACATTTAAAATCTGTCTCGATTTATACAATAAAAGGAAACTGAAAGAATTATTTCCAAATTCATCGTGCCACATAACTTTGACCAATTATGTGTCCAATATATTGCATTGAACTACTTCTCATGATCTTGCACGTTGCTCTACATTTGTTCCAAAAGGACTCGATGTTTTTCATATGCATACCATGAGGTGATATGAAATCAAAATTGGGATCATTATGGTTAAACTGAGCATATTGAAAATGAAAGAGAGGCTGAATTTTCTACCCAGCCCATGAATTGAAGTGAATGGCAGAACCAGGCTGAACTATGCACTGCAAAATAGACAGCAAAGTTTGGGCAGATGAATCACCATCAATTTCCAAATAACCAATAAGTAGGTGGATGGGTAGTACCTACTGCACCAAAACCCCAGAAACTGATCCACAGGGAAGGATTATTCAACTGAGCTAGCCTCTTCATTTTTGAACTCACCATTTTTTCCCACCTAGGGCAGGTTCCACTCTGGTCCTCCTTGGCAAGGATGGATCACCATCCTTGGCATCATCTCTGGCTCTTCCCTTCCCTCAAGGCACCATATCCAGTACATCTCCAAGGCCTCACTGATTCATCCCCTTTCCTGTCTCCACTTTCCCTCTCTTTGGATCTATTTAGAGTGCTTTTGACAGACTAATCTTTCTAAAACACTTTTGCTATGTCACTGCCAAGAAATTCTCCTTAAGAACCTGTTGCCACTTCAGAAATGTGTAATAGCTTTAAATAGTAACAGCCTATAAATAAGACAGCTTGTTAGCAAAGCAGTAATTTTTTAATTTGAAGGGCAAGACTAGTATTGTGGGACGTGGTCTAACAAACAACAGACAAGAAAGCAAGAAATCATAATTCTAATTTACCCTCTGCTAGCCAAATCTCTGAACCTCCATTGTTTACTCTGTAAAATTAGGAAGGTACCCTCTTTCCTGAAATCTGGGGGTTAAGACATATCATGTCTTTGGATTCCTTCCAGCTCTAGGAATGATGATTTTGAAAATGCAGACTCCCCTGCCATTTTTTAAAATGACTTTCCAGAGTTTGACCCCACTCTCTCCCCAGCCTAGTCCAAACCCTCTTAAATGCTTTCTGCATGCCTTGTCCTAGGTAATGCTGAGGGTGGTCCCACCCCTTGCTCATGCTGCTCCCCCTGCCCATCTGTGTCTCACTGGGACTGTCATGGGCCAGTGTGGGCCTCACTGGAGGATCTGAGGTATTTATAAGAACATTGCCTCACATCTGGCTCTGCTACCTCCGGGTGTGGTGACCTCAATAATATGGAGATGACTAGAACCCCCACAGTGGGGCAGATGTGAAGATTAAGCAAGATAACACATGAGAGTTTTTCTTTGTAAAATACCATCACCGCGTAATTTCATCCGCATGATTGCCTCATGGTTTGGTTTTGTTTCCCCTGTTAACAGGCTGACTGGATTGATTTGCGGATTGAGCAATTGAGTCAGTCAACAAGCTTTGCCTACTGTCAGAGCACATGAAGTTGCTGATATTTGACTGCTTTTGACTTATTAAAAACCAGCGCTTTCCTATGCAAATCCATGTAAAGTACCAGAAAAAATATTTGCTATTCTTTTTACTCAACTTAGCTAAAAGCTCCAAGGCCGAGAAGGCTAACATCTGGGAGGAGGAGGTGTAACTGCCACATTTCCTTTCAGCAGCCATCCGTTTGCTGTGATTGGAGGGGACTCTCCACCCGGAGGAGTGGCACATTCTAAACACGGGCCACACAGCTAGCGAAGGCTGGTCCTGGGGGACACAGAGCACAAGGGCCTCCAGACCGTAGGAGTGGATTAAAGAGTTTGAATCATGCTTGCATCTGAGGTGGGACTCTGATTTCATTTGCAACAGCCAGAAGGCTCCTTGTATTGGGAAGGACAGATTTTAGACACAGGTCTTGGGCCTCTTCTCTCAACCCTTCATAAGAGAGTGAGAGGTAAGCCTGAACTGAGTCTAGAGCTCCAGAATCCAGGTCCTTTCATTGTTTCACTACAATTCAGCCCTTATTGGAAGTGTCGTGACATGGCCACAGGGAAGGGAAGAGCCAGAGATGATGCCAAGGATGGTGATCCATCCTTGCCAGGGAGGACCAGAGTGGAACCTGCCCTAGGTGGGAAAAAATGGTGAGTTCAAAAATGAAGAGGCTAGCTCAGTTGAATAATCCTTCCCTGTGGATCAGTTTCTGGGGTTTTGGTGCAGTAGGTACTACCCATCCACCTACTTATTGGTTATTTGGAAATTGATGGTGATTCATCTGCCCAAACTTTGCTGTCTATTTTGCAGTGCATAGTTCAGCCTGGTTCTGCCATTCACTTCAATTCATGGGCTGGGTAGAAAATTCAGCCTCTCTTTCATTTTCAATATGCTCAGTTTAACCATAATGATCCCAATTTTGATTTCATATCACCTCATGGTATGCATATGAAAAACATCGAGTCCTTTTGGAACAAATGTAGAGCAACGTGCAAGATCATGAGAAGTAGTTCAATGCAATATACTGGACACATAATTGGTCAAAGTTATGTGGCACGATGAATTTGGAAATAATTCTTTCAGTTTCCTTTTATTGTATAAATCGAGACAGATTTTAAATGTAGGCCTTGGACCTCTTCTCTTCAACCTTTCATAAGAGAGTAAGAGATAAGTCTGGAACTGAGTCTAGAGCTTCAGAATCCAGGTCCTTTCGTTGTTCACTACAATCCGGCTCTTATTGGAAGTGTCATGACATGGCCACAGTTTACAGTATGAGGAACTTTGTGGAAGACACAGCATGATTTAGGAATTAAACCGACCTGCTTTAAAATCTTGTCTGTGCCATTTCCTAAACAGACCTGCTTTAAAATCTTGCCTGTGCCATTTCCTACGTCTATAAGCTCAGACAAGTTTACTTTATTTTTCGAACCTTCAATTGTGCCATGTGAAAAATGGGCTAAAAGACTCGATAGAGTTTTCATGAGGATTAAATGACTAGTAAAATGCCTAGTATGTTATCTGACATATAGTAAGCCATCAATAAATGGCAGCTCTTATTGTTATTTGAATATTATCCTAAAATGTGAGAGTGAGCAGATGAGGTCATATTAATTGTGAGCATATCAAGTAAGGGAAGCTTTATTTGATGCTCCTGGTGACTTTGCTCCAGGTCAGGTTGCTCTAGGGGGACATGCCCAGTCAGGTTGCTCTAGGGGGACATGCCTATCAGAGTTCAGCCCTATGTGTGAGATGCTAGTTGGGCCCAGATGTGAGCCCGATTGGACATTGCTGGGCTCTGTCAAGCAGTTAGTCCCCTTACTCAGCCATGTCTTTCATATCCAGACTAAGTCTGGGATGCCATCACTGGACAGGGTTTGTCTCTGTGAAAAGTTGGTCTGGATGTTTCTACACTGTGCTGGATTGACCATGAACCACAAAGGTGAGGCATCTTAGTTGCTACTGACCAGTTAAATCAAGCCAGAAGAGCACTAGTTCGGCAGGCTCCTTTCTGCACACTGTGGATCAGTTACTTGGGCTTCCCAGGGAGTCTGACTATTCACATTCCCTGTTTCCTTCTGCCTACATTTCTGCAGTATGAGGACAGGCAGCTGGCTGAGGAGGGGATGCAGAGCCAGGAGGGCAGGAGTGGAGCTTGGTGCAGCAGACCTCTGGAGAAGTTCTGGGAGGAACAAGTTTCCCTGGACCCTTCCTCCTTGTCCCATCCACATGAGAACATGCCTTTTGGAGGAGCTCAGTCTAATGAGTCCTCTGAGCCTCTCTCAGCAGCCCCCTCTCTGAGGTCACTAACAACAGCACACTAAGAGAGTGGGTGGAACCCTGAAACCAAACCCATCTGTTTTGTCTCTTTAGACCCAAGTCAGACACTCCCTCAATCTGGTGACAATATTGCAGTCCTTGGAGAGACTGTGGGTGCCCTGGATGTATGCGGGTGTGCATGGCAGGGTAATGTGATATCTTATGCTGTGCAAGAACAGTGAGCTAGGGATCACTCCGGCTTACTTGCAAAACCCCAGGAGCCAGGGCAGTGACTTCTGTGGTCCTGCTGGAATCCTACAACAGGCACTGCAGCACCCTGCCATACACCTTCAGCAAATATGACAGGAATGCAAAACTTCCTGCCCTGATTCCCTTAAACTCAGAGTCTGGGAGGGGCTGCTAAAGTGTCAAACATGAGGGTCTTGCCTTTTTGTAAAAGGCAAGAAGGATTTGTTTGTAAAATGGAGAATGAGAGCAACAAATATTAAAAGTGGGCAAATAAGTTCTTTACATATGTTAGAAAACACAAAATGTTAACTATAACTTTGTGATGCATGGGATAATCTGCTCATGTCATGATGGTGCCACCCACCCTCCTTTCTAGGGAATGATTGCTGACATTTATAGGGCACTGACTATGTAGCAGGCTCTGTTCTAAGTACTTTTTATGTAAGAAATTATTTATTCCCCACAACAACCTAATGAAAAAATGATAAGTTGTCCCTATTCTCTAAGCAAGGAAACCAAAGCCCAGAGCAGTTAATTAACTTACCCAGTGTTGCAGAGCTTGTAAATGGCAGGTTCGCATGCAAGCAGTCTGGCCTCTACCAGGTTACCTCTCTCTCCTGTAAGACTTATGGTGGTGGCCAAGTCCTCTGAACTCTATGCTGTTCTCCCAGCACTCAAGCAAGAGTGTGCATATTAAATGCATTTTTGAGTAAGTGAACCTGCAGCAGCATTTTTCTTTCCTGTTAAGAACCCCTTGGGTCAATTAAAATAAATTTGATGTTTTAGCTAAACTAGTTGTCCTCATGAGCTAAGACAAGTGCCTCCTTAACTTCTTAGTACCTTTATAGACCTCTCTCCCTATTCTAAGACCTCAGTTCTCCTTTTTCCTCTCTGTCAGCAATCTCCTCCCCTTTTGCTTTCCCACCTGGAGTTCTTCCTAAGCTCCAGCACAAAAATACTAAAATGGAGTTTCAATTTAACATGGTTTTTCATTATATGGTTTTGCTCATTACATGAATCAAATCAAGTTCCAGAAACATAATTATACTGGGAAAGGCTGCATGTTGGTTCTGGAATCAGCAGGATGGACTGGAGTTGTAGGTACAAGTGACAACGTCTTAGCGAAAATATTTAAATTGTGTCATTTCATAGAAGTATGGAGGCTGTGACTATTCTGCCCATTTTAGAGATGGGAAAACTGAAAAACAGAGGCATGGCTTGTCCAAGATCCTGGGGGTAGAGGTCAGGGGCTATCCTGGGTCCTGGTTTGGGGCAGACTGGAGACCATCCTTTCCTGAGACTGTGACAACTTCTCCTTTGCCTTCCCTACCCGCTCAGGCCATCCCTCACTCTAGTTGATGGTTCCTGCCCAGCTTCTGCTTCTGTGGAAGAAGGTTATGATTTACATGTTCATGCACTCATTCATTCATACTGATTTTTTTCCTCTTTGGCAGAACCAGAAAGTGGGGCAAATTCAAGGTAGCACTGTAGTATCTAAAGTCCTGAAATTCTTTTGTGGGCTCAGGACCCATGCCCATCTCAGAAGTAAAGCTTGTCTGCCATTTCCCTGCCATGTGGGCCTAACCAGATGACATGGGCGTCTTCCAGGTCCCCCAGATGCTTTGGGTGGGTCCAAGTTACACTGAAAAGCATCCAGCAAATTTCCAGTCTGGTCCACACCCCTAATTCCCGGAGTTGAGTGACTCAGGGCTTCAGAAGATAACTCAACTGCCTAATCACCCCTGAGGGAGGGGTGTTTCCCATTTAGGGGCTATGTCACCTGTGGGCTAGGCCTTTCCATCCCAGTCTGGACAGTCACCCTGAGGTTTGCTGTGGGAGCAAACCTATTTTTCATGAAGACTTCTTAGCAGATAACGATGTCCTTGACTACTCCCTCCCTTTAGCAGTTTTTAATCTATCAACTAAAGTAGAGAGAGGGGCTGATGGGGTAAGTGGACTTTGGAGTATGTGTGCATAGCCCTTAGCTGATCTACAAGAGACGGCAGACCTGGCTCTCAGTCACACATATACTGACCCTGTCTCTGTTCAAGGACTCTTCCTGTTCTGGGTGCTGGAAACAACTGACCTTTGGACTTTAAGCTGAGTAGCTGGGTCTTGTTCTTCCCACAGGTGACTGACACCCCTTAGGGTTGGTGTAGCTCTGAGGGATCTTCTGAAGCTCTGAGTTAGAAGTCTACTCAATGACGCAGCCATGGACATCTTGCTTGGATGACAAGCTTCCAGATGCATCTGAGAACAGGCTGTGTGTACTGAGAATGGGTTGTTATCCAGACTGGGGGAAGACCTCTGTTCAGAGGACTCATTGACGGTAACTGATATTCCCACAACTGACATGTGAAGGAACAAGTGCTGAGTAGCAGCAGGACCCTGGCAGTTCAATGATTCCTACTGCTACCATCAGGCTCTATCCACACAGTCCCCATGTGGTCATTGTGGTGCTCAAACCTTTAGGAAGCTGCTCCTCATTCATTTGTGTGTGCCTGCCCTTGACTCACGATATATGCTTACTACTGTGTTTTTATTACATTAATAAGCCACAAATAAACTGAAAGTTCATCTATAGGGGAATGGTTAGGTAAGGGATGATGCAGCCATACTATGGAATAATTGGTAGGATTAAAAATTGGGCTGAAGAACTTGGGATGTTTTGCTAAGTAAAAAAAGTGAGCTGCAAAATTTTACCAAGTTGGAACCCCTCTCCCAACAAAAACAACAAAAGTCGAGGTTTGTGTATAACTTATACGTGTGTATACATATGTGTACATATACATATAGAAAACTACTGAATTGACAAATACCAATATTCTTATAGTTTTCTTTTTATGCTTTTCTATTTTCTTACAGTAGTTGTATATTAATTTTTAATTTTAAAAGTTTTATAGTTTTTGAAAAAGCATACTTAAAAATCATTTTGGAAATTCCTGGCATAAGGCTCTGAACCTTCCACAACATACGTAACTGACATACACAAATTAAACTCTGAAATAAAGAGCAGGTGATGTGGGTAGGGCCCAAGGATGACAGTCCAAGGATTACCAGGGGCATGGCTGTGACCTTCCATTTCATATCCCTGAGCTGATTTGACCCTCATCAGCCAATTAAGTAAAATAATACATTGTTCTGAAGGGCAGCATGACACACATTCCTAACCCACACTGTGTGGTACTGCAGCCTGTGGGGGTCTGCTCTTCTGCTTTGCTGTTCAGCTTGCCTGGAATTGGTCCTCATTCAGGGACAAGCAGGCCTCACCAGTTGCTGGCATTTGTCACTGAACTCCATTACCTTGGTGGCCCACATCAATACCCCTAGGGGTAGAGGGTCCTGTCTACCTTTACCCTAACAACTTAACTAAATGAACCCAAGGACAGGTAAGAAGGGTATAAGCAGTCACAAGAGGGTGACACAGCTGAAAGGTGTGGAAAGGGCTGGATGGCAAGTTGCTGGCTTTGCCCCAGTGGCAGGGAGGGGACATGTGGATTTCCTGTAAGCTGTGTTCATGGGTCCCCAGGCATCTCTCACATCAGCTTTACGAAAGTCCCTCTGATCCATTGCCCAGATGTAGGCCATAGCAAACACACACACACACACACACACACCTTCTTTGCTCTCCCAAAGAGACAAAGTATGAGACCCTGTCCATTTTGGTTGTCTTGGTCTCTGGGGATTTAACCCTTGCCTTAAGGTGACATGGGGGAGGTGTTGACATTTAAGAGCTAGAGGGCACATGCAGGTGCTAATTTAGGGTAGCAATAGCAACAAAGAGACTCAGAACTTTTCATTCAATCATTTGTTCACCTAATGTTCACTGAGAGCCTACCACGTGCACTGGGGTGACAGCATGGAGCACAGCAGATAAGGACCATGTTCCCGTGGACCTGCTATCCCAGGGCGATGGGAGAGAGATGGTAAGAAGTAAATAACAAATGATAGTGACAAGTGTTACAGTGAAAGCACAACAGCATAATGTGATAGTACCAAGCATTGTTATGTTCCTGCATAATGCTCATCAGCGCCCCATAGCAGGAGAGCAGGAAATGATTCTCAGCAAAGTATGAGGAGCTCCTCTGTCAAGGGCATTAAAATTCATAGTAGGTGGCTGCTGTGCAGTGTGTGTATGTGTGCTGGGGCTTTCCCACTAGCCAAAATTGTTTCTTCTCCTGAGATTTAAGACATGTGTCTTAGTCTGTTCAGGATGCTATGACAAAATACCTTAGACTGGGTAATTTATAAACAAAAGGAATTTATTTCTGACAGTGCTGGAGGCTGATGAGGGGTTATTCCTAATAGATGGTGCCTTCTGTTTCCTCATACACTGGAAAAATGTTAAAGAACAACCCCCCAGTCTCTTTACATAAAGACACTAATTCTATTCATGAATGTAGGACCTTTTATGGGGTGCAACTTAAGAACAGACCAATCACCACTAGGAAGTCCAAATTTGAGAGTCTTTATTAAGCCAGCCGACTGACTGTCTCACACAATGCCCCCCAAAAATGGCTAATGGGAGAACAGCCTGGACCACAGGGTTGTAGGGGTTCTTCTATCAAAAATCACATCAATCTTAAGTGTCTGTTGCTATGATTCGAAATTACAAACTAACATAATGAGATCATTGACAGAGGGGGAAGTGGGTCATCTAGGTACAAACTAAAGAATGGTTACTAATAACCACACAATTACTGTTTACATGGTATGTTGGTTAGGAGCAATAGAGATCAAAAGAGAGCAATTTTTTATTACATAAGAATTTTCATTTTGTATTGTTAAACATGTCACACTAAGTAACTGATATTGGGTACAGAGGTGGGGTGTTCCCATGGAAGAAACTTATTTCCTACATAACATGGAGTCTCAGAGCAAAATGTAGTCTGTTTAGTCATTTCCCTTATAGTCTGGCCTATAACATTCTCATGGAGCCAGATCTGCCAGCCCATCACAGACCCTCATGATTTTAGTTCTTGCCTCTTAGTATCATCACATGGTATATTGGATGCTAATATGAATTCTGAGGAGATACCAAAATTCAGACCATAGCAACATGTTTGGACTTATCTCATTGAATGGTAAGGAAGATGCACTGGGGTCCTATGTAGATTGAGAAGACAAAAGGATCTGTCTTGATATTTCCTACCCCCTTTCCTCTGCCTCACCTCCCAGCTTGGTGAATTTATGTTTGAACTTTCTGGAAAGAAGTGCTGCAGACAAGCAGGAAAAATTTCTATCGTTTCAAGAGCCACAGGACTGTAAGCATCTGATAGTGCATGGTTATGTGGGCATGTCTCCAGTGCAATATATATATGTAATCATGATGACTATTATTATGATTATTTTAATGATGAAATATGAGACAGAATTAGAAGGGAACTTTCTAATCAAAGGTAGCTCTAGTGCTGAAGTTCCTAGGCCCCAGCCCACTTAGACATCTGCACAGCCTGCAGCTCTGGGAGACAGGGAACCTGAATCCTCTGTATAGAAGCAGCCTTTTCACAGGGGAATCACTTTAAGCGAAGAGGGCAACTGAAACTGGGATGGTGGCCTTATCAGAAATTGAGAAGTGGGAGAGAGGAAGATGCAGATGCCTCAAAGGAACAAATAGGATTCTTCATGACCTTCTTAGGACTTTCAGAATTGGAGGTGGGCTTGAAAATTCTACAGATCTGGCCAGGCATAGTGGTGTGTGCCTGTAATCCCAGTGACCCAGGAGCCTGAGGCAGGAGGATTCAAATTTGAGGCCAGCCTTAGTAATTTAGTGAGGCCGTAAGCAACCTAGTGAGACCCTGACTTATTAAGAAAAAAGGCTCACTAAAACAAGAAAAAGGGATGGAGATGTAGTTCAGTGATAAAGTGTCCTGGGTTCTAGCCCCAGTAGAAAGAAAGAAAGAAAGAAAGAGAGAGAGAGAGAGAGAGAGAGAGAGAGAGAGAGAGAGAGAGAGAGCGCGCGCCCTACAGACCTGGGTTCAAGACAAGATCTGGCCCTTACAACCTGTATGGCATTGAGCAAATTACTTAACCTCTCTGATCCACTATATCCTCATCTATAAATTATATATAATAGTATCATTCATATGCTTATTGTGAGGATTCAATAAGATAATTTGTGCTTAAGGTGCATTATTAGGCCAGTACATGGCATGTAGTAAGTGCTCAGTAACTAGCAGGTAGGAGCCCAAGCACAGGAGCCCACTCTTACTGCCAGCCTGAACCAGTCTGGGGAAACCTGGGCTATGAACAAAACATACTATTCAGTTTTCTCAGAGGTGATTGGGTCATCAGGATTTCCAGGTCACTGAGAGTGGAAGACTCTATTTGGGTATAGCTGTGACATGGGAGCACAGGCAGACTCAACTTGAAAGGGAGGTGAGGGGGGACCATCCACAGCTGAGCAAGCTGGGTCCTGCAATGCCAAGAGGCCATGCTTTCCACTCAAAGCAGAGCTTTCTTTGAATGCAGAAAAAGGCAACGACATTACAAGAAACAAAAATGACCAAGGAACCCTTTCATACTCTTTCTCAGTACCATGGATTGGCCACTTTCACTGAAAATTAGAAGGGAAAAGGTAGGTTGAACCACCATTCTTCTTTTCAGTCCTTCCTCATTCTTTGTAAGCTGAGGTAGGAGTGTGGGTAACAATGTGTACATAGCAAGATGTGAAATAAAAACAATTGCATTAATTTAGTGCAGTGTCTCCACTGTTCCAGTAAGAAAGAAATACATAGGTGTGTACAAGTTATGGAATACAGACTACAAATGTAGTGATTCTACATGTAAATTAAATGCTCTTATTTTTGCATTGAGAGAAGTTGTTCTACATTACAGAAATGAATGGTAAAATTCATGCTAATAATTTAAAATGTTATTTTTCTTTACTTGAACAGCAAATAAATATGAAATAAAAAATAACATGGCAAGTAGAGAGATAGACCATGAAAAATGTATAAAATGAAGAATATCTTCTTTTAGTATTTTTAAAGGCACATTTTTTCCTGCTTTTTGAACAAAGGGCTCCATGTTTTCATTTTGCATTGGGCAGATAAATCATGTAGCTGGTCTTTGGTAAGAAGTTTATACAGATATTGCAGGTTTTAAAGCTTGTTCCATGTCACCATTATGAGACCTCAGGGGGGAACCTCAGGGTCCCTTCTCCCCTCCCTCCTTAGGATGAGACACCTGGACCATGGTCCAAGCAAAGTTGGGTAGGCTGTATTGTGACAGGGAATCTGAATGGTCAGGCTCCTCCTCCTTTACTTGAATCTATCTTTCCTTTCCTAGGGAATGGGGAAGTCTCCAGGGCTCAGATGCAGGCGCTGACCAGACCACATTCAGTCAGATTTTCACTAAGGCTCCCGGCCTACTGTAGCCTATGAAAAAATGGGTTCCTCCTAGCTGACCAAGAGACAGTTTGAGAGCTTGTAGCCAAAGACCTAATCAGGAATATAATTTTTTTCCTCTGTAATTATGTGTGTGTGAGTGTGCATGTGCGTGTAGGTGTGGATATGTGGGTACATGTGTATATATATGTGTATGTATGCTTTGTGTGCATTGCATGTGCATATGAATATGTATGCACATCTCCCTCAGGGTTAATCTTCACAGGGGACTTGTTCAAAGCTTTGGTGTCTTTGGTCAGAACCTCGAAACTATCATCTTGGAGTGAGCGACCATGGGAGGCAGCTCCCAGAAGCCATCCCCATGGCTGTCAGCACTCCAGACCTGTGGGGAGAGAGTGGTGAAGGCTGATGAACTGGTGAGAGGCCCTGGGAGAGGCTGCGCCGGGAGGACAGATCTGCCAGGGGGAGCGCCTCCCCCGCCCAGGAAGGCAGTAATGGCGGAATGTGAAGAACCCTGCTAACAAGTGAGGACGGGCATCAATCACCACCAGCGGGTGACACCACCACAGCTCATCCTGTCAGCAGGGCCGGCCTCTCTCCTCACCTATGCTGGGGAGTGGGAGTCGAGGTGTCCTGAGCAGGCCAGCAGGATGAGTGCCAGCACAGGGCCTTTCTGAGGCTGCTGTGACTGTTCTTTGCTGCCTCTTGCATACGTGGGGTTTGTTTAAGTTGATTTGCTGGTATCCGAAGAATTATTCCAACCAGAGTGAAACAAAAGGCTTATAAATGACTGGGCTCCTCATGAGAAAAAGGACCAGGGTTGTGGGTTGATGTCTCTGTGGTACTGTTTTGGACCAATGTGGGAGCCAAGGAATGTTATTGGGAAGAATCATTCATTCATTTAGTGTTCTTATTATCTATTTATTTTATAAAAGAAATCCTAGAATTCAAAGATGAATAAGATACAGTTCCTGTCCTTAACAACTGGCAGCTTAACAGGAGAGGTAGTAGGATAAGAGCAGGATCATTGAACAAAAGCAACACAGCTAATCAGACTGCAATCCGGATATCAACAACAACCTGAGGTACATGAGAGAGAAGGTGCCTAGCTCAGGGCAGAATCAGGGAAGGTGTCACATGGGGTGGCATATCAGTGGATCCAAAGGACGTGAAGGAGTTCCCCAGGAGGAAGAAGTGCAGGTGTGCATTATGTGTGCCCTTATGCAAGAAGCATTGGTTCTACTTTATTCTAGAAGGGGGAGAAGCTAATGTAAAGACACAGAATATCAATGAAATGAAAGGTGCAAAGACTTCCTGGAAAAGGAAATCTGGAAAAGGTGAGGAAGCTGAAAACTCAGGAGAGATCAGCCCTTCTAGACTGTGGGCTTGGGAGAGGTGGGTGTGAAGGAGGAAGTGACAAACACTCAGCCTTTGTAGATGGCAGTGTTTTGAGAGCTAGAGAAGAGGGTGTTCCAGGAGATGAGATAGCACAGAGTGTGAGAAGAAAACCCAGCACATGTTTGGGTGACAGCAAGATTTAGCAGGCGTTTAGAGAAAATGAAAAGTAGAAATGGTTAGAGAGAGGGCCTGGTGAAGGAGTTTGAACTTTCAATTCCTCAGGCAAACGGGAACTACTAAAGCTTTTCGTTGATGGTATTGATGTCATTGTTGTTTCAGAGGTATAATGTTCATGCAGTAAAAGTTGCCCCTTTTTAGCATTCTATAGGAGTCTTTTGTTGTTGTTGTTGTTTTGTTTTGTTACTAGGGGTTGAGTACTGGGGCACTTAACTACTGAGCAACATCCACGGCGCTTTTTATTTTTTATTTTGAGACAGGGTCTCACTAAGTTGCTTAGGGCCTCACTAAATTGCTGAGGCTGGCCTTGAACTTGCCATTATTATTCTTCAGTCTCCTGAGCCACTGGATTATAGGTGTGCACCACCACACCCAACTAGCATTCTATAAGTTTTGGCAAATGTACATAGTTACAAAAACACCACAGTGATCAAGCTACCATAACATCATAAGGTTGCTTTATGCATCTTTGTAGCCCATCCTCCCTGCATGCCAACCTCTCAAAACCACTGGTCTGTCATCTCTCCTCATAGTTTTGCCTTCTCCAGAATGTTCTGTAAATGGGATCATGTATATGGAAGGTAACTTCTTGAGTATGGCTTTTTTCATATTTGTGTGTGTGTCAATACTTTATTCCTTGTTTTGCCCAGTTGTGTCTATTGTGTAGATATGTTTATCTGCTCACCAGTTGAAAGACATTTGGGCTATTTCCAGTTAAGAGCAATTATAAATAAAACCCACTATTAATACTCACATGGAGAGTGGGGATAGGGCGGGAGGAAGGAAAAATAACAGAATGAGACAAACATCATTATCCTATGTACATGTATGATTACACAAATGGTGTGACTCCATGTACAACCAGAGAAACAATAGTTGTATGCCATTTGTGTACAATGAATCAAAAAAAAAAAAAAATTCCCATGGAGTTTTTGTGGAAGGATAAGGTTTCAGTTGATACCTAAGTGAATAAAAGTAAAATTGCTGGGTCACATAAGTATTTACAAGTATTTAACTTTGTTTTAAAAAGAAACTTGGGGCTGGGCACCATTGGTGCATGCCTGTAATCTCAGTGACTTGGGAGGCTGAGGCAGGAGGATCATGAGTTCAAGACCAGCCTTAGCAACTCATCAAGGCCCTGAGCAATTCAGCAAGACCCTGTCTCTAAATAAAATATTTTAAAAGACTGGAGATGTGGCTCAGTGGTTAAATACCTGTGGGTTCAATTCCTGGTACCTAAATAAATGAAAAGAAACTTGGGGCTTGGCATGTAGCTCAGAGGTAGAACACCTGCCTAACAAGCACACAGCTCTGGGTTCAACGTGCAGCACTGCAAAAAATGAAATAAATAAATAAAAGAAAAGACTGCCAAAATAATATTTTCCAAGGGATCTATGATATATTGCACTCTAATCAACAGTCTCTCTCTCTCGGATTTAATGCATGGGTGCTTTACCACTGAGCTACGTCCCCTTCCCTTTTTATTTATTTTTAAATTTATTCTTCTTGCTCAGCCTCCCGAGTTGCTGAGATTACAGGCATGTGCCATCCCCCCTAGCAGCAGGTTTTAAAGTTCCACTGTTTCACATCCTTACCAACACAAAATATTATGTTTTGTTTGTTTGTTTGCACTGGTGATTGAGCCCAGTGGGTATTCTGTGACATTCCCAGCCCTTTTCATTTTCTTTTTGAGATAAGATCTCACTAAGTTACTGAGGCTGGCCTCAAACTTATGATCCCTCTCTCAGCTGCCCTACTTGCTGGGATTACAGGCATGTATCACTGTGCACTGTGCCTGACCGGTATTGTATTTTCAAAAATTTAACCATTCTAATCAATGTGTACTAGAATCTCATTGTGGTTTTAATTTGCATTTCCCTTGATGACAAATGACATTGAGCATCTATTCACATGTACACTTGCCATTCTTATTTCTCTTTGGGAGAAAGGTCTGTTCAAATCCACCAAAGTGACATGATCACAGCTTACCCTGGGAGACTTTCCTGGCAGTAGTGCCCAATCTCTTATTCATTTTCTTTTTTTTTTTAATGTGGTGCTGAGGATCAAACCCAGTGCCTCACACATTCTAGGCAAGTAGTTACAAACAAAGCCACAACCTCAGCCCCAATTCTTGATACTCAGTGTCCAATGAGGGCCAGCCCTCCTGCCTCTCCCATGAGCTTTTTATAGATGCAGCACTTTGGCTTCATTCTAGTCCAAATGAATCAGAAACTGCATTTGAGCAAGACCCTAATTGTTTTGTATGCTTGTTACATTTTGAGAAGCACTAATATTCAGGAGAAATTGGAGAGAGAAAAAAATGCAAAGGACTAATTTAGGAAGCTCTGGCATGACAGAGAACTCAGGGAGGCCAAGTCATCAGAACCCCAAGGAAATAAGAATCTATACATCTTCTGGCCCAGTCTGGACACCTAACTCAGAGTTTGAATTCCTGTTTGCTTCCTTACCTGATCCCACTCCTAGGTGAAGACCCTATGTGATAACAAAGAGAAAACCATGCCCCAAGTGGCAGATGCATCAGTTCAGTCCTCCAGTTACAACCTGTGGGATGGTAGTATGGATCTGTTAGGCAGAACAGGGAGGAATCTGTGTAGTCACTTTCACCAGCCAGTGCTGACAGTGTCTTTGACACTGTGCTGGGTATACATAGATAAGGCCCAGCCCTCAGGTGAAAGTCCACGGTCTAGTTGAGGGAATACACAGACATAATTATCATTATGATAAGTATCCTAGCAGAAATATAAATAAGTACTATACAAGCCTAGAGAAGGGAAAGACTCAGTGAGTAGGGAATGTAGGGAAGCAGCAGAAGGATTCAGAAAAGAATTAACAGTTGAATTGGGTTTTAGAATTTTAATAATAGCCAACAATTATAGAGCATTGTATGCCAGATTCTGAATTTTATATTACATATTGTTGTGTTTAACCTTCATAATAGCTCCATGAGGTTAGGACTGTCATTCGTCCCATCTTATGGATAAGGTTATAGGGACATAGGAGGATTTAGTAATTTGCCCTTTTTCTCCTAGCTAGATTCCCACTCGTCCTGTCTGATAGCAGAGTTTGTGTTCTTAACTGAGCTTGCTGTGTGAACCAGGGACTGCCCAAGGGAACCCCAGGTAGAACAGATGCAGAACCAGTGTACATACTTTAAGGAGCTCCCAGTCCTTGCCTCAGCCCCAGTGTTGCTCAGATATTAACAGTGTTGCTGAAGATATTAACAGATGCCTAGAAAAGCCCTCTAGCTGCCTGTGGAAGACTTGGGCACAGCTGGGGATACCTTGCTTTCTGTTTGCTGCTGAGAGCTCTGGGTTAATTTTTCATGGTCATCCTCTGTGCTGGCCACTGCCTTTCTCTGCAGGCAGAACTGGACAGTGTCAAAAGCATGGCTCTCCTTAGATCCCACATAACTGTGAATTTCTCCTCTATCTAAGGAGATAAAGCCAAAGGACAGCTTTTGCTATTTCTTGGCCTCCCCTGACAGCATAGAGGTCTGTACATTGTAAAGATTTTCAAAAAGGAGTTCTGTTATGGCTTTTAGAAGTAAACATGGAGATATAGGGTAGATGTGAACCTTGGCATACCTTCATAAAGGTCTCATGCTCCCTGGACCTTCTGGTTAGTTGTACTTTGTAAGTTCCTTGAGTTCAAAGATATGAATCCCCTACAGTACCTTTGTATGATGCTGGCCCATAATGTTCTGGCCCAGGATAGACTCTCTGGGAGTGTTGGTTGTACTGGCCACTTTAGTAGGATGGAGCTTGAAGAAGACTATGCCTCACATGAGGGAGGAGCCACAGACTCTGGATCCAGGTTGCCAGACTAAATCCTGTCTCTGCCACTTGCTAACTCTGTGACACTGAACAAGCTGTTTAAGCTCTCTGGCCTTAGTTTTCCCTTGGTAAAGTGGACATAATAGTTCCTCCCTCCAAAGGATGTGAGGTTTAAATAGGTTGTTATATAAAGTCCTTAAAAGAGTATGTAGCCCATAGAAAGTGCCATATCCTAATTAGCACAGTAGAAGAGAGTAGTCTTTGATACTGACCTGGGTTGGACTGGGTTGGAATCCCATCTCCTTCCCCTTCTGAGCTATGACTTCAGGCAAGTTACTGAGCCTCTGCGGGTTTCAGCTTCCACTTCTGAAAAACGGAGATGGTAACTCCTACATCTAAGGATGAGGGAGAGAATTGAAAGCAGCAGTTTAGCAGGAAGGATTGGTTCAGTGCCCACCCAGAGTAATTCTGGTGTGACCTGTGGTTTCCTGATTTACTTGTCCACCAGATCTGAAGGTGAGGGAGATATGGATTTTTTTTTTTTTCTGGCTGACCTCAGAAGGTGCCTCACACCTATCCAAGGCAATTGGAGGTGAAGGGCAACTGAGTTCTTCATGGAGAACTAGCACTTAAAGGACAGAACTAATTTAGTAGGAATTCTGAGTAATTTAGTAGGAATCCTGAGGAAAGGTGAGCAAAAAGACTTCTACTCCAGAAAGTATATACTAGAAAATGGCAACTATACTACCCTAATGGAGGGAGGGAGGATTTGATGGTGTTGAGTCACCCCAAGCCGTGGTCACCCTAAACCCTTGTGCATTGCTGCCCTTGGCAATCTGCTCGTAGCCTGGGTCATCCCACATTGCAGTAGCTCAGTACCTGTTTTCGTAGATTTCAGGCCCAGTACAGATGAGCCTTCACCCTTTGGTGCTGCTGTGACTGGATCTCTTGGCAAACCTTGCTAATAGAATGTACAAACTCAGAGTGCTTCCAGCAACACAGGGGTCAAGAACGGGAATGAAGAGAAGAGATAAAAAGCAAATATCCGTGGATCAGTGGAGAAATCCTGACTTTTGGTAGAAATATCACACAGTTTGGCCAAGGACACTGTCTCTGAGCTTCTCCACAGTTGGCCTTGGGTAGATGGCCTCCTTATCAACCCCTTATCATCTGACGCATCTCCACTGCAACTGTGGCAGTGGCCTCTTCCACCCCTCTGTGTACAGCCTTCCAGAAGTCCCTGAAGAGGGGGTACAGAGAAGGGGGCCCGTGAGTTGACACCAGAGAGGTGGGGCCTTGGCTGCGGCACCAAGGAATCTGAGCTCTGTTGTGTGGGCTAAAGGCAGCCAGCAAAGGACTCTAAGCAGGGAAGAGGAATGATTTGATGGGAGTTCTAGTTTTAGTTTCTTTCAGAGCTATGCAGAGGACAACTCCTTGAGAGGATAAAGGAAACGTTACCCTTTCTTCCCCTTTATTGTACTTTATTTTCCAAATGAAGCATAAATCACTGGTTTTGTTTTCCTCTAATTATATATATTTTTATTGACTTAATCTCTTTAAAAGGTTAAGGAAAATGTTTGTCATCTTAGGCCTTTGATGAGGTCCTGCTTTGCCCTTTCCCAGCTGTGTGAAGTAGGGCACAAAGAAGTAAGGCAACTTTCCCAAACTCATGCTGTGGGCTTTTAGGACTTCACGGAGCCTGGGTTCTCAGAATCGCCCTAGAACCAGATCCTGCTGCTTCCCACCCACACAAGCAGGTTCACACTTGCCTCTTAAAATGTTACTTTCCAAGATTTAGAAAAAGAAAGAGCACACCCAAGCTTTGGAAACCTGACTGAGCCCATGTCCCACATTAGACCTTTGCAGATCACTGCCTCAGTTTCTTTCTGTGTAACCCGTCTTCCATCATTAATGTTTTCCAATGGATTTCCCACCAGTCTCTTCACTGTAAACACAGTGTCAATGTTGGCCTTTAGCTCAGTGTGACTGTGAGGCCCCAAAGAAACCCTATTCAGGAAGTGTGAAGAGTAAACAAATGTTGAACAGAGTCAGTGTTGACTGCCTTTTCTGCTAGTCTCTCTACTACACCCCTGCCCTTACCATGGTGTGCCAGCAGTTTATCTGATTCACTCAGAGCATCGATGGATGCTCCATGGGCCACCCATGGCCCTATCTCCAGAGCACACCTGACCAGAAGGAACTGGGTATAAAGAGGATGTTCATGAAGCCAGATTTATAGTGTGCTATGGATTTACTGTAAATACATCTGCAGTTTGAGGTAGAAAATGGTGTGCTTCCGATGATAATTCTATGTAAGCTATCCCCAAATGCAACATAAATGCATTGTCATGCTTTGTACAAAACACTTCCAAACTGTGCAATGACAAACAAGTATGTTACTGAATGGTTTTACTCTTTCTGTAATACTACCCTGTACTTTGCTTTTAGTCTATACTTCACATACCTACAAGTCTTCTGAGGAAAAAACACCACCACCAACAACAATAGCAAAACTTCTGCATCACACCAGTCAATGAAGTTTGTGCTTCTTGAATAGGATGTTGTTGAACTCACATTGGACCTTGGGCAACTGAGAACAAACATTGGCTTTTACCACGGTGCTACATTTCCGGGGAAAGCAGTCTTGAAAGGAGTTAAGCTGCAGGCGAGTTGGGACTTTTACAAAAGGGAAGGGAACGAATGGAAGGGGGAGAGAGAAAGAAAGAGAGAGAAAGAAAGAAAGAGAGAGAGAGAAAGAGAGAGAGGAAAGGAAGGAGGGAAGGAAAATAGGAAGGAGAGAAAATGTTGGTACTTTTTGAACATCAAGTAGTCAGATATTTTCTGTCAGGTCAGTTAAAGTGTGCCTTAATGTGTTTGCAGAGAGAGGTACGTAAAGCATCTTACCAGAAAGTGGAGACAGGAGTGAGGGAAGGCAGTGATCACTTTATTTTTCCTCAGAGAATGAAGCATTGTCCTGAGAGAATACAGTGTTCCCCTGGGTGTGGATGAGGCCCCAGGCAGTGCAGCAGCCCTGTTTCGCTATGATGCTGTCTGGCCCTATTGTGGAAGCTCTCCCTTCTCCTTTTCTTTAAATGGAACACTAGCCTGGAACAAAACTGTGCTTATGGGAAGATTTGCGTTCAGTTCCCTCCTTGGTGGAAGCAGAAGGCAAATGGTGACCACAGATGGCACAATCTACATGGAAGAAACACCTCCATAGGTGCCTTTCAGATTCTGAGGTGTCCAGGCCTGCAGTACAGCTCGATGGAAGGGTGCATGCTCAGGATGCACGAGGCCCTGGATTCCAACACATACGCGCGGGCGCACACACACACACACACACACACACACACACACACACACACACAGGCACACACAGGCACACACAGGCACACAACCAAAAATAACCCCAGAAATAAAATTAAAAAATCAGAAGGGTCCAGTCTATCATGTTCTACAAGCCTCTTTTCTACCTTGCTTAATTAAAAAGAAAAATATCAGAGGCCATCTTCTTTGTATTCACTGTCACTTATGGGATGACTTGCATTCATAGCTTTAAGTTTTCCCACCATTCATAGCGTTAAGTTTTTCTCTTCCGTCCCCAAGCCCAAATAGGAACCCCGAAACACAATTATCATCAATTATTTTACCAGGGAATTGAGGAAAAGCTGAGAGTAAGTCCCTTAGGATTGATTTCTAGATTTAGCCATTAACTGAGAGCCTGAATATTTCTTCCTTTGCTACAAGAAAAAACAACCCACTGGAGAAATCATGTTGCTGATGAAACTGAAATGAGAGCATAAAGTCAAATGTTCCCCATAAATCTTCCAGCTGGGGAAATGAGAGAAGCTTCCCTAAAAAGGGATGAGATGGAAGGGAATTGTGTCATCATTTGGAGACTGTTTACAAGATTTAAGTTATCAGCACAAAGCCAGCTTGCTAGTCTTGTTTGCAAATGTATTTGCAAAGAAAGTCAACAAAAGTCAAATTAAAAATTTATAGAGGGCTGGAAGGGTTTTTTAAAAAGAGTTTAAATCTATTTACCCAAATTTCTAAGTTAATATTTAGAATTTATGATTTAAATGTGAAAATGTGACATTTGAGAAGCCGCACCTTTAATTTAAACCAGGCTTGATTTGTCCACTTTCTTTACCATCTTTCCCCGTATTTATAACTGCATGCACTGCTTTTCCCCCATTTATTGTACTGTAAGCATTTTTTCATATTATAGTCTTCATAATTATTCTTCAGTTTATGCCTTAATATTCCAACAACTACATACACCATATATATTTTGGCATTCCTCTTCTGGTTATTTACATTGTTTTCAATTTTTCATTATTATAATTGCATTGAGCATTTTCAGGAAGTTAGTTTGCTTCGGCATTTGAATTTCTCTTCCCCCTTCTCCTCCTTTTTCTCTTCCTTCTCCTTCTTCTTCCTCTTCTTTTCCACTACTGCAGATAGAACCCTGGGGGCACTTTACCCCTGAGCTACGTCCCTAGCCCTTTTTATTTCTTTTTAGACAGGGTCTTACTAAGTTGTTGAGGCTGGCCTTGAACTTGTAGTCCTCCTGCCTCAGGCTCTTAAATTGCTTTGATTACAGGTGTGTGCCATCATCCTGGACTTGAATTATTTCTTTGGAGTAGACGTCCAGAAGTAGAAATAGTGGATCAAATAGCATGTACATTTTTATTCCTCTGTATGGTTTGCAAAATTGTTTTCCCAAGGAATTATACCTAGTTAGTCAGTCGTTAGTAATGAATGAGACGTTTGTTCTTACCACTATTGGATATTAATATGTATAATTTGTTCATTAGTTTAATAGCAAAATAACATTTACCTGGAAGCTTTAAAATTCTTATGAAGGCAAATATTTTATCCATCTTTTCCTCTTAGTTTTACCAAATTGCTCCAGGTTTAGCAGGTTGTCTTCTTCCCTGTCCAGAACATGGAGTTTGTAAATGTTTGGGGCAGGGAGCAAGTTCCCCTGGCCTGGGCCACAGTGTAGAGTGACTAATTCAAACCATTTAGAGGTAGGTCCTGGCTCCCACAAGATTTTTTATGTACATTCAATACTGAGAATGTCTTGCATAAAAAAATGAGGATTAAATCACACTTTGAAGGTGCTAAATACAAAGAAAGACAAAGGCAACAGTTTCCCTTTCGGCAAAAAGACATGAGGGTAGTTTGAGGTGATAGTAGGGTTAAAGAAAGATGCTCTTGAAAATGGAATAGATGGCCTAAATGTGTTTGAAAATAGGGGGACCAGATTTTGTGGAAAGTAAGAGGATTAAGGGAACTAAGAGAAAAAAAGATGAAGAAAGCAGAAATGAACTGGGTGTGGTGGCACACGCCTGTAATCCCAGCTCCTTGTGTGACTGAGGCAGGAGGATGCCAAATTCAAGGTTAGCCTGGGCAACTTAAGAATCTCTGTCCCAAAACAAAAAAATTGAAAGGTCTGGGGATGTAGGTCTGGGGATGTAGCTCAGAGGTAAAAACATCCC
Source organism: Sciurus vulgaris (assembly GCF_902686455.1). Classification (NCBI taxonomy): domain Eukaryota; kingdom Metazoa; phylum Chordata; class Mammalia; order Rodentia; family Sciuridae; genus Sciurus; species Sciurus vulgaris. The sequence goes on along the minus strand of NC_136461.1, from coordinate 79,317,977 downwards.
TGGGTTCAAATCCCAGAACCTTCCCCCACAACAACAACAAAAAAGAAAGCAAGGATGAAGGACAGGAGTTGGCTGGAGGGCCCTGAAAGGAGGGGTCAGCACACATAAGGGAAAATTGTTATTGCTCAGAGGTATGTGAGGACAAGAAGAGGGGTAAGAATACAGGAATACTTTAAGGTATGGGAGTTGACATCAGCTGGCCCTGATCTCAGACAGCAGAGTTATCTCCTGGCAGTGGAAATGACGTGAGACAACCTTGGTGGTTGAGGGGGAAAGAGGAAATAAAAGGATAGTGTACTAAAATCCACCACATTAGTCGACTGGTCAACAACACTGTCCATGAAAGTCACCACTGAGAAAACAAACTAATGACGAAATTTAGAGTTGATGTTATTAATTGTCATTTATTTACACTACCCTTCCGAGTCTGTGACAGTTAGCTGGCTCTACACATTGGATCAGCCAAGATACAATCCGAAGACCAGAACCATTATGGGTGATATAAAACAAGAGTTTTTTTTTTTTTTTTTTTTTTTTTTAATGTGGATTAGACTGCAAGCAATTGTGGGATCTGTTGGAAAAGGCTATGCACACAGTTGCCTCTGAATCTGGCATTGGAACTGAAGACCCTGTAGGTCAAGAACAGAGAAGAACTGGATGTGCAATGAGAAAGAGCAAACATAGTCTGGAATACATGAGGACAACAGTAACCTTACTTATTGTACATCTCCAGTCTTGAGAGTGTTAGTGACTAGCAGAAGAAGCTGGTGCTCTTTGTCAGAGGTGCACACATAGCTGGCCCAGGACCTGGAGTTGCTGAAGGAGGGGAACTGGCAGGAGGGGGAGCCCTGGGCTGGCATGGTAGACCAGTAGGTGCCTAACAACACCTGTGAGCTGCCAAGGTACCTGGGGCCTATACTGACCTTCTGAGCATAAAAATGGCTGCCACCTAAACTTTGCCTTCCAGATCTCACTTAAAGAACCTTGGAGAAAAGGGAATTCTGGAGGCTTGGCTTCAACATGGCTGAGATGACACCTTATAGTCACCACAAACATAAAGTCTTAAGTTTCAGAAGTGTTTTAAAGCACTCTACAGACTTATGGCAGGAATCCAGTACAAGAAGTAGATTGCAAGCAGTATTTGAGTTTTGTGAGAAGAGAAACACCATCCCAAAGATTACTATTTGGGCCCAAAGTCACATCTTATGTTCTGGTTGTAATTAGAACTTGGTTTTCTGGTCCTATAAGGAGTGAGAACAGAGACGCCCTCTCTCTCTTGCTGCTGGTGGTGTGCATTGCTGAGGAAACTGCTTGCATCTGTTTTATAATGGTCACTGCAGAGAAGTGTGGGGCAAAAGGAGTCCCCAGGGTTTTTGTAAATGCAGGCTTCACTTAGCGTTTTCTTGTCTCAGCACACAATCGTAACCTAGATGTGCCAGGGGATTGAGAAAGGCTTCCTCAGCCAGCACCGTGAACAGTGCCTGGTTTGAGTGATTAGTTCTCCTGCAGGGGCAGCACAGCTGTAAATTTGAAGACTCTGCAACATACCAGATCCTCATAAAGTAGTTCACATATTTGCCATCCAACGAAGCATGGCTGAAAAAATATAATCTTGTTGAAGGTTTTTGGGAGTATAGTGTCAGAGGGACCCCGGGCCCTATGGCTTCTGTCCTTTCCCGTAGAAGTCAGCCATGGAGTCAGGCCCTTTTGTTTCTGAGTGAAGGAGACAACATCTGCCCTGGCATGTGTCCTACCTGCTTCATCTTTCACCTGGCTTAACACAAAGGAAATCAACACCAACTTAGAAACTAGACTGCTGAGTCCTCCTCCCTATATTTAAGGTCAAATGGCTACATCTGATGTCTTGGAGAGGGTAAAATTTTAGATTTTAGTCAAATTCAGACATCATTTACTTTTACTACAGATGTGCAATCAAGCTAAACTGGGAAGTAGAGCCTTTTCAGAGAACGTGGTTTGAAAAATTTTGGAAAACATTCTTGGAACCACGAAAGGTTGATTTCCCAAAGCTTTCCTCTGTCTCTTTCTCTCCTTTTTCTTTCTTCCTCTACGGTTTCCTTTTCCTTCTCTCTGCCCTTCATTCTCATTCCAGAAACACATAACCAAGTGTTTCCTGGGATCAGAACTGTGATGTGGCTGGGGATACCAAGGAGGGAAACAAACTAACCAGCACAGCACGGGGTGGGTCACTGATCAGAGTGCAGAGGGTGGATGGCTGTTAGATGAGCTGAGTCTTAAGGCAAGTGCAGGAGTTACCTGGTGGTCTCCTCTGTCCTTTGGTTCTCATTTTTCTGTCCAAACAGCCTCCTTTTAGACCCTTTGCCAACAACTAGAATGTTTCTGAAGAAAAGAAGACTGGCAGCTGGTGAATCTTGAAGTCACCTTGAATGGCCATCTCTAGATCCCATCTCCTGGGTAATGAAATCATTCTCAAATATCAAACTCCCCTCAATTTCTGATTCTTCTGAAGGACCCAAAGTAAAGTTTCAAACACCCAATCACAAGTTCACTTTTTATTACAGACAGCAAGTCTTCCCAGCTATATTGGCTGTTAGCATTTCTGCAACTCTCTTAGAATACAAACACATTTTGCTTTCAAGTTCTTTCCTGTTATTCATAGTTTTCCTGGCTACTTGCTACATTTTGCTGTTGCCTCTACTTTCACACATTCCCCATTCACACCAACACTTGTAAGGGAGCGGAAACATTTTTGAACATAATTTGACTCTCAGCCTGAGAGTTGATTTTATCATCCACTCATCCCCTGGTATCACGCCCATCCTTCCAAAGGTAACCTCTGGTACTTGGCTCAACCTTAGCCTGAAGAAGTTAATCGCCAAGGAGTTGGAACCAGCTCTTAAGAGAGGAGCTTTAGGAGACTGACGTTACAGATACCAGGTCTGCAAAATGGTATTGAGCAAAGTGTGAGACTGCTATGAGACCAACGGCAAAACTTTATACATATGTAAGACCTTGAAAATAGGTACTAAGAGAGACCCTTTGGATCCACTTTTGCAGAATCTGTAGGGAGCAGTGGGTCACTTATCCACACTGTTATGGATGGCGCATCAGCAGACAAGAAGACAATTTGAGGGTCTTGGAAATGGTTGTCTGTGAGGTGACCAGAAGGCTACCTTATGTTGCATACAAATCTGGGGACGAGCATCATCCACATTGTCTGGGAACTTGTTGAAAATGCTGAAGCTCAGGCTTCACACTTGATCTACAGTAATGTAATCTGCATTTTAAAAAAGATCCCAGGCGATTCTTATGCACAGTGGCATTTGAGAAACTCTACAATAGAAGTTTATGGCTTTCACATACATAAAATCCTTGTAAAAGCAGGGCAGAGGAAACTGAAGATTTAAAGTGAGTGACTATCTAAGGTCACAGGGCTGGAACTAGAAATTTCTGAAACTGCTACTGGCTTGGAGCTCTTTCCGCTACACCATTTTCTGTTGGGCAACTGTCAGGAGAGAATTGTGGCAATGGATACTCCTATTGGACTCTCACCATATGCCAAGTCTTGTTCTGAACTGTCATTTACTCTCACTGGATCTGAGATGGGGACATTCATTTTTCTCATTTTAACTAGTGAAGTAGTGGAGCACCAGGAAACAACTAGTATATTTCAGACTCTGAGTTACCCACATGGAGAGTTTGATTTGGATTTCTCACGAGTAACTGGAAAGCAGGAAAGAAATGAAGGAATAAATAAGAAATGAGAGAATAAACAAAGAAATGAGGGAATAAATAAGAAACTAGCTGTGTGCCCCTGGACAAGTGGCCCTACCTCTTAAGAAATGAGGTTGAACTAGATGATCTTTAAGGCATTTCCAGCCCTGAAATTTTTAGTATTTTAAGTCCTTTCCTTAATATCTACTCATTAATTTTCTTCTGAGCAGCTTAGACTTAGGATTAGAAACTGCCAGTTCCGACCAGAGGATGAGGGACTGGGAGCACAGGGAGAGGCACATTTGAATGTGTGGGAGAGATGTCAAATCCTGTACCCAGCCTTCTGACCAGCCTCACCAACCTGCTGTGTGGTGTCATGGGGCAATTTCCAACATGGCTGTTCTGCAGAATTTCTGAGAATAATTTAAAATCACTCCGTACAGCTATACCATACCTTTCCAATTCGGCTGGCAACAGGATACCTTTAAGGAAGAGAAGGTAGTTGGGCCTGGAATGTTCCCTACAAACCCCACACCACAGAATGAGTTAATTGCCAATGAATCAGAAACATGTGGTACTCAACAGACCTCTCCCAGAATGTGCTGAGGGAATCACTTTCTCTCAAAACACATGGGGCTTGTTACCAAATCCAGGACCTCTGAGGTCCAGTTTGAAATGTATTGTCAAATAGGCCGTGGTCTCCAGGGCCAGATTAATGCATCTTTGCTCCATCTGTGGGGGATTATTTTCCAATTGTACATTTGGTGAATGTGACTCAGAATGGGGTCCAATTAGGACAGAGGTTTAAAAGACACCTGACCAATTATGCCTAAGCAAATAGAGCTTAACACAGATCACTAGCAAACACTACTTTAGTCACAGTGCAAAAGAACACACACTCACTGCTTCTATTTTCAGAAAATTAATGAACGATCTCAGTTATGGCGAAACAACTCTGCAGAACAAGGGTCAGTTTGCTCTTTTAATCAAGAAGCTTTGCCAAATATTTACTAAAATAGGGCAGACTCCTTGTAAAATTATAAATAGTTTTGTTTCTTATTTAAAATAAAAAGGTCCCTAGCACCGTATATGGTCTGGTCCTTTGATAGCACTCAAGTGTTTTTATAGTAGGATTTCCATTGTGGTCTCTGCTACGGAAAAAAAGAAGACTGCAGCACAAGGTCAGAGAAAAATGATATTTCACATAAAAATCCAATAGAAAACTCTGCAGAGTAACTGTGAGTAATGTCTCAGGAGGATAAAGCTTGTGGCCATGCTGTATTCAGACTCAACGAAGACCAAGATTCTTCAGCTGACTCAGTTGCTCACTCCATTGGTCCTTCCCTGAGAGAACCCCGATTCTGCTCAGCTGTCTCTCCCCAGTGTGATTCAGGGTTCCATGTTCAGCTCAGGGGCACGTTTTATTTAGGCAAATCATGTGATTCCCCTTAATTGGTACAGGAGCAGGCATGTAACCCAGTTCTGTCCAATAAAAAGCAGACAGTTTGCTGGGGGTAATGGTCAGGGGAAATTTTTTCTTGCTCCTAAGAAAAAGGAACAAGAAAAGACAGACGATTCTGCCTATGGGAATCTTAGCCCTGTCCTGGTTTGATATGATGCTGGTAAAGTGGCAGCCATCTTGCTTTCAGGAGAGGGCAAACTATGCAGGGGTTGGGCAAGGTAAGAAAATCAGTGAGAGATGGAACACAGTCCTGACACATCACATCTGGAGTCTATCTGCCTTTGGATTTCATGTTATGTGAAATAATAAATTTCCTTATTGTTTAAGTTTGTTTGAGTTGGTATTTCCAGCTCATAAAAGAATCCAAACTATAGCTTCCAAATCAACATACAGACCAGCCATCCATCTTTTCATTGCATTGTCCTGAAGACATCTCTTCACCCATTGTTTGGCCAAAAACACTTCTGAAAGAATAAATTTTCCCCCAAAATATTGTAACATAAACTATATATTAATCAATAAGTCTAAATAGTGATTCTTTACTGATTACCACTTATTTCATTTTCATTTCTCAAGCTAGGTGAATCAGAGAGGCATCCTAAAGCATCTTTTTTTGTAATAAAGATAACCTTAAGTCAATAACACATGTATTTCCAGGTTTCCAGGACTGATTGAGTGGATCCATCCCCTCTGTCTCTCTCTCTCTCTCTCTCTCTCTCCCTCTCATTTTTCGGTACCAATATTAAACCCAGGGGCATTTAACCATGAGCCACATCCCCAGCTCTCGCTAAATTGCTGATGCTAGCTTTGAATTCGTGATCCTCCTGCCTCAGCCCCCCAAGCTGCTGGGGTTACAGGCATGCACCACCACATCTGGCTTCCACCCTCTCTCTTATGTACCACTTGCAAAGAATAGCTGGAATGTCAAGACATCTGATGTGGGTCAGGGTTGACTGATGGAGGGTCTGTATAGCAGATCCTACTGCTTTAACCAAGAGTCAAACCTCTGAGATTGTCTGAAACCCTAAATTAGGAGCTCAAACTTCAGTTTCAGAAAAAGTTCATTGACCTCATGTGAATTCTCTTGAGTGTTGTCTATTTATGCCTTTGTTTGTATGCATTCCAATAATCAGCTTTCAATTTTTCCAAATGTAAATTTAATCTCAAATTATCCTTTTTGCAGGGAGTCAAGAAGTTGACACAAATAAATGGTACAGTTCATATTTTCTTTATGCTTTTAGAATTTCTATTTTCATCTTTTTTTCTTTTTACTGCCATCAAGTGTCTTTACATACAAATATTCCAAAACAAAGCAATACAGTAAAAGAGTCAATGAGAATTCCAAAGGTATTCTCTGCCTATATCTGATAAATGAAATGGTTGGATTTTTCACCTTTGATTATTTGGCATATTGCCTCAATTTTCTGCTTTCTTGTATCTAGGAAGACTTAGATTAGTGTTCTCCATTAAATCCCTTGAGGGAGGTAGTAAATGAATGTGCTACCAGCTCTCACAAGGAAAGCTTGAGGCTTTACTTCATGAGGGTCTCTGGCCCTTAGATTACATATTGTAGTCATTGCTCTGGACAGTATGATACATACGCTGTGCCCTTTAACATACAGTTTGACCCCAGATTCACAACCTTTGGGACTCTTCCCTTTGATGTGAAATCCAACCATCAAGCTCATGATCTACATTAACATAAGCATTCATGTATTGTATTTGTAACAATTCAAGCAAAAAGGAAGTGAGTTGATGCAATAGGATCATGGGACAGTGTACTTCAGTGATCATATTCATGACCTCTAGAGTATACCTTAGTTTGCAAAATGCTTTTCCATACATTATCACATGTGTACCTCTTAACCACCTTGGTTGGATTCTATAGACAGGAAAAAATCAACAGGCTTAAATTACTTGCCCAGTTTCACAGTTGGAAAAAAAGCTGGTACTTGAGCATAGACTTTTTACTACAAATCCAGTGTTTTTACATGCTATTGTCTTGTCTTACAGAGGTGGCAGAAGGAAAGTATGATGTGATAGTTAAGAGCACAGTAGATCTCAGTTCACATTCCAGTTCCACTACCCATTGGCTCAAGGAACTTGAGAAAATTCCTAAGCCTTAGGGCCTTGCCTTGGTTTTCCCGTATATAAAACAGAAATAATGTGTACATCATTGATTTTTGAAGCTGAACATGTTAATGTAAGAAGAACACTAGGGATAGTGCTTAGCACAAAGCACAGTTCTCAGCAAGTCTTCAATGCATAATACATAATACCTAGTAAAAAAACAAAGGGTAATGAGCCTTGTTCAAGAGCTTGAATGTGAATCCCATTTCTGTGCTTTTTTCACTGTTATTGACTATGTTAGTCAAAGATGGCTGATGAGTCCAGTTTGCTGCCCCAACAAATGAAGGGTCTTGACAAGAAAACCCCCCAAAACTGCTATGTTTGACTTCTGTTTTTTAAAAATATTTTTTTAGTCATAGATGGACAAAATACCTTTATTTTATTTATTCATTTTTATGTGGTGCTGAGGGTCAAACCCAGTGCTTCACACATGCCAGGCAAATGTTCTACCACTGAGTCACAACCCCATCCCCTAACTTTTGTTTTTAACAGGGCTCTCCATTATCTGTGGTGCGTGTGTGTGTATTCACCCAGGTGTCTAGGGGAAAGGGTGGCAGAAAGGAGTGAAAGACCCTGATATCAAATTTACCAGCTTTTTCCTTCCTGTTAACACTCAGCTGGCACCCAGGCAAGAAGTTTACAGTCCAGAAGATCAAAATGCAAAGGAACGTAGTGACATTTAAAAATTGCTGCAGTTGTCTTAGAAAATACACACCAACACACAGACAAAGCTTCTATTGATTTCAAGGACTTAATGATTCTGAAATAATTCACCCATATGACTTGGTAGTTAGATTTCTTGCATTTATGTCATTTGCTTAAAATATTGCAGATCATAAGCAAGTGAACTATAATATTCACATTACCTGGCAGGAATAATAACAAGATGAGAAAGGCAGCTCCAAGAAGAGGCTGTTTCTTATCACCATGGTGAATGAGCTGGATGTTTAAAGTAGGAATGGTTTAGTTTGTGCCATAGAAACTGCTCTCACCAGGGCCCCAGCAGTGGAGAGAGTTCCAGAGGTGCAGGGCCTGACTCCAGCTTTTTAAAGGGAAATCGAACTGCTCTTTGCTGGAATGTGTGACATACAAAGAAAACAAGCAAGAATTAGTACAGATTCCTATGCAGGGTTAATGGTAATTCTTGAGGAAGGACAACCTCAAGAGTTAGGTTATACTAGCTGGGTGCGGTGGCACACACCTGTAATCCCAGCAGCTGGGGGGTGGGGGTCTGAGACAGGAAGATTGAGAGTTCAAAGCCAGCCTCAGTAACAGAGAGGCACTAAGCAACTAGTAACACCATGTGTCTAAATAAAATAAAAAATAGGGCTAAGGATGTGGCTCGGTGGTTGAGTGCCCCTGAGTTCAATCCCTTATACCACGCCAAAAAAGAATTAGGTTATAACTTGGCCATGGGGGTCACAAGAGGCTAACAAAGTTAAAATTCTTTATTTAATGACTAGTTGTTCCCAAGAATCCATACCCTCATCCAAGGAGCGTGTGTGAGAGGATGGTCTTAGTTTGAGGCTCCCTCAGATCAAGTTTTCCAACACCTACTTCGCCTTTGCTAGTCAGGGCCTAGAGTGGGTTCTGACTTCTCTTTCCCTCCCTGTGAGTTCACCTGCAGAACATTTGGGGGACTTTCTCAAAAGCAGAGCTTTGTTTGGACCCTTTCTACCCCCAGTGAAGCTCCACTGGTATGAACCCTTGTAGAACTCCTGTGTCGAGGACAGCCTTTGTCAAGTCTTGAAAAGTTTGTCTTACCTCTCTCCCCTGAGACGATGAGTCCCCATGAGTTCAAGTAAGAGGGACTGAAGATAATCCACTTAAAGATTCATTCGAAAGCAATTTATTATCTCTTCCTATATGCAACACTACTTGGTCACTTATAAACAAATAGCTCCTGCTAAAAGAAATATCAAGTTCCACCTAATTAGGTAGCCCATTGCACTAATAGTAACGTCTACTTATTAATATAGTCTCCTTCCATTGACAAAATTTAATAGACTGTCTCTGGGAATGTTTCTTAAAGTCTGGTCTGTTGACCGCTTCAGAGTCACCAGAGACGTGTTAGAGAAGATCCCTGCTCCCTCCCCAGCCTAATGGATCAAAATTTCTGAGAATGAGTACAAAAGTAGGCATTGCATGTGATTCTGATGCACACCAAATCTTATACTGATGAATGAAAATTTACCTTGTCTGGTATTCATTCAATTCATGAATATTTATTGAGTACCTATTATGTGTCAGGCATGGTTCGAGGCTATGAAAATAAAGCAGAAAATAAAATAGACAGTAATCCAATGAAGCATACTTTCTAGAAGCAGGGGTTAGGTAAATTAATTAATTAGCAAATAAACACATTTTAGTATCAGGTAGTAAGTATCATGGGAAAAATAAAAAGGTAAGGGTTTGGATGGTGGGGGTACTATTTTTAGCTAAGGTGCTTGGGGAAGGCCTTTCTGGAAAGGCAGGTGAACAGAGACCTGAAGGCAGTGAAGGTGCAAGCCAGAAGAGACCTGAAGAAAGAGTGTCCCAGGCAAAGGAACAGTCGGTGCAAAGGTCCCAAGACAAAAAGGATTCTTGGCATATTTGAGGAAAAGCAAGGAGAAAAATACAGCCAGGGTAGAGGGAATAAGGGGGAGAGGGTCGAAGGACATGCACCCAAAGAGGTTGGGGGACTGCAGATCATGAAGGGCTTTGAGGACTAAGTGTAAGGGGAAGCCACTAAAAGATCTGGAAAGGACAGTGACATGCTCTGCTAGCTGCTGCTCCTCTGTGTCTCCTCTCTAGGCATTCTCAGTCAGTTCTAGGGCTGCTACGTAAAGAGTTGATTGAGGCAAGCAAGAGTACCTTCAAGTCACAGTTGTACATCTATCATTCATGGACTTCATATGTGTCAGGCATTTAAAGCACCATCTCATTTAATTTTATGAGATAGGCACAGAATTATCACCCCTAGTTTATTCATAAGGAAGTTAAGGTTCAGAGAGATTATATAAGTTGGAAAGGATGAATATGCATTTTTTTATTTTAAGCGTATGCCCTGCCTCCTCCCTGATAAAATCACCAATCTTCACTGCACCTCCATGGGTAAAACTAAGCATGAGAAAAGATTTAATAAAGAAAAGAAAGGAGGTCTGGACTTAAGATCTGTGGGGGAAAGATTGAAGCAAACATGTTTATCAGAACCTTCAAGTTTCAGCTTTATTATTTTCATTCTTTTAGTCAACTCCTTCTTCTGCATACTTGATTGTAATTCATGTAAACCCAAAGTCCCAGCTTTAAAAAGTCACCTGTTCACAGAGAGTTTCATCTATTCCTACAATTTCAGGCTGCTTTCTTTCTCTCCCTTAGCTGCATCTCTCCACAGCTGCATCCTGCTCTATTAAGCACAATGCAAAGACACTGCCAAATTCTGTTTATTTTCCTTTTTAAAACTTTCTTTTCTTTTATAGGGAATTATCTCCACACAGAGCACACAAAGATGGAAATTAAATTTCCTATTGGCTAGAATTACCCCTCTCAGTTATGTAGGAAGTTGAATGGAGCCTGAACTGGAAGCAGCCCACCTAATCTTAGATAATGCCATCTCAGCATGTCAAATAATGGCCTGGTGGGCCAGCAAGACATCTTTTAATATAGTATTTTGTAGGTAGTATTAGTTAACCAAGAGCTGTATGATCAAAAGGCAGGGAGGGAGCCTGGCATGGTGGTAGGTACATGTAATCCCAGCCACTCAGGAGACAGAGGCCGGAGAATTGCAAGTTGGAGGCCAGACTGGACAACTTAGCATGACTCTGTCTCAAAACAAAAAAATAAAAGGGGATGTAGCTCAGTGGTAGAGCAGCACTGGGTTCAAACCTCAGTAAGTTAAGGAAAAAAAAAAAAAAAAAGCATGAAGTAGGACTTCATTACCACTGTTTTTAAAGTTTTAATAATTAATTGATAAGTTCTTATATATCTAAAGAAAAACAATCAGAAGGTATTCTCATTACTAATTCAGTTAAATTGTCTGTCATTCTTTCACCCCCTGAAGTTCACTCCTGCAAAATCTGTACAAAATAAACTGAAGAGATTTATGTTTAATTTAGTTGTCGATAAGAATTTACATTTGCCTAACTGCTGGGCTGGGAGCTGAACTTTTTTTCCCCCCAAATCTTAGAAGAAAAAAAGGTGAGAAAGTAGGGGGGTAGAAAGCAAAACTAACTTTGAGCCAGCTGTGCCGTTTCTTCTTCAAGAAGGATACTGAGGAGGTGATGGTTTGTTTAATTGCAGAAATGTAAACAGAAAGAAGCCTGTCACAATTAAGTTAGAATTTAAGCACTAATTAAGTCTGATGCAATATAATGGAGATTTAGATTTAGTAAATATTGGTTCCAAATGGCCTTCCCTTCTTTATCCATCTCAAATTAATCTTAATGTAAACCAAAGTGCATGTGTTCTTTCCACAGTAAAATCTGCTCCTATCTGTATTCAAGAGAAATGAGATTGGAAACCACAAGGATTACATTTCCCAGGAATGTATATGAAGGACCACAGCCATGGAGCAAAGCTATCTGTATTTCTGCAGTACTGCTTGGGGCCTGTCAGTCCACACAGAGCAGCAGCAGATCACTAAGGAATCCTGGGTAAGAATAAACACACACACACACACACACACACACACACACACACACACACAAATGCACTTACATAAACTGACCCAAAGTATTATAGACTCCAAGGTTTTAAGGTCTACTTTTTAAGGTTGATTGCATAACCAAAAGAGTGTGTTCAAAATACTTGAAAAAATTATAATTAATCTACCAGTGACTACATCTCTCATTTCAATCCACCTCTGTGATGGCTAACTGAAAATCCAGATTGCCTTTGAAGGCATGGAGAAATAAACAGTTCCTGATTCTTCACAGAAGAGGAATTTATTTAATGCTGCTAAGGGAGTTAGTAATTTCCCAGATTAGTTTTAGACCATCTTTGTCATTTGAAAAATAAAAAATTCTTGTCCAAAGAATTTTTATGTCAACCCGATATACCTATATTACCTCTTAAAGTTTTACTATTATCTTTAAATAGTTGGCATCAAAGAGATGAAAAACAAAACAAAACAAAACAAAAAAAGAAAAAAAAAAAAAAAACATTCAACTGAAATAGGTACATGATTTTCCCAAGTTGGGAATTTTGCCACACTGGATTGGTAGATTGGTCAAGACATAGTTTGGTAATGGAATGGAATCTTGAATTTTATATTAGAACTACAGTTTACAAAGGACCATCCCCATCCCTGGGAAGGGCTATCCCTGGAAAACATTGGCATTTCTCTGAACAGTTTGATATCAAGTAGAAACCAAGAAAATAAAATAGCTGGGGCTCCCCTTTTTGTGGGTGGGAAGACTGAGGCTTCTGTGAACCCACGAAGTGTATGATAGTTTAGATGAGAGGAGGAACCAGCAGGAATCAGCAGTAGATGGGATGTGGAAGGTAAGAAAAAGGAACCAGGGATGACTCCTAAGTTTTTGGTTTGAGTAGTTGAGTGGAAGGTGGTATCTCTTCCCGAGACTGTGATTCCTGGGAGAGCAGAACAAAGTGTGCCGTGTGGGTGATGTATGAGGTGCCTATTAACCCTCTAACTGGGGACGTCAACTAAGCAGTTGATTATGTGTATCTGGAAGTTCAAGAGAGCTCAGGGCAGGGGAGAGGGTTCAGAGGCAGGGGGGCTCTGTGTAAGGACTAGTTTTAGTAGAAAAATCAGAGTAGGAACAATTGTAATTTTGAGCTCCTTTATGGAGTATCTTTTTGGGGGGGCAAGGGGTACTGGGGATTGAACTAAGGGGCACTTGATCACTGAGCCACATCCCCAGCCCTATTTCGTATTTTATTTACAGACAGAGTCTCCCTGAGTTGCTTAGCACCTTGCTTTTGCTGAGACTGGCTTTGAACATGTGATCCTCCTGTCTCAGCCTCCTGAGCCACCACCCTCCTGGCCCAGGGAGTTGTGAATTCCTAGAATAGCGAACATACCCATATTCAAACTTGTGTACAAAAACATCTTCCTGGGTCAAATGTTGATGAATTTTGGATGAATTGCTTTAGGATCATTTTAAAACATTACAAATAGAGTTGACTATGTTAATGTTTTTATATCTAGTAGGAACTAGTTCAGTGAATTTGACCAGTATTTAATAAATGACTGGAGTTAGACATCCTGAGCTTATGTGCTAGTTACACCAATTGACTAGCTGTGTGATCTTAGCCAAATGAATTATGGTCTGAGTTGTGGGTCCCTGAGGTAGAAAATAGTATGGGAAGGAGTGAGACTATTTAAGGCAGAATACCTAAAATGATTCCCAGCCACAGTAAGAGCTTAATAAAAGGAAGTTATTATTAATTAGGTAAAGCATGATCCCAGTGACTTTCAAACCTGGTGAGAGGTGTCTACAACCAGGAAAAGCCAGCAAAAAGTTTCCAAAGTGAGAAGACTGAAATGAACAAAGAATCTCCTCAAAACACTGCCATTCCTTACTGCCTGTCAGAGTCAAAGGCATGACTCCAGATCAATGGCAGCTCAGCTCAAACCCATGGAGAACTGCTTCTGTGCTCAGAAGAGATACTGCCTCCTCAGAACCCAGAGCCAAGAGCAGCTGGCTGGATAGATCTTGGTCCTTCCCTGCACTTTGGTGTGTTTGCCTTCCCTACTGCCCTCCCCTTACCCTCCTGAATCTCCTCCCAGCTGGAACTTTACCCTACTCTCCCTGGGGTCACACTTGGTTTCCTGACATGCTGGTATGTCCCTAATTAAGCAGTTTCAGTTCCCTTTCTAGCCAGGGGTTTCCAATAATAAAGTCCATTGCATCCAAAGGACACTGTTTTGTTTTTATACAGTATTTACTACTGGGTTGGGATCCTGCCAGATGAATCTGATGTACAGCCACCTAGGTTAGGGACACAGAGCTCAAAAAAGTTCTTTCAAGAGCTTGGAATGAAGTCTCTGATTTCATGGCCTGCTTGGGCCTGAGGCACTGCCTGTCTCTTTGTAGGCATGGATTTTACCCCCTGTGAGGGCCTGGGGAAATTGTTCTTGCTGGACATGTCTCCTTGGTTCATTGGTTTGATATACAATAGATCCTAAAATGTCTCTTTCTTTTATTCATCATGGCACACCAGCTTGAGTAGCCAAAGAATCAAGTCAAAGCAGAAGATGAGATGTATTTCCTGCCTTAGACTTGCCCCTGTTGGCAGCCAGGCCTGCTCTATTAGTACATTGTTCAGCATGTAGCTCAGTAATCACTCAATTTTTAGGATGTTGGGTCCCAAGGCAATGGGTGAGCCATGTCTTTAGGAATGTACAGAATTAAAGAATAATAGCAACAAAAATCTATAAATGTATCATGTTATTTGCTAGCATATAGTATCTCATAAATTTATCTAAAACAGCAAATATCCTCTATAATGCAAGTTTCTAAAGCAATCTTTTAAAATGATTACTTTTAAACTGATTAATACTGCCCTTCAATCTATTCATAGTCCTTAGCCTTGACAAATTGCTTTTACTTCTTATCCTGATCTTGTTAGTTTCTACCCCAAGCTTGAAAACCTTCAGCTATCTCTGTTGCCAAGGAAATTAGGTCAAGTCTTGCTTCTTACCAGCAGACTCGAGCCATCAAAGATCTCCTTAGGTGATCAGCTCCAGGGTGCAGAGTGGGTCTATTTCAAAGGCAGGCGTAAGCTCTGGGGCCTTTCTCTTGCACTGGTGCTTCCCCAGGTTCTGAACCAGATTTAAAATTTATAATTTTACATTCCTTTTCTTTAAAAGAAACAGACATTCTATAGACTTGAGGCCACACCAAAGTTGGGTCTACTCCTCGGAAGGGTTAACTCACTCACAGGCCAGCCAGAGGAATCCAGTCAGCCCTGGGCACCTCTGGGCCGGGACTGAGATGTGGAACCAGATTGGGTGCAGTCTCTATGTCAACAGGACCCAGGGCATACTAAATCAAGAGCCAGATTGAGTGAAAGACTAAGGATCCCAAGACTCAAAAACCCAGGGACAAATTTGGATAACCTGAAGCAATGTATACAAAGTGAGGTGCTTTCTGGTAGACTCTTGGAAAAACAAATTCATATAAAACAGGTCATGGATGGTGCTGAGCATCCATCTGATCACTTACAGGAGGCTCCCAAGTGCTCCGGCCTCACTGAATTTGCCCTCACAAGACTGGATCCTCCTCACCTGGGGGCCTTATGCTTAGGGTTCCTAGTTCTTTCCACACCCCATTTGGTGTTCTTGTTGCTGCCGTTTTTGTGGTTTCTGTTTAATCCTAGTTGTTTCCCCAGGACTCTGGCCAAGTTCCTAGATTCATTTTACCTGCATGGAGGGCAGGGAATGTAAATAGTATATAGATTTTGAACAACACTGTAAATGCTTTACAGACTGTGTGTTACAGGGAGTAGTGAACTGTAAAATTGAAATTAAACCAATGTGTTTACAGAAATGTGCCAACTGTAAAACTTCTCTGCTTTCTAAATACAGCCTTTGTGATGCAGGGTTTGGGGTATTCAGAGGGTGACTCAGAGCTGAGGATGTAGAGAACATCTCTGGCAGGCTCCTGTGAGTGTCTGAGACTACATCTTGGTCCCATTTTCTCCACGGCACTTTGGAGTGGCTCTTCCTGTGGAGCATGCCACTTCTTCTCTGAGTCCATAGTAAATTGTCAGATACCCTTTACGTGTGGCTTTCCACATGAGCACGACACTGCCCTCCCTGTGAGGTGAAAATGCTGCTGCCAACATCCTCCTCAGAGAGCTTGCCTCGTGAGCGACAGCCCACCAGCAGCCACGGTCTCTGCCCCTCAGGCCTCAGTCTCACAGGAAAGGCTTCTCTTCACTGACAAGCCCACAGGAAACATCCCTCTGAGTTACTATTACCAAGGCAGGAGAAAACGGCTTTCTTCCTTCCCTCCTTTCCTCTGTTTCCTCCTCCCTCCCTCTTTTCCTTCCTCCTTCCCTCCTTCCCTCCCTTCTTTGCTTCTTTTGGCTCTCCTTTCAGGGTGGTCTACTCACATTTCCTTCTCTCTGACTTTGCTCATTCAATCATTGCTTGGCTCTACCAGCAAGTATATAAACTGAAAGAGGATACTGATGGCTATCCTAGGTCCGGAGGATACCTCCAACTCACTTGTGAGTGCGTACACACCCACACACACCCACACACACATACACCCCCATGGGGAAATGGAAGAGCGAGGCAACTTTGCCTCATGAAAAAGAAGTCGTTCCTAGCTTTGAATCCTGGCCTAACCATATACCAGGTGGAGACCTTGGGCAAGTCACGTAATCTCTCTGAGTTGCTATTTCCTTCCTTGTATAATGGGGATAAGAACCTTTCAAGGGCAGTATAAGGATTCAGATCTATGTAGTAGGTGCCCAGTAAGTGGTAGATGCAATTTTTTTGTATGATTTGGGCAACTATTTACAATAGTTGTCTATAGGCTAAAGCCAATAAGAACTTAAAAGAAGAAAATACCCCCAAAATAAATTATATCACCTAGGTTTCTGATGCATATAGACTGGTGGAAAATAAACACTATTTCAGAAATTGGCAAAAGATAAGGGGGTTCAACTCAGAGACCATTTTGAACTAGTCTTGGCTCATGACTCCCTGAAGATCCATCTACGGAAGTTCATTCGTTGCAAGACAATTCAATAAACTAGGATTGAAAGAGGAATGGTTGGGACTGCTGAGTGTTATTTGTCTGTGGGCTCATGGGTGTTGAGCAAATAGGAGCAGGGTTCTGGGATATTTTGTCAGTGAAGTATGCACAATATGACCTAAAATACCTATGCTGCACTGAAGAGTCTCTCTCAAAGCTAAACCTAATTTACACTCATGACATCATGTCTTAAGAAATGTTGAAGCCGGAAACTTCCAGCATCTTTCTAGTGCTTTGATGTAGTATGGATTTGCTTTGTCCCCAAAGGTTCATGTATTGGGAGCTTAGTCCCCAGTGTGGCAGTGTAGAAACCAATGGAAACTTTAAGAGATGTAACCTTTAAGAGCCTACTAGGAGGTCATTAGATCAGCAGGGGCCCTGCTGTGGGAAGGGATTAAAGTAGTTCTGTGTGACCCCTTGGTAGTTCTCACAAGATGACTGTTATGAAAGCCTGAGCCTCGCCCCACCCACCTCTCTGGCTTCCTATATCAAGATGTGATTGCTTGCTCCTGAAAGCGCTCCCACTATTACCATTGGCCATGAAGCGACACAACTGAGAGGGCTCTTACCAGAACTGAAACAATGCAGTTTCCATGCTCTTGAACCTCCAAAAGTGTGAGCTAAATAAACTTCTTTTCTTTATAAAGTTAGCTGCCTTGGGTATTTTGTTACAGCAATAAAAAGTTGACTAATACATATCTCTAACATTTTCATACCACTGGACTCCAGGTTGCCCTTTCACACTTGTGATTTGCATCTTTTCCCAGCTTCTTCTGTCATCAAAATGTTCATATCTACATTCCACTTGTTCTCCATTGAATGTAGGTAACACCAAAAAGCAATCTAATAAACAAATCCTTGTAAAGTGGCCATTTAACAGCACTTGAAAATACTTTCAGAATGTATTATTTCAAATCCATACAATAATTCCAATAGTAGTTTTTTCATTATATTGCTATACAGAAATGGAGAAAATTGAGGATCAAACAGGCAATTAATTTGTGGGTTGCAAGTTTAATACAGGGTGGAACCAGGATCTAAACTCAGATTCATCTGCAAATGTGTATACATACATCATACGTGTGTGTGTGTGTGTGTGTGTGTACATTTAGAACTATACATTGTCTAAAATCAAGGCTATATGGGGAGGAGGAATACCTGAATGACAATTGGCACAATTACTAAAGGAAGGGGTAAACCGATGTTGGAAAGGCAGATCTAAAGTCCACTGTGGACTCTGTAACTGGCCTTTATGCCCTGTGTACTGCAGAACCATTTTATCCCTTCTGAGTAAGTTTCTCCCACCTCCATGTTGAAGTCAAAGGGTGCTAGTTCTCCATCTAAAAGAGGTCAGGGTGATGGTAACCACAGGGGTGTGATCCTGGGGACAATAACAGGGATAGAATCTGTTCCAGAAAGGATGTTGGTGATATGGGAAAGAGGTGAGACACCTGGTCCTCAAGGGCATGGCAAGGCAGAGAGTAAGAACCATGATAGTGAGGATGGTGCCCATAGCTCTCCTGAGCAATGTGTGCTCCATCCCAGGGACCTGCTCAGTCTGGTTTTCAGCAGCAGTTGGGACTGCTGGATGGAGCTCCTGTTACTGGTGCACATACCATTTGGTTTATACCTCCAAATGAGAGATGCCTGGGGAGTCTGGGGTATAGTATGATGTAGATTGGTAGCTATGAGGGTATATGCTTGGGTCAGATCCTGAATCTGCTACTTGTGAGGAGTATGAATTTGGGTAAGTTGTTAAACCCTCTATCAAATGTGAATAATTCATCTGTCAAATTTAAATAATAAACTGTCCCCTATAAATTGGGGTATGTGAGGAATAAATGTGTTAATGTATGAAAACACTTATTGTAGATCATACCCATAATACATACCCAATAAACATAAGTTTTTTGGTTTTAGTTTCTTTATATAGCACAATGGTTTTCAACTGAGGGCAATTTTGCCCTCTCTACAACATTTGGAAATGTCTGGAGACACTTTTGGTTGTCACAACTGGAGGGTGGGTGCATCTGGAATCCAGTGGATAGAGGCCAGGCTAAACACATTACAAAGCACGGATCAGCGCCACTCACCCCATAGAAGAATTACCTGGTTTGTGCTGAGGTTCATCAACCAAACCATGTGGATCTTCCACTGTTTACCAAGAGGCTGGTGAGATATTTGATCCAAAGTGAGAGTGGGGGGACGGGGATTCAAGAAGTTAACAAACCACCTCTCCAGAATAGGTAAGTGAGTCTGTACCCCACATATTTTGACCCAAATTCCACTTTCAGGATTGGTTAGTCTGTTCTATGTATTATCAAAGACTAGGCAACAACCTTGACCCATGTGATTTATTTTCTTTCTTTGCAGAGAAAATCACTAGCATTCTGAAAAACTGAATAGCAACAAGGAAATGAAATAGGCCAGGTTAGTTCCTGAGGTTTGGCAGCACTCCTTGCATTGGTACGTGTCTCCACCACTGATGGTTTTACTCATTACACTCACAGAAAGAAGACATTGTAAAATCTTATTGGCGTGACTTTGTTGGAGAGGCCTCCTCTACTTGGAATTCTCTCTTCTTCTACTACTACTACTGCCACCCGCCCCCTTACACCCCAACTCCAGACTATTAAATTGGGAATTTTATTCATCTTTCAATGTCTTCTTCACACCTTACTTCCTGCAACTTCACTGCTGCGGTTGGAAATTGTCTCTCCTTCTTCTGAACTCTGTGGTCATGGTCCAATCACACCCTACCTTGAATTAAAGTTATTCATGAATATATCTTTTCCTCCCACCTGCCTGAGAACATTTCAGGGCAAAGACCTTTTATTTTTCTTCCTTATATCTCCCAGAGTTACGAATGCTGAGGATCAGTGAGTGCTTGAATGAATGAATGAATGAATGAATAGATAGCCATATGGGGCTCCCATAGAAATATTCCTCCATTGCAAACCAGGAGTCAAGAGCAAACCGGGGCGACCGTGCCCAGACCCAGACCTCTCTCAGGCATTTCCATGGTACCACAATTCTCTAATAAAGCCAATTTTTTTTTTCTTTTTTCGGATTCTTTGTAAAAACATCCCAAGCATGTATGATAAAGGTCACCACATTGGGCAGAGGAGTGTCCAGCTGAATTTATGTTTTTGCCCTCAAGCACCACGATGCCAAAGTGCAAATAGGGTGGGGCCCAGAAATAAGAGGAGATTGTGGTGTGAATGCCAGCAATGCAGAACATTGGGCCCCCTGCCCTTGATGAGCCAAAGGGCACTGCCCACTCTCTATAGGACTGTTGTTAAGGGACAGAGAGTGCATGTGAGTGTCAAAGGAAAGTTCACATTTCCATGGAAGGCCCAGGGCCAAGTGAGAGTTCAGGCGTGTCTGTGGGGTTTTTGTCTAACTGCTCTTTGTTAAAACCCACATGTGGCCCTATTTTGGTCTAATAGATATCTGCATATGTTTCTGGGTGGATGAGAATGCTGCACAGCTGGACCCTGAGTCATGATTCCGGCCTTCAACAAGCTCCATGGAGGAGCTGCCTTAGACGGGGTTGCATTCTGCTCTCAATTTCCAGTTTGGCAAAGGAAACTGCATATTCATCTCATCAAATCAGGGGAGATTTAAGGGCGTTGCCACCAAATTCTTCTCCCTTCCCACATGTTTAAGTCATGAAGGAAAAGTTCTGACTATGTTTTTTTCTGTGATGCCAATTCATGACTTAGGTCCATGCCCATTTAGTCCCTGGTACATAGCAGGTGCTATTTTAAAACTTTTAGTTTGGAAAACTCCAAGAATATACAAAGGGTAGGTAGAATACATAAGATTGCAAGTATCAAAAAAGATAGCTCAACTTCAATAGTGGCCAATGTTGTTTTATGTACGCCCCCACTCACTTCCTCCCCCCATCTGCAAAATTTTGAAGCAAATTCCAGACATCATATAATCTCTGTAAATAGTTCTGTATGAATCTCTAGATAGAGGACTCCTTTTTAAAACATAGGCATAATATTATTACCACATCTAAGGATACAATAAATCCTTAATATCATAAATATTTAGCCAGTGTTGAAATTTTAAATAATTTCACAAATGGCAATTTAAAAAGTTTTCTTATTTGATTCAAGTTCCAAATAAGGCCCACAAGTAACTGATCATTCCATCTTCTTATATTTCATTTGGATCTATAGACTTCTCTCTTTTCTTTTGGAGAGATGGGGTTGTTAGCCACATGGACTTTCTTAGTCTGAGTTTTCTTACTGCATCCAGATACTGGTGTTTTTATATGTTCCTTTTTCCTCTGTTTTCTCTTCTTTTTTTCGTTTTTCCTCCTGTGAATTGGTAGTTGGATCTTAAACTCCACAAACTTCAGGTTTGATTTTTTTTTTTTTCAGACAGATTGCTACCTAGCTGGTGATATAGTCTTCTGTTAGCAAGTATATAATGTTTGGTTTCTCTCTTTTTTGCAATATTAGCAACTTGGATGATCAATTCCTAAATCGAATTAACTCATTAGAAGTTGCAAAATGGTGAGGATGATATTCTAACTCTACCTTTACTTCTTAATTTTTAGCTGTGATCATATCAAGAGAAGAAAAACTCCTCCTCACTTAGTTATCCAGTGCAATCATTCATAAAGGAAAGGCAGGAAAATGCTTATTTTCGAATTTTTTCCTTTTCTTTCCAAGTAATAAAAATAAATAAAAAGATTCACAGCTTCCTTTAAGAGTGACTGATTATTATCTCTTAGAATCATTGTGAACTCATGAGTCAAACATATTTAAACATATTGCAGTTATTGTCATTATTGATGCTCAAATTGTCTCGAATCTTATAAAAGTTCACTCTTTAGTCTTTCAGTGCAATTCCTGTAGTCTGATAACTTTCTTGTTATCTAGTTGACAAAATGTTCCAGGGACGTTTTGTGCATTTCCTGCGCTAAATGTGGAATTGACCCTTTCTCTAAAGAGCCCTTCCTTGTTAGTGGGAAATGTATTTCTGGAGCTTGCTCTGGGCTCTTGGGGGCACTATGCTAACTGGGTTGATGGTTGTTTCTAGGCCTGTTTAGTAACTGAACCAGGAAATATGTTTATTTCTTAAGATAAGATATATCATGAGTTCATATTGATACTTCTGATTCAAATTCAGGATTACAGGAATTTTTGTTTAACACCTGCAATCCTACATCTCCTTTGTCTCATAGTTGAGAATTCAGGTTTTCAAAGACATTGGTAATGATAGATTATCATGTAATTATGCATTTGTTCTATCACACAGCATGTAAACACACACACACACACACACACAGTCTTTCAGAAAAACTACCAACGTTCCCACCAACAATGTTTTTGTACTTCTTATTGTTCCTCACAAGATGTAGTCAGATTGAAGTTTAAGTCTCATGGAATAGTTCTCAGTGTGGTTATGAAAACTGCATTCACATTTAGGATCATTTGTTTCATTTTATTTTCCAGGATTACTTTAAAATTCTTTTCTGGTGATTACATGAAATATTTACATGTTTCCAAAGTCAAATCTACCAAGTTAAGTATAAACTAGTCTACCTTGTATCTTATATCTTCTATTTCTTCTTACCTCTTATAGGTAATTGTTTTTTAATTTTATGATTTTTTTATTACTTGTTTTTGAAAAGTTGCACACGCATACACACATATACACATACAGACATACAATTTCCTTTCCTTTGTGTGCATATGTATTATACAGACACATACAATTTTCTCTACTTTGCTTTTTTTGCTTATTATAACCTGGAGACCATGCCATTGTGGTATGTAGAGATATTTCCTATTCCTTTTTAAAGAGTGTATGCATATAGTAGTTCATTCAGTCCCTCAATGATAAGGTATTTGAGTTGTCTTATCTTTGTTGGCATAAATAATAATAGCTCTGAATTTTTTTCTCAGCAATATGTGTTTGGATTACATTCCTAAAAATAGAATTTTGGGATATAGAATAGTTTTGGGGCTTTTTCTTAATCTCAAACTTCGAGTTGCCATTTTTTTTTCCTGCACATATTTTAGGTAGGTTGTCAACATGATATGCCATCACTAGTGAATACAGTATTATGTGTTTCCTATAAACAACATTTGCTCACATAACCACACAACAGATATCAAACTCAGGAAATTAACAATGGTATTACACTACCTTCTAATCCTGGACACCATTCAACCTTTACCAATAATGCCCTTTAAGGCAGAAGGACCCTGTTCAGAAACACGTGTTGCATGTTGGTGTCATATCCCTTTAGCAACTATCCTTTTAAAACAGTTCTCTCTTTCCTTGACTTTCATGACTTGGATATGTTTGATGATTACAAGTCAGTTATTTTATTCCTCAATGTGAGTTTTAAAAAAGAGATGTAGAGGATTAAGATTGATCATATTTCCCTTAAATTAGTCTCAAGATCTTGGCTGGGAGGGTGGAGCAGGAAGAAGGGAAAGAAATAGCTCTAGAAGAGAGGGGCCCCTTTGGAAATGTGCTTATCTCACTGTACACAAAGGATGAGGGCTTTTGGCCTTTTCCATGGAGGTTGTGGGGTGGGGGAAAGGAAGCTAATTCCCCAGGAAGTGCTGTCAGATAAGAAATCTGTGCCTCTGTAAACTCATCTGCTTCTGTTTTAGTGTTGTCCCTCCTTAGTTTCCTCCTAAGTTCCAGTAAAACTATTAGGGGAAGGGGGTTTCCCTCTTTCTTTCAGCTGAGCTAAGGGGAAGAGGATTGTCCAAGAGTGCTGAGTAAGGGAGGGCTGCCTGAGACCAGGTGTGGTGAGTCTATAGCGGACAGTTAAGAGCTCCTCTTTCTGCTGCCACAGGCCTCTGTTCATACCCCATTAAAACTGTTCGAGTCTCTCTTTTCTATGGAGCTGTGGGTGCCTCCTGAATGGGGGCTGTGAGCTATGATCAGTCAGGCAAAAGTACTGCTATGTGTGGAATAGCCTCATATTCATATGGCTCTAATCTGCCTTCCTCATCAGTAGCTTTGCAGGTAGCAGGCACCTCCTCCAGATAAAAGCTGGGTAAGAGCAGTGCTGATGTGGGAGGACACAGGAGGAGGTGGAGTGTTCTGGAAGGAGGACCTGGTGAGGGAACTTTACTTGATGCTTTTGAATACATCAGTCAGAGTAATCTCATTACAACTGATCTTAAAGAGAGAGGAAGAGAAGGGGAAAAGGAAGTTAAAAGAATCTGTGATTGATTTCCCTTTCAAATCCAGGATGTCAGAGACTTCAAAGGTTTAGCCAGTGCTCACAGGTGCCCCTGCATTCCAAATCCAGCCCAGCCCAGCCCTGGGACTCCACACCCTGAGCCTACCTGACAGGTTGAGAGTTTGGTAAGGCAGGGAGCAATTTACTTTAACTGCATCGCAAGGCAATGTTTTCTTTTCAGAGCTGGAGGCGGGGGGGTGGGGGTTTGCATAAAATCACACACTCTTAGCTCAGTCCAGGTGTTTGTACTCTTTGCTAAAGATAGAACAGACATGATTTCCTTTAAGGAGAGATAGGAGAGATGGTGGTGTTTTGAGGGATGGTCTCTCTCTGTGTGTTTAATTGGGTAGAAGCCCCAAATAGCCTGAGTCCTTTTGTTACTTGGCAGGAACTCCAATTCACTCCTCAAGGGAAAACCAAAGTGTACCTTCAAACACCAGCTTTGTGATAACCTCAAACACTTAAAAGTCAATATTTGCTCACAGGAACTTTATGTATGTACATTCCAGACACTTCCTCTGTGGGTCTTTTTAAATTCCTTCTTTCTGATAGAGCCTAGCTTGGGGAACAACAGTAATCAAAAGGTCCCTATTAGTTCATCTCCCTTCCGTCATTTGTACTGAGAATTATATTTTAATGCTCTGATGATAGGTATCAGACTTTGGTTGTATCTCTCTTAATAAGAGAGTTTTTTGGCAAATTTTTGTTTATCACTTTATGAATATGAGAGAGAGACACAATTTGGCAGTAGAGCTTCTAGATAAAAACTGGTTTTGTTAAAGTACTTGAAATTTAAAAGCCCTTCTTGCCTTGTAAGGAGTCCTTTGAAAGATGATCTCTTTGGGGCCCTCTGGGATTTCTGAGGAAGCACACAGCTTTGGGGGGAAATGCTTTCTCCCTCCCCTGATCCCCCAAGTGCACATTTCTCAACCCCACGCTCTACATGGACCACTCTGCTTCCTGATGCAGTAATCATATATTTTGATGAAGGAAATCTTAAAGCATAATCATGCTGTAGTGAGGAAAGTGGGATTTCTTTCCTTGTTGCAACTCAAAATCACATGTTCTTCAAAATTTTGGTCTCTCACAACATGCCCATCCCATAACTTTGAAAAAGTCAGTCTCCAATCTCAGGTTACCAACCAGAATGGATGAGAGCCAGCCTGCCAAATAATTTACATATGCAGTTATTACAGTAAATTTTTACTGCTCTTATCAGTATATTTGACACATGCATTGAATTTGCTAAGTCTAGTGCCTAGGAACACAAAGGCAAATACTAATATTTATCAAATCTATGTCATGTATTGCAATGACACATACTTAAAATCTCACCAAGAAAAAACACTTCCAATTGTATGTAATAAACCCTCTCATTTCAGAAATGCCAGAAAATGGAAAAATCTGTGTATTAAAATGAATAAAATGCAATGATCCTTCAAGATTCACAAGGGAACCAGGTGAATCTACAAAACAAGGTGAGAAGCACCATTACAGTGGTAAACACAATGGAGGCTTGTTCAGAGCCAGACGATAGGCACTGTAGATACGCTTCATAAAGGAGTGACATTTGAACAAGTTTAAAAAAAATGAACAGGATTTGTAGGTGAAGACATGGCATTCCAGGCTGAGGAAATCATACCTACAAAGGCAAAGTGGACTAAATGATCTTATGTGGGGTTTTGGCTACCTCTCTCAATTTAATGGTTACAACAACATAATTAGGCTTTACCATTACTTTTACAGAGGAGGAAACAAGCACAGGTTTAGTAACGCTCAAGATCTTTCAACTGGTAATCAAGAAATACTAGCTAGTGCTATTATTTCTGTCCAGTCATGTGGACCATTGATCTAGAGCCATGCTATCTGATATGGTAGATACTAACCACATGTGGCTACCAGAAATGTGGATTGTACAAGTTAAGATGTGCTATAAAATACACCTGGTTTTAAAGACTTAGTATTCCCAAAAGGATGTAAAATATCTCATTAATATTTTTTATATTAATTACATGTTAAATGATAATATTTTGCATATATCTGATTGAAAATATACGGTTAAAATTAATTGCTTATTTTTACTTTTGGTAATTGAATTACTAGAAAAAATTTAATTATGTATATGACTCACATTAAATTTCTGTTGGTTAGCATCGTTCTAGATCAGCCTGCTATGAAGTGGTGTGGTGAGGGCTAATGGTCCTGAGGGCAAAGAATGTATTTGTCCCCATATTCTTTACATTCTGCCATCAGAACCCACTTGTGCTTCCTCCCACGGGGTGCCTGGTTGTCACTCTGCCTCTGGGGCTAGGTGAAATACAGAAGCAGGCTTTGAACTCACGCAGCCTTACAGCAGAGCCTGTCTTTGAGTTCCAGAAATGTGAGTGATTGTGGGTGTGACATTGAGCACAAAGGGGTGTGGTCAGCTTGTTAATGTGCTACATCTTTCAGGGAATTTCTATGTATGCATTTCCAAAAACCTCCAAGGAGTGAGTAGAATGCTGGAAATTTCTGGCACCAGTGGCAAGGCCTCGAGGAAATAGCTTCCATCCTAAATCAGGCTCTTGTGAGATCTGGATCCTTCCCCATTACATGCCAGGACCAGGTGTTGGCCTATGCTAGTGAGCTTCTGCTTAAGTCCTAAGTAGGGAAAAAGCTCCTCTATACCCAGGACCTGTCTGCTTTTGCGCCTCACTGTTCTAACCCTGCTCCACAGCTACCAGGTAAACTTCTATGCCTTCTGTGACTTGGTGCTTCCCCTCGGCTCACTCGATATTTCTTGTCTTATCTTCAAGGTCAATTCACCCTTGAAGACTCAGCTCAAATCTCACCTACTCTACAGCCTTCCCTGACTCCCCCAAGGCAAAATATATCCTCTCTCTGTTCCACACTGGAGTTATTTGTCTACACATCTGTGGCCTCTGCTTAATGATGGGCTCCCCCTGGTCAGTGGAATGTCCCACTTGTCCTCCTCCACCCAGCAGTGCCTCATCAACATCCACACACCTCACACAGATGCTCAATCCCTGCTCTGTAATTGAATTGAACTGAATCATATTTAACCAACTGAAGGAGATTGGGGACAACTCCCCATTCTACAGTTTAGTTGGTAGAGTACTTGCCTTGCAAGCACAAGACCCTGGGTTCAATCCCTACCACCTCGAAAAAAAAAAAAATAATAATAATACAAATCCTCAGAGAGGCAAATTGTTCCTGTTCTTCACCTATCTATTAAAATAAAGAATTGATAGAGGTAACAGCAGTTTTTTGTTGTTTTGTTTTGGTCTGTCTTGTTATTTATTTTTCATTGGTGCATTATAATTATACATAATAGTGGGGTTCATTATGCCATATTCTTACATGCACATAACTTGATCAATCTCATTCCCCAGTACCTTCCTTTCTCCTCCCCTCCTCTTTCCCCAGATCCACTTGTGCTACTCAAGTAATCTCCCTTATATTATTATTATTAACCAGTGCACTATAATAATATATATGCAGGATTCATTGTGGTTTATTCATACATGGACATAGTATAATTTGGTAGCTTTTGTCAGCTTCTGAAATGACTGTTATAGAAGAAAACCATGCAAGAAAAAACAAAACAAAACAAAACAAAACATGATAACTCACCAGCATGACTCAGCAGCAAGGCACATCTCAGGGGAAAGGAAGCTTGGTTTTTTGGTTTTGCTCATATGGGTGCTTTTATTTATTTATTTATTTTTGGTACTGGGGATTGAACCCAGGGGGCACTTAGCCACTGAGTCACATCCCCAGCCCTTTTTAATTTTTATTTTGAGACAGAGTCTCACTAAATTGCTTCAAGCCTTCCTAAATTACTGAAGCTGGTCTTAAGCTTGTGCTCCACCTGCCTCACCCTCCAGAGTTGCCGGGATTACAGGCATGTGCCACCACACCAGCTCATACTCAATCTGTGAAATTCAGTCACTCTCCCACCCTAGTGTCTCATGCTCTGATTTTGGCCCAGGGGTTGATGCATGATCTGGGGCCCATTTCTATGGCATTCAAAAGGTCTACATTTGGTTTTCTTCCTTCATTAATTTGCTTCTCACAGTAGCCTCATAGAACGCAGTGTTGTTGTTTTTTAATATTTCCATTGTTCTTAGTGTGTCGTGAGTTAGCGATTTGTGACAAACTTCTCCCACCTTCACATAGTTTGTTGTTTTCCTTTCATGATTGTGAGGAGTTGGATCACACCTTGTGAGTCAGGACGTGTCCTTCCTGACTAGAAACTGACGTGAACAGCAAGGAATAGCTGCTTTGAGATACTAGGCAATGAGGCCTGGCAAACATGTCACAGGCCCTAAAAAGGTGTGTCAAGTCAGAGTGAAGAACCTTGCCTCACAGTGACATCTTTGACCAATTCTGCTCCCACCCCCATTCCTTTCCCAAGGTGACACACACTTTGGGGCCCATTGATCCTAATCCTCCAAAATAAAACTGACCCTTAGTCTAAGAAAAAATAATTTAGCTTTAGCCACCCTGGTATTTCATCCTAGGAGCCTGCCCCATCACCTGAAATATTATTTTACATAAATTTTTCAATTATTTTACTAAAATGTCCAGCAAAGACTTGGCACCTTGATTGAAGCCAGACAACAGGATGATCTCTCAGTTTTCTTCCTGATTGTATGTTTGTAGATAAATTTTTTTGAGTAAGTACAATCTAGAGAAGGAAGTCTGCTTTACTCAAGAAAAACAGGGAATTTGTCTAGGCAGTCAATGTGGGAAGAGCTGTATAGTAGGGAGATGATTCACATTTAGTTTTTATTATAGTGTTTTCCTCATTCTTCTCTATTTCCCCTTCTTTCTTCTCTTCTTTAAGAAATGCATCAAGCCAATCTCAAAAAACCAAAGGACAAATGATCTCGCTGATAAACGGATGATGACACATAATGGGGGGTGGGAGGGAGGCAAGAATGGAGGAAGGAGGGACTGTATAGAAGGAAAAGAGGGGTGAGAGGGGTGGAGGGGAGGAAAAAATAACAGAATGAGTCAAACACCATTACCCTATGTAAATGTATGATTATACATGGTATGCCTCTACTTCATGTACATTTGTTTATAATTTTAAAAAATTTAAAAATTAAAAAAAATGTATCAAAAAATCTGGGAGGGGG
The DNA here is from genome assembly GCF_902686455.1 of Sciurus vulgaris. NCBI lineage: Eukaryota > Metazoa > Chordata > Mammalia > Rodentia > Sciuridae > Sciurus > Sciurus vulgaris. The sequence continues at coordinate 79,288,610 of NC_136461.1, read as the reverse complement.
AACCCTTCTGAGACTCTGCAGGTAGCTCCCTCCTCCTAAGGCAATAGGAATCCATAGAAACCATCCAGGTGATGAATCTGAAGAAGTAGATGTGATACCTGTGGGGAGTCCATTTGGGGTCCAGGTTCTTGGCTTCCAAACAAAGAATTGAGCAAGACATGCAGAAATAAAAGGCAGAGTATAGATTTACTGAAAGTAAAAGTGAGCTCAGTGTGGTGATCCATGCTTCTAATCCCAGCGACTCAGGAAGCTGAACAGGAGGATTGCAAGTTCAAGGGCAGCCTCAGTAATTTAGCAATGCCCTGTCTCAAAACAAAAAATAAAAAAAAGGGCTAGGGATATGGCTCAGCGGTTTAGTTAAGTACTCTTGGGTTCAATCTTCAGTACCGAAAAAATAAAAGTGAAAGTAAATGAACACTCCATAAAGTGAAGTGGCCTTAGTGAGAGAGAGTGGTTCAAGACCCTGGGGTTCCAACAATTTGTCTTATATGCTGAGCTGTACCTCATTCTTCTTGTGGACCTGATTGTTCCCATTGGTTACTTTATTTTTTCCTGATTAGAATACAGAACTCCTGGCAGAGTTGCTATGATAGTAAGTACTCAGTGATGGGAGTTGCCAGGGTAATAGGACTTATCATAAACAGGGACATGATGATTCATCTCCCTGTTTTACTTCTAACCAGCATTTTTCTTGTATCCTGCCTCTGCCATCTCGATATCCCTAAACTCCTATCTCACATGGCATGACATTATTTGCTAGAAATAAGAAATAATGAGGATCTTTTGTGTTTTCAAGAGTTTCCAGACCTATAGTACAGTGTTCCCAGGGAAAGGATAGTACACAGAATTTTTGGGTCAGAAGGGCTGGCCAGCCTCATAAAACCTGATGCAGCCCATTTAGATGACTAGATTTTGGGGGACAGGCCACAAAAGGACTCAAAATTAGCACCATGAGTTGCAATTATGGGAATTTAAGCAAGGGGTCATCTTGGCCAAGCTGAACATGAGATTAAGGATCATTTTCCCAAAGACCTTGACAAAAATTCATATGTTTAAGCTTAATTCCCATTTTGGCAGTGGGAAGTGATCGGATCAAGAAGGCTCTGTCCTCATGAAGGGACTTGTGCATTATGAAAGGGCTGGAGGTTTCAAGATGGCGGCCTAGAGGGTGGCTGCATTTCATGTTGCTCCAGGACTCAGGATGCAAAAGAGGAGATATTGAGAGACTTGGGACCAACTCAAAGCAGCCGGGTGAGTCTCTCTCGTTGGGGAGGCGTCCTGGATGGGACGGTAGTCCCGGAAGGCAGGGAACTTTGTGAAGTAGAGCTGCCGGGGAGACACCCCTACCCCCGCTGGAGCAGTGAACTTGGACAACTGGGAGCGCCGTAAAGGAGGCCACTCGGCTCAGCGCTGGGACTTGGAGCAACCACTGGGGCTCCGGTGGCTGCCCAGGGGAGGAGTGGCGAGGAGAGCTGTATGGATTCAGAACACTGGGGCCTGCCCTGAGGAGGAGGAGGAGGAGCGTGGCCACTTGGATTCGGAGTGACTGCACCAGAGCTACAGGCGGTTCCCAGAGGAGGAGCTGCGTGGCGAGCTGTTTGGACTCAGACCACTTCTGAACACTGGGGCTAGCCCGGAGGACTAGGAGGAGGAGGAGGAGCGCGGCGGGTCACTTGGACCCGCAGTGACTGCATTAGAGCTCCAGGCGGCTGCTCAGAGAAGGAGGCGATTGGTGAGTTGTTTGGACTTAAAGCGACCGCTCCTGAACACAGGGGGCTGCCTGGAGGAGAAGCGCGGTGGGTCACTTGGTCTCGAGTGGCCGCACCAGAGCTCCGGGTAGTTGCCCAGAGGACGCGTGCAGCGGGTCACATGGATTCAGAGCCACTCAGAGCGACTGCTCCTGAACACCCGGGAGATTACCTGGAGGAGGAGAAGGAACGGGGAGGGTCACTTCGATTCGGAGTGATTGATTGTCCAGGGCTACGGGTGGTTGGTGGGAGGAGGAGGCATGCAGTGAGTTGCTTGGACTCCTAGTGACCGCACCGGAATACTGGGCGACTGTCTGGAGGAAGAGGCGTGTGGTGGGTCTCTGGGACTCAGAGCGATCGTACGGGGCCCCAGGTGGCTGCTCAGAGGAGGGGCCGCATAGCCAGGCGATTAGGTGCAGAGCAGGGTTCCATGATCTAGGAGGCTTCTTGGTGGAAGAGCCCCACAGAGACACACTTAGGGCGGAGCGAAGGTTCCAGGCTTGCGGGCAGATTCTCTGAGGAGGGGCAGCCAAAGGAGATTCATCTGCGAAGGGTGAGGCTCCCAGGCCCAGGAGGTAGGGCCGGGCCCCTGGGAACTTTGCAGAGGAAGGCAGCCCAGCCCAGGCAGTAGCTGTAAATTGAGGGGAACCTCTAGGAGGGAACTGACCAGTGAGACCTCCCCACCGGGTGAGTCTTCCCTGCCGGGTGAGGTTTCCCCACAAGGACGATAAAACCAGAGACTCAGGCCCAAACAGGCCTTGCTTCAGCCTGCAGCCTAGTTCCCCTTTGGATGACCATTGGTCAACAAGTGGAGGCACCTCTGCCCACTAGCAGGGAATATACCCCACCTGAAGGCCACCACTCCTAGAGAGGCAGCTTCCTTGTGGAGCACCGCATTATCAACTTCCTCCAAGACTTCAGCCTACTGAAGGCTAAGAGGGGATATATATAGAAATCTTCAGGGACATTGTAAGTCAATAGAGGAAATCTGCAATATCTCAGCGGTCCACTGATACCTGAACAATATGAGAAAACAAGGAAAGAAAATGCTGCAAACAAATCTAGATGTTACATCAATAAAACCCAATGACAGCATGGCAGAAGAAATGACAGAAAAGGAGTTCAGAATGTACATAATTAAAATGATCAGGGAAGCAAATGATGAGATGAAAGAGCAAATGCAGGCATTGAATGATCGCACCAATTGACAGTTAAAAGAGCAAATACAGGAAGCAAAAGATCATTTCAATAAAGAGTAAGAGATATTGAAAAAAAACAAAACAGAAATCCTTGACATGAAGGAAACAATAAACCAAATTAAGAACTCCATAGAAAGCATATCCAGTAGGATAGAACACCTGGAAGACAGAACCTCAGACATTGAAGACAAAATATTTAACCTTGAAAACAAAGTTGAACAAACAGAGAAGATGGTAAGAAATCATGAACAGAATCTACAGAACTATGGGATATCATGAAAAGGCCAAATTTAAGAATTATTGGGATTGAGGAAGGCCTAGAGAAACAAACCAAAGGAATGAATAATCTATTCAATGAAATAATATCAGAAAATTTCCCAAATCTGAAGAATGAAACAGAAAATCAAGTTCAAGAGGCTTATAGGACTCCAAATACACAAAATTACAACAGACCCACACCAAGGAACATAATAATGAAAATACCTAACATACAAAATAAAGACAGAATTTTAAAGGCCGTGAGAGAAAAGAACCAAATTACATTCAGGGGGAAACCAATACGGATATCAGCAGATTTTTCAATCCAGACCCTAAAAGCTAGAAGGTCCTGGAACAACATTTTTCAAGCCCTGAAAGAAAATGGATGCCAACCAAGAATCTTATACCCAGCAAAACTTACCTTCAAATTTGACGATGAAATAAAATCCTTCCATGATAAACAAAAGCTAAAAGAATTTACAAAAAGAAAGCCAGCACTACAGAACATTCTCAGCAAAATATTCCATGAGGAAGAGATGAAAAACAAAGAAGCAAATCAGCAAAGGGACGAATTATCCTAAAGGAATTGTCAAATAAAGGAGGAGCCAAGTTCTGTCAAACAAATAAATAAATAAAATTTAAAAAATGAACCAAATGACCGGGAAACCAAATCATATCTCAATAATAACCCTGAACGTTAATGGCCTGAATTCATCAATCAAAAGACATAGACTGGCAGATTGGATTAAAAAGAAAGATCCAACAATATGTTGCCTGCAAGAGACTCACCTCATAGAAAAAGATACCCACAGACTAAAGGTGAAAGGATGGGGAAAAACATACCATGCACATGGACTCAGCAAAAAAGCTGGAGTATCCATCCTCATTTCCGATAATGTGGACTTCAAGCCAAAGTTAGTCAGAAGGGATAAAGAGGTCATTTCATACTGCTTAAGGGAAGCATAAATCAGCAAGATATAACAATCATAAACATCTATGCCCCAAACAGTGGCTCATCCATGTATGTCAAACAAATCCTTCTCAATTTCAGAAACCAAATAGACCATAACACAATAATACTAGGTGATTTTAACACGCCTCTCTCACCACTGGACAGATCTTCCAGACAAAAATTGAACAAAGAAACCATAGATCTCAATAACACAATCAATAATTTAGACTTAACGGACATTTATAGAATATACCATCCAACCAAGAGCGAATACACTTTCTTCTCAGCAGCACATGGATCCTTCTCTAAAATAGACCATATATTATGCCACAAAGCTAATGTTAGCAAATACAAGAAGATAGAGACACTACCATGTATTCTATCAGATCATAATGGATTGAAGTTAGAAATAAATGAAAGAGTAAAACACAGAAACTATTCCAACATCTGGAGATTAAACAATATGCTATTATATGATGAATGGATAACAGAAGATTTTAGGAAGGAAATTAAAAAATTCTTAGAGGTAAATGAGAACAAAGAAACATCATATCAAAATCTCTGGGACACTATGAAAGCAGTACTTAGAGGGAAATTTATTTCATGGAGCGCATTTAATAAAAGAAGTAAAACTCAACAAATAAACGACCTAACACTACAGCTCAAAGCCCTAGAAAAAGAAGAACAGAACAGCACCAAAAGTAGTAGAAGACAGGAAATAGTTAAACTCAGAGCTGAAATCAAGGAAATTGAAACAAAAGAAACAATACAAAAAATTGACAAAATAAATAGTTGGTTCTTTGAAAAAATAAACAAAATTGATAAACCTTTAGCCACACTAACAAAGAGAAGACGAGAGAAAACCCAAATCACTAAAATTCGGAATGAACAAGGAAATATCACAACAGACAGGATTGAAATACAAAACATAATGAGAAGCTATTTTGAAAATCTATACTCCAACAAAACAGAAAACCTCGAAGACATCAACAGGTTTCTAGAGACATATGAATTGCCTAAACTGAACGAGGAGGACATACACAATTTAAATAGACCAATTTCAAGTACTGAAATAGAAGAAGTCATCAAAAGCCTACCAACAAAGAAAAGTCCGGGACCAGATGGGTTCTCAGCCGAGTTCTACAAAACCTTTAAAGAAGAGCTCATTCCAAAACTTCTCAAAGTATTCCATAAAATAGAAGACGAGGAAACCCTCCCAAACTCATTCTATGAAGCCAATATCACACTGATACCTAAACCTGACAGAGACTCATCAAGGAAAGAAAATTTCAGACCAATATCCTTAATGAATATCGATGCAAAAATTCTCAACAAAATTTTAGCAAATCGCATACAAAAACATATTAAAAAGATAGTGCACCATGATCAAGTGGGTTTCATCCCAGGGATGCAAGGTTGGTTCAACCTCAGGAAATCAATAAATGTAATTCACCGTATCAATCGACTTAAAGTCAAGAATCACATGATTATTTCAATAGATGCAGAAAAAGCATTTGATAAAATACAGCACCCCTTCATGCTCAAAACACTAGAAAAAATAGGGAGAGTGGGAACATTCCTTAACATCGTAAAGGCCATTTATGCTAAGCCAATGGCTAATATCATTCTAAATGGTGAAAAACTGAAAGCTTTCCCCCTAAAAACTGGAACAAGGCAGGGATGCCCTCTTTCACCACTTCTATTCAACATCATTCTTGAGACTCTAGCCAGAGCAATTAGACAAACCAAAGAAATTAAAGGGATACGAATTGGAAAAGAAGAACTCAAACTATCCCCGTTTGCTGATGACATGATTATATATTTAGAGGAACCTGGAAATGCCACCAGAAAACTCTTAGAACTCATAAGAGAATTCAGTAAAGTAGCAGGTTACAAGATCAATGCCCATAAATCCAACGCATTTTTATACATAAGTGATGAATCTTCAGAAAGAGAAATTAGGAAAACTACCCCATTCACAATAGCCTCGAAAAAAATAAAATACTTGGGAATCAATCTCACAAAAGAGGTGAAAGACCTCTACAATGAGAACTATACAACACTAAAGAAAGAAATTAAAGAACACCTTAGAAGATGGAAAGATCTTCCATGTTCTTGGATAGGAAGAATTAATATTGTCAAAATGGCCATACTACCTAAAGTGCTATACAAATTCAATGCAATTCCAATTGAAAATCCCAATGACGTACCTTACAGAAATAGAGCAAGCAATTATGAAATTCATCTGGAAGAATAAGAAACCCAGAATAGCTAAAGCAATCCTTAGCAGGAAGAGTGAAACAGGGGGTATTGCAATACTAGATCTTCAACTCTACTACAAAGCAATAGTAACAAAAACGGCTTGGTATTGGTACCAAAATAGAAAGGTAGATCAATGGTGCAGAATAGAGGACACAGACACAAACCCAAATAAATACAATTTTCTCATACTAGACAAAGGGGCCAAAAATATGAAATGGAGAAAAGATAGCCTCTTCAACAAATGGTGCTGGGAGAATTGGAAATCCATATGCAACAGAATGAAACTAAACCCATATCTCTCACCATGCACAAAACTAAACTCAAAATGGATTAAGGACCTCGGAATCAGACCAGAGACCCCACAGATTATAGAAGAAAAAGTAGGTCCAGATCTTCAACATGTTGTCTTAGGACCAGACTTCCTTAACAGGACTCCCATAGCACAAGAAATAAAAGCAAGAATCAATAACTGGGATAGATTCAAACTAAAAAGCTTTCTCTCAGCAAAGGAAACTATCAGCAATGCGAAGAAAGAGCCTACAGAGTGGGAGAATATCTTTGCCAATCATACTTCAGATAGAGCACTAATCTCCAGAATCTATAAAGAACTCAAAAAACTCTACTCCAAGAATTCAAATAATCCAGTCGACAAATGGGCTAAGGAAATGAATAGACGCTTCACAGAAGAAGATCTACAAGCAATCAACAAACATATGGAAAAATGTTCAACATTTCTAGTAATAAGAGAAATGCAAATCAAAACCACCCTAAGATTCCATCTCACCCCAATTAGAATGGCGATTATCAAGAATACGAGCAACAACAGGTGTTGGTGAGGATGTGGGGAGAAAGGTACACTCATACATTGCTGGTGGGGCTGCAAGTTAGTGCAGCCACTCTGGAAAGCAGTGTGAAGTTTCCTTAGAAAACTTGGAATGGACCCTCCATTTGACCCAGGTATCCCACTCCTTGGCCTATACTGAAAGGACTTAAAATCAGCATACTACAGAGATACAGTCACATCAATGTTCATAGCTGCTCAATTCACAATAGCCAGACTGTGGAACCAACCTAGATGCCCTTCAATTGATGAGTGGATAAAGAAACTGTGGTATATATATACAATGGAATATTACTCAGCCATAAAGAATGATAAAATTATGGCATTTGCAGGCAAATGGATGAAATTGGAGAATATCATGCTAAGTGAGATAAGCCAATCTCAAAAAGCCAAAGGACGAATGATATCGCTAATAAGTGGATGATGACACATAATGGGGGGGAGGGAAGGGTTAGTGTTAGTTTTAGAGTTAGTGTTAGGGAGGGGGGCAAGTATGGAGGAAGGAAGTACTGTATAGAGGTAAAAGAGTGGTGGGATTAATGGGGGGAAGGGAAAAAATAACAGAATGAATCAAACAACATTGCTCTATGTAAATTTATGATTACACAAATGGTATGCCTTCATGCCATGTACAAACAGAGAAACAACATGTATCCCATTTGTTTACAATAAAAAAAAAAAATGAAAGGGCTGGAGAGAGATCACACCCAGGACACACTTAGGCATGAGGTTTTACCACCAGCCCAAAGTTCAAAGTGAAAGGGATGACTCCTAGCTTCTGTCCTTGATAGTTCTGAGATTCACTGAGTCAAGAACAAGCAGCACAAGTCACATGAAACCAATTTTGTGTTTACAATGACAAGAGAAAATGTTCACTCGTGGGGAGGATGGTGCTAAAGCAAGGCAAAATGAGAGCCTAAGATTTGAGATAAAGTTTATCCGCAGTCATTCTCCATTTAATAAACATTTCCCTCGTATATACTCTTTGCCATGCACTATGCTAGGTAGTAGGGAATTGAACAATAAAGAAAACTGACATAGTCCTTGCCCTCTGGTACAGAGGTAAAGAAATATATAAACCAAATAACCACTCAAATAACTTAACTGTAGTTAGCACTGAGGACTAATTAATATCTGTTTTCAATCCAATCAGTTTTCAGCTAAGAGATAAAACAGGTGAGTCTCTGTGCACAAATTTCAAGATAAGGAAGAGTTAAGCCCTGCACAGGGCCCTGCCGAAGCTTGTCCCAGGAATAGAGGGGCCTATTTATTAGTCCTTGGCAATGGGTTGGTTCTTCCTCTACTGTTATTTCAGAGAATAAGTGCTCCCTCCGGCATCATGGCTGGCCCGGAAGGTCACTGCAGGCTCAGGGTACCACAAATGCAGGATTGTTCACTCTTTTTGGCAGAGAAACTGGGCCGGGGACCAAACTGGCCCACAAACTCAGGTTTTCCCATTTTATTTCAAGGGCAGCCAACTTCAGGACCTTAAAAACAGGCTTATGGCAACACTGATGATGAGGGGAGCCAAAGTCAATGCCATAGACAGGCCACACTGCTTTCAGAATAATTCCCCAATCCTCGAAACCACTGCAGAGTGATCACCAGAGTGCTTTAGAGGAGAGGAGAGCTGGAGTGATTTTGGTGAGTAAGGTTGTATGTTCAAATGATAAAAGGAATTTCCTGGGGATCCCAAATCTAGTCTAGTGGTCCTTCCTGCCTTCCTTCCTTCCTTCCTTCCTTCCTTCCTTCCTTCCTTGCTCCTTCCTTCCTTCCTTCCATACTGGGGAATGAACCCAAGGATGCTTTACCATTAAGCTACATCCCAAGGTCTTTTAATTGTTTACTCTGAGATAGAGTCTTGCTAAATTTTTGAGGCTGACCTCAAACTTAAGATCCTCTTGACTCAGCCTCCCAAGTCCTTAGAATCACAGGTATGTGCCAGCATACCAGGCAGTCTTGTGACAACTTTCTAAAGTGTGAAGAATTTTTCTGGAAACTACTACAATCCTTTCTGTGGTGAATGCACTATACCCAGTTGTTCAAGCAGAAACCTGGGGTTCATTCAAAACTTTGGTATTTGATCAAGTTCTGCATAGGAAAGTTGGCTGTTTTTTTGATAGTTGATTTTTTTTTTTTTTCCTAGCTGGAATAAGAGCTCTAAAAGTGACCTGATTTAACCTAGAGAATTTCTTCTTTTCCTTCAGTATTAAACTAAGATGCCCCCACCTTTGGAAAGCATGTAGTAGGGCAACCAAGTCTAGGTCAATAACAAGGAAGCCCCCAGACCAGATTCCTTCTGTGACTCTCCTTAAAGGATTCACATTTCTGTCATCTTATGTTGCTGCCATCTAGATTCAGAGGTCACCACAGAAGGGAAATTAGGCAATGAATTTTATGGCCAGACACCTGAGAATAACATGTAATTTCTTCCCTGTGCTGTTAATTATAATCCAGTCATGTGGCCCCAATCTAATAAGATCTCCACAGGGTGTCAGAGAAATTAATATGGAATTGCTGAGGCTGACCTTGAACGTGTGATCCTCCTGTCTTAGTCCTTCTACCTGAGATTAGAGGCATGCATCACCACGCCTGACTGTACCCTGTTTTTTAATGGTGTGGTTTTGATTTCTTCCTAAAATTCTAGGGAATACCATAATTTTCTTGGGCATACAGGAATTTTTTAAATAATCAGCTAATCAGCTCAATACAAATTCATTCTAGTTTACTCTTTTTTTTCTTTATTATTTTTATAGACTGCATTTTGATTCATTGTACACAAATGGGGTACAACTTTTTGTTTCTATGGTTGTACACAATGTAGATTCACACCATTAGTGTAATCATACATGTACATAGGGTAATGATGTCTGTCTCATTTCACTATCTTTCCAACCCCATCCTTCCCCTCCTCTACACAATCCAAAGTTCCTCCATTCTTCTCTTACCCACCCCCCTGCACCCCTCCGTTATGTATCATCATTCACTTATCAGAGAAAACATTTGGCCTTTGGTTTTTTGGAATTGACTTATTTCATTCAGCTAGTTCACTCTTTTATTCACCATAGATCTTAGATTACAATCCATTCATCTTTCCTTCCATTCAATTTACTGTGCTGACTGTACTTTATGGTATCTACTGTAGGTCAGACTGTGCTACATTTGAAGAAGGAGGAGAGTAGAGTAAGAGGGTGCTTCCCTGTAGCAGACACAATGCGTTGGTCCCCCAAATTTTGTCATTCATCTCTTTCTAGTACATGTGAAAACATTTCCAAAACACTCTGGGAAGTTCTTATTAGGTTGGGGTCACATGACTGAGGGTACAGCTCAATGTTAAAGTACTTCTGCATTTCAGTGAAAGAAAGAAAGAAAGAAAGAAAGAAAGAAAGAAAGAAAGAAAGAAAGAAAGAAAGAAAGAAAGAAAGAAAGAAAGAAAGAAAGAAAGAAAGAAAGAAAGAAAGAAAGAAAGAAAGAAGGAGGGAGAGAGGGAGGGGTGGGTGGAGGGAGGGAGGGAGGGAAAGAAAGAAAAGAAAGAAAGAAAGAAAGAAAAAGAAAGAAAGAAAGAAAGAAAGAAAGAAAGAAAGAAAGAAAGAAAGAAAGAAAGAAAGGAAGGAAGGAAAGAAAGAAAAGAAGGAAGGAAGGAAGGAAGTTGTAACACAACTGAAGGAGGTAATGAGTTAAAGGAATCACTTTCTTATAAAAATGGATTATCCAATTCTTGATTCTCTGAAGTTCACACAATTTAATGAGGTAAAAAAGAGAGGAAAGCAGGTTTCTTCAAGTCCTAGGGTTTTGGACCTCAAATAAGAACTATGAAGTGGCCATGTCTATCATTCTGCATCAGAGAAAAACCAATGTCAATCAGCATCAATATGTTGACTCTTGAAATTAAATTTTCGCAAGTAGTTACACAGGACCAAGTCTACTTCAGGTGAATTCTTTCTTTAGACTTCACAAAATCCGAGGATTGTAAATAGTTTTGATTTAATGGAATTTATATTTTTAATTAAACTCCTTTATTGTAATATGTCTCAGATCACTTGATACCCTAGATGCAAATTTTGCTATAGAAACTAAAGGAAGCAAGTTCTCTCTTTAAAAAGATATATCAATTCTTGGACTGGGAACTGCTCTACTTGACCTAACATCTCTAAACCCTGAGACATTGGTATTTCAGACCTGAGTTATCAAGAAATAATAAGAATATGTAGGAGGTTTGTTCCATGAACTAATACTGCATTTAGATAAGTAACTAAAATCTCAGTTTGAACACTATGTCTGAAATGAGTGTAAAGACTAAAGGGATGTGGCTGCAATCCTGAAAGTCTGAGTTTTAACCAAAAAATAGGTCAAGAAAAAAACAGACTAACAAAAACCGCACGTAACTGGGCCCGATAAGGACAAGCCTTGCTGGTCACATAACAAGGAGGACTTCTCAGGAAAATTGAGGGGTTCACATAATCATGATTTTAGTAAAGATTACAACAACTAACAATTATTAAGTGCTTACTATGTGCCAAGCACTCTGTCAAGTGTTTTACATACATCATCCTGTTTAATTCCTCATATCAAGACAGCGAGGTATATATTAGTAATTTCTTTCAGGAAACTGAGGTTAATTACTTTGCCCAAGTACTGAAGTTTTCCTGACTCTAAATTTCAAGTTTTTAACCACAACCTCACCAAATTTAACATTCAGACTTCCCATTTTGAATTCAGCTTAGGAAATGATATATTGTGTGGTAGGAAGAGTAAAGCATGTCAAAGTCCCTGTGTCCCACCCTTACCTTCTGTCTCAGTTTCCTGGCCTCTAAAATGGGATTAATCCCGTCTCTGTATTTAGTAGTCTTGAGAAAGCTTTCTGAAAGAAATGGATTCTAATTTAGTTTGTCTGAACAGTTTCAACACTTTTCAGCCTTCAATATCTTTTTCCCTGCCTACTACGTCGCAGGAGAGAAACCCTACAATATAATCAAATTTTATTGGCATGACAGGAAAGTTAAATCATTCTCTGTGGCCTAGGTTATGCCCCTTTAAAAGATAGAAAAGGGAAAATCCTATGTCTGCCCGAGGAGGCAGCACGAAGGAGCCTGGAAGAGGATACTCCCTCACAACCATTGTGGGAGGCAGGTGGCCCAGCAGGCAGCCTCCAAAACACCAGGAGAGGTAGGGTTGTACTGATTCATCTACTTCAATTCCTTCAACTTTCTAATTTTTATTTATTTATTTTGGTATCAGGAATTGAACCCAGGGATGGTTAACCACTGAGTCACATCCCCAGCCCTTTTTATATTTTTATTTAGAGACAGGGTCTCACTGAGTTGCTTAGGATTTCGCTAAATTGCTGAGGCTGGCTTTGAATTTGCCATCCTCCTGCCTCAACCTCCTGAGTTGCTGGGATTACAGGCATGCACCACTGTGCCAGGCTCCTTCAACATTTTTATTGTCTACTATATACATTATAAAGCTTCAGAATAATATTTTTTGGCATTTTCTAGGTAGAAAGCTTGGATTAACTCCATATATGTTATAGTCAGATGAAGTGAAGAGGGATCTTTTGGTCTGGTTGCCTGTCTCTGAGAGGCAGAGGTGAATTAGAGAAGAGCCCAGGCCCCATGGACGCTGAGCAACCTTAGGCTTGAATAGTCTCTGTGGCTGAAGGGTGGCATTCAAGAGATGGTTCAAAACAGCATTCTTCCTCCTGTTGATTGTGTGCTATGGGAGACACTGTTCTGGGCACTGGAAACAGTGTCCTGGGCTCATCAATGAGGAAGATTTCTTTTATAGAGTGCTTTAGGACAGACTCTTTTTTTCCAAGAGAAAAAAGACTTTTATATACATAAAGTAATGGCTGTGCATTGTGAAACCATGCAGTTCTGAGCTAGAAGAATAGATCTTCATTAAGACAGACTTGAGGCAATCATACTTAGGCCTAAATCCTACCTGTGCTTCTAAATTAGCTATGGCCCTAGGGAAGTTATTTAAGGATTTGAGCCCAGCTTCTTGCACCTCTAAAGTGGAGATAACCTAACAGTTATGTTGTTGAAAACTAAGTGAGATTACCTAAATTAAGCATTTAGCACAGTGAGGGCTAAGTGAAGAACAAAATGCTGAAGACCCTTGAAGGCAAGGATTGCATCTTGCATTCAGTTTGAATACTGGCATAACAGAAGGTGTTAAAAGAATTATCTGTTGAAGATCTGAAAGCTAATGGAAGACTCAGATTGGAGGCTAGAAAGCAAGCTAAAAGTCTGGAACAGAATGAAAGCCAAAATGTCAAGAACTAGAAAAGGCAGAAACAGGATGTAGGAAGAAAATGTTCATAGCAACTAAGGTTACTGCAAGTGGGTGAGAGGAAGCCTCTGCAGAGGGCAGTGGGTGTATGGATGAGCATGGAATAAAGGCACAGGGTTGTGACAGGTACAGAGATCTCTCCCCACAAGCTCATTAACACCCTTCTCTGTTGCCCCAAACACTATTCTCTGCTTCCAGAAACGACTAATGATGCCATAATAACGAACACAACTATCAAGGAGAACAGTTCAATTATTAGTTACCTACTGTAAAAACCAGAGTCCAGAAGGATAGTCCCTGGAGACCATATCCCAATTTGGGAGTGAGAGGATCCCAGAGTTGTGGCTGCTCAAATTTCTTTTCTGTCCTTCCTTAGGCCCCCACATACAATCTCCACGATAGGAAGAGTGCCCATAAGTTCAGGTTGCCCTAGTTAAAGCTCATGCCCCAATGCAATCACTAATAAATCAGTTCTGATGCTTCCGTGTATGAACTGATCACCTGGGCATCTTGCTACAGTATAGATTCTGATTCAGTAGGTTTGGGTGTGGCCTGAGATTCTGCATTTCTTATAGTTAAGACTGAGGATGATGCTGTTTGCCCAGGGACACTATCAATATCAAGGACCTACCACTGATAATCAGAAGTATCTATACATCAGCATCACCTGGGCTGTGTGTGTTGGGGGGGTGTCTGGGGGAGGGGGAGTACTGGGGATTGAACCCAGGGCCTAAAGCACACTAAGCACATGCTCTACCACTGAGCTATGGCTCCCTCCCCTTTTTTAAAATTACAGACTCTGTGGCCACAGTAATTTATATCAAGGTAAATGCCTCAAGGCTTCAGGAAGACGTCATCTGAAATAGCACCCCTTCAGAAATTTCAACCCGCCTTTTCCACCAAACCTTTTCTTTGGGTTAGGAGATGCAAACAGAAAAATAACCTGTTAACCTTAATAAACACACCTTGGAAGTCCACACAGGAGAAAGTCAACCCTCTGGGCACCTGACAGTGTTTAGTTAGGGAGCATTGGCAGGATAGCAGTTCTTTCTGATTCAAAGAGCCACTGGAGTTTTAACTCCAGGCACCCTGGGGTTTAGTTGTAAGGTATGTGTGAGACTTTGTGGAAGTTGGTCATTGTCTTGTGGGCCAAGAACTGAACTAAGCACTGAGTGGTGAAAGATGCACTCTCTGGCTTTAGGGATTTTGAAAGTATGGTACAAGATTTTGGATCATTTCAAAACCTCTACTAAACACATGCAAGCTCAGCTGGTTAGAAAAGAGACATCTCCAGGTAAAAGTCAATCTCACAGTGTGTTTTGTAGGAGATAATTCAGGGTGGATTCGCGGAAGTGGATGGAGGAGGTTGTGGAGTTTAGGCACTAAAAGGTGGAAGGAAGTACCTAGGCAGGAATGAGCTCTAAAAGAGGTCTCTATGAAAAGACTTCTGGTTTTAAAAATGAGAAGAAATATCTTTATTTGTCAAAGACCCACAGGGCATCCTTCTCTCACAGCTTGGATGCCCAGTTGCTGGGGGCAGAGACCAAACCTCATCCTGCCTGCTGAAAGGCCTGCTCCAGCTACCCATCTCATCCTGGCTTTGGAGACCTCCCCATAGGGGTTAGTTTGGTCCTTCTTGCCCAACATCAAAATAACACCAATCGATGAGCTGCCCGTTGCAAATCTTATTTGTACGCATCCCGGGGTGATCCCACATGGACAGAAAGAAAAGGTGGAAATGAGGAGAAACCAACTACTGGGGAACTGCCCTGAAGCAGATTTTCCATGTACTTCAGAGCAGGGTCAAGAAAAAGGCACAATCAGGGCTTCTAAGGGAGAAAGGAAGGGCAGGGAAAGGGCTGCTTCGTTGCAAGACACAAAGCTGGGTGAACAACTGAGTCTTTGCCTCTTTGACAAAGGAGAATAAGGGACTCACGCCAGACTGGCTTAAATTGACTGGAGAAAAGCGACTTTTGTAATTCATGATCCTCAGCGTGTGATGGAAACCCTGGCAAAGTGGCCAAACAGGCACACACTCTCCGGGCAGAAAGAACATGAACCGTGAGATAATGACAGATCTCAGGGTCATGGGTAGGGTTGCCTGGGGGCCCCAGGGCCGCCTCAGGAAAAGAGGAAGTGCCAAGGCTGGAAATGGGGTCTGGCTGCCCCTTGGGGTCTGGGGGCCACAAGCTCCAGCTATACCCCCTCACTCACTCACTTCAAACCTATACCGTCTAGCCTGCAATGGCTCTACCCACATCTGTGATTGTGTGCAGGAAGGCTAGCCAATCCAGCGTGGCCACTTTCTGGTGTTCTGCAGGGTGTCAAGGGGCTCAGGGAGACTGCTCTGTGCCAGAGTGGGATAGGGTAAACAAAAACAAATTAGAGGTAGTAATTTGACAGGGATTTATTGGAAGTTTGCACTGTGCTCTCACAGCCTACCCAAGGGACTTCAGAACATAATGAATAACTATCACTTTATCAGTGATACAAGATACTGAGGACCTGCCCCCACAGCCACTACAAGAACCTCAGAAAGATGGAGACATCCCTTTTAGTTGCTTGATTCTGGATTTCTCATCAGCGTTGGTGGGTGGAGCCTAGACAGAGATCACGATTTAGACAAAAATAAATGTGAAGTTTCCTATAGCCAAGTGGTCAGGAAAAAGCCTTATGAACTACACAGCACAAACCTGCTGCGATCATGTGCTAAACTGAGTGGCACTCAGACTACAGATGTGGAAAGACAGAGAGTTTTCTGGGGTCGAAATTGATCAGATTTTAGAAGAAGATTCGAGTTAGGTGCTGAAAAAGAGACAAGCAGAAGAAAGTGGGAAGGCATTCCAAGAGGGAAGGAATAGCATAACCAGAGACCCTAAGATGAGCGTGGGGGGGTTTAGGGGCTTTAGAGGGATCAATCTGTTTGAAGTTAGCAGGTGCTCTGAAGGGCATGGGAGAGGAGAGAGCACAGGCAGCTGGGATGTAGAGGGGAGCAGATCACAGGATTCCGTGGTGACTAGGAGGCTCTCAGCTGTCAGTCTCTTCTGGGCTTCACCCTAGCTCCTTTGTGGATTAGGAGATCTTTCATCAGAGTTCCAAGCACTTTAATTGATTTTCATTTTTCCTTCATTGTTACAGTTTGGATATGGAATGTCCCCCAAAGGCTCATCTATTGAAGGCTTGATCCCCAACTGGTGGCACTGTTGGGAGGTAGCGGGAACTTTAGGAGGTGGGGCATAAGTTGGAGGAAGTAGGCCACCGGGGGCCTGCCCTTGAAGGCTATATCTTGTCCTGGGTGCCTCTTCTCTTTTCTTTCTTTGCTATCTGCCTACCATGAGGTGAGCTGCTTTCCTTTACCAGGCCCTTCCACCATCATGTTCTGCCCTACCAGAGACCCCAAAACAACAGAGTCAAGTGACCATGGACTGAAACTCCTGAAATCATGAATCAAAAAAATCATTACTCCTTCAAGTTGATTTTTTTTCAGGCATTTTGTCACTGTGATGGAAAGCTGATTAACACACTCACTCACTGAATCCCCAAAGAAGGGGGCCAAAGAAGAAAGGTGTTCAACTCCTTTAACATATTAAAATCTGCTGCTGAGAGGATGAGGCTATTCCAGAGGGACCTTTGAGAAAGAAATATGGGTCTCATTTTTCTTTTATGAGAAATATGAGTTTCATACAACTTCAACAAGCAAGAGGAGATGATGAAGATACCCCTTAATGAAGCAGAAAGGCTTTTCCACCTCCTTTCTGGAAGAGACATCAAGATTCCTTTTGAAAAGAGCACATCCAGGATCTGTCAAAAGGACAGCAAAAAGGACAAGAACGTTCACTCTTACCACTGCTATTTAGCTTTATATAGAAGATCCTAACCAGTGCAATAGGGCAAGAAAAATACATTAAAGACATGCACATTGGAGGGAAAGAAGTAATCTTCCTTACTTATAGGCAACATGATCTTGTATGTAGAAAAGTCTAAGGAATCTGAAAAAATATGCCAGAAGTGATAAACAAGTTTAGCAAAATTACAGAATACATTATTAGCAAACAATGGGAAAACTAAGTTATGAAAATATTTCCATTCATAATAACATGAAAAAGAATAAAATACAAATACTTTTGACAAAAGAAGTGTAAGACCTACACACTGAAAGAGAATTGAAAAATCTTTTAAAAGTGGAGTGATATTTTATGTTCATGGATTGGAAGAGTCAATATTGTTAAGATGGCAATTACCTAGAAATTGATCTATAGTTTCAACTCAACCTATATCAAAATTCCAGCAGAAAATTTTTTGACAAGCTGATCCTAAAGACTATATGAAAATTCAAGTTCTGAGAAAAAAAATCAAAACAAATTTGAAAAAAAATAAAGTTGGAGGATTTTTTTTTTAAAGCCATAGTAATCAGCACAGTGTGGTATTGACTTTAACAACAGGATATAGATCAATGAAACAGAACAGACTCCAGAAATAAACCCTTACATTTATGGTCAATTTATTTTTGATAAAGATGCCAAGGCAATTCAATAGTCTTTACAATAAATGGTGCTAAAACAACTAGTTGTCCACATAAAAATAAATAACATAGCCTTATCTCACAAAAAGCAAAAAAATGATTAAAAATGATTCATATACCTAAATGTAAGAACTAAGACTCAAAAACTCCTAGAAGACAATGTAGGGGATCTTTGTGAACATGGGTTAGGCCAAGGTTTCTTAGATACGACACCAAAAACATGATTCTTAAAAATGAAAATATTGATACATTCAGATTCATTAAAACTAAAAGCTTTTACTTTTTGGAAAATGCCATTGAAAAAGATGCAGTTTTAAAGAAGAATGAAATTATGGCATTTGCTGGTAAATGGGTGGAACTGGAGGCCATCATGTTAAGTGAATAAACCAATCCCCCCCAAAAAAGGCAGAATATTCTCTTATACATGCAGATGCTGAGTCACAATAGGTGTGGGGGTGGGGGGCACGGGAATGGAAGTTCACTGGATTGGATAGAGGAGAATGGGGGTGAGGGAGGAGGGATGGGAATGGGAAAGACTGTAGAATGAATCAGACACAACTTTCCCATGCTCACATATGAATACACAACCAGTGAACTCCACATCACGTACAACCACAAGAATGGGAAGTTATACTCCATGTATATATGATATGTCAAAATACCCTCTACTGTCGTGTATAACTAAAAAGAACAAATTTTTAAACAGAAAGAAAAAGATGCAGTCAAACCAGAGACTCCAGATAATATTTGCAAATCACATAATATATAAGGGACTTGTATCCAGGATAGATAAAAAACTCTAACAACTCAACAAGAAGACAAACTGATAAAATAAATAAATAAAACTAACAAGATGTGAATAGACATTTCACCAAACATATAAATGATCAACAAGCCTATGAAAAATGTTTTAAAACATCATTATTCATTAGGGAAATGCAAATTCAAGCTATAGCAAGATATTCCCCACCACTAGGATGGCTGTTGCAAAAAACTGACAATTATCAAGTTTTGGTAGGGGTGTGGAGAAGTTAGAGAACAGTTTAGCAATTTCTCTAAACATTAAATATATATTTTCCACATGACCTAGAAAATTTCACTCCTAAGTGTCCACCCAAGAGAAGGGAAGACATAATCACACAGACTCATGCAAATGTTCATAGCCACACTATTCGTAATAGGTCAAACTGGAAATAATCCAAATATTCACCAACTGGTATGTAGAAAAACAACAAAACGTGGTGTACTCATACAATGGACTACTATTAAGTAGTAAAAAAAGAACGAACTACTGATACATCCAACAACATGAATGAACTCAAAGACAAGAAGTAGAAAAAGATACAAAAGATGATTTTATTTATGTATCTGTAGAAAAGGCAAAAGTATAGAGAAAGAAATTAGACCAGTACAGCAGGAAGATCAATGGGGATTGACTGCAGAAGAGTAGAAAACTTTTTGGTGAATGGGAAGGACTCTTAACGTAGATTATTATGATAATTATGATGCTTCTACAACTGTATAAACTTACTTAAAATCAAGTTGTACCCTAATAGTTTGTGAATTTTATACATTAATGAGGCTATTAAAACAAAGGGCAGGGAAACCCCCAGAGAGGAGGGGAGAGGGTGGTTTGTGTGTGGGTGGGTGCATGCACGGTCAATGGAGAAAAAACACCTATAGAGATAGTTCTGAAACAAGTGCAGTAGGAAAACATAGGTACTCTCGAACCAGACTGTAGGGTCTGAATCTTGATTCTACCACTCACTAGGTACATGAACTTGAAATAAATCATATAACCTTTTCAAGTCTCAGTTGTTTCCCTTTGTATAACAGGGTTAATAATAAAACCCAAAATAGGAGTGAGCATTGAAGATATATAGATGCTTAGCCCCGAGCCTGATAACAGAGGAGGGTGCTAAGGGAAGATGAATCAATTACTTCAATAGAAAATGCAGGGCTTCCCTGTAGCTGTAGAATCGTGGGCTCTCTGGTACAATGTAGCAGAATTGCAAGACTCTCACCTTTCTGATTTAGCAGACTTCTTTCATGAAGAAGGCTGGGACAGTGGACTCAAAGCCTTGGTTTCCAGTCCTAGTTCTGCCACAATCGGAACATACAACTATAACAGGGTTCCTTAGCCTCTCTGGGTTCCTCAGGTATGTCTCTCCTCCCAAGTGGGGTTATTACTCTACCAGTGTTAAAAGTGTTCTGTGTGAGGTAATGATGGCACTGAGTACAGGGTGAGGGCTGTGGCCCAGCCCAGGAGATTATCGTGCCATAAGCTGGAACATGTAGAGTGGCCTAGCAGGAGGCCATGGAAATTTTCACGAACCAAAATTGGCATTTGGAGCCGAACTGGAAAGTTGTGAACAGGATATTGCTGAAAATGGTGCCAGGCAGGGCTACTACCTGAGGTTTTGGCAGGCTCTCCCTGACTGCCAGTTGATTACGGAAGGATGTTGGGTCATCAGGAAATAGGAATTTGAAATGACCCCACAGGAAGGTGTGAACAAAAACAGAAGCAAAAGCAAAAAAAAAAAAACAAAAAACAAAAAACAAAAAACCATAAAAAACCCCACCAGCCTGGCCAAGTCTGCCTGGTGGAGGGTGTGGGGTGGATTTGGAGACATGTGAGTTCTCAAATTCAAGAAACTTCTAAACAAAAGTCCAGTTAGCATTCAAAGATGGCATTGTGACACAATCCTTCATCTGCCCCTCCCCTCCTCCATTAAGACCTCCTGAGGGAGGAGAGGGGAGTAGCCTCTTGGGACGACTCATTTCTGGCTCAGGATGCCACAGTCCTTCACGTAACACATGCAATGGACACTTGTTGTTATTATTATTTTTTAATGCTTAGATATGTTCCTACTTTGTTCTTATAAAATCTCTTGGATTATCTGGGGGGAAATTTCCTTTCCCCCATTGTACAGTCTTGCTTGAGCTGTCAGTACAGGCATGCCAGTAAATTTCTCTGGCCGGTTAAATTCTCTCTTGGATTCTGAGTCCAAGAATAGTGGATGGGTAAGAATGAGAAAAAAAAAAAAAAACAGTTGATGACCTTATTTCATGAACTTTGCTCAACTTTTACTTTTACTTCTACTACTTCTACTTCTACTACCCAGCTCTACTCCAGTTTCTTAACTGTTCTTCCATTCTGTGATCTCCTGATACTATTCCATGAAGTTCTGCCCAAGTAGGCTGTGGTCATTTCTGTTACAAAGAAAGTCATAGAACATGGCTGTGACACTTGCTTGGGGCAGTTATCATGAGGGACATCCTCAGGGAAATAGAGCCTACCTTCAGGCAACCACCTCAGTCTTCAGATTTCTCAACTTTTAGCTGTGTGATCAGAGGTGAGTCACTAAGTCCCTCAATATCTCAACATCTGTAAAATGGAGATATTATTACTTTCAGCACTATCAAGTCTAAGTGTATTTATTCATTCATTTATTTAATATTTGCCCAGCAGCCTAGAGCTCTGTGAGGAACCAGAATAGAAATATAAACAAAAAAGACATTATATAGTCCCAGTCTTCATGGGGCATACAATCTAATGGGAAGAGATACAGTGTATATGTGTTTACAAGTTCAAGACACATACTCTGGTTTGTCTTCAGATAGTATAAATCTTTTGATTTTTGCAAGTTAAAAGCCCTGTGGGAGGACCGAAGGAATCCAGCAGAGAGCCATGTATGAAAGACCTTTAATAAATATGACTTCCTTTTCTCCTCCTTTCTCCTGTTTTCTTTTTCATCATGACCTTTTGCATTTTGCATGCATGTTTTCTTTCCCACCACTGCTACCGCACTCATCCATGTTCTTGCAGTAGAATTAGAATATTCCGGAGAAGTCCAGATTTGGTTCAATGACTGATTGACATCTGCATATTATATTTTAATCATATATTAGAACCCTTTCACCCCAACAGATGAGTCAACTACATGTGTGTGAGGAGTGTCCTTACCTTGGGCATAAAGAGAAGCCAAGATTAAGAGAATGAGAAAAGCAACAGGGAGGCTCTAACACCTTGGAATTGACCGATTCTCAGGTTAACAAGGTCTAATAGGAGTCTCGATGAAGAGGCTGACTTAAAGTTTATACTTGTTGCTGCCTACAGCAACGATCCCACGGGAAGGAAATGGAGGCGGACTGGGAATGAACAACTTCTTTATTTTTCTCTGGGCTGCTTCCTTGCTTGCTTCCTTGCTTGCTCCCTAGTTTATAGAGGAAGAGAGGGTTGCTCGCTTTTAGAGCTGCTATGCTTTCAGAGGTCTGCTGTCCTCCTCCCAGGTGAAGAAAATGTCTTATATACACTAAGGCAGACAATCAGCTTAGGATTAAGTAGCACAATTGGAGCATGCACCATGGTACCAATCAAGAAAGAATGAGGAACATCTGTTGACCACGAGTGTGGACGAGACATCAACCAATCAGGCAAAAGGTCATGAGAGACCACACCTTGTTAACACTAGCCACCTCTTGGCCCAACGCCAGCCGCCATCTTAGAGCTACTTCCTCAAATGGCTGTAAGCGTGTCTCTACAGACACTGACAAAACAAGGATAAACACTAACCCTGATCCACTAGGTACCTTTCTAGCATCACAAAAATCTCAAAAACGACTCACAGAATTTTAGCATCCAAAATGTTGATAGAGAACATTTAGAAAGCCCCTCTATTACCAGGTATGGTGGCACACACCTGTAATCCCAGAAACTCAGGAAGCTGAGCCAGGAGGATCACAAGTTCAAAGCCAGTCTCAGCAACTTAGCAAGACCCTGTCTCAAAATAAAAAAGACTTTTTAAAAAGGACTGGGGATGTAGCTCAGTAGTTAGGGGGGCCTAAGTTCCATTCCTAGTACAAAATAATAATAATAATAATAATTGGTCTGGGGATGTAGCTGAGTGATAAAGTGCCCCTGTGTTCAACTGAAAGAAAGAAGAAAAGAAGAAAGAAAGAAAGAAAGAAAGAAAGAAAGAAAGAAAGAAAGAAAGAAAGAAAGAAAGAAAGAAAGAAAGAAAGAAAGAAAGAAAGAAAGAAAAGAAGAAAGAAAGAAAGAAAGAAAGAAAGAAAGAAAGAAAGAAAGAAAGAAAGAAAGAAAGAAAGAAAGAAAAGAAAAGAAAAAAAGGAAGGAAGGAAGGGGGGAGGGAGGAAAGGAAAGAAAGAAATTCTGCCCCTTTATTTACTGATAAGGTAACCATAGCTTATTGGAATTAAGTCTCTTATTATGTCCCGGGTGTGTACTCTTGTGCTAAGGCCGTCAGAGAGTCCAGACTATTTCTTCATCATATGGTCAAGTCTTAGTGGCTGTGCCCCAGGAAAAAAGGGTGGGTTAAGCTCCAAAAGAACAAGAACCAGAGGAATGAGGTTCTCTGATAGATGCTGGGGAGAGACAAAGAAGAGAGACACAAATGCTTTAGAGTTCTTTTGACGCAGCTGGGGAATTCAGAAACACACAATGCCAGATATCACACAAGGTAACAATATTTAAGAACTACCTGTTGGATATGATCATATCAGCATCTCTGAAACCCAGTTCATCATTTCTGCCCAGTTATCTCCTAAGACTCCTACTGGAAGTGCCTTCTCCTCAGACACCTGCATACATTAATATCAATATCATTATTCAGTTACAAAGGCTTAAAATATTCAAGTTAGTTTTTATTCCCACATTTCCCTCAACCCCTTATGCAGTTAATTATAGGTCTTGCTGATCTGATCCTTAAATTCTACCTTTTCTTGTCCAAAGACACCAGGGTAGTATTACTAATATATAACTCTTATCACTCTCCTGTTCAAAATCCTTAGGGTTGTTGCAGAATATCATTTGCAAAATTAAACACAAGCTCCTTAGTTTAAAATTTCTGGTCCCTTATGATCTTTATTCAACTCCCTTCCTTCCTCCCTCCTTCCCTCCCTCCCTCCCTTCCTCCCTCCCTTCCTTCCTTCCTTCCTTCCTTCCTCCCTCCCTCCCTCCCTTCCTCAAGTCCTGATACTATCTTATGGGATTGTATTGACCATGATTTTAACATTTTTTGTTTTGATACTTTGACTTCTGGGGCCTTGGTGACCCTGGAGGGGATCCCCTGCTCCCACTCCCAGGGCTAGCCAATGCTTAGATAGTAAGCTGCTAGCCCTGCGTATACCTTTCATATGCAAAACAACCAGTCTAGACCCCACTTTCCCCAACACCTCATGGGGCTTTTGTACACAGGTCACTAATCCCCTGCCCTAATCGTCCAAGGACCAATTAACAGATAACTAGGGATAACCCCTGTTCCCCTAAGCTGGTTGAAATCATTGAAACAAGTCAATCCTGAACCTTATTCCTCTTTGTCTAATTCTTCCCATAGAAACCACTATCAAGGCTCCTGCCCTTATTTTCTTCGGCTCCTTTTGCCTCACTGGTTCTTCCCTCTGTGGCCCCTTGTGGTATGGCATGCCTCCTCTTGGGATCTGTTAGCAAAGCAAACTATCTTTTCAATTAACAGTCATCTCGTAATCTATTGACCTTGTTAAATATTATAAAAACCTATATTTTTCCAGAAGGAGTACCTCTGGAACACTATGCTCCAGAGGTACTCCTTCTGGTCCCCAAACAGGACCCTGCTTTCCCATGTCCATGTCTTTGTGCTATTCCTCATTCTCAGAAAAAACTTCACTTGCTTCTATTGTACTTTATAATTCTGTCCGTCCTTCAGCATACTCTCACAAGCATTGTCTTGAAACCCTGGCAATAAAGATGAGTGTGTGACTTACAACTTAGTGGCACATAGTATGCCACATGGCAAGTTGAAGGCAGTGTCAGGCCTCAGAGCCTCACAGGCTTTCTTTGTGACCTTCTCAATCTTTGCATTGGCTCAAGTCCTCTGAGTGTGTGCAAAAGAAATAGACCTTAGTTAACTTCAGTTCAAAGGGATTTCCCACAAGGATACTGGGGAAACTCATAGACTTGCAAAAGAAGCTGAAGAAATGGATCACAAGTGAAGGGGAACAAGGGCAGCCCCAGTGACAAGTCTTTGAATTTTCCTTCAAGATCTTGGTCTTCAATAGGACTCAGATCAAGCCTATTCTCTTAAAGCTTCAAGTATCTAGAAATGAGGCATCCAGCCTATGAGATCTAATCCCTAGATCAATGAGCTTTGGTAGCATATGTTTGAGAGGTAGGACACTGATGTGATCAGTGGAGTACCATTCTTGTGTATTAGAGTTGCCCAAAGAAAATGGAAGAGTTGATTCCTAGGCATATACTGCAATTCAAGTCTCTTATAGACAACTTTCTAATGCAGAAAATACTTAAGCCTTCTAACCCCGGGTGGGCAGTGGGACAGTCAGATTAAAACAGGTCCAAAGCAGAGCAACTTTAACAGTTCAATAAATAGTCACTGGATACCAATTCTGTGCATAAACTGCTAGATACTGGGTGGAGGAAGTGATGAAATGGGGCTCTGAAAATTAGTAAGAACTGGCAACTGTTCAAGGATGAGATAGGCAGGCAAACCAGGATAAAGGAAGGCAGGATAAAGGAAGTGATGCTACTAAAAGGTAAAAGTCATGCTCCTTAAAGAATGCTATGAGGTCTTACAATATGAACAGATTCCCTAAAATTTACACCCAGAGAAAAACTAAATAGTTAAAGTCCAGATTTTCCTTCTTATTGAACTTCATTCATGCTGGAAAAACTATACATGACTCTATGTGGAAACTCAAATGTTCTTATTTCTACCTACTGTAGCCCAGATGCCAGTTTAAACATCTGCCACCCCTTAACTGCAGTTATGGAAGCTGTGGGTTCAGGCACTTATGTGCTACTGCTAAGCCCCTACTCGGATGGACTGAATAAACATAGTATCTAGGGAAAAAAGAAATTACCCAAGGAGTCTTGCCTATACTTCTATGAAGATTTCAGATGCTCCATGATGGAGAAATTTCTGAAAGTCTATGAGCACAGCAAGGATAAGTTACTTTAAAATTCTTGATGATAGGGTCAAGGATAGAGTTCTTAACCAATAACATTGTTATACAAGGAGTTTGCCGCAGCATTTCATAACTCAAGTGCAG
Source organism: Sciurus vulgaris (assembly GCF_902686455.1). Classification (NCBI taxonomy): domain Eukaryota; kingdom Metazoa; phylum Chordata; class Mammalia; order Rodentia; family Sciuridae; genus Sciurus; species Sciurus vulgaris. The sequence continues at coordinate 79,262,470 of NC_136461.1, read as the reverse complement.
GCCCCAGGCCATGCTGTTGCAATATATCTGGATCCATCTCTCATGGTGGTGACGAGAGAGTGGGAAGAATTCAACAATCTTGGACTCATTGGTATTATCAAAACAATCTTCTATATTGAGAGCAGCAAGGTGTATCTCACAACCTCTCAAAGTTAACCATCAGTTTAAGATTTGATATGGGGTCGAAAAATACAATGTCTTCTTCACTTACTACCAAGTGGTTACCAGAGACACAAGAGGAGACGGGCAATGGAGAATGTAGAGAAAGGGAAAGCTGAGGAAGGGAGGTGAACTATCTGTACTATATCTACTGTAGAAGAGGGGGAAGGGAGGGCAACTGAACCCTTTCACCTTTAGCAGTAGAGATGATCAGTGGAGTGAGGGAGAAAATCAGTTCATCTTTCTGTAGGCCCCCTGTGCTTCAGGTACTGCTGCATTTTCTTTGACTTGACTTGTGAATCTAGGGACAGGGAAGCCTCCAGCATTTGTCTTGTAAAGACTTAGAAGGTATGGCAGACATCTCACCCATAATACAAATGTAGGTTTCATCTCTAGAACTTAATTTCTTTTAGCCCAATGTTCAGCTTCCACTGCTAGGTTGAAAATTGGTTGAAAAGAAACAATTTCATGTGACTCGACTTGATACATAAACTCACTGTAAATTATGTATGTGTTAAGGGTATTGATTTGTTAAATGAAAATATAAAAAATTATTTTTGTGAATTTGCTTTGTCATCTTGTCATTAAAAAAAAGTACATTGGGATCCTCTAAAAAAAGAAATGTAAGTGACCTCAGCCCTTCCTGGCTAGAGCCAGTTTCTACCTTCATCCTGGAGCCTTCAAAGGGCAGAGAAGGTCTCATAATATATGAGCATCATTTGATGCTCAAGATTCAGAGTATTTCTCATGTTCAAGTCTTTTTTTCCCCTAAATGTTGCACCTCCACCTCACTTTTTTCTTTTTGTGGTACTGGATTACATTCCTACCCCTTTTTAATTTTTGTTTTGAGAGAGAGTCTACGTTGCTGAGGCTGGCCTTGAATTTGCAATCCACCTGCCTCAGCATTTGGAGTAGCTGGGATTACAGACATGTGCTGCTGCACCCAGTTTGGGCCTCGTTTCTTATAGTTAACTAATAAATCAACAGAGGCTCTCTTATTGCATATTCTTTATATCACTGTGTCTGTTTGGTCACCAGATTGCAAACATATATTCTCTCCCTTTAAACATTCTATGGCCTCTCCAAACTCTTGCTCTGCAAACCATATTTAACCTACAAAGTTTGACATTAATTCTAAATTCACTCATTGAAAATTTAGGCCAACATAAAATTTACTTAGTGCAACTGCTATCAAAAGTTTCTCTGACCAACTCTGTAGATGCTGCTGTAGCAAAGGAAGACATAGGTATAGGGTCCTGCTATCATTTCTCCTCACTCATCTCAACAAAAATTATACTTTGCTGCAGGTGTGCTGTGTGTAGATGCATACAATATAGCTATATATGTGCTAATCTTTAAATAGATATTGATCAAGGGCTGATGATGTGTCAGGCACTGGAGATACAAAGGCATGAACTAGACAAATCTTGTCACGGAGCTCACAATCTAGTGGGTGATACAGACAAGAGGGAATGATGATATAATGTTAAGTGCTACAACAGGAAGGATCAAAGCAAACTAGGTCCTATGGAAGCAGCCATCTTTTCCATAGGGTTGAATGTCTACCTAGTGCCAAGCACTGTTTAGATGCCAGAAGAGATTAGTAAACTGGGAGGCCTGTTTGAGCAGGAAACTTACTAAATGAGGAGCAGGATGCCAAAGAACAAGATAGAGAACTGGGCAGGAAAGGGGGAGGTCACCTGGACTCAGAAAGAGGTCAGGGAAGTCTTACTGACTGCAGGGATGTCCAAAATAAGACCTGAAGGATGGAGAGGAGTTAGCCAGGTGAGGGAGTCTGCTGCTTGGGGGAAAGTGCTCTAGGCAGAGTAAAACAGGACATGCAAAAGACTAGAAGAGAAGGAACAAGAGATGAGAAGTTTGGAAAAGATGAGGGGGTAGTCAATGACCACTAGCTACCCAGTTAACCTGAAAACATTGTTTTAATTGTGTTAGGTTCAGTTTTTTGGTACTTCTTGTCCCCCTCCTCCTCCCCCTCCTCCTCCCTCCTCCTTCTTCTTTTCTTTTCCCTTTAGAAGCCTTACTGATACACCAGTCCAAACATGTCTAGGTGTATGCCTTATAAAACATGCCAAAGGAACTCCTGCCATCTAGTGGACAGAGGACACCACAGTGCATAGAAAATCACTACTATATAGGCCCACAGTATCCCAGAGATAGTGACATTTCCACTCAATGATATAAGAGCCCTGACATACGTAAAACATGCTTAGGCAATGCTCTCCTGTATGAAAAGATGAAGCAAGGTGAAGGAAACAATTATCTACTTGTGCCAACACTATACTTAAGGAGCATAGTCTTGTGTATTTCTACAAATAGGAGGTGCATGAATCCCATTTTGCAGCTGAAGAAATTGAGACTCAGTTCAGGGACGAACCAGTCTTGGTTGACTGCTTCATGTTATGCTGCCTCTAGTCAGGGTTTATTTTTTAATCTCAAAAGGTGAAGCAGGTGGCATGATAATGCTCCCCAGTTGTGACATTTATACTTTCAAATGTAAGACCTCAGAGACAATACTTAAAGCCCCATTTGGGCTCAGAAGACATTGGAAGAATCTCAGAAATAAACACATCTGTTAGTCCCCAAAGCAGTTAGCCTCAGATGCCACGTTACAAAGGACATATTTCAAATCTAAAAAACTGGAATGCATTTCTAACAATTTCATAGTACTTTTGGTTGAAAGTCAGAAATGCAATTTGGATGCAGAAATGCTGGGATTCTCGGAACACATTAGTTTTTAGAATTAAAACTAAGAAAAATCTGGGATAAATAGGATCCCATATGTATGAAGATGAATTTTATCAGTTTAATTGTGTGCACATTATGCTTTCCCATGGTACAACATACTTGTAAGTCCTTAAAGCCAATATTTTGTTGTTACAATGTTTGGCACAGAAGTAGGAGTTAAGAACATGCCTATAATAGAAAATTATGAAATTTTTTTGCTTACTTGCCTCTTATACAAGGATGTGAAGGGTTATAGATAAAATGTCCACCAGCTGTTCTTCTTCTATTGAGGTTAACCCAATGGGAAGACCACCAAGATGGAACAGAGAGGAATTACTAGAGATAGATGGGATAGGGATGGGGCAGCTGAGAAACCTTAGGAGGGATCACTAAGGGACAACAGGGTAGGTCTTCAGATGTTTAAGAATGAAAGGGTTTATTTTTAGGCTGGTATTATTCTGGTGGGTCATGGAACTATGGGGTCAGGTTCCTAGTTAACCCAAAAGTTTTCACTAAATATCTGAGTCTCTAAAGTGGTGTTAGAAACTTCAAGCATTTAATAATTTTATATTTAGGAAGTCAAGGAAAAGATATTTGGACTGATCAGAGAAGGCTTTGTAGAGTGAATTTCTGATGGACTGATAAGAATGAAAACATTTGGGATACACAGATCGGTGGGAAAAGCATTACAGGTAATGACAACTACAAAGTCCAAAGACTACTTTGGCTTAGTATTTTGCTAAGCAAGCGAATTAATTTAAATGCAACTTAAAAGCATTCACTCAACTACTACTTATTGAGCACCTAACTCAATATGTGCCAGATACTACTCCAGTCACAATGTATAAGGTGAATAAGAAAGGTATTTCCTCATAATATACTACAGAGATGTATGCTGTTGTTTTTAATGTTTTTAAACATAAAAGTGATGTTTACTTTTGTGAGTTTAAAATTTTGATATAGTCATTTTTAAAATAAATCAAGATCAAAGAAAGTTACTCACAGAACACCAGGCATTCATTTAACCAATACTGGTGGGAAAGTGTATTTTAAAGAAGCAGTGGTGCCGAGGTTGGTGGCACATGCCTATAATCCCAGTCACTTGGGAGACTGAGGCAGCAGGATCAAAAATTTGAAGTCAGCCTCAGCAACTTAGTGATACCCTGTATCCAAATAAAGAGGGCTGGTATGTAGCTCACAGGTAGAGTGCCAGTGGGTTCCATCCCCAGAACTGCAATAAAATAAAATAATTTTAAAAATAAAGGAGCCATGGTTATGCTTGGTAAAGGATACTCATATACATAGTGTGACTGGTTTTGGTTTTAATCAGAGCATTTGGGTACAGGAAGATAGTGATTGGCAACAAGCCAGAAGAAATGCAGAAATTTCTACATGGTAAAAAATGAGTGTCTAGAGATTTAGAAATAACTGGATTCCCCAGCTCCCTGCTCCCTTTTTCTTAAACAGATAAAATAACAACAATGTGAGGCCACAGAGGCATACATCTGTTTCTGATTTCTTTGTCTTGTCCTAGTTGGGAGTAATTTCTAGATCACATGCTACAGTCTCAGAAGTTACAAAAGGAATTTACACAAAGGGCAAATACATAATTAAATATACATATAAAAATACACCATCAATAGAATGTAGATAAGGAACATATGCAGAACTTCTGATTAGGATGAAATCACCTGATGGTTCTTTAATTTTCTAATTTGTGCAACTAGCCCAAGTATTCAGTTCTTACCATTGATTTCAGGATGTCAGAAACCCATCCCTTGATCCACCTTCTTAGTTTCCTACGAGATTGGCATTGGTATTCTTGAAGTGGAACTAGAGATGAATCTAGTAAGTTACTTATTTCTTATTTTCCTTCATGTTAGGATTAATTTTCTAGTCTAAACCTGTTACTTTTTTTAAAGAATTGCCTCAGGAAGGTCCAAGATGGAATCTACTTAATGGCTAGGACCTCAAGTGTTAAATTCAAAAATATATCTGCATGCTTAAATAGAAATTCTAAATCATTTACATTTGTTTTCTAGTCATCTTTCTTATTTAAAAATGTTCGGTTTTGTTGTTGTTGTTGTTGTTGTTTTGTGGTGCTAGGGATTGAACCCAGGACCTCATGCATATTAGGCAAGTGCCCTAGCACTGAGATACTTCCCAGCCCCACACATATGATCTAAACTTTTTTTTTTACTCATCCTTTTGAATTCTTTTCTATAAACTGTTAATTTTTTAAAAGTCAAAACAGAGGTTAAGGATAATTTTATCCTTTGAGTTCATTCTCTTCTACTGAGAGAAAGTTAGCAGATCAAAGTAAGCTCTTAAATTAAGTTGCAATTTCTTTTCTGGTCTTCACTTTTAGAATTTTCTCAACCAATTCAAATTGCTCTTGTAGGATCATGATTTTTCACTTTAGATTAGATATCTAAAACATTATTTATTAAATACTTGCCTTACTACTGACTTTTGTGGTTACGTTGTTGAAAACCTTACTGTAATTTGACACAGCATCAACTAATTCTGATTACTTATCTGGTATATGGTGGATAATGTCAACCTTTCAAGGAAGGGAGTTTAAACACATAATTTGACAAAATTAGGAAATACCAACATCAGTTCTAAGAACATAGAAAAAAAATCTGAGGATAGAGTTGACAATGTCTGGTGTTAGATAATGTGTTCTTTAAAGACCACAGACAACATGCACCAACGTAGGCGGAAACAATACATCTGCAGACACTGGCAGACAGCATTACCCGCCAAATTTGGCCACAGTTTCTTAAGATAAATAACTTTTTGGTGACATGCAGGGCTGAAATTACATAAACAACAGAAATTACTAAAATCTAAGCCAGCAAGTTTTGTGAGTTTTAAGCTTTTAATGCAATCAATATCCTGACATCTGTGTCATAATTTTGTCCCTAAAGTACAGATGCCAGAAACTAAAATATGAACACTACTTGATGACTTTTGTTCAGATTTTGAAATAAACTAAATTTAATTCTTTGGAATAACCACTCTTGAGCCACATTTTTATTTAGGTCATTAAGACAACCATAATCATCTCCTTATAAGGAAAAGTTTCATTAAAAATGCTAGAGAGCTTCAGCCTGTTTCAAAAACTAATACTTGTAGCTGGTTATATTAATAGTTCTAAATGTCTAACGATATAAATGAAAACACCCTTAACAATTTTATCTCAAGAGTCTGACTAGTAAGAATTTTAAAAAGCTGACAATGAAAAATAGCTGAATATTCCAGGAACTTCTATAATAATAGGAAATGGCATTAACTCATTACCTTCTTAATCTTTCTATAGAAATGACTATTTTGTCCAATTAAAATATTTTAGGGAGGTACCTGCCATTATAAAATGGTACCCAGAAGGCTTAGAAACTATAAGAATAGGCATATGGAAATCCCTTATTTTTATCCAGCACATTGGGAACAATTCCCCAAAATTGAGGCAACATTCTCCAGTGGAACTGAAATTCCCCAGGAGCAAATTTGTAATATTAGGTATTTTTAAAAAAGTCTTTTACCTCCCTCCTTGAATATCAACAAAGTCCTGTTCCAACAGAAAGTTAAAACAACTCTGAATTCTAAACTTTCTTAGAAAATATCTTTCTCTCTTGTTCTTCTGGTAGTTATTTTTTTCTTCCTCTTAATTTTCTGAGGATATTTGAGTCCAAAATCTTAGCTAAGTAGATTTCATTTTGGTTACTGAGGTTTACTGTTTCATAATTTGTGATAAATATGCTATAAATTAAGTCAATTAGCAACTTTGTAAAATAGAAAAATCTATCATTCATAGATCACTTGAGCCAGGTCAGTATTTGTTAACCTATTATCCACTTTTGCTTAAGAGAGATGTTTTATTAATCTCAAAAGGAAAATACTCCCAGTGGTCAAAATTTTTTTGGCATCCCCCCCTTTTCTTTTAAAAGGGGGCGGGGTTCTCGCTATATTGCTCATGTTGGCTCAAATTCCTGGACTACAGTGATCCTCTTGCCTTGTCCACAGAGTAGCTGGGACTGTAGGCACATGCCATGCACGACTGGCTTAAACAATCATTTTTAAAATCAGTCTGACATAAAAATAAAAAATAACTATTAATATGCATATTCAAGAAAGTTTATAGCATAAGAAAGCAGATCCAAAGCCATGGTATATCTACAATAGTGTAAATACACACAAACATTATCTACATTTACCAAATATTACATTTACCAAACAGATTAGGTAGACATACTGACCTGTCAATGCTCAAAATAACAAAGTGACTATTTGTCCCTATGCTGTTCTTATAGTTTATGAACCTCAGATCGACTCCTCCAGACTTATTTCCAATAGGAAGTTTGCTATGCTGTACACATCATGCTACATGCTATACACGTCATTCTGGAATGTAAATAATATATAAACTTCTATCTTAGGTACTTTTCCACTTTGCCTCCTTCACTACCTCTTTTCCCAATCCACCTAAATCATTGTTCTCTGAATAAGATCAGCTTAGTCAAAACAGGGTATAGAAATCTGAAGGGTTCTAGGTAGAGAAAAAATTTCCAGTAATATTCTCAATTCTGTATTCACTTTTCCTTTGGGTAGCTATCTAATAATACTGAGATGGTGTTAAAAAAAAAAAAAATACACACTCAAAAGAGAAAAGGAAATTTTAGACTATCAATACTCACCTTAGTCCTGAAGGTGTTCCCTTATCAACCAGTGTATATATTATTACTTTTAAGTTCCCAACTGTAAACACATCTATCATTTAATATAACATCCAGAAATTTTATGGTGAATGCCATGTGATTTCCAAAGTGACTATGTTAGGTGAGGCAGAGAAGGAAGGAAAACCAAGAAAATAAGACAATTTACACAAAAATGTATTCGTGAAATATTTTTTAAATGGATAAATTCAATTTTAAGGGATATTTTACCCCATGACCAACATTTCCTTACTGTCTTAGTGTTCATAAAAGATATACTTTAGGAAAGGAAATTATCTTTATAAAATCTTTAAGAGTACCAGCACCATTTTGTACTTTCCAAAAGGACAGAGCTCATACTCAAGGAATCAGGAAACTAAGTCTTTTGACTCATTTAATTCCTATCACACCCATTAATTTTAATACTTTCACCCTGAACCCATGTGCTAGAATAAAACTACTCCTTTTTTTTTGGCATATGGCAGTGAAAAGTTTGAGGGAAACTAAAGGTCTGATTCCACTTGGATCTGTTTAACTCAGAGATCATGCTGTTTGTCCAAAGAATTCTCCCAGATATTTCAAAGTAGTCTTAATCTATATTTTACAACCTATTATGAGATCAGATAATAACATTTTAAAATAAATTATTTACCCTGCCCTGGTCTCAACAAGAACATATAGCTATTACAAAAACTCTTCACCTCACAACACACAACAGAAACATTAAATGAAGAACCATCATCACAAGCTCATGTCTTTAAAAAATGGATGTAACAAAGCTTCTTCTGCTGTTATTCTGGAAGCTGGATTTAAGTCCAGAAGTTTATCAAGCAGGTCATAAGCTTCATCAGGTACTTCATCCCAGCCTTTTAAATTGGTACTAGATTCATCACAATGACTACCACAGCCATTACTATCCCCTTTACATAATGAACTCCCTAAGTGCTGTGCCTGGGAGGTTTGTATGACGTAAGAAGCTTTCTGGTCAGTCTTCTCTGAAAAAGATGGGTCATAAGTACATCCATGGATATCACTTGTTAATCTAGAAGTGTTAGAATCTCGACCCCTGAGTCTCTCACAGAGTTTCCTTAAGTCTTGTGCTGGGACTTCTTTGCTACATAATATTGATTTGCCTAAAGAAAAAACAAAAATACATACACATTTATTTCATTATATCATTTGCATATACCAAAAGCATCTCTCACACAAAACAGGCAAGTCCAGCCAAGTGTTTTTGGATACATACATACATATGCACATACACAGAATATTAACAGAGCACCACATGCAATTTTGCGGGGGGGGGGGGGTTACTGGGGATTGAACCCAGGGGTGCTTTACCATTGAGCTATATTTCCAGTCCTTTTTGTTTTTTATTTTAGTGAAGGGTATTGCTAAATTGCTAAGGCTGACTTTGAACTTGCAATCCTCCTGCCTCAGCCTACTGAGCCACTGGGATTAAAAGTGCAACACTGTGTCTAGCTACCACATACTATTTTTAGGTTATATTTGAACTACACAATTGAAGGCCAAACCATAAAGCCGGAAATAGTAATTAGAAAGCAGTGACTTACTGAGCTATGTCAAGTACTCACTTGACTGTGAACTTCTTCAGCTTCACTTTATGCTTTTGTAATATTTAACTAGTCTTAGCTCCTACCCTTCATCCTACCTCCAATCCTCTATGCTTTTGAGCATGAGCACTCCACACCCTTGTATGCCCAGGATGCTCCCACATATATCTCCACCTTGCTCAAGAAGCCCCTCTGTGATATCTGACACTCAGAGACAACTGATCATGTTAAGCTTCTGTCATATCCTGGGAAGAGTTCTATTATTACTTTTGCTACAATACATTGTAACTGGTAAAAGGTATGTTTGTCTCACCTACAAGACCATTAATTCTTTGAAGATAGGGACTGTCCTATTTATCTTTGAACCCCCAAACCCTATACAAAATCCAGAACCTGCTAGGTGCTCAGTTAATGTCTGTTAGAACGAAAAGGCACTGTTTGAACATCTGTATTCAAATGTCACACTCTTAGAGGTACTATTTTTGATCAACCTATCCTAAATAGCTGAGCTCTCTTCATTCCCTTTCTCCTTGTCTTTTTCAGTACTATTCATTTCTGTTAGTAAATATTTACTTTCTTCCCCTCATTAGAGAGGAAATTTAAGCTCTATAAAAAAGCAGAGATTCACAACAGTACCTGGCACATATAAAGCCCCAATAATGTTTCTGAATGAATTAATAAGCAAACTAGATCTCAAGTTTCTTAAAATATAAATGTCTTTATAAAATAATTTACCATCAGCTTCTAAGACACAGGCAAAAATAAGTCATGCACACAAACAGGTAACTGTGTACTAGTTTTGCTTTATATTTCCTGATTAAACAGAAATGTGGCAAAAGAGGAAACAAAAGGAAACAAATTACTACCAGCTAAGTTTGGTAAGGACACCACAGGTCAATTCCTCTTCACTTTTAAATCTATCATTCCTATTTTCTCTAGGAAATTCTAGCCAGAGGAGAACAGTCACACAGTTTATTCCTTGATTTATTAGCCTGATCTGATTGTGAAATAAAAATAGTACGTTACAGCATGTCCCAAGCTGTACAATATGTCTAAATTGTTTTTGTACATGACTAAAGAGATGGCACATTTAAACTATACAGGGAAAGTAATTTACACTAGTACATTCAATCAAAATGCATTTTGTTACATACTACTATCTGTTAGGCATTTGTTTTGGCTCAAAATTTTCTTTTGAAATTATTCAATACATTTCAATGAGTACTACTGATGACCTATAACTGGGGACAGATCTAAGGGCTGAGAATAATGGGGCAGGTTATACACAAGAGAAGCAGAGGTACTCTCACTGCTAATCTCAAGCAAGTCATTTCTTTGTGTTATAAAGGGGAACACAGATTGTGTATTTAAATTTTGAGTCTTCTGTAGTCAGCTCAAAGTCATAGTATACTCTGACTAAAAATAACTACAGAAGATATACTAAAAAAAAAAGACAAGTGCTATATTATAGCATTTTTATTTTTTAAAATGAGAACAAGCATTATAATGATAAACTTCTAAAAGTCCTTGTTTGATATCTGCTCTGAAGTATTTTTGTGTCAGATGTACTCTACTCGTGGCCCTCATTATAATTTTGACAACTAATGGGGGAAGAGTCAAGTTCAACAAAATGTTTGGGTTCTGGCTGATAAACTTTATGTTCATAATGTTCTCCTAGTTATTTAATAGTAGATAAATGTTTTCTTAACTAGTTAAGCATAAACATACTCATGTTTATTAAAATGCAATACCAGTTTTAAGATAATAATCTTGTTTTACATTCACAATCATTTTTTCCTTGTATGTGTGCATTATTTCATCTTATTATCTTCAAGTAAATTTTCTTACAGTACTTAGAAGAAAGGTGACTTGGTGTGACTTGAGTGACTTAGAAGAAAGGTGATTTGAGTGACTTGGTGGCAGAAATAATTTTTGGCAAGCCTTTATTATGAGGCTTTCCTAAAAATCACCACTAAGTTTTCCTCATGGATTAGACCACAGTACTGGTACCTAAGCAAGAGACAATGATTTTTGCAATGGTTAAAAAGAAGTGGTTTGTGGTCAAAATCATTTGTTTTCATACTAACAAACCTGAAGCCTTTTTCAGTATATTTTTCTGAATTATATTCTCAGAATGGCAAAGACTCAGGTATATAAATTTCTTGAAACTACTCAGAAAATTCTGATCTGTACTATTGATTAGGACCCACTGATCCTGGGACTGAGCACATGGCAGCCCAGTTACTCTTGAGGTAGGCTGATTAAAACATTGTCCATAGGGGTGTTCCACATTGTATGGTATAAAATGACTCCATCAAACACTCTCTTTGGGAAGTATCAAGTGTAATTGTGCTTATAGAATAAATTCAAGGTGGGCATTTGAATTCAGGTTGTTGGACAGAGAAAGGTTGAGAGAATTCTCAGGTGCCCTATAAACTGTATATCCCAGTTTTGAAGAAGAACCTGTGTGGAAATGACTTCCTATTTCCAATACATGCTTACAAAATTACTCCAACTGAGAAGGTGTCTATTCATTTCACTTCTCTACTACCCTACCCCTCAAAACCTGACTACTAACACACATTTACATTCTTGTCCCAACTATGGTCCTTATTAGGCTGTATTATAATTCTTTACTTATTAGACAAAAATCAATTGAGGACATTCTTAGTACCAAGTAGAATACGTGGTAAATATTTATGTAATTAAAGTCACTAAAGTAGTTTTTATTCCTTATTCTTTTGTTTAAGATTATGAAGCTGAGCTTTAAATACTGCAGTAGTTTAGTACTCTATAATTGGTAAAATTAATGATTACAAGCAAAGAGGAGAAGAAATAATTTTCTTACATGAATGCAATGTATTTTCATACAATTAAGAATTTCCTATGTATGATTAGATAATTTATCAACACTGATTATGTTTATTTGTAAAGAGAATTTTGTAATAATTTATTAAGTGATTTGCAGAAGAAAATCAAAAGCATCTGTTTTGTTCTATAATATAAACCTGCTTACCAAAAGTTTTTGCAGCCTGGATAGTTTCCCTGGATCCTCGAATTGTCATAATTTGAGCCAATGCAGTTAAGTCATCACTTGCTTTATAGAATGGATATCGTCCACTAAGCAAAGAAAGGAATATGACACCTGCAGACCACATGTCAATTGCTGTAACAGAAAATAAACTTTAAAAATAAATTCCAAATTTCTAATTTCATCATTTGAATAAAAAGTTCTCAACCTTTACTATGCATTAAAATCATCTTGGGACCTTAAAAAATTCAGATGCCCAGCCTCAATCCCTCAGAGATTCTGATTAGTCTAGAGTTAGGTATTTTTAAAAAGACCCCCCAGTGATTGTAATGTATGCCAAAGATTCCTGACTCAACATTCTTACTAAAAAATACAATGTTTTCTTTCTTGAACAATATGTTGGTAAGGTAAAAGGGTATTTCATCATTAGAAAACTCATAAGTAAACATACATTTTATAAGATCAAAAGAAACCAAAAACAGCTGTGTGGAAAAAATCTGGATGCCTCTCAAAACCTACACTACACTAGTAAAAATGTTTTCTCATTCTAGTGAAAAGTACTGAACACTAGAATCCTTCTTTGGCCAGATGTTAACACCAACTACTGCTATAGAAACTTTCATCTCTGGAATTCTGGCAGATAAGATTAAGACTAGCTCAGTTTTACCCATGGGTTCAACACCCAGAACCACCTAAAACAAAACAAAATATACCTAGCTCAGCTTCATTATTTTTCTTTTAGGGACATCTTTTCTCCTAATTAAATTTTTAGTATTACCAACTTGTTGTCTCTATTCCCTTGGCAGCTGACCATTTGCCTTTCTTTCTTCAATTTATACCTTTAACAACTCCTTCAATGTCTGTGCCAAGGCTTCAGTGATGATGTTCCTCAGAGTCTCAATCTCTTCCTCTGCTATATTCTCCCTGATTGTTTCATCCACCATACAGCTTCAACTACCACTTATTTAATGAGGACATGCTGCATTTCCAGCCCAGCTCCTTCCTTGAACTTCAGACTTCAACTTTTACTCTGCTAACATCTGGAGATGCCACAAATTTTTCAAACCAAATTACGCAGCATTCCAAATTCACCTTCCTATATAAACCAGTTACTTCTTCTTTATTCTCCATATTGATTACTGATAGCACCCAAGTTCTCAAGCTAATAATCTGATAAACATCCTGAATGCCTTTCCCCCACTTACCTCCCCACACCTAAATTCAACATTCAATTTCCTACCAAGTTCTGCCTTTCCAATCCTTCACCTTTCTTTTCGTTTCTCTTACCAATGTTCCCATTCACATTTTCATCATTTTTTACCCAAAGAGCCTCCAAAATCTATCTTCTCTACACACCTGCCTGAATGACACATCTAGAATACAATATTATCAACTCTTTACCATGAGTAGTTGTCTCTAGTATAAAACCCAACTGTTAAAAATGGGATCTGACCTTGTATACTTCTTTACCATTTTATTTCTAACCATTCCTCGACTTGTGTCTTATATTCTAGCAATACTAAACTTTTACAGTTTCCTGTATGGCTAGACTATGCTGTTTCAGTTTCTCAGCTCACAACTCAATGCTAATCCTCTACCCCAATTCACAGTCTTATCTCAGAGGTCATCTCTTCCATTAACTTCCTTTCATAATCCCTTTGGGTTAGAATAAATACCCCTTAAATACTTTGTGTAAGGCTTTATCATCATGCTCAACACATTATTTTATAATTATTTGAGAATGTGCACTAACTAGAGGGTGAGCAGATGGTCTCATTAATTTTTACATCATTAGCAAGCACAGAACATACAATGAATGAATGCATTATTTCAAAGCCTATAATCCAAGTGAATAGCAGGGTTCATCTATTCATTCAACAAAAATGAATAAATGGTTTCCAGTTCCACAACATTTTTTAAAAAAATTATAATTATTAGCCCTTATTAACTGTACAAAATAATGTCATAATTTCAAATATGTAAACAAGGTACTTACACTATGACCCTCTTTTCCCTTCTCCTTCCCTAGCAGTCAGTCCCCTTTCTACTTTTCCATGCCAACTTCGTAGATTTTTCTTTTTTCCTTTTTAAAAATCCTTTAACTGCTATTATATTGTTTTCATAATAACAAAAAAAAATTTTAATCAAACACAATTATACTTGTACCACAGAAAACTTTTGATGTATTAAGTAAGCAGACGAAGTGCTGCAAACCTAAAGTTGGTAAAAATTACTCAATGCAATTTGTCACAAGGGTGACAAAGTACACTATTTTTTAAAAAAGCAACATATGAGAAACTTTCATAAAAATAGCATTATCTCAAAAATGGGAAGGCCACATTGCTAGAACTACTTAATAATTTAATTAAAAGCAGGACAGACTAATATCAGTCATAAAGCAAGATTATATAAAATATATCTGAACAATTCATTTGAACATACCTGTATTTCCAGTGCAACATACCTGTAGTTTGATTGGGGCACTTTGTCAAGACCTCTGGTGCTCTGAAGCCTGGTGTACCTGCCCTGGGGGCAACCTGCTGACGCCTTAAGATGAAGAAATAAAATTTCTCTAGTTATGTTAAACTATTTAAGTACAAAGAATAGTATTTGTCAATTTGTAGTTCAGAGTAAATTTTGCTTTGATATTGATATAAGTAAGTTATTAAAAGTGAATGATAAGAAACAGTATGTATCCCATTTGCGTACAATTGAAACAACAAAAAAAAAAAGTGAATGATAACCCAGTGTGATGAACATCCTGATTTTGATTTTGTCTCTATGGTCACCCCCACCCTTCCTGAATTCAATGATTTTTTTTTTTTTTTTGCTTGCAGAAGGATCTTAAGGTAATTTCCAAGCACAAAAAAATGGTAGTTGATAAAAGACATAACAGAAAAATAGATCACAAAAGGTATTTGTATAAAAATTCATGTTTGGGAATGAATTTTAACATACTCATTTATATATTTGAGTGAGTCAGGAAAGGCTCTACAAAAGTCAAGTCTTGAAAGGGAGAAATTTATGAGGCAAAGAGCTGGAGAGGTGAAAAAGAAAAGAGCTCTATTATTTGGACCTGTTTATACCACATAGGTGGAAATAAACAAAAAACAGAAAAGATGATACCAGCAAAATGTGTGATTCAAGCTTCTAAAAAGTTACTCTCTGCCTCCTCATATTTGCATAAAAGAGCAAATTTGTTTCTCAAAGAGCATATGAATGTTAAATGAATAATATGTGACAATACTTATATAATTTGCTCTTCAAGGTATTGTTCTACATCAATGCCTGTGCAGTTCATACATCTATGTTATTCCTTTCACTGACAAAATCAATTATCCACCAAAATTAATGAAATTTCTAATCTTGTCTGACAGCATGCTGGTGATTTTATAGTGTCATCACAACACATTACCTCGAAAGGCAAATACTGCAAACTTTATCTGTTGCATAGCAGTCACAGGTCAGGCTAGCTGGGCAAGAACTGGCAGTTTTCTTTATTACACCACTATTCATAACTTTTGTAGAAATAGCCTTCTTTTTTGTTGGTAACTTTCTTGATATTACATCCATAGTCTTTGATTGCTTTACAAGCTATAAAAGAAAAGTCATATTTTCTATTTTCATGACATTTAACATGATGCCTTCATAAGCTAGTATGGCAGAAAGCAACAGCAGAAGCATAATTATTTTTGTGGTACTAGGGATAAAACCCAAGGCCTTGCACAAATGAGGCAAGCACTTTACCACTGAGATGTAACTCCAGTTCCAGTCTAAGTAGAACTTTTAAAAATGGCTGAATTCTATTGGATTGTAAATAAAAGGTTAAGGTCTTTTTCTGTTGAAAGTTCACTAAAAATCTGGTAAACATTTGACTTTATTAGTAATTCGATATATTACAAATGTAAAACAGTTATGTTTTAGTGTCTAACTCCATTTCAGAACTATAAACTGCACATTTACCTTGGCTAAAATCAGTTTTTATTTGTTGCTCAAGCTGTCTAGCTATCACAAGATATTGTAGTCAATATAAAATCTTCTAACATTGAAAACAATTTTGTTAACTTTACAAACTTCTTTATACTATCAACTATGTGTTAGAACTATTTTAGGCATTCAGAGGTCACATTCTAACAAAGATGACAGAAAAAGTCTTAACGTTCCAAATGTTTCCATAGGGAAAGAACAACAATAAGCAAAAATGAAAAATTCCACCAGAAATGTTCAGGAAAAAATTGGAGAAAATAAAAGTTTTGACTGAATTCTCAAAGCAGTAATAACTTCTGCCAAAGCCAAATTTTACTTCATAAATGCTAATCTAGTCATTACCTAAATTTTCCTCAGTGTGACTGACTGACCATTGCACTATTAAGCTACATTACTTACTTTCACTGCAGGGCTCTCATGTGAAATGGAGCTGTGTATATTGAAATTTCTTTCTCCAAAAACAGAGCGCTGGACAGAAAGGCCTACAGATCCCTCCTACAATACCAACAAAAACAAGGAAAATAAGGATTATATCTGTAACACTTTCTGCCAGCTGTACTCTGCCATAGTTTTGAAAGAGTTAAGTGACATGAAATAAAAACAGCTGCATCCAAGACATTCTCAGGCATCAAAACACTTCTGTGAAAGCAGAAAATAATCTAGACAAAACTCTTCAGACCCATACAATGTTATCATAGCCCACAAACATATATAACTAAAAATCTCAAAAACCACCTGCATGGATGTCACCTTTTGCTGTGCAGCTAAAATGGAGATAGACACTTCAGACTTTTTTCCCTATAACTAATGCTTTCTTTTAAAAAGGATAATTATTCTGAACTTTATAACATGCAAAGAAAATTTATTATTTTCCATTTTACCATATAATTTAATTTGTAATATGAAGACATTATAAATCAACTACATAAAAAATTTTAGTTTCAAAATAGTAAGTAAAATGATTCAGCACAGACCTTAGTAAAAATCTAATCGACTGAATACATATAATCAATTAAAAAAAAAAAAAAAGCTTTCCTTTTTTAATTACAGGTACTATCCTAGTATTATAGCTCCCCCTGTTGGATGAAGGAGTACATTTCTAAAATAGTGCTAGTACTTATAAAATATAAAAAGGTAGAACCTTTCCATCTTTTCCTTGTTTCATCTGAACTTGTGCATTTGTGTAGGGTCTTTTGACAGTTTTTGCAGTAGATTGCTGATCTATTTCCTTAGGTGTTGAGCCACTCAATGAACTCTTGTTTGCAGTGATCACATGAGATTTGTTTTGTGAACAACTTTCCTGCTGAGTTTCAGATTGGACAAATTTGAGAAGCTCTATTTTCGTATCATGAGTTCCTTGGGCCAAACCAAAGTCTACCAAGGCGTACCTAAGAAACATAATTAAGCACTTTTACTTCTATTTAACAATTAATTCAGTAACACTGTAATACTCTTAAACCACTCTTGCAGAAACTAGTTCTTTTCAGGAACAATTAAGAATTTATAATATTCCTGAAAAAAAAAATTTCCAAAGTGAAGATTGAATAGTTAATTAAGATTGAAAATTAAGGAACATATTATCCCTCAATCACTTAAACATTCTTTTCATTTTTTTCTCATGGCATATGTTGATAAGACAGAAGAGGGATGGATATTATAAGTAAAATACTTTGATAGTGGCAGAGATGGTATCATAGTATATAATTAGAAAGTTAAGAAAATCAATGACAAAAGTGAAGTACATAAAAGCCCAAGAAAGAATTACAGTTTTAATCTTCTCAATATATTCAATATGATCCTTGTATAAATGGCAGTATTTATTTTCAGCTTATAATGCCTCTGTATATAATCAACATAAAAATATACACAGAAATAGAACTTTGGTGTTGTACCAGGAAATTGGCTATAATATCATCCAATTCCCTCATTTAATAGCACAGAAAAATTAAGCCAAAAGATGAGAGACACGCATAAGGACAAAAAAGCACAAGTCTTTTTTACTTAAGTGCTATTTCTGTTGGTACATCTAATGTTATATATTGCTTTACAAATATAATTTTATATTCTTCACTGCATCTCCTTTCCTCAGTCACAATAAAAACTTTAAACAGAAATAATCTGTACATAGATGTTTCAGCATGTTCTCTAAGAGAAGGACTCCATAACACAAATTCATTTAAGCATAAATACTTTTCTGGGAATTCTTCATACTTACTTTTTCAAGCGCCTATTATATAAAAAATTGCTGGGTTTAACATCACGGTGAACAATACCAAACTGATGAATGCGTTTCAAAGCTTTGAACAGATTAAACATATATTCCCGTACTTCTTGAAACGAAAGAGAATTCAAAATGTCCTAAAATAAAGTCATGAATGAGATCATAAAATTATTTCCAATTAAACATTTAGCTAGTAAAAATTCAAGAAATATTAAAAAACCTACCAAAAAAGACTCATGCTCCAGATATGGCATAGCAATAACCACGTGATCGTTTTTCCTAAAGCAGTATTTAACTCCCATGACATTGTCTTGCCCCCTAGTGAAAAAAGTGCAAAATAAACTTTAAAGGAAAGGTTAAAATGAACTGGAACTTTATGCCTCCTTATTTTTTTAACAGTGCTGGGCACTGAACTGAGGGGTTTGTGCATGTTAGGCAAGCATTCTACCACAGAACTATGTCCTCAGTCCTATGCCTCTTTTTTAAAAATGTAATTTTAGCAATGCATACACATTTCCAGAAAACTCACTTAAAATCATCATACAAGATAATAAAAACATTTAACTAACTTACATGAAAGATAAAATTTTCTTTTGAAACAAAAATAGCACTAGTTATGAGGCTAATAATTCAATAACAATTCAAAAGTGAGATAATTTTAATTTCAGCAAGTGGCAGAATGAGAAGGAAAATATGAACAAGAATGAATTAACAAGATTTAGTAGCAGGTAAGATGGTAACAGGAAGCAAACTTTAAAAATAATAGGGAACATTAACTAGTATTGGACATTAACTACATGCCAAGCTCTAAGGACTTCACACCTATTAGCAAACTCAATCTTTACAACAACCCTATGAAGAAGGTGCTATTACCCCCACACATACCTTTTTGTTTATACAGATGAAGTAACTAAGGCATGGAACAGTTATGGGACTTCTCCAAAGCCATGAACTAGTAACTCATGGAGTCACACTTTGAATCAGGCAGTTTGCTCCAGATTTATGCTCTTAATCACTCTACTATACTGCTTTATAAAAGGTAAAGAAAATGAGGTAGCTGATTTTCATGGTTTTGGACCTGAGTGAGTAAAACAATGTGCACAGCAACAAAACAAGTAGGAAAATCATACAAGAAAACATCTAGAACCAGGACCTCATAATTTTGATAGAGATATCTAGATACGAGACTAAATATTAAGTGGGAAGTGAAGGGAGAAGTCAATGAAAGTACCTGTAGAAGTGTTATCTAATGTGAAATTTTATAGAAGAGAAAAATGAGTCTTGGAATAAAACCTCTAAGTTGATGAGCAAAATGAGAGGGAAAACAAAATGAGAGGTTTTGAACAAAAGGATGATCAGCTTGGAAGTCAAAGAGAATAAGGATTGAGGGAAGGCTTTCAGTTCAACAATGAGGAATTAACTGGTAATTCTTCGGAGAGTAATTTAGGTGGAAAGGAAAAAACAAAGCTGGAGATAAGGAAGGAAAATAGGATTCACTAGAAGTGGAGTACAAAGACAATTTGCCAATCAGATGAAGACATTTTTAGCATGTACTTTTTTTTTTTTTTTTTTTTTTCAGTGCTGGGGATCGAACCCAGGGCCTTGTGCATGCAAGGCAAGCACTCTACCAACTGAGCTATCTCCCCAGCCCTAGCATGTACTTTTTGAAGTTCAGAAAGAGTGGCAGAGGAAGATAAAGCACAGAAAAAGAAATTATTTTATCCAGGGCACTAAAATGCACACAATTATGCCTTGGAGAGGGTATCTCATCTTCTATAATAAAGAGAGGAGTAAAACAAAGAAATAAGCTCATTCAGTAAATATTTAGTAGGTACTGTTATTTGCCAGACACTATGTTAAACATTAGGTATGCAATAGTGAATAATATTAACACAATTTCTGTCTTCATGAAGTTTACTATCTAGTGTATATGCAGATAAACAAGGTAACAAATAATGACAGATTATGGTAAGAGATTTGAAAGAAATCAAAAGGGATATGACAATACTTTAAACATCACTCTGAATGCTGTGTGAGAATGGGATCAATAGGGCAGGAGAAGTCAGCTATATCAGTAGTCTAGGTCTGGACTAAGGTAGTGGCAGCAAAGGCAGAAATGAATAAGTTCTAAAAATATATTTTGGAAGCAAAATGACCAAGATGGATATGTTTTAGGAAAGAAATGAAGAAACTGGTGATAATCTCCATGTTTCTGGCTTGAGTAACAGAGTAAATGGTGGTACCTTTTGCAGAGATTGGTAGATGAGAATATTTATTATGGTAGGGGGTTTTCTGGCTGGGGAAGGTAAATTAAAATTTAGTTTTTGGCATTTAAGTATAACATATTTATCAGCCACCTAAGTGGAAATGTCAAATAGGCAGATGTGTGTATTTGTAGTTAAAAGAAAAGGTCTGAGGCTAGATATATACTTTTGGGAATTATTAGTATCAGCCATGTGGAATTGCAGGATACTATCTAAGAAGAGTACAGGAAAAGAAAGTCCAGGATCAAGCACTGAGGAATTCCAATATTTAGGTGTCAGGCAGAATAGGAAGAGGAAAAGTTGGCAAGCAAACTGCAAATGAAAGGCTAAATGAAGCTGAAAAAACCCAAGGAAGTATGGAAGTACAAAAGTCAAAAAAGACAAAGGTTCAAATCAACTATTAATATCTACAATGAAAATTAAAAAACACTAATGAAAGAAACTAAAGACACAAAAACATGGAAGATACCCATGTTTATGGTTTGGAAGAATTACTATTATTAAAATGTTCCTACTTTCTCAAGTAACCTACAGATTGAATGCAATCCTCATCAAAACACCAATGGCATTCTTCCCAGAACTAGAAACACAATTCTGAAATTCTTATGAAACAAAAAGAGATCCCAAATAGCCAAAGAATCTTAAGCAAAAAGAAAAAAGCTGAAGCATCACAGTAACTCATGTCAAACATTATAATGTTGAAGTAACCAAAACAGTGGTACTGGCATAACAACTAACACAGAACAAACAACCCAGAAATAAATCCACACATCAACAGGTAATCTTCAACAAGGGCACTAAAAACATACACTGGAGAAATGACATTCTTCTTAATAAATGATGCTGGGGAAATTGAATATCCACATATTGAAAATAAAAATAGTCCCCTATCTCTCACCATATACAAAAACAGACTCAAAATAATCAAAGATCTAAATATAAGATAAATATAAGACCTAGAACCAAAAAATTACTACAGGAAAACACAGAAGAAACACTTTGAGACATTGGTATAATACCAGGCAATGAGGATCCCCCACCCTCCCTTTGGACAAGACACCAAAAGCAAAAATTGACAACTGGGATTAAATCAACTAAGAAGTTTCTGCTCAGCAACAAAAACAATTTACAAAGTAGAGACAACCTACAAAATGGGATAAAATATCTGTAAACTATTCATCCAACAAGGAATTAGTGTTCATAATACATAAAGAACTGAAAAAAATGCAACAGCAAAACACCTAAATACTATGGTTAAAAATCAGGAAAGTGATCTGAATAGACATTTCTCAAAATAAGATATACAGATGTTCAACAATATATGAAAACATGCTCAACACCATCCACCATGAGGGAAATGCAAATCAAACTACAAGACATCACCTCAATCAGAATGGCTATAATAAAAAAAAATGCTTGGTGACAAAGAGAAAAGGGAGAATCCTTATATACTGTTGATGAGAATGTTAAATTGGGACAGTTGTTATGGAGAACAAGTTGAAGGTTTCTCAAAAAACTAACAACAGAACCACCATACAATTCAGCAGTCCTACTATGGGTATATATCCAAAGGAAATGAAATCTATACATCAAAGAAATACTTTACTCTTGTGTTTATTTGCAGCAATATTCATAATAGTAAATAGCCAAGGTGTCCATCAACAAATAAATGGATAAAGAAAATGCAGTATACATACACAAGGGAATATTGTTCAGCCATAAAAACTGAAATTCTATCCTTTGCAGCAACATGGATGGCACTGGAGGATATTAAATTAAATAAATCAAACACAGAAAGACAAACACCACATGATTTCACACAGAAGTGGAAGCTAATAAAGTTAATTTCATATAAATAGAAAATAGAATAAAGATTATTAGAGGATAGGAAGGTTGAGGGCAGGAGAAATAAAAGGAGTTTGGATAATAAGTATCAGATTACAGTTAGGAGGAAAACCTTCTAGTGTTCTACAGCAAAGTAAGCTGACAAAAGTTCACAGTAATTTATTATACATTTTATAAAGAACGAGAAGAAATGTATTCCAAGTTCCCAACATATAAAAATGATAAATGTTTAAGGAGACAGAAATGTTAATTCCCTGATTTGATCAGCACACAAGTAATCATACCATACTCCAAAAATGTCCACAATTATCTTGTGTCAATTTTTTAAAAAAGTCAATTATGTTAAGTGATATTTGGAGTCATGGTTGACTGTTACTAAAGCAGTTTCAGTTCAACTAAAAGAGAACAGTACATTAAGGGTATACAGAAGGGAACATAGGGAAGTAGAAACAGTATACAGACCATTTTTGAGAGGCTTACTATGAAAGGGAACAAGAAATTAAGGAGCAGCTAGAAGAAGGACATATCAGGAGGGATAACTAACTACATCATGTCCATATGATGACAGGAATGAACCAGAAAAAAAAACTAAGGCGAAAGACATGGAAAATAATTCTGTTATTCTAAATAATGAGATAAAGCTATTGATAGTTGTGAAGATTAAGAAAAATGAGTTCCTCACACTAAGAAACCATCTAGACCATGGAAGTCAAGGTTTATGATTTTGCAGGAAGGTTACAAAGAGTGGTACAAGAACAGAAAGTCAAGTTGGGCCTCAAGAGAAACTCACTCTAAAAGAATATATATTTAACCAATCATTGCAAGGTTAGAGACAAAGTACTTGCAAACTGCAAACAAGTGACTAAAAAAATACACTCAGTTCATGCATAATCTCTAATTCCTGTTAAGCATCTACTTTAAAATATTATAAATTATATACAGCCCAATCAATGAAAAGTATCTTTAAATTACCTACCCAGCCACTGTTAAACACTGCAGTTCAGCTGCAATTCTTACAGGATGACTTGTTGGAATTAAGTGTTTTAGAGCAATTTTCTCTTCAGGTCCTATTTGTAACTGTGCTGTGGCCAAATAAACAGAGCTGAACGTGCCTGTAAAACAATTTATTAATTTTTAAATATCCCACTTTTTAAAATGTTAATGAAATGATGCTATTTGTAGATTAACAAACTCTGGCATAATAGATTAAAACAGGACTGTTCATTTTACTGTAAATATTTATGTTTTCACTCTATACAGGGGGAAAAAAGTTGTTACCATAATTAATAATATTATCATGGTCTTAGTAGTTTAAAGTAGGGTATTTTTCAACAAATAATAATGAAAATCAAGATTATGCAATGAAAACAGAAGGGGGAAAAACTTGTAAGACTAATAAAATATATCCCTAAATTACCTTCTCCAATTTTATCCTTTATTTTAAACACATTACCAAGCTGTGGTACAGCTTCATACAGCTTCTCAATATCTTTTTTAACACCTACCAAAGAAACAAGAAAGTATAAATAATATAATCAATTAGAGCTCTTTTATAGTTTCTCAACTTAAAAATATAAAATTCTAAAATACAATTAATCACAAATGTTTTAGTGAATCTTAAAATTATTAAGAATATTTAAAATCCCATCAAACTCCTACCATTCACATATACCTATTTTAGCTAATGGACAAAAAGACAGTCCCAGAATTATAATAGCAAATTTCTACTATGCTGTAATTACACACAAATAACTACACTGCTATTTCATATTTGGCTTTTAAAATGAAGAAGCTGAATTTAAAAACAAACTAAAGCTGTACACTGCGGTGAGCATCTGTACTCCCAGTGACTCGGGAGGCTGAGGCGGGAAGATCCTGTAAGCCTAGGAGTTTGAAGCCAGCTAACCTGAGCAATATAGTGAGATCCTATCTCTTAAAAAAAAAAAAAAAAAGCTAAATAAGAAACATAAATTTAAAAATAAATATAAAAAATGAATAAACAATTTATGCTATGATCACTAGATGGCATAACAAGGACACAATGTAATGTTCTTGAAAACTATTTCTTTCCCCAAAGATATAAAATCTTAAAGGGCTCAGAAAAGTTTTTTTAAAAATTAATTTCAGTATTGTTTTATTTTATGTTATTGTCCATACAAATTATCTCAGTACACTTTATTGTATAAAACATTTGGAAGAAAATAATTCCTTGACAATCTAACAAGGTACAGGATACAACTGAACACAGAAAAAACATATTCACAGGCCTTTAATCATTTAATGAACACATTACATTGTTTGGGAAAAACAGAATAATGGAAAGCAAAAATTGACAGTTTGTGAACTATGGAGAGAAATGGTGCAAAATATTGGTGAAACTGTCTATTCCTGGAAAAGTTTTATGTATTGAATACTTAGTTACAAATCATTTAAAAATATTTTAAAGTATTTCACAATATTTAAAAAAATGGTTCCAAATACTGGTAATTATCCTCATTTTAATATAAATATAAGCTTTTTATGAAAACGTGGTTAAAATAAGTACAAAATCTGATAAACTACTGGAAACAAAAAAGAATTACATAAGTGTCTTCAGATTTTATTGCAAAATCTAAGCCAAGCATCAGCTACTTTTATCACAATACTCCACATACTATAACAGTTTAAGACATATTCAAAGCACTCACATGTATTATCTTTTCGGATATTTGTAACAGCATTGTGATTTTGGCAGAACAGAAATAATATCCTGAATTTTCAGAATAAGAACTCTATTCAGGGAAGTTAAATCATTTGCCAAATTTCACACTGTCTACACACATGTAGACAGGCTCAGCAATGAGTATATTTTTTAAATGAACAAACTGACACAGCCACTGTTCTCTATGAGCTTAGTCTAGTATAGGAAAATGATTACTATTTTTCATACAAATATAAATGTCAGAGACAAATGCATACATTAATGGTGGCCTTAAGAGAGACAAATCCTTCTGAAGGTACCAGGAAGTCTTCAGATGAGTGGAAGAAGACATTTTGGGAAGAAAAAACTATGTATGTAAAGACACTGAAAAGGAAAAAGGCATTCATGATTGGGGTGGGGGGGAGGGTGAGGAGATAATGAAATACAATTTAACTGAGGAAGGGAAAAGCAGAGACTGCTAGTGAAAGCCATGTAAAATTCTGAAGCAGAAAAAAATGACAAGGAGTTTGAACTTCAAGGGGATGTGGAACAAGAAGGGTTGGAGATCAAATAAGAGGCCAAGAAGATCTAGTCCAGTGTTCTTTCTACTATATTAGCCCATTGATATAAATAGTAAAAATTGACTTAAATTACCCTCAACCTTCCCATCTGTACCACAGGTAGACTGGAGAACCTTCATAGCTTTCAATACAAGAGGAAATGTAACAGCGATTACATATACCATACAGAAATGGGGCCCCAAGTTAGAATTCTGGCCCCACTGTACACCATGGAAGTATGACTTTCCTTGAGCAGTATATCTTCATGAACCTTACTTTCCTGTTTTCTTATTTATTTTGGGAGCACTAAGGATAGAACCCATGGCCTGGCACATGCTAGCCAAGTGTTTTACCACTGAGCTACATCCCCAGTCCTAGTTTCTCCATCTATAGAAAAGGGGTAACAGTACATATCCTATTTAGATTCTGTGAGGATTAGATAAAATTTAAAATTGATGAAGCATTTTACACATTGCCTAGCACATAGTAAATATTAAATGACAATGAGTTATCTTACCGTTGTAGTTATTAACATTATTTCTTTAAGGTAGTTTTTGCTTTTATTAGCTTCTCTGCTTTAAATGTTCTTATCTGAGGGGCTGGAAATATGCTCAGCTAAGCATGCCCAAAGTACTGGATTCAATTCCAGTACTCAAGAACAGAAATGTTCTTCTAACTTCACAGGCTGGTTCAACTGTCATAGACTCCTCTGACACACTATTTAAATTAGCATTTCTCCTATTACCCTGTTTATTTAACTATCAACTATGAAATTATCCTGTTTATTTATTTGTTTGCTGCCTGCCTCCTTCCACTAGAACCAAAGCTGCATCAACATAGGTTCCCTGTTGGTATAATTCACCTCAGTTCCTAGTTAGAACGCATTAAGGCACTTTTGCTGAATAAATGAATGATTACTATCATTATGGGCATCCAGAGACAACTGTAGGGGGACAAAAAGCAAAAGCTTAAATGTCACACCACACTACTTCCACTCTGGAAGCCAAAAACAAGGCTTGGGGAAAAGTCCAGCTTTCTAGCAGTCACAGTTGCATAGTAAATTATAATCTTTCCTAATAAGTGTTTATTCCAACTAACTTCAAATTCCACACTATCAAAGAAAAAGGACTTTCATCAGTATTAAAATGATATGTTCAACTTGATATTACATTTCTTTGATTCTAAGACATAATTTTAGCAACTCTGGAATTGGGATGCATCTTACAGTTGTCAGACAGCATGAAGACCTACAGGTGTCAGTGATTTGAAGAAAATCAGAGTGTTTATTTAACCCTTAAGAATCAAATGACTGTAGGAATAAGTGGAAATGAAAAATTCAAATATAGGCCATGTCCACATATGGGGCTATTCTTAACAGTCAATGAAGCATGATTATGATTATGATTTTGCACTGGGGATTAACTAAACCACATCCCCAGTACCCCCTACCTCTTTTGGAGACAGGATCTTGCTAAGTTGCTGAGACTGGCTTTGAACTTGCAATCCTCCTGCCTCAGCCTCCCAATGATTTATTTTTAGTGGTTCTTCAGAGAAATTGTTACCATTAATGTATACAAAACAGTATTATAAAAGGAAAATGGGGTATCAATGGTTTAAATACAAAAATTTACAAGAGAACTGAAATTTTTATTTTCCTTTTTATATAAGTAACCAGATATACAATTATTTGTCTACTTAGGTCTAAAAGAATTATTTCAGTAAGTATAAAATAAAAAATTTCTAGGTGATAACAGAACACTGTATTATAGTATAACTGGCAGCTTAGTGTTTAGATATATTTTAACAACTGCAGTTGTATTACTAAACATTCAAGTGCTTGTTTTATAGTCATTTTGTTAGTGTATTCAAATATTCTATGCATTCACTCGTTGTTCAAGCGACTAAGTTTATTAAAATTACATACAATTAAAAATTACTTTTCTCAGTTGCATTACCACAAGTGGCAATAAAGAAACATTTCCATTATCACAGAATGTTCTATTGGATAGTGCTGAAACACAAGAAGCCTGGAATGTAAATATCTGGATTCAACCCATCACAAACTAAACTAGTTCTCGGTTCCTTAACCTATAAAATAAAAGGACTGGATCAGATTAACTTTTTACCTTTCAGCTACTATAGTTTTTGTACAAGTTCTACACTTTGGAACTTCTCTTTGTATAAGCATGAGCTGGCAAACAGTAGTAGAAATACCAGTTAACTGTTAAAGATCACAGGACAGAAAATAGATGTAATAAGAAAATGCTGTAATATACAAGCCATGTGAATAACTGTAAGTTTAATATACTTTCATACCACTACTCACTTATTATGTACTTACCCATCTTCACAAAACTCAAAATGTTTACATTAAGATTTCCTGTCACTACAGAACAACTCCAACATTTTTAAACAATAGTAAAACTTCTGACAACTAAAGTGAATGTAGTATCCTCAAATTCTGAAGTGGAAGATGAGTGTAAACAAGCAGAAAAGCACATTCATGTCAAAAGCTGGAAAATACTACCAGACAAAGACAAAAGGATATAGACTCTGAGGACTGGAGGAAGCTCCTGAAAAAGACCTCAAAACGCTCAAAAAAAAAAAAAAAAAAAAAAAAAAAATTTAAATACCTCTATTTACCCTAGGTTCTAGGCTCCTATTTTGAAATTTTAAGACTAATGGTTTCAAATCTTGTTCCATATAAAAGCCAAAACTCTCCTCTCTCTGATTTCATTCCCATCACTTGTCTTCTAGCCACAATGACCTCCGTGCTAATGGCAGGCAAACTTCCATCTCAAGGTCTTTCTACTTGCCATTTCCTCAGCCTGGAATGCTCTTCCCTGAACAGATGCACAGCTCTACTCCATCATCTTCCTCCAAGTCTAAGCTCAAATGTTACCTTGCCAAAGTCTTCTCTGAATGTCTACTCTTAAAATCAATCTCCTTGCCCAGTACTTCCTATCTCACCTTTCCTTCTACATTACTTCATAGTATTAATCACTTTGGAACACTATATTTCTTTTATTATCTCCTTCCATTAGATAGAGGGCATTAATTTCTGTTTTATGCACAGATATATCCCTACCATCTAAAAAAGTGTTTGCACATATTAGATATTTAATAAGTATTCCAACAAATAATATTTTCAATGTCTTAACATGGAGTAAAACTAACACTTTAGTAATGTACATCATCATTATTCTGGGGCTCCGTGCTACAAGTAGGGGTATCCATTATCATTCTGACCAAATTGAAACATTCTTCACAGTGAAAGGTTACATCAATAATAATTACTTTGTGGGGAAAAAAAAAACATAAATTGGATCTGTTTCAGGCAAACCAAGATTGTATCTATAACCCATTTTAGAAGCGTGAACTATGGACATCCACCATAAAATATATAGAAAATAAGTATAGTTTAACAGCACGAAGGAGATATTCAGTATATGAAAAGTTTATTTCATTGTTTCACTGAGCAGATCTTTCTCATTTACTAAACCCGGCACATAGGAAGAGATACTTTAAAAAACAAAAACTTAATGAAACATTGAAAGAACAAACATTTGATCCAATACTATGCCAAGAACTTCAAGTTGTGCAGCATTTTTCTTAATAGGAAAAAAGAGAAAACAATCTAAAAATTCAACAATAAAAGGCAATTAATATTATACAATGGTACTTAAAAGAAGTTAAAGAACATTTAAGTACACAAGAAATATTTAAGATACATATTAAGCAAAAGATGGAGACTAGAGGAGTTGAAGAGGAAGTTCCCTGGTAGACCACTAGCCTAGTACTCATGAGGCCCTGGGTTCAATCTCCAACAACTCAACTGAGAGAAAAATAGGTAGAGATTAGAAATAAGTGCCTTATAATCCCAATTTATAGTTTTAAAAATATATCTCTAAGACTAAAGGAATAAAACAATCATTGGCAATATTTGAGTAGTGGGATAATATTTTCTTATTTTGGTTTTCTATACTTCATAAATTTTCTTCAATTAGCATGTGTAATTTTTACCAGAAAAAGTTGTAAGAATCCGACAAATATCCCAAAATGAAGGGCTTTGCTATTCATCCATTACACCAAGTATTATACTTTATATCACTGCATTAAATCTTTCATTCAAGTATTTTCAAGCACCTATTACATTACTAGAACCTGTCTGGTTCTGGGAATATGAGATACATTAAAAGTTCCACTATTGGATAAAGAACACATAGTTATATCATGATCTAATCTCACTTTCCCAATTAGATCAAGACACAGTTATGTGCCTGGACCTCATCAACTTACCCTTTACTAAAGTTATGTTTTTGATATAAGTTTAGTTTTTATTAAGTCCTATAAAAAGGAACCATATGGATAAAGTTTCAGCATGTTTTATAAATTATCATAGGCACTATTTAAAATGTTCTCCAATGTTAGGTTATGTAAAGGCTATAAAACTTCTGAAATTGGGAATAAAATTCACCCTTTCTTTATTTCCCAGCACATTTTCAGAATACTGGAAGAGTAGCATGATCATAAACATAATGCTAGGACCAAATCAGATTCATCCATTCATACATGCTACTTAATGCACAACTTACATAGGAGGCCAAACTAAAGAGGTAAAATACAAAGTGCTAAACAATACAAGGATAATACAATGACTATGTTATTGTATTACATGTCCAATGACTAATGAGGCAAAGCTAAAACTGTGAAAAATAGGTAAGAGCAAGAAAATGGAAGGGAAGAGGGAGAGCATCCATGAAACTGGATCACAGTGGTACTTTAAGATTAATCTAGTAGCAGCATGTAAGATGAGCTGGAGAATGGAACAGAAATGAAAGCAGATAATTTAGATAAGAAAATTCACTGTAATTCAAGAACAAAGTGTAAGGGAATGAATTAATGAAGTAGAAATAGGAATGGAAAAAGGCAATACTATACATATTAAAAAGAAGATAAATTTGGGTGACAGGGTCAACTGTTAAGTACAGGTAACTGAAATACCAAATATAGGGACAATGAGAAAAGTAATCATTTTGACACCAAAGGTAAGTTTAGTTTTAGTGAGAAAACAAAAATGTGATGTCATGTTTTTTGGGTGGGGTCTTTTGTGGTGTACATATATAAACTACACATCATGATTAAAGGTAAAAATTAGTATCTTCTGGGTAAACACTAATTTTGCTTAGGACAAAGATGAAAAAGATGATTTACTTATATTCTGGGGGGAAAAGAGTCAACTGGAATCTTCTATATAAAAAATACTTATTAAATGCCCACTATGCTCCAGGCACTGTGGTGAATGGAGCAGGAATGAAGGCATAGAGCTTAGTGTTCAAGATCTGGTATTGTTCCATCTTCTTAATCCAAGGTCTGGGTTATGGTTAAACATTTCACTAAGTACAACTGAGATATGGCATATTATCATTGCTAGAAAAATTTCATTCATTTTGGTCAAGGAATTCTGCTTTTGAATATTTAAGTGAAGATCCCTCCAGTGTCAATTTCTAAAATCAAGTTTAAGGCAGTAAGGCAAGGGGAGATAACAGCTGGTCTAGAAGAGAAGTTCTAGTTTGGATACCAACAAACGTGCTTTCTTAGTAATATTTAGACCTTAGCTACTTCAACTGTAAAATGATCAGGTTGGACTACGATCCTCTTAAAATGCAATCTAATCCTAAGTCTAGATCTTCCGAATCTTTAATGTTTGTAAAATGATGCTATATAAACATAAAACTGACTTTAAGATTCAATATTATTCTTTAAAAAGCAATAAAAAATACA
This sequence comes from Sciurus vulgaris, assembly GCF_902686455.1. NCBI lineage: Eukaryota > Metazoa > Chordata > Mammalia > Rodentia > Sciuridae > Sciurus > Sciurus vulgaris. Next base: position 79,230,902 of record NC_136461.1, on the reverse strand, counting down.
GATGCCTGTGCATCTTTTGAATTGTTTTATCTTTGGAATTAAACACATACCTGGAAGTTTAAAATTCTGCTCATATTTTTTTGAAGAGTCATCAGCCTGAAACCGGTCACGCAGAGGAGAAAAAGCCATTGGCTCATCCATCTGAATCTCCAAAGACGCCTCCATCACAAAACAACTGGGATGCAAAATGTCAGCAAAGGGGTCAGGTCCACAGGGAGAGCAAAGCAGCTGTGAAAATTTGAATGCTGGAGAAGGTTAGTTTAAATCACTCACTGAACCAAGCACTAAACAATGCTGCTGCCCTCAAAGGGGCAAACACTTAAAAGCGCACCATATGTTCAAATCCCCAAAGCAAGGGAAACTGTGACCATTTCTAAGGAATCTCATTTGCTTTACTGTCACCTTCCAGAAACACCGGCAGGGGGCCGAAGGGAGAAATTCCCAATTGGGGCAGCCTCAGCAGCAGCTGGCAGCAGTGGAAAGGGATTGGGGACAGCTGAGGAAGCGAGCCTGGGCACAAGCCTGCGGCATAGTGTGAAGGAGGTGGGCGGAGAGTGGAGGACCGTTCGTCCCGAGGAAAAAGAATGAAGGGGGAAACGACTTGCTACTGAAAGAAAACACCAGGAGGCTCGTCCAACGTCCCACGCAAATTGATAGAGAACTAATGCAATACCGGCCGCGAGCGCTGAGCAGAGGAAGAGAAGGGGAATGAATGGGCATTCCACCGCAAGCGCGGGCCGCGAGCGCCGCGGGAAAAGACCTTCCTCGCCAAACCCGAGACCAAACCGGATGCTCTGCGCAAGCGCGCGACTTTGCCGCCGCAGGTCGTAAGGATCTGAAGTCGGGGAGAAGAGAAGCGCTATACTGTGACAAAACCGAAGTCACCGCCCAGAATTCGCTCCTAACACCTCACAATCCCGCGCCGTGGAACAAACCGTCGGAAACTCACGGTTTAAGGGAGTACAACTTCTGTAGCTCCCCATATGCCCGGGTCGCCGGCTCCTAGAGCTCCCCACCTAGCGCTCGGCCAAACGCGCCTGCGCAACACTTCCCGCCTCGCTGCTTGGAGTTGCTCATGCGCACTACAGCGCCCTCTGCGCTACGGAATCCGCGCTCTGCGCATGCGCGGGAGGCTTGCACTTCTTCCCCGAGACCCGGGAAGGCCGAAAAGGCGGTTAGAGTAGAAAACCCAGGGTGAACTTTAGTAAAAGATAGAGCGAGTCATAGGCTAAGATAAATAGTGTTTTCAGGAAGGAAGATATTCAGAGGAAGAAGAACCTCAGATCTAGACCTTCTGTCACTTCCCTATATACTGTGTTCACACACGACATTGGGCACCATGGATAACAGGCACTTTCTTGACTCCCTGCTTTTACTCTTCCTTGAGTACCCTACTTCGTTAAAAACAAACAGAAATATAATAGCTTATTGTTTATGGCGGTTGTATTATAGTAGAAATGAGCAGGTTGGCATGCAGCTTGTATTGATTGAGCCCTCAGCTATGAGGTAGGACTGTAGCTTACAGTGATGAACAAAGCAGACAGATGGTCATTCCTTTAGGGAGCTCTTTGGCAGTGAGGCAGCGACATTAAACCAAGCAAGTAAGCCATGTGCATTCAGATATTCAGTATTACTCCAAAGGAGATAAGATGGAAGAACGTAAGAACTAGGAAGGTGGCACCTTGATGAGATAATCAAGGAAGGCCCTTCAGAGTAGAGAACTGGATAAGAACTTCAGAGTAGAGAACTGGATAAGAAGAAGCCCACAGAAAACTACCTGCAAAGGACAAGGCAAGTGCAAAGATAGGAATGAGCTTCCTGTGCTTGGAGCAGGGGGAGCCAGAGTTAGGATAATGTAGACTGAGATGAGGGTGGAGAGTTAGTCAAAAGCCAGACCTCGTAGGTCTCTGAAACCCAGAGTAAGAAGTTTGGCTTTATATTTTGGTGGTGGTCCAGGGAATTGAACCCAGGGCCTTGTACATGCAAGGAAGCACCCTACCAACTGAGCTATACCCCCAGACTAGAAGCTTGGCTTTAATTAGGGAAATGCAAATCAAAACTACACTGAGATTTCATCGCACTCCAGTCGGAATGGCAGCCATCAAGAATAGAACAATAACCTGTAATCTCAGCAGTGAGGGATCCTGAAGTAGGAGGATGACAAGTTCAAAGCCAGCCGCAGCAGTTTAGCAAGGTCCTAAGCAAAAAAAAAAAAAAAAAAAAAAAAAAAAAGAAGAAGAAGAAGAAGAAAGAAAGAAAAAGAAAAAGGGCTGGGGATGTGTGGCTCAGTGGTTAAGCACCTCTGGGTTCAATCCCTGGTATAAAAAAAAAATAATAATAATAAACGCTGGAGAGGATGTGGAGATGTGGAGAAAAAGGAACACTTTTACACTCTTGGTAGGGTTTTTAAATGCATACACCATTATGGAAAGCAGTGTGGAGGTTCCTCAAAAGACCTGAAATGGTACCACACAGCTAGCCCATTCCTCCGTATTTATCCTAAAGAATTAAAGTCATCATACTGTAGGGATACGTGCGTACCCATGTTTATAGCAGTACAATTCACAATAGTCAAACTATGAAACTAGCCTAGGTGTCCTTCAATGGATGAATAGTTAAGAAAATGTGGTATGTACAATGGAGTTTTATTCTGCCACAAAGAAAAATGAAATTATGTCATTTGCAGGAAAATGGATGAAACTAGAGATGATTTTGTTAAGTGAAATAAGCCACTCAGACAGTTAGGGGTTGCATGTTTTTCTGTCATATGTGAAAGCTAGAGAGGAAAAGAAACATGGGGGAGGTCTCATGAAAATGGACAGGAGATCAGTAGAGTAAAGGAAGGGGACCAGGGGGAGGGAGAGAGGAGCAAATGGGGAAATAGTGGGGTATGATATTGGTTAAAATATATTGTTATATTGTGTGCATATACAAATATGTAACAACAATTCTATTATGTCTAACTATAATGCACCAATAAAAAATGGGCGAAAAGTTTGTTTTTTATTCTAAGAACAATGGGAAGTGGTTTTAAAGCAAGGGGATATGATTTGATTTATATCTGTTGTGATAGAGTAGGAAAGTGTGGAAGCAGAGAGAATAAAAGGCTACTTCATGTTTAAATGTGCTTTGGATCAGAATAATGGCGGAAGAAATACAGAAAATGGGATTTGGTGATTGGGTGTGGAAGGTGACAAAAAGGGGAGTATCAATGATGAATTTTAAGTTTTATTGTGAGCGCATGTGTGGTTTCACACAAAAAGAAAAGCTGTAAAGTAACAGTTTTATTTGGGAGAGAGGGTTAAAGTAAATCAAGAATATGGATACGGAGAAAGACAAAAGCAGATCATGATATCCAGGAAATGAGTTGGCATTACCAGCTTGACTTGATGTTGCTACAGCTGGCCTGGCAATCACAATTAGATCTTGGTGTTCTTTTATTGAACATAAACAGTTTCACATATCCTTAATGCCTAACACATTGCTGTCCACATAGTAGAGAATTAATAAATGGTTCTAGAATTAATAAAATGAGAAGAGGGTAGTTGAGTTTAAAGATGAATCTCGCACAGAGAGAGCCAAAGTGAGAGTGTTTATAAGGAATTGATTATAATGCCTCTTTGGGGGGCAGGAGGAAAGATTATTAGGAAGTTAATAGATAGTGATATATAGATTAATCCATTCAACCATAAATATTTAAAAAGTGCTGGTAATGATAGACTAGTAATCTCTGTAATCTCCAAATTGGTATAATGAGGGCAGAAGGGTAAACGAGCAGATAAAGGTAGTAGGTGGTGCATGGAATGCTGAAAGTTGGAATTCCAAAGACCATTGGAGAGGTTAAAGATCTGCTCTGGTATAAAGTCAGATTATCCTGCCTCCAATACCCATGTGTAGACCAGAGAGATATCAGTTATTTTGCCTTATCTACTTTCTCCTCAGATTGTAAGTAATACATCTTTCTGTGGGCTCCATTATGCTGTCTGTATGCTTTCATCTCAGTACATAGGCATGGGAAAGAAATGCAAAATTTCGGCCTCCCCCAGAGCACTGAATCAGAATTCACAGTACAACAGAATCCCTAGCTGATTTGAATGAACTGTGAAGTCTCAGAATAACTTTTGGAAAACACTGGTTCTTATTCTTGCCTGTATATCAGAATCACCTGAGGAACTATTAAAACTCAAAGCTCAGGATGCATCCCCAGTTCAAAATCTTGGGGGATAGAATACAAACATCAGCACCCTTTAAAACTCCCCCAGTTGCTCCCCACATTCAATTCTAGTTCACAACCAAGGGTGAGAAACCCAGATTTTGAAGTTGGTAATATTAATCTACAAAGTCTGTTATAATCCTTGCCAAAGTTATTTCCTCCATTAATCATTGTAGGGCTTTAACAACTTATTTTGTCTTTAATTACTTGTAGGGTCTTTAACAACTTTTTTTGTCTTTTCTATTAAATACACAGTAACTACTTATTTGAATGATAGCATTTCTGTCTCATATTGTTTAATAACTTGGCAAGCTACTCAATCTCTCTGACACTCAGTCTCTTTATTTTAAAAATGTAAAATGTACAAAATGCTTACTTGGTTTTGCCACAATCTTAAAATTAGATAAAGTGACATAAGATACATATAGTCCTTAGCCCAGTATTATATGTACAATGTTTACCCTGACATTTTTGGTTCATTTAATTTATAGTAGGTATTTTTTCTCCCTTTCCCTATGATCATATCCTTAATGCCTAGCACATTACTATCCACATTGTAGGAACCTAATAAACAACTATGGAATTAATGAAATTAGAATTTAGATTTTAAATGGTCAGTTGCACATATATGTCTCCTAAGCAAATTGGAGATGGATTGATTGTTGCATTGATCATTGTTACTTAGGGATGTTGATAATTACATACACAAAATTTTTCTTAGGGTTAGGCCAGTGCCTTCACCATTTTTCCCTTACAGCGTATTCACTCTGCTTCCAGATCTGTGTGTTTCTTATTTTAATCTTTTGTTTCTATCTCTACATCCTCCAAAATCAGTGAAGGTTTCATTTCCCTGGATATACAAGTCCAGAATCTGTCTCTTTCTTAACTCATGGTTAGGCTCTGTATAGACTGACCACAAGTAATTTTATCACATACTGTTTTGTTTTCTAATTAACCATATTGAACAATTCAATACTTTATTAAATAAAGTCACATTGTCTAAATTATACTGTTCTTCTGAACATTTTGCTTTCCAACTAGACTATTATCTTAGAAGAAAGACCTTGTATTTTAAGAATTTTATTTTCATAGTACTTAGTTCAGTGTTAGCCACAAAATAGATGTTTTATTAATGCATATTATCTTTTGGCACTCATTAATTTATGTTAAGCTTTTGGTCTTACTAGTTGAACTCATGTTTTGAGGAAGGAGTTTGTTTATCCAGTACTTTGTTTTCTTTTTCTTCTACTTCCAGAGGAGACAGTTAAGAGTTACCAGGAAAGAAAAATGGAACTAGTTGGTTCAGGAATCTGAAGGTAATCTTATTTCAAAGGAATGAAATTATTTGAGGCAATGAATATCAGAGCAAGATTTTATTATATTCTCCTATGGTTTCAAATGGTCAGAGAAAAGACAATGAATATGTAAAATTAATGGTTTTGAATTATCCATCTTCAAAGGGAAGATGCAAAGGGAATGAGTAAGAAAAAAAAGGTAGAAGAAAAAGGAATTAACAAGTGAAAAGATGATGGTACTGCTTTAATTTTAGATTATTTTAGATGTTATGTAGCAAAAGGGAAAAGGAGATGGGGAAGGGAATAGGGGTACTTCAAACAGGGATGAGGACAGAGGTTGTAGGTCTAATTTGCTGGAGAGGGAGGAGGAACAACTGAATGGAGAATGACTGGGCAGTGCATATAGGAAGACTGACTTTCAGGCTGAGCAAGATGCCTAACCCTCTTAACCTAGGAGCAGGGACCAGTGGGCTGGGCTGTAGCAGGCACCTCACCAGTATGAATGGCCTTCTTGCTATTTATTGTGGCACTACATGAGATACCACCTAGATCTTTCCATGATCTTGGAAAGGGTTGGAGAAAATATAGAAAATGAATTTCCTACCATCTCAGCAGAATGGTAGCTCAGAGGTAAATTACATTTGATTTAGATAAATAAAGAAATGTTTCTTTTTTGGGAATTGAACTTGCTTTGCAAGTTCATACAAGTAGTTACATTGGGACTTTTAATTTTAGTTTGTTTTGTTTTGCAGTGCTGAACCCAGGGTCTAATGCATGCTAGGCAAGTGTACCTGCAAGATACCTCCCCAGCCATTATCTCTAGCCTTTATGACACAGAGTCTATGAGTTAGAGGGACAATTAGTTATTCTCCTTCTTGTGCTGGGGCCCAAGTACAACATAGCACCAAGATGTCTGAAGTTATTGTTACTTTTATTAGCACAGGGTCAAAACCTGTTTTGTGTATGCATTCTGAAGCCGGACTATACAGCCAACCCTGGGCAAATTACTTAACCTCTCCGGGATTCAGTTCTCTCATTTATACAATGGTGATAGTTAAGATCCATAGAATTATTGCTCAGTCAATGAATCAATAAATGTGTGTCATTTGAAAGGTTGCTGAATTCTATGTGTTAGCCATGATGACAACAACGGTAGTGAGATTCTTTAACATAGTACTTGACACATATTAAGTGGTCATTAAATATTTGTCAAAGGTTGTTGAAGTTTCTAAGTGAATGAATAAAATGAAATAAGTTCCCAGAAGAGGGAGAGATTAACTCTGGGTCGGGGAGCTTTTTCTGGGGAAACTGAAGTCCAAGTTTTGAAAAATTAACAGGAGTTTACCAGATAAGTAGAAGAGGGAGGAAGCACTCTCTTAGGCATTCTAGGATGACTGAAACAGACAAGTGTGGTCAGGGAACTGTAGGTTGTTTTGTATTACCTTGACACAAACAGTGAGAGAAAGATTAGTAGCAGCTAAGCTAGGGATTAACAGGGCCATGCTGTGAAACTTCCTATGTGCTGTTCTCAAAATGATTTACATTTAATAATTGGTTTGCTGAGCTCTTTTCATGTGTTCATTGACAGTTTATATATCTTTGGAGAAATGTCTGTATTCTTTGTCAATTTTTTCAATGGTTTTTATTGTTGAGTTTTGAGAGTTTTCTTTATATTCTAGATATTAATCCCTTATCATATGTATAATTTGCCAGCATTGTCTCCCATTGGACAGATAAAAGGCATTTTTACTTTGTTAATAATGTTTTTGATGCACAAATGTTGTTAATTTTCATGAAGTCCAGTTTATCTAATTTTTCTATTGTTGCCTGTACCTCTGGTGTCATAGTTTTGTAGTTTTAGAACTTGCGTGTAGGTCTTTGGTCCATTTTGAGTTAATTTTTAGATACGGTATTACAGAAGGACCTAACTTCATTCTCTGGTATGTGGATAATCTGTTTTTTCCTATAGACACTGGGAAACTGTTTTTCAATATAGCTAGCAAATAAATTGCTCAGCCTAAATTAATTTGAACATACAAATAATCTCAGGCTCTATTAATGGACATAAGATACTAATTTTTTCCTATTATTTTGTAACATAGTTTAAAGAGATAGAAATCTCTCAAGATTAACTTTAAAACAAATTTTTAAAAGGAAGGCAAGTTATTTATAATAATTATCTATCTATCTTTTCATATCTGTTTATTCACCCTTTTTGTGGTACTTGTGGCAAGTTGTAATCCAATTTGTAAATTAAAAACATGATAAATGGGAACATCTGTAAGAAATATCTAGAAATCTACCAAGCGAGAAAAGACATTTATAGGATGAAATAAATGTGCTGTATTTGAAGGTGATTGCAGCATACAAAGAAAATAAATAACATTTTCCATCTAAAACATACGGATTTCAGTAGGAAAAAGTGCTGTTATCAGTATGTAAATTCAGACACTGATAGAACCAAACCCATATTTTAAAAATTCAAATGCAAACTTAAGAAAGCTGTGATTTCTGTGTATTTGCAAAACTCCAATATGTAGTAAAATACTATGAGGACTGGAAAGAAAGAACAAGTACTATGATAAGTAAAGTTTCATCTCCAGGAACTGAAACTTGGCTAAAATCCACTCACACTATTAACAGCAGCTGATAATTTCAGTTCAGCCATTAATGGGAAAGCCAGCCACTGTAACAAAGTCATAATGGTTTAACTTCCAATTGTTATCTTTAAAGAAGATGATTTAAAGTTTTGAAAAAAATTCCTAGAAATTCTAATTCAAGGCCTTTGCTTAAAAAGAAATAAGCTGGAAAATACATTTAAAATTATATATCAATACTGTATTAAACTTTAAATTTTCCTGTGTGTTTTTAAATTTCAGATAAGGTTGGAATTTTAACTTTTATTTAAAAAAATATATATAAATGCCTATTATTCAGGACAACTTTTTAAGATAGTTTCATACAGCAACATTAATTGGGGTTTAGGGCTAGTAGTTAACAATGATCGTCTCAATTTAAGGATTTAGATATGAAATTTAGGCTGGAGAGCTGGGTGTGGTGGCACACACCCATAATCCTAAGAGCTCAGGAGGTGGAAGCAGGAGGATCGCAAGTTCAAGGCAGCCTCAGCAATCTAGTGAGGTCCTAAACAACTCAGCAAGACCCTGTCTCTAAATAAAATATTTAAAAGGGCTGGGATGTGGCTCAGTGGTTAAGTACCCCCTGGATTCAATCCCCAGTACCAAAATTAACTAATTAATTAATCAATTAATTAATTTAGGGCTAAGGATTTAGGTCAGTAGTAAAGCACTTGTGTATCCTGTACAACAGCCTGTGTTTGATCCCCAGCAGAAGAAAGGAAGGAAGGAAAGAAGAAACAAAGAGGGAAGGAAGGGACAGGGGAAGAGGGAAAGCAGAAGGAGGAGGAGGAAGAAGCTAAATTTTTAATTCTAAAGAATTTTACGATTGGACTGTAAATCCCTGCCTCTCTCCAAAATAGTAAAATAGAATATGAAATCAAGGCACAAACATAATTTGCTTTGAAGTTTTAAATATAGTGATAAACTCAACTCTCTTTGGTTTGATATCGGAGCATTACGGAGCTCTAAGAACTACAGACCAAATCCCTCATGGGCCAAGTTCGCCTGCCACCTGTTTTTATGCATACTGCAAGCTAAGAATGGATTTTATATTTTTTAATTATTGAAAAAAATTAAAATGTATTTTGTGACATATGAAAATCAAATTGCAATGTCCATAAATTAGGTTTAATTGGAAAACATCACTGCTTATTTGTTTCCATATTGCTGTTACTATTTTCACCCTACAATGAATGGTAGAGTTGACTAGTTGTCACAAAGATGTGTGACCTGCAAAATAAAAATATTTACTCTTTGTCCTTTTTTGAAAAAACTTTGCCAACTCCTGGAGTGTAACAATTATGGCTTATATGCTACAGTTTTTTCCTTATGTGTGTGTGTGTGTGTGTGTGTGATGAACATACAAATTACAATAATGTTACTAAGGATATAGACATTTTTTACTGTACATTAAATCAGTTAATACGGAGAAAAAGAGGGCACAAATATTACTTCAGTATTAACTACAACAATTAAGAATTGTGACTCATACTTTCTAATAGTAGTTTTTTTTGGTATTTTCTTTTTTCCCACAAGAAAGTGCTAATTCAACCTCTCTGTGAAAAACACACTGATCCCATGATCTTTCACAAGTCAGAGATGGAGGAAATATGGCATAAATCCATACACTGAAGTCTTTGTTAACAGCATGACTGGATAGATGGCGACTTTGATGTTTAATTTCAATATGAAGAGGAAAGAAGAACCGGCAAATACTCAGCGTCTCTATTTGAAGTGAAGGTCAAGATCCACTGAAACTTTCCTTGCTGCTGCTCACATAGCTGGGAATACATTAAGGTAAAGGAAAAACTGCTTCAACATCCTTCAAAAGTTAACGATTCTAATCTTCCTTAACAGTGTGTGTTCTGTGTTGTTACTCTTACATTCTAATACATTCTTCTCTTTGGCCACATAAGAAGGATGTTCCAAATTATGGCACCTCTTTACCTGGAATTTCCTCTGGATATTACAAAGCTATGGTTATACTTTCACTGGGAATACCTTCTTGTGGCCATCCCTCAAAAAGGGCAACTGTGGTTTCAGAGAATGTGGTAAAAGGAGCTGAGGAGATCCCTTGCTTTCTAGCTATCCTTAAAGATGGTGAGTTATACACTTTAAGAATATAGAGCTGCTGCCTCTTGCAGCCATCACATAGCTAAAATTTTGACTGAATGTGAGACCAAAAATAAAAGACCAGTAACAGACTTGGGAATGAGAATGATTAGTGCCTTCTCACATATGAAGTATAATGCATAACATCCCAAATAAACATCAGTCTTAAAAAATTAAAATAAAAGACCAAAATATATTCTGTTTTTAGATCCTAGAAACAGGCAATGATTGTACAAATACTCATCTTCTATCCAGCAAAAAATCACATCTCTGTGATTTATGCCAGGCTCCAGTATCTCAATATTTTGATCATATGAAGCACATCTGGAACTTGTCAAAGCAAGTTAACTTTACAAGATAACTCCTTGTAGCAAGACCCCTGGCCAAAGCATTCTTTCCACCACATTTCCACTGCAGTTTACCCATGAATGGTCACCATGAATATTAAAAATGAAGGGTAAGTTTCCTAAACTTTACATTTTGCTTGAACAAAGTAAGCAAGATGATAAAGTTATAATAAAATTGATCTAACAATCTGCTTTCCAAAATTTCCTGTCTTTTTCCTTTTTTAAAAAAGTGTATCTTGAGGAGGCAGTTATAGAGACAAATATGTTCATGTGATATGCCCACTTCTCTCTTTCATACCAGTTGGGGTTATTGTTTTGTAATTGTTCTTTTGCAATAAAAGATTAGGAATTCCTGTGAAAGAAATTAATAGAGGAACTAATCACTCTTCTTAGCATTCTGTAAGAACCTGGGACGCCACATTCTTTGCACTAGACAGCTTAGTCCCAGCACAGATGCAGTAATAAGTCTTCAAATATTTTGGATGTTAATTTGTGCAGAAATAACAATTGCTAACGTCAAGGTATATACAATGACATCTATCTGGGTACTCCTCAAAGCCAGTAATATTCATTAAACAATGTGACTCCAGGGAGAAGGCATGTAAGTCAGGAAGGAGGAAAAACCAAGACAAGGTTGTGTTAAGGAGTTTGCTGCTCCTATAGGTAGGTGATTGGTGCACAATCATTCAGAGTCTTCTCAGCCTTTTGAAATATGCTGTAGAAATTTGCATCTGGGTTTGAAAGGGGAAGCAAGTGTTTAATCCATTAAATTCTGTTCTCTATTAGTCAACTCCCTCTCCCATTTCAGGCTGCAAATGCCAGAATGTGAAGTGTGTTCCTATGGGTGTTCCACAAGGAGGCCAGAGATTCCCCCAGGGAAGACAACTTAGAAGGACACTAAATGGATTGAAGCAAGAGTACTATCAAATTGCTTCTGCACAAAATGTTTGGGGTCTATATGGAGGTAGCTGCAGCTGCAGCAGCTGAAGTAAAAGGTTTGGCTGGTAGGATTTGAAATGGTGTACTATCAAGAACTATGAAGGGTCTGAATTTTACCCTACCTGCAAACTAACAAATTAGTCTGTCACAGTTTCATGTCTGCTGGCAGAACACATAAGACTGCTGGGTCAGAGACAAAAGACTGGGTTTGGAAAATTCATACAACTATCTGAGTTATCCTAAGCTGTGGAAAAACTTAGACGTTCTATAAGTCTGCATTGACCCAACCCTTCACCTACATTATTGTCATGATTAATAACGATGCTGTATGTCATATTGCCAATCTGACCCATGCATAATACATACATTTAAGCTTATGGAGATTTAAGAAGTTGAAGATTTACACAAAGGTGATTAATCTTCAGTATCTGAGTAGCAGCAAATAGTAAAATTTAACAATATTACATTTTAATGATTAAGTGAACAACCTATTCTGTACAACCTATAGGCTGTAAGTATTGTCAACCTAAATAGCAACAGAGAAAGTGACTCTCAAAGAAAAAGGTGGATACGTAAATAAGAAAGAAAAGAGGAGAAAGAATTTGAGAATGAGCAGAAGATTGCAAACTGGAGTATAAGTGCTGTGACACAACATAGGCTTATCTGGCCTAGGCAAAGGAAGACAAAGGCTTTTAAAGGCAAAATGAGAAAGGTTACACAAGTTGTTTCAAAACAATTATTCTTGGCTAAACGGATCAATAACAAGGATGGTTTAGCCCTAGGACTGAGCAGGCAGTTGCTGGACAGATGTCCTTGCAGAAGTATTATTTGTGCAGGTTTGTGTTTTTCACAGAGTCTCTTGTGATAGTTCTTATTACTAGGCAAATCATGCACGAAAGCTGTTCCTGTGTAATCTCCCGGGCTTGGGTCTATTTTGCTAAGACTGACATAAGTGACTCCATTTTCATTCTGACAACTTTCACATTTCCTTTTGGAGTAAGTAATGGACAGAATGATATTCATTTTTATATCACTGACATTTAGCATAATACCTGGCACATAATAGATACTATAAAAGGTACTTGTTGAACAGATTGTTTAAATTAACAAATGAAAGACTAAGATTACAAAATATAAAAGGACCAAAAAGAAACCTAAATAACAATATTGAAATACAGCATTTCTTGACATACTTAATAGGGATATTGCTAGTTTATTTCTAATTTAACCTTCCTGTCCATTCAGTCATCAAGCAAAAGAAAATACTTGTAAGCATGTGTATGATAAGACTATTTTATATGTTTACGGGTAAAAGAAGATCCTTGTTTTTGTTTTTTTTTTTTAAATATGATATCACATTTTCTGTGAAGAGCCACACGTTATTTTGTAGGTAACATGGTTCAGCGGATAGCATATGAGCCCTATGATCAGACTAATTTGGATTTAATCTCAGCTCTACTACTCATTTGCAACATGACTGTTGGTAAGTTTTCCATCTAAAACTGGCCATCATAAATGGTCTCAGTAGGTTCTTTTGAGGGCTAAATGAAACAACATGTTTGAAGTTCATAAAGGAATGTCGGGATGCAATGAACATTAGTTCCATATTAGTTTCCTCTGGCTGCCATAGCAAATTAGGACAAATTGGGTAGCTTAGAACAGAAATGTAGTTTCTCCCAATTCTGGAGGCCATAAGTTTGAAAGAAAAGTGCATTGGCAGGGCAATGAAGACTTTGGGGGGAATCCTTTCTTTCCTCTTTCAGCTTCTTGGGGCTCCAGGCATTCCCTGGCTGTGGCAGAGCTCCATTCTCCGCCTGATCTTCACATGGTCTTCGCCTTTGTGTCTTTCCTTTGTGTGTCCCTTATAAGGACACTGGTGATTGGATTTAAGGCCTACTCAGATAATCCAGAATGATCTCATCTTGAGATCCTTAGCTTTATTACATCTTCAAGGACCCCCTTTTCCCCAATTAAGTTGCATTTATCACATCTAAGTTTTTCAGTGTAATAATCCAGTAATCGCTTTAGGCAAACAGTAAGCAGTTTTGGTTTTTTTTTTTTTTTTTTTAAACTTACAAATATTCAGATCAGAAGGGTCAAGAGTCTTGCCTAAGGTAATATTAGCTATCATGTATAGTGTCAGAATTTTTTAAAAAATCTACATTTCAGTTGCACAGAATTTAAGTAGTTATAATCTTTGGTTCATGGACATCCTAGCACCATTTGGCCATGCATCCATTATTATTTGTGTGTTATACCTTATTATTATACTTTATTATTATTAATTTGATTTTAATAGTTGAATGACCACCCGCAAACCTATTACCTAGCTGAAGAGCTACAATCATAATAATTTACATATATTTATGCCTTCCTTTTCAATCTCTTTCTCTCAAATTCCAAAGTTTGTTCTTTTCATTATATCATAATGTCTAATGTTTAAAAATAAGTGGTGAAAGGCTTGGCATGAAATTAGAAAAGCCTGTGTTCACATCTCAAGTCAGCCACACAGGAGGGGTGACTTTGTTCCAGTGATTGTGTTGGCCCCTTTGACCTGCCTAGAGTATTAAAGACAAACCTTCTGCAGGCTCAGTCCACCTAATCCTGTGAAAGTCCATTTTAGCAGCATATTTGGAATATCCTACCTGTTCTGATCATTCTAGAACTACTGTGATTTAAAATACATTTCCTAAAGTATTTTCTTTAAAAATGAATAATTACCTCACTGACAGAAAGAGTAAAATATATGTTAGTCAATTTTGTGTCACTTTCACCAAAATACCTGACACAAGCAACTTAGAGAAAGTAATATTTATTTCAGCTCATGGTTCCAGAGGTTTAGTTCATGGTGGGTCAAGTCCATTGCTCTAGGACCAAAGTGAGGCAGAACATCACGGTGGAAGGGCTTGGCAGAGCGAAGCTGTCCAGTTCACAATAGCCCCAAAAGGGGCAGGTGTGGGGCACAGGTTACACGTCCAGTGACTCACCTCCTCCAGCCATACCCCATCAATCTACAGTTACCACGCAGTCCATTAAAACTAGCATGAACTGATTAAGTTACAGCTCTCACATCCAATCATTTCATTTTCTGAACATTCCTGCATTAAAACAAGAGCTTTTGGGGGGACATCTCATATGTAAACCACAATAATATCCATACAGCACTTTCTTTGCAAAAACCTTTGAATAATAACATGTTGGTTAGAGTACTATGTTGAGAAATGACCACCTTATAGGAACAAAATAATCTTAAGAACAAGATACAGAAAATAAGATGATTCTATTATACTCAAGAGTCAATTTTCTAGAATTATTCAAATAAATCAAGTATTATATAGTTGTGGAATGAAGAGTCAAAAAAGAAATGACCTTCATTCTTACTCTACTTCTACTAAGTAGAGGATTTTGTTTTCTCAGGATTTTGTTTACTCAGAGAAATAATACTTAAGTACAAGCTACACACGTTAGTAATTAGAGTATAAACTTTGATTAATGTTTATATTTTCACATTATGTGCTACAATTAGGATGATCATATACTTTATCCAAAATTGCCCAAACTGGGATAATTTTGTGGATGAAAGGGTAATGGTTAAGTTATGCTAGGACAACAGGCATAAACTGGCACTGTTCCTAGGAAATTGGAACATATGATCACTCTGGGTCTAGCATATTTAAGTGACCATGTCAGTATTTTCTCACATAAAGTAGAGGCAGATAATTTTAATGTGCTTAACTGGTTTCCAAAATACTTTAAAGCTACACATCACCTTATTTCAGTTAAGTCTTCAGTTAACTTCTAACTTAAATATAGAATGCCAGTATTTGAGGCAAAATTCTGTTCATTATAGTTTATTAACTAAATTTGTTAATATATAGGTTTATGGTTGGTTAAGATCAAAGCCCAGTGGGTTTTTTTTTTTTTCCTCCACTAAAGCATTAGAAGTAGAGAAGATGAATAAATAAATGTATTATCTGGAATGAATTTATATTCAAGTAGATCAATGATCATGTAAATTATAATGTAATGAATTTTAGAATAAACTTTAAGATACAGCATATGATATTTATGTTTTACGAAATTCATTTCAATGTAATAGGAGTATGTATATAAAATGAGATTCTTAAGTTACATAACAAGGTGTGGTATAGTCTAACCCTACACTGTCCAAATAGAAGCCACTAGCCACATGTGGCTCTTGAGAACTCAAAATGAGTCTAGTCTGAATTGAAGATGTGGTGTAAGAATAAAATATACACTATATTTCAAAGACTTAGTACAAACAAAAGGATATAAGAATCTCATTACTTTTTAATACTGACTATATGTTGAAATGATGTTTTTGCTGTGTTAGATTAAAATATATTATTAAAATCAATTTCAGCTCTTTTTGTAGTTTGGCTACTAGAATATCTAAAATCACCTGTATGGCTCAAATTATATCTCTATTGGATTGTGCTGATCTAACACGTTTCAAAATACATAAATGAAGATAGAACATAGAGCAGAATGGACATACATGATCATGAGAGACACTACTGATCTTAACATGTCCTGTATTTAGCTGATTCTTTTCCCACCTACCAGTGGTATTCCTGGGTTTTCCCATGGTTCTCACGAACAAATCCTATCAGTTAGCCATGGCTTTTCCCCTGTCCTGCTCCATCACCTCTCCTGTAGGCAACACCTTGCCTGGCATCATGTCTTCTACTTCCACTGAGAAGCACCATATCTGCCTGATACAGCTACCTCTGACTTCAGAAGAACCCTCCAGATGCTAAAACTGCACCTCTTTGCAGATAGGGGAGAATGTTACTCTGTGTTTTGGTATTTTGGATTTTCCTATTAGACAAAGTAGAGGTGTACTACCTGTGCCCAAATATTTTTAAGAACATTTTAAGTGTAGCAGCTCACTACAATGGTAAAAAATCCCTGTCTTCCACAATACTTACATGAGTCCACAGAGGGCTAATGAGAGCAAATTCTGAGCAAGCCAGAATTAACCCTCCTTTTATCATTTAGGCTCTGCTACTAGGCCAAGCCTGTCTGCTTACCTTTTCCCGTGTGCAGCAGTCAAAATTGGTGGGGGTGGAATTCAACTGCTGACATGTTTTTGTTGGGCTTTCACAATGTTATTGTCTGAGTGCTTGAAGGCAGAACATGCATGCTCCAGTTCACCACAGTTCCTACTAGTCCCTAACGTTATGTATCCTCCTACATTACACATCTGCTACTGGCTTGGACTCTGAGTTTGCACCTCTGTTTTACAGACTTGCTTTTCAAAGTATGCTCTGGGATACTAATCTGCGGTATTAGTATCACTGGGAACTGGTTAGAAATGTCCCACCCCAGACCTATTGAATCAGAATCTGCATTGCTAAAATCCTCTGATTTCTATGCACATTTGAAGTTTGAGAAACCCTGCCTTATAGTATTTGTTCTCTCCCTGAAGGCACTGTAGCCCTCATTTAATAGGGTTTGGCCCAAGTGATTTGCAAGCTTCCCAGACGTGAATGATGTGAAAGGGAATCACTGCTTAGACTATGATTCCTGCTACTCTATTAAAACAACACCATAACTTTCTAATATATACAAAAGCTTGGAAACACAGGGTAGCAATCCCTCCCTCATTTTGCAATGGAAAGGAGGTCATTATCGTTCTCAGTTGCTTTCTTATTTTCTTACATGTCTTATTTGCGGGTAGAATATCTTCCCATCTCTTTTTTTCAGTGGCACCCCCCCTCATGTTTACAATTTTCATGAAAAATTGAGTGTTGTTTAATATTTTTTAATCCAATTTGAACTATTTTCTGCTTATGAACTTGGGGAGGAGAGAGAGAGGATACCTAGGTAAATAGGTCATTTGGACTTTGTTTCAACCTAAGTGGTTTGAACGTTTGAGAACTGGCAAGATACTCCTTTAAAAAGTCATTCCCGTCTGTGCTGCCAGATGGAGAATGCCTTTTCAAGGCCTTGTTGCAGTCGTAGAAGAGCATCAGACATATTTGGCAAAATAGGAAAGGGGTGGGGCAGTGGGTTGTTTCCTAGTAGGGTTTGGAAGTCCTTTATTACTCACTTCACCTCCTTAGAGTATATTAAGGGGCTGGGGATATAGCTCAGTTGGTAAAGTGCTTGCCTTACAAGTACAGGGCCCTGGGTTTGATCCCCAGCACAAAAAAAAAAAAAAAAAAAAAAAAAAAAAAAAAAGTATATTAAGAAAGGAAAATTAAAAATTTAAATAGTAGCTTTATGAAATGCAATTTAACAAGTATTGTGTTGGATATTCTCTCCTCTCAACCCTTTTCTACTCTGCTCTGTGTCTTGCAGGCTGACCTCTTCTGACTGAATCTCATCACTCAGGCTTCCTTCCTGTCCAGAGTCTGAGTGAGGAGAAGGTCCCTTAACTCTCAGGGATGAGAAGAGAAGGAGAGAGAGATTGAAGTTGGATTTGCCTTATTCCTTTCCTGATGAGCAAGGTCTGGGAACTGAACAATGGCCACCTCACCAGTAAGGAGTGACCTCCCTGCTGTTTGGCACTCTATAAGATACCTCTGTGGATCTTTCTATTAACTTGGAAAGGGTTGGAGGGGATATAGAAAATAAAATTTTGAGACTGGAGATATAGTTCAGTAGGTAGAGTGCATGCCTTGTATGTAAAAGGCCCTGGGTTCAATTCCCAGTGCCTAAATAAATAAATAAATAAATAAAAGATTTCTACCATCTCCAGTAGAACAGTGGCTCAGAGGGAAATTAAGTTAGATTCAGGTAAATAAAGAAGTGTGGGTTTTTGATTTTTGGAAATTGAACTTGCCTAGCAAGTTCACACAAGAGTACATGCATAGAGACTTTTAATTCTAGTGTTTTGGTTTTGCTTTTGCAGTGTTGGTAATTGAGCCCAGGGCCTCATGCATGTTAGGCAAGCACTCTACTGCTGAGCCCATCCTCAGCCCTTCTTCTTCCCTTTTTAATACAGATTTATTGACCTACAATATGTAATGTACAAAGCTGCTCTCCCCACCCTTTCCGATGCAGCCATTTCCCCACCTCCCAACTACTGTCAATCTGTGAACATCCTAGCTAGCTATTGGCTCATCAGTCAACTTGCAAGTATCCTTCTCTGTTATTGGTCCCCTGTTAGCCCGGTGGAATTCAAATGCTTCACAGTAGCTACCCCACCATCTTTTCTCTCGTTTTTCTCTCCCCCTGACTCACTTTCTTTCTCTTCCTCGATTTTCCACTCTCTCTAGCGCAGTGCCCTTTCTCTTTCCCTTTCTTTTCCTCTCATTTTCTCTCTTCCCCTGCAGGGAGACACTCTGTTTGCTTAATAAACTCCCTTATGTGATTTCCTGTGTCCAGTGTGGTTTTCGTGGGATACCTTACACAATATATAGTGTAAACCACACATATTTAGAGTACACAATCTGATCAGTTTTGACATGTATATCCCTTAAGACTATCAACACAAACAAAATGATGAACCTATCACATCACCTCCAGAAGTTTCTCCTTGTCCCTTCTCATTCCCCAGGCAATATCTAATCTGCTCTTTCACTATAGATTAGTTACATTTTCTGAATTTTATTTTATTTTTTGTTTAGAAATATTTAGTGAATTTACTCAAATGAAAGAAATTTAAATGATTCAGTAATGAAAAATATTAGAAATCTATATGCAATAAAAAGTGAATATAAATTAACCAACTCCTTAGATCTTTCCAGTTAAACATTTACACAAATACATATTTACCATTTTATTTATTTAGAGATAACCACATACATACATGGCATGAACATTCTGGAAAAAAAAAATCAGAGCTACTATTAACATTTTCAAGTTTTAAAAATACTATGGAATGGAGCTGGGGTTGTGGCTCAGTGGTAGAGTGATTGCCTAGCACATGTGAGGCACTGGGTTCAATTCTCAGCACCACAGAAAAATAAATAAACGAATAAAGTTTTAAAAAAAAGAGAATGCTTTAAGAAAGTACCATGGAATATGTTTCAAAAACATTCTACATGAAGTAAACTCCTGATTTAAATATGTGATTTTATGATGCCAGAACCATGGTTAGTTTTACTTTTTAAAATTTTTGATTTGGGGGAGGATATTAGGGATTCGACCCAGGGACACTTTATCACTGAGTTACATCCCTACCCCTTTTTATTTTTTATTTTGAGACAGGGCTTTTACTAAGTTGCTGAGACTGGCCTTAAACTTGTGGTCCTCTGCCTCAGTCTCCCAAGTGGCTGGCAGGCTGGGATTATAGGCATGTGCCACCATGCTCAGCTGATTTTAATATTTTTAGAACAGATGCTGGTATCATAGCACATTGACTTGTTAATAATTAAGATATTTGCATATAGTATCTCAGTGTGGACAAAAAATTTTAATATTGATTATTCACTGTGATGTTTTACATTTTTGAAATCTTTCAATGTAAGAAAATGCTGTACACATTTAAGTATTATTTTTATAAGCCCAATAAAAAAGTAATGATTGGTCTTTGTGGTTCCTAGGAATAAGTCCTGTATTTTCATATAGAATAAGTTATATTCCTATGCAGGATTTCATTATGATCCAATAGTTCTTTAATAATGTTATCAGATAATCATATAAATCCCAAATGTGAAGAGGAACAATCTTCCTAGTGCACTTTCACCTCATTGAATCGGAAGATGCTCCTTCTGGTCATTTTCCAAGTAGACTGTTAAGTTTTCATTAGTGGTTTCATTATGTGGCTTTTTAAAAGAAAAAATGATTTTTATTTCTTCCACAATTTACAGTTCTCAAAAGAGATCTATTTTTGGAAATCATATAGTCCAGGATATTTTGAATAACCAAATGTTTTTTAGTAGATGAGATCTCTCAGTGCAACTACAAAAAATAAGCTTCTACATCCTTGGCTATGTTACCAGTATATTCTGGAACCAAAGAAAGATGGTTTTCCGGTTCCCACAATTCACTTAATGTTTGTTTCAAAATTTGAATATTTCCATGACTTATAATTTCTGTTTTGGATGATAGTGCTGACAGTCAGCTTTTTATTACTCCTTGAAGACAGTTTAAGCCAATTTTTACATACTTTTCAAATTTGCATCCAAGTAATGAATTTACAAGAGGTAATAAGTCTACCCAGCAGTCAACTGAGATATATTGTTTTTCTTCCTGTAAATTACCTGTGAGTACAGGTAGGCAATCTACCGCAACTCCAAGATCTTCTATCTACACTCAACTTTTAGTTCACTTATACCTCTCTTTCTCTAGAAAGTTAAAGCTATATTCAATCTTAAATTCCTGATGAACAAAACTTGAGCCATTGTTTCATGATCATGAAAAACCTCAGAAGGAAACCCCACTGTGTTTAGATGATGGGCTTTCTGTCTGTGAAGAACCAGAATCTCTGGAATTAACCAGATATGTCAACTGTCAAGGTGTAGTTTTTCAGGCAAGCGACCTTTACAATTCACTTCATTTTCTTTATTTGCCATGTCACAGCTTCCACTTACAGGGGACTGGTTTTTTCTTTTCTTTTTCCTTAACAAGGATTTGGAAAGGGGTGATGATCTAACTTTCAGCGTTAGATCTCGTGACTTGGTTCACCTGGACTTTTCACAGCTTGTCCAACTGTTTTATTTATGTAAGCAGTCAATTATTTTGGAGATTTTTTAACCTCCTCCATGTTCTTATTAGTGAAATTAGAATTTTTCCTAGGAAGATCTATGGAATGAGCTTCAATATTATTACAAAATTTCCCTTTTTTGTGGGTTTCAGATGACATAATCTCTTAAATACTGGTGCCTCACCCCAGCACCCATGCTGGCCTACCTCGACCCACTCAGAGCCACCCAACACAACTATGTCCTGCCAGGACAGCACCCCAGTGAGCTCTCCTGAGTTTTAAATAGAATTATACAAATGTACTTTTTTCTTCCTTCAGTCTGGCTTCTTTTGTTCAGCATAATTATTCTAAATTTTATGCACACCGTGTGTATCAAAATTCACTTCTTTTTACTGAGGGGTATTCCATGGTATAGGGGTGCTACAATTAGTTTATCCATTTACCTGATGGCAGATATTTGGATTGTTTCTAGTTTTTGACAATTACAAATAAATTGTTATAATCATTGTATACAAGTAATGAACATATATCTCTTTTTTATCTTGAGTAAATACTTAGGAGTAGAACAATTAAGTAACAATAGTGTATGTTTAACTGTTTAAAAATGGCTAAGCTTTTCCAGAGTGGTTGTACAATTTTATAGCACACCAGCAAGGTATGAGAGTTCTAACTCCTCCACACCCTACCAACACCTGGTATGGTCAGTCTTCTTCATGTTGGCCATTCTGAGGGATATATAGTAATATATCACTGGACATTTCCCTAATGACAAATGGTGTTGATCATATTTTTATGTTTTTGTACAACTGTAGAGCTTCTTTTGCAAAGTGTCTTCTCAAATATTCTGCTTACTTTAAAACATTATCTTCTTGTTTTTATTGAGTTTTGAGAGTTTTTTAAAAAACATATTTTGGACTTACCAAGTCTTTGTCAGATATTTTATTTGCAAATATTTGTTCTCAGTTTGTGACTCTTTTTTTTTTTTCTTTCATTTTCTTTTCACCACCCTTTCCCTGGCTTTTTTGTGGTGTTAGGAATTGAACCCAGCATCTTACACATGCTAGGCAAGCACTCTACCACTGAGCTGCACCCTACGCTGCATTTTCTTGACATATGAGTTATAAAAGCTAAGAAATCTCCCTTATTGTTTAAGGGAGTTTAAGGCCTAAATTTATGTTTATTTATAATAAAATGTGGATACAGCTTATATGTTCAACAGAAGGTGAAGAGTTAAAGAATCAAACATCAGATGGGATATTACACAAGCTATACAAAAAGGAGAAAAAGAAAGCAGTCCCTGACATCTGAGAGCTGACCTGGTACTATTGGCTAGGCCTTATCATTCCCCTGTTAAAACATAAACAATTTCACAAAACAGGACTGTCAGACAAAGCCACTCAGTGACTGGGATGGATCAAGGCAAAATTAAGACCACTTTGGACATGAACCTTGTCCAAGTCACAAAAGTGATCAGCATTGCCTGATCCTGGCAAATGTAGGTGATTGCTTGAACTTCATTACCAACCATAGCTTTAACTGTGATTAACTCTTCTTTCAGAGAGATCAGATTTATTATGATACCCAATCTTTTTATTATCCTTGCTTCCTGACAGCATCCAATCTCCAGAGCAAAGCTGTACTTACTTAAACCCTCACTCAAATCATCTAATAGAGGTTCAAATCCATCCTTTTAATATTGTTACCATGAGAAACCATGTGTATCTCATTGCATGTTTAGTGGAATCAGCTTGCTTGACTACTTGTTTGTTCCAGTGGTCTTTGGCTGGGCATGATTGACAAAAGAATGAGGTAGGTCTTCATGTGCTGATATGGATTTCAAGATATTTCATTTAATAATAGAAATAAGAATTAGAGAGTATGTATAGTGGATTACATTTATGTAATAAATACATATCCATTTTCTTGTATATAACTAGAATATTACTAGAAGGACGTAGCAATTTGTTACAGAATTACTTTTGGAGAGGGAACTGGGTGGCAGAAAACAGAGTTGAGATCAAATTTATCTTTTGTCATATATACTTTTAAGCAAAAGAGTGAGTGAAATTTAAAGAATCTTTTCAATTTACAATCATATAAAATTCTGTGTACATATGTATTTTAAAGATTAGAAGGAAAATATTACCAGTAATATTTCTAAAGCTTGGGATTATAGATAATTTTTTCAAAATCTTTGCCTTCTGCTCCCCCCAAAATAATTTACAATAAGTGAGAATAGCTCTTACATTAAAATCACACAAACGCATGCAGTTATTTTTTTAATTCAATAGTCATACTGACAGGCTGTGAAGAGAAACCAGAGGTGACCTGTTTAGGGCAGAAGTTTCTAAGAAGGACAGGTCAGTGCCTAGAGGGAGCTCCCCTGTGGCCCAAGAAACCACTGCCCAAAGTGAGAGGGCAGTAGCGAAGTGCTGTGGGAGCCCTATCTGTTCTGGCTCACGTTTGCTCAGTAGTGACAACAGCCCTCAGGATTATACAGATCATTTTTTGTTGTGGAGACCCTTGAGGAGAAGGGGTAGCAGCTCCAGGAAGAAATCCTTCTTTCTATTCTTTTAATCTTTCTTTTTATACTTAATGCCAGAAAAAAAAAAAATGCTGAGTGAAAGAATCAGGAAACAGAAAGCACTAGTCTTGTGGACTTAATTCCTCATCCTATAATTTGATTGTTGTTTGGGGTAGCACTCTAAATAAGTTTCTTAAAACCTCTAAGTCTCAGTTTCTTTAGTGTTTAAAATGAGAGATTTGTACTTGATTGATGATAAGCCATCCAAGGTTTACAAATGAAGTGACTTGTCAATTGATGTCTGTATATTCATTGTCTTCCCTCCTACCTCAGTCACTTTTCTGTAGCTGTACTTGCTTGCATATGGTTGCATCTAAGTTTCATGAGCCAAGGTTTGCCTGTTGTCAAAATGTGCCTGATTATCTACAGAAGCACACATGGTAACATCTGGTCTCTGCTTATCTTCTACACATGCTTGGCATCCACTGAGAGGCCCGGCCTCCCTTCCTGCCCTTGGCCAGCAGCCCAGGAAAGACCCTGTGAGTCATTCTTCATTTCCTTCCAAAGGGTCTCTGTAGGTCTAATAACTCTTTGTTCCCACATCTATGTTGCTTTGGGGCATAAAGAAACAATCCAGCCTCCCCTGACACCTTGGATCGCAGGGAAGCTCAGCAAACTTATCTGAGGATCACTAGGCCAGGCACTACACAACAGATTCTGCCCTCTCCAATGCCCTCAGAAGGGTTGGTCACCAACCTAGGTTCTCCATGAGAAAAGGGACCACAGAACACTTTGCTCCCATATCCCTGAAGTTTATTTGCCTTGGGATTCTATTGTCTCCAACCCTCTTTCCGTTTCTTGGCCTTGGAAGAGAGATTGCTGGGCTCCTTTCTCAGAGTCTACTTGCATCTAGAACTCTTCACTTCCAACTTTCTTTTCTTCCCCATTTCCCCATTCCTGGGATAACCTTTCTCCTTACTCATCCCTCTAATCTCTTGATTCTTTTGCAACGGAGCAATACAGTGTAGTGGACAAGTACCCAGACTCTGACCAGACCAAAAGTACTTATCTCTTGCCTCTACTACTTATGAGCTACGAAGCCTTAGGAAAGTTATATAATCATTTGTGCCCCATTTTTATTATATGTAAAATAGGGTTAATGGGTAGGTACAATAGTAACCATCTGCATTAATTTTCTGTTACCTGCTATCACAAACTTAATTAAAACAACACAAATCTATAACCAAACAGTTCTGTAAGTCAAAAGTCCTGAGCTATGTTCTTTCCAGAGGCTCTGGGAGAGAATCTGTTTTTTGTGTGTTTTTCTTTCTTTCTTTTTCTTTTCTTTTCTTTTTTTTTTTTTTTTTTTTTTTTTTTTTTTTGTGCCTTTCCCAGATCCTGGCAGCTATCCATGCTCCTTGCCTTGTGACCCTTTCTCCATCTCCAAAGCCAGTAGCAAGACATTTTCAAAGAGTGCTCATGCACACTCTGCTTCCATCATCAGTCATCACAAATCTTCTCTCTCTCTCTCTCTCTCTCTCTCTCTCTCTCTCTCTCTCTCTCTCTCTCTCTTCTCTCTCTTTCTTCTCTGCCTTACAAAGTTTCTGTAAGTAGCTTAGACCTAGTCTGGATAGTCCATGCTAATTTCCCATCTCAAACACCTTAACTTAATCACTTCTGCAAAGTCTCTTTTGCTATCCACAGATTTGGGGAATTAGGGGATGGATATCTTTGGGGGGGGCTTTACTCTGTCTACCATACCATCTAATAGGATTATTGTGAGAAATAAAATAAGAATATTCATGTAAAATGCTTCATTTGGTACAATATTATGATTAAGCCTAGGCCCAGGCTTTTGAAATTCGTATGCCAGAATTATTTGTGTTCTGTTGTGTTATTTATTTTTCTTTAGCCCAATGCGTGCCTTGAGTTCTTTCTGCTATACAAATAAAGAGAAAGGCTATGGCATATGAAGAAATGTGAAGTTAAAAACATCCATTAAATTGCATTTACTCCCGCTACATCTGTAAGCCTTTTCGTTTTTCCTGACATGGCCCACAAGTACAGATGTTTACTCATCAGTGAGCTAGATGGCTTCCAAAGTTCATTCCCACTCTAACATACTTCTTCAACACTAAAGTCTTAAAATCTACACCCTCTTTTCTGAGTGATTAGGGGCTTGTCTGGGATCCCCTCCTGGTTTTTATTTCCACTCTGCTTTCCTCTCTTCTTCTTCTTCCTTCTTACAAAAATCCCTGAGGAGTCATTAGTGGCAGGAGGGAGACCGTGTAGCCAGGTTGGGCACAGTTGGGACTGGTATCCCTAGAAGGGGAGCCCCATCCCACAGAAGAGGGCAAAGAGTTTCTGGTACTTTATTAGCATTTGAGAATCATGAGCATTTCCAGGTGACAGTGGAGAGGCTGGAATGTGAAATTGAGGAAATCTTGCTTGGTTCATCTGAGTAGAACCATCTGGTCTTTCACAGTCCTCAATATCTGTGCTAGCCTGACTGTGCTGGGGCAAGGCTGCAACCTATCAACTCTGAAAATGACAAGCAGTGGGCAGCATTTAGTTCCTTAAGGCCGGGAAAGAAATTCTTTTAAAATGCTGGGAAAAATGTAAGCATGTATTCCCCGAAGCGGGGTCAGAAAGTCCCCAGGGGGGAGCCGTATCTCATTTTGTGAAATGATCTCTAGAAATTCAAAGTGCGGATCTTGTGGGAACCAAAGGATTGCTCTAAGGATTAGAATGAACACTAAAAGAAAGGAAGTAATGGTCTTAGGAAAAAGAGACAAGCCATGAATTTTAAATTATGAGCAGCTGTGATATCTGGACCTGACATCTGGTTAGAAGACACCAAGAAGCTCTGGTATATATCATTGATCAATAATTGGAAGAATCACCAGTTATTGAGTTACTGCTATGTTCAGGATTTGGCATTTGGTACTTCTTTGTTTTATCTTTAATTCTCAAAATATTCTGAACAATAATTTCTTATTATCTTATTATTTATGCACTCTCTCATCTTTAACTTTATCATTAATATTGGAAAGAACATATCTATCTATAATATTGCTGGGGAAAATGGATTAAAAGTATATGTCAACATGCTTGTATTTAACTGGAGTCTCATTTATGTTTCTTAAATGATTGTTGAATCAGGCAGAAAAGATAAGGATATAAATGATGTTTTTATTGATTATTTCATTTGGCAATTGTTTAGGGTACCTATTATATTCCAGGCCCCAAACAATTAAAATATAACCCTAACCCTAGCACCAAAAATTATATCAAAGTATTATAACTGAATATACTGAACATTATATTACCAGTATTATAAGTTCAAGCAGGAGCTGAAAATTCAACTCTTATATACCTTTCAAAGAAAATTAAATTTTATGTTAAAAGTGAGGGGGAGCCATTGGAAGACTGTATTAAAGGTTTACTCTGTCCAGATGTATGGTTTAGAAAGATTATTTAGGTGATAGTGCGGTGGGATAGGGACACATTACTTAATGCAGGGAGCGTTAGGACACTGAAAGGAGGCTGCATTGAGTAGTGGTTTAAAGTAAAAACTGGGCTGGGTCGTGGCTCAGTGGTAGAGCACTTGCCTGGCATGTGTGAGGCACTGGGTTTGATCTTCAGCACCACATTATAAATAAATAAATAAAAGATAGGTATTGTGACCATCTCTAACTAAAAATATTTTTCATAAATAAACAAATAAATAAATAAAGTCAGAACTATGGAGACAACCCAGGTTTGGCTTTGCCATTTTCTGGCAGTATTATCATGGATGATTTACTCAACCTTTTTGCATCCCAGTTTTCTTAACCATGGAATGAGAATAAAAATAGTACCTACCTCACAGGATTGATGTGACAACTATAAGTGTTATTAGTAATACAACAAACAATAAAATGCCTGCCATATAATGAGACCAAATAAATGTTATCTTCGTCTTCTTGTTGTTGTTAAAATATTAGTGCCAAAGACAAACGATGAAGGCCTTGGCTAAGGCAGTGGCAGTGGGGTTGGAGAAATGTGGAAGGTATCAAGCAAGCAGAATCGAAAGAACTGAGTAACAGAGTATATTAAGGTGAGTTTAAAAGGAATGGAGGCTCAGGGGAGCTCTTTCATTTCACTGGATGAGTAAAGGAGTCTGGATTCAAAGTTGTTCTGGTTTATATTTCCCCTGTTGTTCTTTTTGAGTAAGTCATACTAGGATTCTATCATCTTATATGTCCTTGTCTTTGTGTACTGGATTTAAATCTATCTACAAACACAGTAGTTCACAAAATATAGATAAACTTAAGTTTTTTGGGTCTTCAGTTTGGGTGGCAGAAACACATTTCAGTTACTAGAATTTACCTTCTCTTTTCCATAATTGCACATATCTGTGTTCTGCAAGTGCCAGGATGAGAGGTTGGGGCTGCACACTAAATCCTTGATGCCATCTGGCCAAGTCAGCATCCTCTAAGGCTACCATCACCTTTAAGGTCACTCATAAAACCTTTTTCATGTGTAACACCTTCTCTTGGGCACATCACAACCAATCATTCTGCTGCTTAGTCAGGTTCTACCACAAAATGCTGGAAACTCTAAGAACGTGAGGGTCTGTTTCAGTCCATTTTCTGTAAAGTAACAGAAGTTGGGTACTTAAGTTTATCTAACTTACAGTTTTGGAGGCTAATTTCCTCCCACTAGGCCCCACTTTCTAAAGTTTCCATCACCTCTCAACTTTGCCACACTGGGGATACAGGCTTCCAAATATGAACCCTTGAGGGAAGTATTATATCCAAACTATAGCAGAGTA
Organism: Sciurus vulgaris; assembly: GCF_902686455.1. Lineage (NCBI taxonomy): Eukaryota > Metazoa > Chordata > Mammalia > Rodentia > Sciuridae > Sciurus > Sciurus vulgaris. The sequence continues at coordinate 79,202,398 of NC_136461.1, read as the reverse complement.
ATTTCTTACTTCTGTACTTCTCTTTGCTACACAGTAAACATTCCATGCTTTCTGTAACACACTGGGCATGTGGGTGAGTTCATCTAAGGTGCAAGTTCTTCACCAGGGTCTTGCCATCTGCGGGACATAATCTGTTTTCTTGGATATCCTAAACCGAGCCAGGTTGTAAATAGATTCCCTCAGATTCCAATCTACCTGAGGGATGGAACATGGAGGTGCAGATGCGCTCTTCTTAAGAACCCTCAGCATCTGTACTCTCATTACTTCCCTTTAGCTCTCCTTTCCCTTCCCCTCCAGGTCTAAAGCTAGGTTCTTAGGTTTCTTTCTTTACTTATTTTCCTTTTTGTTTAACTGCCCTGAGTCTGTTCATTTCCCCTCAGGGCCTTGAGTATTGAAACTCAAAAGCTAGGAAGAGGCTTTTTTAAATCTGCTTTCTTCTGTGACACACCTTCCCTGAGGCTATGAAGGAGAATACTTACTCAAAAATGGGCAAGTGTCAAAGAAAAATAATCCATTAGTACTTAGACATTATCCCAATGCATTTTAAACAGAGTCATCAGACATTTACCTACAATATCTTGTCTTTGAAAGTCTTTTGTCTTTTCCCTAGTTGACAGATATGATAGATGTAATTTTGATAGTCATTTGACTTATTGATTCTGGGCATAAGCAGGGCTGAATGTTTCTGGTGAAAAAAATCTTTCAAAGACAAGAAAAAGCCAGCCTCTTTGAATTAGAGAACAAAATTAAGGTAGGAAGAAAAGAAGGAGTCTCTCTTTAATACTATCTTAGTGCCATGCGGGTAGGACAGGACTGAAATTGTGAAGTGTCTATGGAAAGATGGAATGGGAGAAGGTACTAATTGGGCTAGAAGGAGCACACATATGGATTTGCCTGGGATGGTACTATTTTATTCCTTTTTCTCATGTCCATCTGGTTAGTGCCCACTTTCTCTCTCAAATCCATCCTGAGTTAGACAGTAAATTATGTAATGAACTGGTTTCTAGTTTATATAAGCCTATTGTTCCTATTTGGAAAGAGGTTGGAGGCATAAAAAGCCTTAATTACCAAGACTTTTCCCCTCCCCATGTAATGAGGTCAAAGAAGTTACTCAAGAAGGATCTCTGAGATCAAGAAAGATCTTTGTTTTTTTAACTCTAGGACTATAGGTCAATAGATTCTTTGATATAAAAATCTATTTCACTATAAGTAAATAAAATTTGCTATTTAGCATCTCCCCCTTATTTCATTCTTCACAACTATTACTACGGATTTATAAATCTTATTCAATTTGTGGCAAAGAATCTCAAATTATCCACTGTCCTATGTTGTATTCCTTCATGCTTTGAATTCTTTTTTTTTTTTTTTTTTTTTTTGGTGGTACTGGGGATCGAACTCAGGGCCTTGTGCTTGCGAGGCAAGCACTCTACCAGCTGAGCTACCTCCCCAGCCCTTGAATTCTTAATTAGTCATGGGTAAAGTAAAAATACACGGTACCTAGGTAAAATTTTCCTTTTCAACCATTTATATGATCTTCCATTAGGATAGTTTCTAGAAAAATGCTCAAGTTTATATATGTTATCCATAGATTTTATGTGTGTGTGGATGTGAATGCATGTACCCAGCGTTCTATGAAGCTAATTAGATTCCGAAGAGCAAAAATGAGAGACTTGAAGCCATCATGATTTCCAATAAACACAATCCTTACTGCAAGGAGATAATTTGAAACACTGACATGGGAGGAATGTTGGTGCCATTGCTTCAAAGCAAATAGCTGCATTTGGTCTGTCCAAATTAAATTGAAGTCAAAGTCCAAATATTAAATATGCACTTAGGATGACATTTGACAGCCACAGTCTGCAGAATGGAACTCTAAGGAAATCAAATTATAAGAATTATCTGATGAACGAGGATCCAAGATGGCAGACTAGAGGGAACCTGCATTCCTTGTCGCTCTGAGACTCAGGATTCAAGCAAAGGAAACACTGTTTTTCTGTGAGGCAGTAATCGCTGCCCAACAAGCCCTGCAATCTCCCATCCTCTGCCAGCAAATCGCCTGACTTTTGAGTGCAGATCACTCACTGACCACAGACTATCATCTGCCATTTGCCCGTTTGCCTGCCTCTTGCCTGCCCATTGCCCTCCTTTCACCCACCCATTGCCCACCACCCAACATCAACCACTGATCCTCTGCCATTAGCCTATAGACACCCATAGACCACCATAAGATCATCTGCTGCCTGCTGTTGCCTGGAAGTCCATTGTCACAGTACCCACAGGCTTGGTTACATGTGGCCACTCCCATCTTGGGATGGCCACCAGGGGCTTGGAGATATATTGGGGTACCTGCAGTTTTGGTTGCACCTGAGGTCTTTCTGCTCAGTATGGTAGTGACCGCCCTCTGGCTACCTCTTTGCAGGGTCACTCCTTTGTGTGAGCACATCCCTAGTGGTCTCTGCAAATTGAAAGGTCATTGAAATCTTGGATCAGCAGCAAGGCAGAGCCTGGGGAAGCTGAAGCTCAGGTTCATCAGATTGCAGCTGGGTTTGTGTGGGCCAATCTGGGTCGCACAAGCCTGTGGAAAGCCAGAGACTAGGGGTAGTTCCATGAAGGAAGCACAGGTTGAAGAATCTATAGAAAATTGGGCTCTCTCCAGCTCAGTAAATCCTGAAGTGTGCAGGGACAGAAGGGGCCGGCTACAACAGGTAGACTGGAAGAGGGTGTGAGGGACTCTTGCTATGGGCTCACCAACCCAACCGGTTGGGCACCCACTGGATTGGAGCTACCATGGAACTTCAGACAACCCCATCTATTGGCTGAGAAGGGAAGCTGAGAAAATTTTTGAAAGCCAACAGAAGCAATCATTCCATTTTCCATTGAGACTTTCCCATTCCCCGCCCCCCTTTCTCTCATACTTCTACCATCTTTAAATTCAAATATTTTTCATGCACCAATTTATTGAGGAATGAGATCTCTGAATAGTATATGATAGTGTAGTTGTGTATTATTATATTTTTACTTTTTGTTTTCAAATCCGAATGTATTTTTTCTCTCACCTATCTGTCTCCCTGGATTCTCTTTCTCACTTCTCCAATACTAAGAGCCAATCTCTATTAATTCTTCCCTTGCTCTTACCATAAGTTTTTACCTCTATCTTCTCTCCTTATTCTCATAAATATCACAACTTATACTACTTCTGATTCCTCATTTTGCTGTATTCTCTGGAGGGGATTGATGCTGTGTCTTCCTATGGTGGAAAGAATAGAAAAGCAAAAGGGCTGAATTCTGTGAAATCTCCTTTATAAGTCCCCTGATCCCATGCATGAAGGAGGTGCCCTCATGTTGTAATTACCTTGTAAAGGCCACATCTCTAAGGCTACTGCATTGGAGATTAAGTTTCAACATAAAATAAAGAGGGACATAAATACTCAAACAATAGTATAGAGAATTTCATTGACTTTTTCATTATAAATCAGCAGTTTTGTGTAGGGAATGCTATTCTTCAACTGTATTATTAGGAAATATATTGATTTTATTGTTTGTTAAATTTAAATTAGTTTTCTTGTGTAGATAACATTACAGGTCCTCTTTTAAATGTCTTACTCTATCTCTATAGCATATCTAAAGGTCATTTTTGATGGAAAAATAAATCCATTCTATTTCTGTCAAATTAAAGCAGGCCTATTCAAACAATTTTAAGTGATCCTGTAAGTATTATGAAATGATTTCTTTATAATTTACATCATTTCAAGAATAAAATTTAATGGTTACTTTGAGGAACCTGTGAATATATAAAAGTTGATAAAATATTTAAATTGTGAACAATATTTATAATATTTATAGTGATTCAGAATAATGTAACTTGTAATCCAAATGTTACAAAGATAAACATATAAAAATAACATAAGAGTAGCTTTTTTAAATGATGCATTCTCCTGTAAATTATCTTTTGACTATTGAAGAGTAAGTTATCACTAAATAACATTAAAAATGTGCAGGAGCTTAATTATTCCTCTAGGATATATGCGCATTAGATAAAAATACTTCAGTTTCTAGAGAAGAGACAGGAAAAATGAAAACTCTTTTGAGCCTTTTTTAAATGTTTATTGCCAATATTTCAAATATATTAGATATTTCAGGAGATATTAGATTCTACTTAGAGAAAAGGAATAAAATAATTGGAACAGATGATACATTTTCCATGGCAAATAGGATAAGAAGATGTTTTACTGACTAGGTGAAATGAAATATTTCTGTTGGACTTCACTGACAATTTGCAACACTGGAATCAAATCAGCTCTTTCCCTCCAAAGACAGGAGAATGAGTAAAGTAGCAAGCAGGGAGGGTAAACAGATGGGTAGGTATAGTAGCTTTTAATCACAACAACAAAATGCCTGACAGAGGCTACTTAAAGAAATTTATTCGCTCACAGTTTTGGAAGTTCAAAGTCCATGATCAGGGGGCCCAATTCATTTGACTTCTGGTAAGGGCAGTGCATGGTGGTACATCCATGGTGGAAGTGTGTGTAGGAACAAGTGGTTACATTACAAAGAGGAGGAGAAAGAGTGGGCAGGGTCAGACTGGTCTTGTTATAATAATCCTCTTAAGAACTATTAAAGGGATTGCATGAAAAATACCTAATACTCCCAGTGATCGAAGGACCTCCTACTAGGGTCCACACTTTAAAGTTTCTACCATTTCCCAGAGTGCCTCCATGGGTACTGTTTTAGTCAGCTTTTTTGCTGCTGTGATTAAAAGACCTGACAGAACAACTTTAGAGGAGGAAAAGTTGATTTAAGGGCTCACATTTTCAGAGATGTCAGACTATAGAAGCTCAGCTCCATTTCTCTGGGAATGAAGTGAAGCAGAACATCATTGCAGAAGAGTATGGCGGGGGGGGGGGGCTGTTCACATGATGATCAGGAAGCAAAGAGAGAGACTCCACTCCCCAGATACAAAATATAGTCCCAAAAGGCACACTCCCAGTGACCCAACTTCTCCAGCTACACCCTACCTGCTTTCAGTTACCATTCAGTTAATCCCATCAGGAGATTAATTCATGGATTGGGTTAAGGCTCTCAATCACTTTGCCTCTAAACCTTCTTGCCTTTTCTCACACCTGAGCTTTTGAGATATACCTTCACATCTAACCCATAATAGGGACAAAGCCTTTAATTACAGTGGACTGCTGAAAGACCCAAAGCCTACTTAAACAACAGCAGCAGGCATGAGGAAGAAGCCTGATCTTTCAGTTGAGTATTTACAGTGAGGTAAATGAAGGCAAAAAAGAAGTAACATGTGCTGTAAAAAGCAAGTGGAAAGCAGATTATGTGACAGGTCCTTGTAATGATACACCAGTGACTCTTCTCATAATGATAACAGCAATACAAACCAGAGTCTGTAATTACAGAGTGGTCTAAGCTGAGGAAGCAAGATTTTAAAATCACACAGTTTTGAAGCTACATTACTAATTGCAGGAAGTATAATTAGTTCAGTAAATTAAGACTATGTGGGAAAAGTATGGAATGATACAAGGGTATCCACAGTCTACAAACAAAAATGCTCATAGAGGCCATGTGAATACAGCCAATGAGCAAAGCATGCTGGGTAAAATACAGAGAGTGCAGGCTATGACAGACCGGAGAGCACACATGCAGTCCAAATGGGCAGTTCTCCTCACTCCATCCTCACGTTGCTTCTGGGAATGCAGGCCCAGATGTTGCCAGATATTTTGTGTTAATTTTCAAAAGTCTAAAATACAGATTTTTAAAATGTGAATTTCTGCAATGATTAAAATATCATGTAGCCAAAAATGCAAGAGGGAGGGTGGTCATGATCAAGATATGATGTATGCATATATGGAAATGTCACAGTGAAACAAATCAGTATTTTTATAATCGATGCATATTAATAATTAAAATAAACAACTTATTTATAATGCCTAAAAATACATATCATGTGGCCAGAAGAAGTACATCTGCTTGTAATATCTGGGCCAAATCAAGATGACTCTTGTATGTTAAGATAAAGAGCCTGAAATTCCTCCTAAACACATTCGGAAGGATTATCACTGAATGTTTTACAGTGGCCATTAACACAATCAGATTTATGTTTTGCAAAGATTACAGTTTATTGATAGAAATATGGAAGATGAATTGAAGAGAGGCAATACTGGAAAATGGGTGACCTGCTAGACATCTATGGTAGGAACCCAAACGTAGCTGTAAAAGGCAGGGGTGGTAGAGAAAAGGGGTCAGATACAAGGTCAGTTTGGGATTTGTTGAGCTTGGTGACTGAGTAAACAGGAAAGACAAAAGAAGAGTGGCAAGCCAGGATAATTTCCTTGTTCTGTGCATCAACGCTTTTCTAAAAACACAGAAACAAATATCCTTTTGCAAAATGTTCTGCAGCTGTGACAGAGAACAACAAAATATTCCAGAAGTTGTATGATGAAATGAAACTTAATTGAATGTGTTTTATGGACTCCAACCAGAAACTTGTAGTGCTAAGCCCTTATAACCTTCTGCATGACAGCTGGTTATAACTGTGGATTAGGTTATTTTCCACTACCTTGTTTTCCTTTCAGAATATCTCTTTTATAGCAATCAATTTATTTCAGATCCACAGGTCCTGGTTATTACAATGGTCACCTCATTAGTCTTCCAGACTCCATTCTCCAACTGGTCCTCAACATGCTCCCTCTTTACACTTACAGAAAATTAAACTCCTTTTCCTGATTTTCAAGGTCTTTCAAAATCCAGCAACAACCTTCCCTTTGAACTACTACTTAACTGTAGCCTTCCTCAATCCCAATAATTCTTAAATTTGGTCTTTTCATGATGTCCCATAGTTCTTGGAGATTCTGTTCATGATTTCTTACTATCTTCTCTGTTTGGGCGACTTTATATTCAAGATTAAATATTTTGTCTTCATTGTCTGAGGTTCTGTCTTCCAAGTGGTCTAGTCTGTTGGTGATGCTTTCCATTGAGTTTTTTATTTGGTTTATTGTCTCCTTCATTTCAAGGATTTCCGTTTGTTTGTTTTTTTTGAGAATCTCTATCTCTTCGTTGAAATGATCTTTTGCTTCCTGCAGGTGCTCTTTCAGCGTATTGGTATTATCATTCATTGCCTGCATTTGCTCTCTTATCTCATCCTTTGCTTCGCAAATCATCTTAATCATGTATAATCTGAAGTCCTTTTCTGACATTTCTTCTAACATACTGTCATGGGATTCTATTACTATAGAATCTAGATTTGTTTGGATCATTTTCTTCCCTTGTTTTTTCATGTTGTTCATGTATCTTCCTCTCTAGCAGTGCAGATCTGGGGTATTGCAGATTTCCCCCTATAGGCTTATAGTAGCCCTATAGGTTTCCAAAACCCTTTCTTTAAGGGGAGATCAATATTAGCAGTGCCCAAATCAGACACTATGCAATCCTAGACCAAATAGCCCCTATGGGGACAATAACAAAATTGTCATAATAAACAAAATGAGTTCAAATGTTATCTTCGGTAAAACAAACAGGTTTGCAATAAGGTCTGCAGCTTCTAATGGAGGACAAAGAGGATGCAGAGGGATGTAGAATATGGCTGTTAATGGGATAAGAAAAGAATATACAGAAGTTCTAGAAAATAGAAAGGGTGAGAGTGTAATCAAAAGAAATCGGATGTTAGCATGCAAAAAAGGGAGAAAGAGACTCTGAGGGAACAGGTAAACAAAAGGAAAAGACAGCAAGAAAAGTAAAGAAATAAAAACTTAATTTTTTTAAAAAAGGAGAAAAAAGAAAATCTACTGTATAACAGTCATATACTAATGAAACCTCCCCGTGTTCAGTAGCCTGATGCATGAGAGGTACCTGACAATGAGCTTCAAGCCTCCAGCAGGCGTCTCAGGATGGGATTTGCCCCACCCGAAGATCGGAGCTCGGGCTTCCAGGATTATCCAAGATCGGCGCTCTGGCTTCGAAATGTGTTGGCAAATGGGGAGTTGCAGCTCAGGGGTGGACGTGGTCAGCTGGAGGTCCTGGAGACGGGATGCAGTTGGTCTGGCAGAGGTCCTGGAGGTCCAGTGTGTTTGATGTAGTTGTGGAATCCTGGAGGCTGGGTACAATCAGTCAGTCTGGGTTCCCGGTGATAGGGTGCAGTCAGTTGGTCTGGGGGTCCTGGCAGCAGGGAGCAGTCAGTTGATGTGAGGGCCCCAGAGGCAAAGAGTGATCGGTCGGGCTGAGGGATCCTGGAGATGGGGCTCAGTCAGTCCGGCCAGGGGTCCTAGGAGCCTGGCTGTTGTCTCAAAATGGCAGCAGCCACGTGTAACCAAACCTGCAGGTACTATGACAGTGAACTTCCAGGCGACAGCAGGCAGCTGGTGCTCCACTGGCGGTCTGCAGTCAGTCTGCTGGCAGCTGTCGGACTATTGGGAGGTGAACCTCGAGCAATGGGTGATGGATAGGGGTAAGGTAGGGGATGGACAGGCGAGAGGCAGGCAAATGGCAGATGATAGACGCCTGACAGTGAGTAATCTGCTCTCAAAAAAGGCGTCGATATGCTGGCAGACTGCAGGTCATCATAGCAGACAAATGGGTAAACACCAGGGGATAAGCAGCAAAAACTGCCTCACCGAGAAACAGATATCCTCTGCTTGAATCCAGCGTTACAAAGCGACAAGGAACTGCAGCCTCCCTCTAGTCTGCCATCTTGGATCCCCCAACTGTAGCCTGATCTGCACCCTAAACTGGTGTCCTCAGAGTTCATTTTTGCCTTTTGAATATCCTGCCTTATTCTCCCTTGCATTCAGAATGTTTTTCCTTCCTTAAAGTCCTCTATTTATTTTGGTCTCACCATTCCTCTAGGTTCCTAAAGTAGTTTGTGTCCTCTGCTGGATGAACCACAAGAAGAGTCTTTAAAATGACCTCCACACATGAGGAGTGGCCAGTTCTTCCTGTGGACACTGCAATGACCCTAGCAAGGTACTTTTAGTGAGCCCAACCCAGTGTCATGGCCATAGTGGACTGGACTGGACAGGCATTGCCTGTGTCAGAGGCAACTGCATTTTGGCCAAGTCATCTCAGAGATGATTTGTTACAATCCTGACCCCATATTTCATATGGTGGCCAATCCTCTGTTGAGGAAAGATAAAACATTAGATGAACAACCATTGTATTCATGTTGTTATCATGAGAAATAACACTACATTGACTATTGCAGGAGAAACGCCAGATCCAGGTGCTCTGAATGGCTGGCAAAGGAACTCCCTCTGCTTCTCTCAGATTCCAGCATATTTTGCTAATTATCCCCATCATTGCAGGAAGTCTGTGCATGTTTTATATTAAATCAAGTAGGGTTTTTTTTTTTTTTTTCCAAACTATTGTTTCATGGGCTTTAGGCATCTTTCCAGGAAGACCTCAGAGATACTTCAAATGGAAAGCACATGGTAACCCCAGGCAAAACCTATTGGCCGCCCTTCAAGAGGCTCCACAGGATGGACTATCTTAGTGAATTTACCACAGTTCATGATCTTGCTCGCAGCTTTTGCAGATTTAGAACTGGGTTATATCAACACAGCACAGATCTATTTGTCATTAGTGGTTCACATTAATCAATCCATAAAGACTGATAGAAAAAGCCAGAACATCTATATAATTGTAACTGTCTCAGGGACTGGAATACTTGCTAGGAACAAGAAATCTGAGTAAGGGTTAAAGAGAGTTTGCTGTGTTATGACATTCATGAAAGGGAGATGGGTAAAATTAGTATTAGTGCCAGGAATTACACTTAAACAGCAGCTAATATTATTGCTGGGGAAGCTGGTAACAAATTACCATTGCTCGTGGGTGTCTGTTCCAGATGTAATGGTCTTTCTTCAGTTTGGTGTTTAGTGGTGATCTGTAATGGAGATACATCCCACCAGGCACTTAGATCTGTGGCCAAGGGTATTCTGTCCACTGGATGATGAAAATGACAAATCACATGTAAGAAGTTGAATGATGGATTGGATCTAGAGGATGAGGTAGTAATCAAGGATGGACTCACTCCACCCCTGCCACACACACACAATTACTTTATGGCTCTCTATATATAACAGAGCCGCATTATTATCCAGAGATAAGGAACATTAGATCATGAATTCAGTTTTGGACATACTGGGTGATTTAGGGATGTCTTTTAGAGATCCAAACTGAAATGTCTTCTAGGCGGTTCAGTTAACATATTCAGATCCATTACTCAGAAACATGATCTGAGCCAGAGATGTAAATTTCGGATTTGTCAGTGTATAGATAACTGAAGTCATGGAAATTAATAATATTTTCCTCAGGAGAAAATATAAAGAACAAAAAGTAGAGGATCTAGGATAGAATTCTGAGGTACACCAGCATTTAAGTGTTAGAATAACATAAAAGACCAAGAAAGAATAGCCCCAAATGAGGAAGAAAATCAGGAGTGTGCTAACATGGAAACCAAGACCAGAGACTATTTAAAGAAAAGTGTATAGATGTTTTCCAAATAGTGATGTAATTCTAAGTATAAAATGGCCATGGCAGTACACAGAGTTAAGTGTTTTGGATTTAGCAAGAATCTACCAGAACCAAAAATACTGTTCCAGGTCACTAGCAGTTACGTGTCCTATTAGAGACTTTAGGGAGACTTGGAAAAACCCTCTGCATCATGCTGCATGTGCCCTCAGTGGTGGGGGCCACTTCATTCAGGCTGAATTTACATATTATTTGCTATACAAAGAAGTTTAATAGGATTAACAAAAAATGATTAGCAATATAAAGGTCTTAGATGATATTATAGAAGCCTTATCAACAGAGCAATGGAATAGAATCAAAGTGTGCTTAGGGACAAAAGGTTTTCTCCTAGAGGAATAGTGTGTGTGTGTGTGTGTGTGTGTGTGTGTGAGTGAGTGCCAAATATGTTACAGAACATCAGGAGAAGAACAGGATCAGAGTCTGCTAAATATCTTTTAAAAAGTTACTTTATAATTAACCTTAGAAATTTCATTATAGTATGCTAGTAAGAACCATCAGTGATGGTTTTTTAAAAAAATTAAGCCTAGAAATGCCAGACTGTTTCTGGGAATAATGGATACCCAAGGAGATGACTTGAAACACTGACATGAGAAGAATGTTAGTGTCATTGCTTAAAAGAGAGTAGTTGCATCTGGCCTGTCCAGATTAAACTGAAGTCAAAGTTCAAAACTGAGAAATATTAAACATGCACTTAGAATGACATTTGACAACCACAGTCTGTGGGATGGAACTCCAATAAAATTAAGGGACATGTGCTATACTCAGGCACATACTCAACTCCCATTGCTACTTAGAGGCACCATTCTTGGCTAAACCACCCAGATATAAAGCATGCCATTCTTCTGCATTCCCTTTGGGAAAAAATAATTTTGAAAAACCCCCCAAAATGTCTGATTCATGAAGGACCAGGTAAAGAGGAAAATCCAAATGCTTTCATGGACAGTAGGGTAGAAGATGTTTTCTCCTTTTGGGATAGAAAGAGGGCTCAGAAGAGAAGAGGGATTTTCCTTAAATAGTGATCCCTACACTCACACACTAATCACAATTTAAAATAATTCTTCAGACCTCACATTGTCTTTCTTCTCAACTTCAGAATTAAGCACAGCTGTTTTTAATCCACTTTCCATAGGACCAGGGTTCAGTATACCAGGATGTAGTAGCTACTGTACTACAATTATCCTGGAATTGCAGTAATTACTAACTTGTATCGTTATAGAATTTTCAATGGTCTCTGGAAAGCAGGCAAATACGGATCTGTTCTGAAGACCTGGAAGGTATACCAAAGGAATCACTCTGCCTCAGTGCTTTCTGAAATGCCCCCAAGTGGGACTGCATTATTTGTAGGACCATGCCATAATTCAGTCAAAGACTAGAGGCGTCGGCATCAGATAGATCTGATTTCAAATCCTGGACCTACTATTTGCTAGCTGTTTGAGTACTTTGCTTTGCCTCTTAGTTCCTGTTTTGTTTTCTGTGTAATCGTCACAAAAAGGATTATTTTGAGAATTAAATGAGATGATTCATATAGAAGCCCCATCACAATATTTGGCATAAAGAATCCTGAATAAATGCTTTATAATATCATCAGAAATTTAACATAACTGGCAATAATATTTCAAGTAAAAAGTTATTAGAATCACAGTTCTTATCAATGAACCTTATGTATAACAGAAATTCTTTTCTAAAATTTAAATGTCCTTTAAAGAGACTTTGATTATGATTTCTATAAGGGCAAGAATTGAGAGCCTCTTTTTTCATTACTATAAAACCATCCTGGGATATCTTCATCCAAAAATTTTCATAGCATCAGTGTTAGAAATTCAGATTGAGATGACATGAGCCTTTCTCTGCTTCAATCCCAATTTGCATACATAATGGCTACAAAATTGAATAAAACAATAAGGACATTTAAAAACTCAGTATAGAAGTAAATGAGCTTTAAAAATTTACATGTTAATGTAAATGCTGAAATTTCTTAAAACCAAAATTTCTGAAATACAACTTTCATTTTTAGAGACTAGAAACAGGGTGAAAAATAGTTAATGGAATAAATAAATAGGATAAGTCTAGTTAATACTACAAGATTTTTTTTTCATTAATCACTTATAAAATTAATTGACCTATCTCTAACTCCATTTAATGTGTCTGTCATTGACTGGAAACACATAACTCTTTCATTCATTCATTTAACATTTATTAATAATTACACTAAACCTTGGTTTTTGTTGTGAGCTACAACAATCTTTAATAGTAAGACTTCCTTTTCATAATTGAGTATCTCCATACACTGACAAAAATGTTTATGCTTTGATCATTTTTTTAGGATTTGTAATTCATTATGTCCTTCCACAAGGCAGATACTACAGAATGAAGGTCAAAGTATTATGTATAAAAAATGTGAGACCAGACACTAAAGAATTTAACTTGAAGTGAATGTTCTTATAGCATACAAAATACTCTTTGTCTAATTTTACTTGGCTAAGGGTGATAAAGAGTTTGAAAAGCAACAATATTGTCTGGAAGACAAAAGATCCTAGAGGCAAAAAATAACATCTGACTTCCCAACACAGCCCAAATCATTGGCATCTAGTAAAGGGTGGATTTAGGAATACAGTAAACTTTGTTTTCTTTGGCATTCAAACAACCAGCATATGCAAATAGCTAGAATGTTTTTCCTTCCTATTCTGCAATCTATTTTTAGGAAAGGAGATAAATAGGTAATACACTATTGCCAGAATTTTGGTTTAAAACCAAAACCAGGGTATGACATAGATCAGAACAGATTCAGTATCATTTTTTTACATATCACATACAGTTAGCTATACACTGAAAATTGTTAGGGGTCACAAATCAAATTTAGTCCGACCAAAATTTACTATGCATTTAGTTGTATAAGCAACAAGTATGTGTAGAGCCACCACATGGCAGTTATAAAATAGTCCCAAAATACAATTGTGTGCAAAGCATTCAGGGAATGTGCATGGATTAGAAACTTCATGTAAAAAATTAGTGCAAGAACGTTGGAAAAATATTCTGGAGCCTGACTCTGAAAGATCTTGAATTGCAAAATAAAGAATCACCGAAGAATTTTTGAGTCAAGGAATTATGTGATCAAAGGAAAGTTTTATTGTACTCATTTAGAAGCAGTTTGCAAGCTAGTGTTCTCCCTCTCTCTTTTTGTGGGACCTTTGCTGAAATGCATAAAGGAGGAGAGTGGGGTTCTGAGTTTGAAATCTTTCTGTGAAAATAGATGGTGCTAATTTGGCAGCTGTTGTCTATGTAGAAGCAAAAACCGTGAGGCCAGCTTTGGGACAAAGATAGAGATAGGAGTTGATAACCTTGTGTTTTGATGATTTTCTGGTCCCTGATGCCAATTCTTGAGTCCACATTTCAGTTCTTAACCTCTGTGTAAACCATCATGATTCCAAATAAATTCCTTTTGCTGAAAATAATTGGAAGTGTGTCTTTTACTTGCATCAGAATCAGTAGAGTCTGATGACCCAAACTTTCTCCACCATCAGTCAAGGGTAAGGCAAGTATGGAGGTGATTGTTTGAGTACTTTTCATGTTTGCTGAGATTCTAGAAATCATTTCCTGCAAGATGACAAGAAAATGAAGCATGCTAGGGAAAATGATGAAAATCAGGGTTACTAATCCCTGGGTTGGGGTGGGGGGAGGTGTGGAATTAAGGTATGGAAGAGAAATAAAAAGATATGAAGGCAGAAGAAGGTGGGACGATGAGTTTGATGAAAAATTTAAAGGCCTTAGACAGAATTTTGTGCTGTATTTGTGCTAGCTTACCTAGGACTGGTAGGTGCATTCAGGGCTGGATAATAGTGTCTGATTGGATATGAAGACCAAGGATGCTGCCAAGTTATGGAGTACTGTAAGACCCCCAAAAAGGAGACCCCAACTCTGTCCCACGGATCAACGGCAACCCCAATCAACCGCGGGAGGCGTCACTTGATGCAAACCGCAAGAGGTTTTTATTCCAGCGCGCTGGGACCCAACTCGTGACTCACGCAGGAGTCCAGTCGAGTCCCTAGCAGAAAATCTTACAAGTTTATAAAGGCAGAAACCACACATCGGGAGGGGTCGCACACGGAAGGGAAAAGAGGAACAAGCCGCTGGGAAATTCCAAAGGGGGTCTGGGTTTGCTGATAACATCCTATATATCTTAACTGTCTGAGCACTATCTTGCTCAATTTACCCTTTTACTCTCTGTTTGGGGCTGTTTCCTGGAACAGCTTTAAGGGCTTTGTTCCCATCATTGGGAGGGAGACCTTAGGGAGTTGAGATAAAACAGACAGCTTAAAAAAATGTCCATTCTTTCAGTACCTTCTGAATTATTATAAATTTGTAACTAAGTACTGTAAATAATTAAACGTAATTAAGACTATCATCTTTTATGAATATATTGTATTATAATTCAATTTAGTGACAATAACAATCATTCATTCAGAATATTTCATATGCCAGGTATTATATATTGAGTACATTATCCATACTTAAGATGAACAATGAAAATATCTAATAACCCTGAAAGGCAATTGTTATTATACCCTTAACTTGTGGTTGCTAGATTAGTTGGAAATATTTCAATAAGTCTAGACTTAATTTTGTACCCTTAATTTTGTACCCCTAAGGTACCCTTAATTTTCTATTTTCCTTTAATGAAATAACATAAGTACAAGAATATATAGTAAAACAAAGGTTTTATGGAAACATGTACATTGTGTATATAGAATACCATTCCCTGAGTTTACTACAGGGAATGATAATGGAAAATAGCAAAGGTCAGGAAGTTCTAATTCTGATCACAAATATGAATGGATGGAAGTTTCAAGAACCTGGACAAGAGATCTTAAATATCTGCTTTTAAAAACTAGAACTAGTCTTAACAATACTATGCCTGTGGGGTTTGATACAATAAACTGTGCTTGACATATCTCATCTTTAATTCTTTCCTATCTACTTCCTCTTCAAATAAAAGACATAAAATTATTGCAGTACCAGGCGTTTAAATTCCAGAAGTATGTTTCCAAAAGAAGAGAGCTTATGTTTTCCTTTTCCATCCTATGGTCAAGGTAGTAATGAGCAGGGAAATAACCTAAAGGCAAGTACTACTCATGAGGGCAACTGGGATCTGAGGCCTCAGAATTAGTGTGTAGGCCTGGAATAATGGCAAGTTCTATGAATGCAAAGAAAAGGAAATTCTATATAAAGTATTTATTAAAGAATTTGAATGCTTTATCAATTCCAAAGGATTTTTTGAAAACACTTTTTCTTTTTACCATGAAGCCTTGTTTTTTTGTTTTGTTTTGTTTTGTTTTGTTTTGTTTTGTTTTGTTTTGTTTCGTACCAGGGATTGAACTCGGGGCACTCAACCACTGAGCCACAACCCCAGCTATGTTTTGTATTTTATTAGAGACAGGAGCTCACTGAGTTGCTTAGGGTCTCACTTTTGCTGAGGCTGGCTTGAATTTATAATCCTCCTGCCTCAGCCTTCCCATTCGCTGGGATTAGAGGTATATGCCACGGTACCTGGCTCATTTTTTTCCCCCCGAATAGAAGTCTTAAAAGACAATAAGTATCTTTCTGATGATGAAACTATATGTGGTCTGGAAAAGATATATGATAATGGAAATTAGCTTATTCCTAATCATTACCATAGTAAGATATTCTGAAAAAATTTAAAGATAAATAGTATCAAATAGAACATACCACAGGGGGAAAACAAAATTGTGGAATGAGACAATGAGACAGACATCATTACCCTATGTTCATGTATGATTACACGAATGGTATGAATCTACATCATGTACAACCATGGAAACGAAATGATGTACTCCATTTGTGTACGATGAATCAAAATGCAGTCTGTAAAAAATTAAAAAATAAATAAATAATGTTTTAAAATGCCAGGAGAAGTCAATTGAAGTTTATTCGTTGCAAGGAAAATATTTCAGTTCCACACACTTATTTGGACTAGTTTTTATTTTGGGGGCAATAATACCAAAATCACTAATATTAAATTTATCATTTATTTTTTAGACGATCAGGCCATCTAGTGGTAAGAAGACCTACCTATGACATTTGACAGTATAAATTCACAATGGATTACCTATGATGCAAATGAAGATCAGGGTTCTTTAGAGTAGATCACCTACCTTTTTACAACAAAAAACTATCACATAAAGATATCACCTTAGCTATAGACAGTATTTTGTAAAAGCATATTATTTTTCATTTTCTTTTTTCTTTCTTTTTTCTTTGAGAAAAAAGAAAAAAAAAGTTTACTGCTTTGCTAGCAAAGGAGAAACACAGTCGACTCTTGTCCCAAAGACTGTGATTCTGCCCATCAGCAGGAACAGGGGGCTTTTAAAGAGGTGATTCAAAGGTTACATTCCACATGTTCTTTGTCTGAAGTCGTAATATATTTGTTAATTTGGGAGACAGTCAATTCTGAGATCTTCTAGTACCATTCCCAAAGTCTGGACTACATCATTCCTGTGGTGGGTGAGTGCTCAAGAACAGATAACTCTGCCTAGGAAGGGGAAGAAAGGTAATTCTGTTTCCTCTGAGATTAGGAAGGGGGAGAGATTAGGGAGGAGTAGGGAAGGAGGAAGAGAAAAACACATGTCTATTTTAAAAATAAGTTGCAGTGGCATAGCAGCAAGGGTTATATCCAAAGAATAATGTGGACCATGGTTACATTTCCCCACTGTCAATTTCTACATTCCACTTCTATGGAAAAATGGGCGATGACATTCCCAAACTGCTTCTTGTTGAAAGGGGATGAAGTTGGGGAAAGTAACCCAAAGCCTTTGTTTTCTATCAGGTGGGGCATGGACGTTAAGGGCATTCAGCATCAGAGCAATCTAGAGATCCACAGTGGCAGATGGCAGGTGACTGGACAAGGCACACATAGGGCAGGGATCTTGCTTTAAAACAGATTAGGATTTTCTTATTATCTTCCAAAAATGCATTCGAATTCCATTTCCATTGTGAAGAGTTACACAAAATTGTATATGTAATTTGTTGACAACAGGTTACTTTATCCATCTATAAAGCATCAAATGATGTGAATAAATATTAACCAAATTTGTAATTTCTACACAAATCCAAGACTTTTGCTACAGATAATTTTAGTCTGGATAACACCAACTTGGTGAAGTGCTCTCCTAAGCTTTACATTTAACTAAGTTTAACTTTTAAAGTACAATTTAGAATCCAGAGTGTATGGTAACAATAATCACAGGTCTGCATGGGTTAACAAAAATCAAAGGATAGTCTTATATATCTTATACACTTAGAAAACAGTGTTAATGATCAGAAATTTATTTAGTTGAAGCAAACAGATATGACAGGTCTTCAAATGACAGTGTGAACTTTCTATGTCAGATACAATGTATACAAGAGAGCACTTATTAGTTATCTTGCCCATAAATTTACTTAAACTTTCATTTTATAAATTTTTACATAACACTTAGACAAGGCTTAGATAGATACAGTTCTCAGATGTATACGTATACCTAGTCACATGTATTTTGGGTGTCAACAATATCGTTATAACCTAAAAAACAGTTGTTTGTTTAACCAGTTTCAAAGTAATCATTTAAGACTTTAAAACAGGTACAAACCCTAATTCCTTTAAGACTTAGTTTCCCCAAGTAATAAAACCTAACAAATATAGGAAAATTATCTCAATAGATAAGAGCAGATCAATGTTTCAGACTTTACCTCATCAGTACATTAAAGTTCAAATAACTTTGTGCTAATTAAAGCTAATTTAATCACAAACACAAACTTTTTGAGATTGACCTTCCACAAACCTTCTGAGACTTAACATTCACAACTTTACATTCTCAGTTTTGTCCTCTTTTTTTTTTTTTATTTTAGCCCAAGAATATTACTTTGCCAGATAAAATACTTTCTCATCCAGAAACATTTATCTTCCAATTTTCCATACTAAAAATACCTACAGCTTTATCTTTGCTAGTTTGGATCCTTTCTTAATATCCTGTAACTGTCCTTATGAATGTTATGTGTGCATTTAATTTACACAACACATTTCATCCCAGGGGAAGGTTGGACAATCCTGCATATACAAAACCTGTGCTTTAATCTTTTTTCTCCCAGGTTGCATTCAAGGGTTTGTAGCACAGGGTATTTTTGAACCTGACCTGTCTCTGTTATAATCATAATGCCATCAACTTTAAGTGAGTTCTTCACTGTCAGTTGTACCCAGGGGCTCCTTTTGGGCCTTTTTCTTATGCTAGTTATATTGATATGCAATGGAGGAGGCTCTTTCCATACTTTTCTCTAAGTTTCCTTTAGATCGCTTTGTAGAGGTTGCCTGCAGAACACAGGTTGACCTTAGTTTCTGTCTTTTTCTTTTGTGGGTGCAGTTATTTATTCTGCCAGTCTCCCCAGGTATTTAATTTGATGGACTATTATTACAGTAAGAATTACTTTGCCCCAGTGGTGAATACCCCTGGCTAAATGGGGTTTCCTGTCAGATCTTAAAAGGGGAGACTAGTCCTATCCCCAGGTCTTACACTGACAGTGCTGGAGCCTGCTGCCACATCCTTTGTGGCCAGCAACCTCCAACCTCCATGGCAAGAGGGGCTGGAAGGAAGAGCAGAGGCCAGGTTCTCTTTGGCCATTTTTCTACAACCCAGACAGCTTTTCTGGAATTTTTTTCTCCTTAATTTAGGGCTAGCATCCTTAACAACAGTGTGATGATCTGTGGCTGCCTGGGATCAGGCTGAGAAACAGTTCTGGGACTGCCAGCACTGGGTTTAAAAGACTTAAATCTTCTTCTGGTGTCCTGCTATCCTTGCATGCCAGAGGCAGTGCCAAAAGGCACCTTCAACTTTGTTCCTGCTGGTTCAGACCCCTTATTATGCAACTGCATTAATGCCTGTGCATACAGAATCTCTTTCATATACTTTATCCCTGAAAGACCAACTTCAACATCAAGATTGTATAATAATACAGAAAAAACATTCAAAGGCCAAATTGTGCTACGTTAAGCCATCTTTCTCTTAGACATACCTACAGGTGGCCCAATCAGTCAAGATCTCTCTGCTCAAGGGACTACTGGTGAGATCAATGTGGTATGGCCCATGTCATAAAGGGCAAGAAACAGACAAAAAAACAAAAACAAAAACGGACAAGAGAGGATCACCAAAACCAGGGCTGACAGATGGGAATCTTCAAAACAGACAGACCTACATATACAAATTTCTTCCACTTACTTTACTTTCTTTTTTATTTTATAAAATCTATTTTTATTTTTTTAAATTCATTTTTATTGTAAACAAATGGGATACATCTTATTTCTGTGCTTGTACATGAAGTAGAGGCATACCATTTGTGTAATCATACATTTACCTAGGGTAATAGTTTTTGATTTATTCTGTTATTTTTTTTCTCCCCCCAAACCCCACACCTGTCTTATCCCTTTATAGAGCCCCTCCTTCCTCCATTCCTGTCCCCTTCCCACCCCCTGTATGTGTCATCATCCGCTTATCAGTGAGATCATTCATCCTTTGGTTTTTTGAGATTGGCTTATCTCACTTAGCATGATATTCTCCAACTGCATCCATTTGCCTGCAAATGCCATAATTTTATCATTCTTTATGGCTGAGTAATATTCCATGGTATATATATATACCACAGTGTCTTTATCCATTCATCAATTGAGGGGCATCTAGGTTGGTTCCACAATCTGGCTATTGTGAATTGAGCAGCTATGAACATTGTTGTGGCTGTATCTCTGTAGCATGCTGATTTTAAGTCCTTTGGGTATAGGCCGAGGAGTGGGATAGCTGGGTCAAATGGTGGTTCCATTCCAAGTTTTCTGGAAAGAGTGCTTTCCAGAGTGGCTGCACTAATTTGCAGACCCACCAGCAATGTATACTTCAAAAACTCTACACAAAGAATATAAATAACCAACAAATGGGCTAAGGATATGAACAGACATTTCACAGAAGAAGATCTACAAGCAATCAACAAACATATGAAAAAATGTTCAACATCTTTAGTAATAAGAGAAATGCAAATCAAAACTACCCTAAGATTCCATCTCACCCCAATTATAATGGTGATTATCAAGAATATAAGCAACAATAGATGTTGGAGAGGATGTGAGGAAAAAGGTATACTCACTTACTTTACTTTTGACAGACCAACTCCCACTGCAAGATTATACAATAATCTAGAAAGCTATTTAAAACCCAGATCATTACAGTAAGACATTATCTTAGACAGACTTATAGGTTGCCCTTTCTTCAACTCACTTTACCTCTGACAGACCAACTCCAATTGCAAGATTGTACAAAAAAGAAACAGAGAGAGACAAACTTAGAGGAGTCCCAAACCCATGGCTAAGAGATGAGAAACTTTAAATTGACCAATCAAGATCTTTCCCAAGAAACTACCTATAGAATAAGTACAGTACTGGCCATGTCTTAAAAGGGGCAGTAGCAGATTAAAAACAAAACAGACAACCAGAGGGAATCCCCAAGCACAAGGCCAACAAACAGATGAGAACCTAGAAAAGATCAGAAGGGAGCACATGTCCCTAGGTTCCTGAGTCCCACTTAACTGTGACTCCTACACCTGTGGCGCCACAGATGTCCCCAGAAAGAGGGATCAGATGTTCTCGCAAAAAGGAATCAGGTGTATGGAATCAAGGATCTCAGCTTGCACACCAAATGGCCAAAGTTTCATGACTTTCCTGAGTTTGGTTTTCTTTTGCTCAAAGTGAACCATGATGGAGCAACCTGGACTGTCCAGGGAGAGAAGGTGAGAGTTCCCCAAAGGAAAAGGAGCTTCTGCAGCTGCTGGGATGGTCCCTTAGTCCCAGTTCCCCCTCCCACTCCTCATCCCCGTTTACTCACAGGAACAGCGCCTCTGGTTTGACCAGAAGCAAACTCACCAGTCTCCAACTCTCCTGCAGTTGACTCGTTAGTTCACCAGCACCATGAACCCTCAGCATGGATGTGGGGATCCGTGGAGAGCAAGGCCTGCCCAAGAAAGCTGAAGTGGACACTACTCTTGGGTCCCAACTGGGGTGCCAAAAAGTTAAGTCCTTGTCCCTGATGCCAATCCAATAATGAGGACATGGTTTTGAGAAAAAGAAAAAAGATTTATTGCTTTGCCAGCAAAGGAGAAACACAGGGGACTTCTGCCCCAAAGACTGTGATTCTCAGCATATTATTTTTCTAATGTAGAGAAAGGAAAAAAAAAAAAATACATACACAAACACATACACAAAATGACTGACTTGACAGTAAAAAATTAATTATTTTATACTCAAGAATTTATTTCATTTGTTTGAGTTTCTTTGATCAAACTGAATGTTGGAGTATTCAGTTTCCTTCCTATGTCTGTTTTAGTCCAAACAGACTTTTAATTTGAATTATTTACTCATATCAAGTAAAAATTACAATTTCAAATAATTAAGGCTTACAAATAAATAAGGCTTATTGACTTTGTGAAAATCATTTTTCTATACTGTGGACTCTGTTCTGGGAATAGAAATGCAAACCATTCATCTAGGAGTTTGAACTCACTGGTAAATAAATATGAAGTGGTTTTATTTTCTTCAATCATTGCTCTCTCAACAGATTCTTAAGCAGATCCATAACTTTCTAGTCTCCTTCCGTGAGCAAACAATGTAGTTATTTTAGAACTCTAATCTCATCTTCTTTCCTTCCTCAGCCCTGGCTTGATTGTGGTTCAAGAGGCTAGGAGAGGAGAACTGATTTTTTTTTTTTTTTTTTTTTTTTTTGGTGGTCTTATACTGCTTTAATCTCCCTCTCACTCTTCAAGTTCTCTGAGGCTTGAATACAGGGAGGATAACTTAAAGAGGGAAAGCATCAGTCTTTTTAGTTGAACCTATTACTGAAATGGTTGGCATCACTGCTTCTGTGGTAAATGTTAACCAGGCATTTGTACCCTCTCTGTGTCAGTTAACCAACTGCTAGTTTTTGTGGGGACACTTGCACGGTTCTTTAGAGGAACCACTTTCTTGACACCCTCATGTATGTTGCACTTCATTGCCTCTTTGTAGCAGGGGTCACGTCAATCAGTGGAAGGTCCATCTGGCCAGGACACCAACAGGGTTTAAGTCCTTCTACTCTCTTGATCTTTGACCCATGAGAAGCTGTGTTTTTGCTGTGTAAGAACAGTCACTTCTCTCTGCCTTCCTCCAATTATCTCCTCTTTGCTTATGCCACTGCAGAACAGGTTAATAAGACAGTGGCCTAGGAAGATACCCAACTAGGGAATGAAATTCTAATTTATCCTTATTGTGTACACCTCCCTCTCTCTGTATCTTTTTTTTCTTGATGCACCATTCATGCACTGTTCAGGGCAGGGGATGCCCCATGTGAGGTTTTCAGATCTTGGCATAGGAAGTGAGAATCCAAATGAAGTCTGAAAGAATTTGAGTTGGTTGCTGAGAGTCCAAGGAAACCAAATCAGCTAAAGTTCACTAGAAAGAGTTTCAGAGAGAAGAGAGATACAAAGAGAGAAAGAACTCTAGAAATCTGCAGAGGGTCCCTTCAAGTGTTCAGGTGAGTACTGATAAGCACATCATGTAAGGAATGATTCTTACCTTTAGATGGGGAACAAATACTTTTTCCAGGGAGGAATCACCCAAATTGATTAGAAATAACAGGGCCAGGAATAATGCTGGTTCCTTAGCAGCCAAACAGGGAAATCTCAAGGCTCATCAGGAAGTGGGTAAATAAAAGTTTCTTATCTTAATAGTGGTGAATAATTAACCCTAGAATTAGCCCTTCTCTGCTACCATCTAACAATTTTACAGTAAAACACAAAAGGATCAAACTATTATCAAGTGGCTTACCTCCATCTAAGAATAAAATCCAACAATGCTTACAGAAATACAAAAACATCTGACACTCAACAAGTTAAAGTTCATGACATGTGACTTTAAATAAAAATTTATATGGAGAAGCTATACAAACTATAATGTGGAGAAAATTGACGAAGACTGAACTGACACAGCATTAGAATTAGCAGACAAGGACACTAAAATAGATATTATAATAGTGTTCTATACCTTCAAAAAGTGAAATATAGACATTGAAACATTACTAAGACCCAAATATAACTCTTAGAGATAAAACAACAGTATTTGCGATAAAAATATTTGAGATATACTGGGTAGAATCTATAGTGCATTAAACACTATAGAGGAAGCCAGGCATTGTGGCTAATACCTGTAACCCCAGTTACTCAGGAGGCTGAGGTAGTGGGATTGTAAATTCAAGGCAGCCTGGACAATATAGGGAGACTCTGTCTCAAAATAAAAAGGTCTAGGAATATAGCTCAGTGGTAGAGTGCCACTGGGTTCAATCCCCAGTGCCCAAAACAAAATAAAACAAAACCATTGTAGGAGAAAAAATTAGTTAATTCAAGATAGTAATAGAAACAATCTAAAATAAGACAATGGAAAAAAAATTAAAAGAGAGACAAGCAGTCAAATACACATAACAGGAGGAGGAGGAGGAAGAGAAGGAGGAGGAGGAAAAAGTAGAAGGAGGTAAAAGTATTTGAGGAAATAATAGCCAAAAAGAATTCAAACTTGATGAAAAATATAAACCTACAGCAGAGCATCCCAAACCACAAAAAAAAAAAAAAAAAAAAAAAGAAAATTACACTGTTTAACTCCAGTGATGAAGAGAAAAATAATAAAAGCAGCCAGAGGAAAGAAAAGTCACCATATGTATAGAGGAACAAAGATTAGAATGATACATTTCCCACTGGAAACAATGCAAGCCAGGATGGTGTAGCAACATATTTAAAGTACTGAAAGGGACATCAACTTAAATTCTATATCCAGTCTGTGTTGGGTATAGACTTTTAGAAATGAAGGCAGAATAAATACTTTATCATATATGTAAGGGCTCAAAGAAGTCATCAACAGCAGACCTTCACTGTAAGAATTGCTAAATGAAATCTTTCAGAAAGGTGGAAGGAAAATGATGCTACACTAGAAACATGGATCTACACAAAGTAATGATGAGCTGCAGAAATGGTATCTACATGGGTAAATTTTCTCTTTATCATTTAATTCTTTTTGAAAGATAATTGACTATACAAAAATAATAAGCATGTATTGTGGGGATTGTAAGGTATATGAAAGCAAAATGATCACTGAAAGAACACAATGGCTGTGAGAGAAGAAATGGAAAAATAGTACTATAAGTTTCTTATATTTGAGGTGACAAAATATCACCTAAAGGTAGATTGTGACATGTTAACAATATACTCTAAACCCTAAAGGAATTCCTAAAATTATAATAATACCAAATGTTCAATTAATAAAAGAAGGCAGAAAAGAGGAAAAAGGGAACAACAAATAGATGGAAAAATAAGAAAATCAATCATTAACTGATTATTAATCATACAAACAATTATATTTTTATAATTTCTTACTTGTATGTAAAATTTTAAACTCTTAAATAATGCAGTTAACATAAGTTGTATCTTTTATAAGGAAAATTAGGATTGAATTTAGTCATCCTAAGCAAGGAAGATAGCTAGGGGAGATTTTAGGGCAATGATGGGCTGAGCTGATGTTATACAAGGAGCTGCAAAGAAAAACAGATGAAATCTATTGCTTCATTACATTCTTTAGAAAATAACAGCACATGTGGAAAGAACTAAATTTAGCACGTATAAATACAAAGAAATATTTTTATAAATACAATAAAATTTTTATTTTTTTCTTCTCTGACAGTTCAAATAGTTCATAATAATGACAACAGTAAAAATGTTCATTAGTAAGTTTTCATAATGTAAGTTACTGTGCCAGGCTCTATATGCATAGTCTTATTTCTTCAATACTTTTGAGGTCAGTATCATTTTTTCTATTTTATAAGTGAGGAAACTGGAGTATAGAGAAATTCAATGACTCATCCAGATACATTTGGCTTCAATGTGGAGCTCCAGGGCTGGGGATATAGTTCAGTGGTACAGTGTTTGTCTATCATGTGCAAGGCCCTGGGTTTAATCCCCAGTGCATAAACTGTGGGTCCCCAACACAGATTTGGGTAATGCCAAAGTCCATGCTCCTAGCCCAACCCTATGCTTCTCTCTATAATCCTTCTCCAAATAAGCACAATGACTTTGAAAGTCCAATTTCAGAATATAGTAAATTTAAAAAACTCATTCCAAGCCTATGAGTTTCAAGAATAATTAGCATCATAATAATTTTGTGGGTAAGAGAGAGAAGAATCTCCTAATGGCCTCAAAAGAAAATAATTAGCATGACTTGTTAAGCATCTACTATGAGAAACTCTTGAAAAGCACTGTTATAAGTTATACTTTTTTCCATACTATATGTCTGTCTATTTTTCTTTGTAAGAAATCAAAATCTATGAACTTTTCAGTCACAAAGATTATGGATTTCAAAAGATCTTCTATTATACTACTTAAATCAGAAGCAAACTATAAAAAGATTTCTACTTGTTTTTCATTCACTTCCAATAAGAAAAAAGTTTGGAGATTTATAAGAAATTATTTTAAACCCTAAGATAGAACAAAGAAGCACGCTGAGAAAAAACCTAAATCCAAGAGCTTGTCAGAGTGTACAGAAATCTCAGCAGGCAGATATGAAATGTGTTTGCCATACCCAGCAGACCATGCACTGAAACCCTGAGACATAAAGCAACCCATCAAAGCAAGAATCATCTAGAGAGAGGAAAATAACAGGTTTATCACTTAAGGCATTGGGCTTAAAATATTAAAGATGTGGCAATACTTTAGAAAGGACTCTGTGGCTATTGTTAAAACAGAATTTGCTTGGGGACTGTGGTTTAAGTGGGCCAAAGAAGCTAGTTCCCTGAAGCTGTTTTAGCCTATCCCAGTCTTCTCCTGTTCTAGGAACACTATGATTAAAGGGCTACAGACACACAGAAAACTTGAACGCTGTTTATTCCTTTGCACCCTTGAAGTTCTATTTCCAGTAAATATTGTAGTATATTGTTACTAGGATAAAAGAAAAAAAAGAAAAGAAAAATACTCTATCATTAAAGATACCAATTTGGTTGTTTTTAATTTCTCAAATTGAATCAATTGGACAAGTAGTAGTATCATTGATTTCTTAATTTTACTAAACAATGATAGTAATTTACCAACATATCATTATGAAATGTGTAGTTAATTGAAGACTTCAAGGACTCTCCCACCTACAAATAATCCTCAAAAGCATGGGAAGGGAGACAAAGAGGCTGAAGTCCTGTCCCTGGCAACTGCTTCTGTCCTTGCTTTAAGCAGAATCACTCTACTTACTGATTGCTTTGGACTTCGGACTTTTATACAAGATTAATTTTTTTTCCTTTAGCATTTGGGAATTTTTGTTATTATTCCTCTATATAACCCCTTGGTATACAAGCCTATGTTAGTTACATTATAAATTTAACAACAAGACAAACACCCACATTAACAACCATTGAAAGAAGACAGATATTTATTTCTTTATTTCTTCTTGTGTAACAGTTTGGTGGTTGGTAGTCCAGGGACACACTGGCAGTTTCACTCCAAGATGTTGTTCAGGAACCTAGATTTTTTTCTGTCCTATTACTACAAGGTATTTCTCATGCAAATGTTGCCCTAAATTATTCAACACTACAAAGCGGGTATAAAACCAGTGAAGGGCATACCCCTCCACATTAAGTGTAGACCAAGAGGTGCATACTCTCTTTTGTTCAAATAACATAGACCAGAGGTTAGTCAGATGGCTGTATCTAGCTGTAAGAGAATGGGAAATAGAGATTTTATTCTGAGCAGTTAAAATTCAGAATTTTCATTACTGAAGAAAGAAGGGAAGAGTAGATTGCTTATCAACTCACTGCCTCAGCCACATGGCCCTAATTTTGTCTTTTCAAAACCCAAACATTTCCATGTCATATTAATAAAGTTCTTTAGATACTGTATTAGTCAAGGTTCTCTAGAGGAACAGAATCAACAGGAAGTATGATTATAAAAGATGATTTATTAGATTGGCCTACACTACCAGAAGCTGGATAGTCCACAATGGCCATCTGCAGCTGGAGAGCTGGAAGAACAAGCAGCTGCGCAGTCCAAGACATGGAAGCTCCATAACAAGAAAGTTCAACAGTTTTACCCTAGTCTAAGACCAAAGGCTTCTGGAAACTACCTGGAGAATCACTGGCAGAGTCCGCTTTGGAAGAGTGAAGAAGTGAGAGTACGATATACTCATACAATTGAAGCAGTGATCAAGAACCTGTTCAAGAAAACCCAAGCTTATATCTGCATCTGCTTTCTTGTTCTTCCAACTTTTATTACATCATATTGAGTGGTGCTGCCCATGCTTAGGAAGGAGCTCCTCTTCAGTTCAGTATCCTACATTCCAATCATTCCTGGACATGCCCTCATTGATCATCGGCATCAATTGATCATCAGCCTCTTAATCATCGGCATCTCTTAATCCAATCAAGTTGACAATTCAAATTAACCATTACAGATACTCTCTAAAATTTTTTGTATTTATTGTGAATGTTCATTAGATTTTAGGCTCTCATCATGTTTAGGGAAAAGGGTAAAGGACTTGGTTGTTGTCCATGTCTTAGCCAGAGCCAAATTTATAAGGGGTATGAAATCTGGGTCTGATGATGGCACTAAGGAAATTCAAGTGGTTGGAGCTACCCAGAAAGACAGACCCCTGTCCCCCTCTGCTCAAATCTTGACAAGATAAGGAAAATGTTTTCATGAGAAAGGTCATTATTTTCAAGGTTCCTCAAGTTTCCTCCTCACCTTCACCTCTTTTATTTCCTCCTCTCTTTCTTCCTCCTTTTTCTTCTTACATTAATGATTATCACTAGAGATGTGAATTATCCTGCTATGATTGTTTTTAAACAGAAGCTCAACTGCTTTTGATTGAATTGACTTGGACATGGTTGGTTTAATCAAGGCAAGTGCATTACCACTGAGCTATAGGTCCACCCAGGGGTTGGTTTAGTTCAAATATGAACAGGGTCCGTATGGAATATTCATAAAAGACTTTCCGTACAAGCTTTTGTTGGTGGTGGTAGGTGGAACTTTACCCAGACAGGGGTTCATACTGTAGCTATTCAATGAGAACAAGATACAATTTTTATAGAACTATAGCACTATCTCAAAGATAAGAGCTACATCTTCAAGTTAAAATACAGCAGGGTCAGAGGTCAGAATTCTTCAATTGTGATTGATTATTCAGAACAGAATTTTCACCTGAATATTGTCTATATGACTATCTCATCTATGTTTGATGATGTTAGGGAAAAGACATGTATAACCAGAAGGAACTTTTGAAATCTTCCATATTTAATATTACTTTTAAAATATCCATATATACATACATCAGTATACAGATTGTGAAACAGAATATGTTCAACAGAAGTGAATCTTACCTTCTAAGAACTGAATGTTAAAATTGGCATTATTAACTCAAACTAACAAGTTTCCTGCACATAATAGTAATAAATAGCAAAAGAGTTATAATCTGTCTAACTTTAGTGACCAACATTGAGTTTTTGTGGCCTGGAAATAATAGACACAACTTTTTGACACTATCCATGCATGGTGGTGTGCACCTATAATCCCAGCTCCTTGGGAAGCTGAGGCAAGAAGATTGCAAATTCAAGGCCAGCCTGGACAACTAACCAAACCATATCTCAAAATAAAATTTTAATTTTCACTTTTTTTGGGGGTACCAAAGACTGAACCTAGGGGCACTTAACCACTAAGCCATATCCCCAGCCCTTTTAAAATTTTGAGACAGGGTCTCACTAAGATGCTAAGAGCCTCACCAGTTGCTGAGGCTGATTTTGAACTTGTGATTCTCCTGCCTCGGCCTCCTGAGATGCTGGAATTACCATGTGCAGATGTGGACTCACAATAAGGTGGGGGGTATGAAGTTTCACTGGAGATTTGAATGGGAAAGACAGTAGAATGAATCAGACATAACTTTCTTATGTTCATATGTGAATACATACCAGTATTCTTGTACGACCACAAGAATGGGAAGTTATACTCTATGTATGTAAAATATGTCAAAATACATCCTGTCATGTATACTAAAAAGAACAAAGAAAAAATTAAAAATAAAAACATTTTAAAAATTAAAAAAATTCTCCATCTAGTTGACTAAATAATCTACATAACCATAGTCTAATTTTGTTGAATATAATATTCTAAAACAAAAGGAATTGAAACACATACACACACACACACACACACACATTTAGTGACATTCACATCAACTTCCAATTAACCAAAGTTCAGATCTTTAGTTCTTTGTCTTTCATGAGTTTAGGCCTGTCAGTTTAATATCCTCTATCTCTGCATAGTGTGGTGGGCGAGACCCAGGGCCCAGGGTTACGCCACATGCATCCAAAGATGGCGACTGACAGAGAGCCAAACGGCGTGCTGAATGCACCTTGAGAAAAACAGGAAGCGTTTACCATTGGCTGTATGATAATTAGTTCAGCTTTTAGCGGGTGGACAGATATATCTTACATGTGTGCTTGAGCTCATGATCGCTTGACCTTTAATAGGATTGGATGGACCTATCTGGTTACAATTGCATATGCACGAGACTGCTTATATATTGAGGGTGTTACCTGAATAAAGGGAAGCTGCTTCGTGAACTTCTGAAGAGTACATGTTGTTTGTCCAGCTGGTCATGGCAAGCAGCACATAGCAGGGTATGTCTGGGAGTTCAGGGACCTGGGAGAAGTAGGGCCAGAGAAATGGAGGCTATGGTTCTGAACCAAAAGACTAATTTGAATTTAAAAATAAAGAGGAAAACTTGACAAACAGTATGGCTTTACTTTAAATGTCTCTTAATAGAAAGCTATACATGACATGAGTTATATTTCACATTTACCAGTGATTATTTTGGTAATGACTTTCTTATACATAATTGTAAGTAATATTGTTTTTTCAGTGTCTATGGATTATAGGAAAGAAGTGATCAATTAAACATTTATTACTCTTCTCTGTGTCAGGGTCTGTACTATGAATATGACACATGCCTTCAAGGAACAGATATTTAAACAAATGGTAACAGTATAACAATGTTGGGGGCCGCTGCCCTGTAGGGCCGGCAGTGGTGGCTGGCCTCGCCCTAAGATGGCGCCGAGAAGCCCAACTGCAAAGAAAAACAACTTTAAGGAAGTGCTTTCTATTGGCTGACTGATCTCCTCCGCGTCCGTGCTTAGCTCGTGATCAGTACATGTCCTCATTACCCACCATTAAGTCTCCACGAGCCAAACGCCTGACCCGTTAAGGTGATTGGCTGTTATACCCCATAAAGCTGCGTACTTTGCGCGGTGGCAGGAGCAAGCAAGGCGGAGCAAGCAAGGCAAGGAGGGCAGGCAGCAGCTGCAGGACGAGAGAAGAGGAGAGGCGGCCGTGGCGCGACGAGAGAGGAAGAAGAGAGAAGTAGGCAGCTGCACGAGAGAAAAGAAGGAGAGAGAAAGCTGTGCGACAAGAGAAGAAGGAGAAGAAGACGGCGGCGGTGGAGGAGGAGGAAGAACCAGGCACTCGGCTCAGAAGCTCTCCCATAAAAATAAAGACCTTAAAACTTCATTTGAGAGCCGAGTCTTCATTGTACTCGCTGGACGAGACACAACAATATGCTCCAAGCTAGTACAGAATTCTGTAGGCTGCTGTGGGGACACGGGAGGGGAAACCTCTTAGTGTGGGAGTGGAGGCAGGAATACAGAAGCACTGTGGAGAAAGACTTCTAGGGAAAATTAGGAATATTGAAAAGAACAGAGTATTGAAAACAAATTATTTACCAGTCAGGGAGAAAAGGGTATTTAACCAGAGGGTTTCATAAATATTAAAGTTTGGACCTTTCTTTCATGGGGAGTATGTTAGTAACAAGTGTTTGTGTGGTTGGGTGATAGACAATCTATACTGAGAGGCTGGTGATTCATTCCACTTTGTCCCTAATCTCCCTCATCTACATTTATCAAGTCTTTTTGTTTCTATCTCAAGAATATCTCCAGAATATGGCCACTTTATTGAAGTCCAACTCCACTGCACTCACTCAATCTAAGCCACTATCATCTCTATCCTAACCATTGCAATACCCTCCTGAGTGTTTTTGCTGCCACTTTTACTGCCATTAAAAATAGCCTTTAAATCAAGTGAAATTACTCCTTACCATGGCTCTGTATAAATTTTCTTCAATCTGTCCACTGTCATGTCCGTAGCATATGTGTAAATTGTATTAACTAATTAAAGAAAGGAATTAAAGCACACATACGAGTTTAGTAACATTCGTATAAACTTAATTAGTTAACTTTTTTGTTTTCAGTTTTACTGACTACATTGAACTTCATCAAGGAAAAGCCATGCTTCTTTGTATTTCTAGTGTTGAGCACAAAGCAGAAACAAACAAGGAAAGTAGGAAATATAAAAGAAAGAAAAAGAGATAAAAAGAAAGTGATATGATGACTAAATATAATGTAGAATCCTGATTGAGATCCTGGGACAGGAAATAGGTAAAAACTATGAAAATATGAATAAAATATGGACTTATTTATAATAATATATCAATATTGGTTTCTTAACTCAATGTATCATACTAATGTAAAATGTCTATAAAGGAAAACTAGATTCAATATACATGGGAACACTGAACCAATTGCAATTTCTCTGTAAATCTAAAATTATTTAAAATTACAAGTTTATTTGAAACAAAGAAAGGAAGGAAAAGTAGCCAACAAATAGTTAGGGAAATAGGCAAGAATCAATTAACAAGTTCTTTGTATATCATTCTAATGAATTTGGCTTTTTCCCTAAATAAGTGAATGAAATGAAGATTTATATTTTAGCAAATTAATACTCTAATGATAGAATCAAAAAAACTTTGCCCTAAAAAACCAGGTAACCAATATTTCAGAATTTGTATGCTATATTAGATGCCTAAGCCTCTGATTAAAAAATGACCATATCCCTTGTGGCTTAAAACAGCTGAAATTTATTCTCTCTCAGATCTGAAGACCAGAGGTACAAAGTCAAGGTGTTGGCAAGCTTGAGTGCTCTCTAAAGGTCTAGAGAAGATGCTATTCCTTGTGTCTTCCAGGTATTCCTTGGCTTCCTTGACTTGTGGCTACATTATTCCAATCTTTGCCTTTATCTTTACATTGCCTTTGGTTCCTTATGTTCTTCTCTTGTGTGTTTCTTTATTGAATTTAGTGCCCACCTGGACTATTCAGGATAATCTCATCTTAAGATTCTTAATTTAATTATATCTGCAAACTCCCCACCCCCCACCCCCACTTTTTTTTTTTTTTTTTTTTTTTCCAACTAAGGCAATGCTCTAAGGCTCCAGGAACTTGGAGGTGAATTTATCTCTTGATGGGGGCATGATTTAACCTACTATGCAGACTGCATGGTCTCTTGCAAACTACTCAGTTCTTCAGTAACACCAAAGCAGTCACAGACAATGTGTAAATGAATGATTGTGGCTATGTTTCACTGAAAATTTAGGGACTGGTTTTTAACCATGAGACAGTTTGCTGACTCCTGATGGCAGTATGAAGGAAAAACTAGAAGACAGCAAACGAAGGTTGTTTAAGCAAGTTAGGAAGGAATTATAATGGTCACCATTAAGAGTGAAAAGTATTTGAATAATACAAGGGAAAAGGAAGAATTGAGAGTTGGTGAAAAGAATCAATAGGATTGGGTGATCAACTACAGGGGAAATATAATTAAAGTTCATTAGAGAGGTGGGAATCATTATGTCACACTATAAGGCAAAAGTTTTGAATTTTCAGAAGACCAACTCAAGACTTGTTTATATTCATTACTTGAAAAATATTGCTTTTGTGCTGGTGTTGTATTTCAGTGGTAGAGCACATGCCTAACACATGTGAATCCATGAGTTCAATTGGCACCACAAAATAAAATAGTAACTTAAAAAAATTTTAGACCCATACTAAGGAATATTTTAAAAAGAAAAAGAAAACCGTTACTTTTATCAAGGCGAGTTTGTATAACACACACAGACAAGTACTAAAAAATAAAAAGACTCAAAAAGTACTAAGATATTTTACTGTGCAGTCAGAGCTACAATGTAAGGGACAGTTTTAAGTCAGAGAAGAAGATAGTTGATTGGCTTATTTCTTAAAAAGGAACAGGACAGTGCTAAGAAGGATGTACTTTCTTATTAAAAATCACAATGAATGAATAGTCCTTCCCATCATACAAAGATTTGGATACTTGAAGTTGTTAATTATAACTAATATTCATTTATTAGTTCTAGCATGATACATCATGTTATTTGGTCCTGAAAATATCTCTGAGGTAGGAGGGCAGATATAATATACCTGAGGTGAAGAGAAGTTGAGGGACATGTTCAAGGTCACACAGCAAGCAAACAGTTATTTATAGATGCACATCTTGGTTTCCTGGTTCCAAATCATAGGCTATTTCTTTTGTTGTCTCTGAAGTTGGATCAGAGAGCTGTGACAGTGTGTGGCCCCCATAGCCAGGGTGGTCAGCACGTCCAGACAGATAAGGAGGAGATTAATAGGGCAGTCAGGGTGGCCTTCCAGCTGTCCTTGGAGGGCAGGTGGCCAAAGAGAAAGTGCAGCCTTGAGAGCAAGAGCAGAGCACATCATGGCCGTGAACACGTCATGAGAGAAACTGGACCTAGAGCAGGGTTACAGAAATTATGGAGTGCAGAGATAAAGCAGCAATGTCCCAAATGTATTCAAAGTGCGGTGCCAAACTCTAGCACAACAGTGACTTGCAGAGCTTCCTAGCAACACAGCTTCTTCATTTCCAGTTTAGGAACTTAGACACCACACTGAGTCTTTTGATTCAGCCAATCTTGGGAGCCTCCCCGGCCTAAGAAATCTGATAGAGAATACCCATCAAATAATCCAGAGGATAAAAGAGCAGAAAACTTTTAAAGAGATTTTTTTTTTTTTTTTTTAAGCAAAGTGTTGGCAATGTTACAAGGCTGGGGACTTCCAGGAAACAGAAAGCACAAAGACCGACTTCAAACCCTGATTCTTTCTCATAATCAAATTGGAAAGATTTCAGACATGTCATTCAGAGTAACAGGCATGAATTTATTTGAAGGTATATGAAAAGGGAAAAGGAAGAGAGTGGGTCCTCTCAGAGAGAGGGAAATGTGCCTCTCCTGCTCTTCAGTTTTATCGGGGTCTCATGGAAGTTTCCAGAGAGTACCTCCAGGTCCACCTCTTGACTTTTGACTGATGGCAGGATGGATCAGACTTTCAAGTCTCCACTGCCATGACAATTCTAGGACCCTTTGATTCTTGCTGACTAGTTCTAATTCAAATCTGTTCTTATAGATTTTATTATCTTTAGAAGGAATTATCCTTATGTCCCTGAATTTTAGGATTTGGTCTGTGAAAGAGTCACAAAAGTTCCCCCTTTAGGGTAACATGTGTTCCTCTTATTGGAATTATTTGGGACCTGTATTTCTCCTGCAAATAACAGGTAGTTTTCTGAGAAATGAAACATATCCTGTCCACTTAAGCCGGGCAGGCCTGCAGGTAAATTGCTTTTCAAAGGTGAAAGCATGTGGGGGTCAGCACATTGGGCTTAGTTTATAGAATTATTCCCTTGACCTCATGTTCCCACCACTCATATCTGACACCCCTATTAGCAATATAATGACTTCTATTTTAAGTAACAGCAGAGGGAGTCTAGGCCTCTCTTAGAAAATAACAATAGTATATATATATTTTTTGACACCTGCCTCATACATTGTATCAGGCCAGGTACTGGGGATATAGATGTGAACAGAAATTAATACAGACTTGGTCCTTGTGCTTCTAGATGGAAGACTGATATTAAACAATTATATAGTCATTCTATAGTAATCATTAGTATTATATAATGGTATGAATGTGTTTTAAAAGAAAATACATTCAGGGTATCAAAATAGGGGACAGGGACTGGGGATGTAACTCGGTGATAAAATACTTGCTTAGTATGTACAGGCCTGGATGCAATCCCCAGTTACGCACACATGCACACACCATCAGAAAACACACCCCCAAATAAAAAAACACTGGACAGAGAACAGGGAAGGGAAGTCTGACCCAGTGAGGGAGATCAGGTGAGAATCTCCTGAGAAAATGGCAAGTAATTTCAGATCTGAAAGATGAGTGAATTGGCCAAGAAAACTGAGAGAGAGGAGAACAGAAAAAAATGGGAGTGGGTATTCCAGTAGGATATTCATTACCTATTTCAAAAATATTTGTTGAGAAACAACAATGTGCCAAATATTCTCCAGGTTCTGGGATACAGCAGTAAAGAAAAAGCATACTCTAAATTTACAAGAAAACAATTTTAAAAAATTAATAAACAGGAAATCATCTGATAATAACAATATTGTAAGGTCTCAGTTTCTCCCCCAAATCAGTTTATTGATCAAAGTATTGCTAATCAACACCTGTTTTAGTCAGCTTTTTCACCACTGTGACCAAAAGACCTAACAAGAATGGTTTTAGGAGGTGAAAATTTATTAGGTTCATGATTTCAGAGGTCTTAGTTCATAGACAGCACACTCCATTGTTCTGCGCCCAAGATGCAGCAGAAGGGTACAGCAGAGGAAAGCAGGTCAGGACATGACCACCAGGAGGCAGAGACAGCACCACTCACCAGGGACAAAATATACATCCCAGAGTCCCACCCCTAATGATCACCCTCCTCCAGCCACACCCTACTGCCTATGGTTACTGTACAGTTAATCCCCATCAGTGGATTAATTTGCTGATTGGGTTAAAGTTCTCATAACCCAATCATTTCACCTCTTAACTTTCTTGCATTGTCTCACACATGAGCTTTTGGGATACACCACATAGCCAAACCACAACAACATCTCAACAAGATTTTTTTTTTGTCAAATTTGACAAAACTAATTCTAAAGTTTGTATGTAAATACATTTTAAAATAAAATCTTAAAGAAGAACAAAGTTGAAAAAACTTTACTATCAAATATCAAGACTTATTCTAACATTGTAATTTAGACAATGTGATATTGGCAAAAGATAGATACAAAATGGACTTCAGAAATAAATTAATCTTTGGGGCAAAATAGACTTCAGAAATAAATTTACCTTTGATATATTACAAAGGTGATATTGTAGTTTAATAGAGAAAATGGTGGTCTTTTAAATAAACAGTGCCAGATCAATTTAGTATCCATATGGAAAATTAATACACAAAATCAGGTCTTGTGCAAATGAAAGCAATGACACTTCTAGAAATTAATAGAATTTCCTTATGAACTTGAGGTAGGCCAAGGTCTTTTAAACTGAGGACTAACCAAAAGGGTTAGTCCCTCAGTTCCTATGGGGACTAGTTTCAGGACCCCCTATGGACACGAAAATCCTCAAATGCTCAAGGTTCTTATATTATATATAAGATAATATATTATCTTATATTATATAATATATATGGAGAGAGAGAGAAGAAAGAAAACCATGTAATATTTGCATGTCATCTAGGTACATCCTTCTTTATCTTCAGATTATTTATAATACCTAATACAATGTAAATGCTATGTAAATAGTAGGTATACAGATTTCTTCAGGGAAAAATGACAAGAAATACAGTCTATATGTTCAGTACAGTTACAATTTAAAAAAAAATGTTTTCTATCCCTGGTTGATTGAATTCATGTATGTGGAAACTTTGGATAGAGAGACCCAACTGTATTGATAAATTGAACATCATTAACATTTAAAACTTCTATTTATTGGGCATGGGTTTGTAGCTCAATGCTTGCCTGGCACGTGTGAAGCACTGGGTGCTCAGCACTATATTAAAATAAATAAATAAAATAAAGGTATTGGGTTCATCTACAACTAAAATTTTTTTTTAAAACTTCTATTTATTAGAGATACCATTAAGAGAATGAAAAGGCAAATTACAAAGTAGGAAAAGATATTTGAAATCCATGTAGCTGACAAAATACTTATCTCTGGAATGTATAAAGAATGCCTACAAATTAATAACACAAAGGGATTATAAACAGAGACAGACACTTTATATATACCCCAAAAGCTAAATATATGGTGAATAAAAATTTTAAATGGTGCTCAGAATCCTCAGTAAAGAGAAATACAAATTAAAACCACAATGAGATACTATTGAAAAATGTCTTGACAGTATATGCTAAAACTGAACATGTGCATATTGTATGATCCACATTCTGCTTCTACTGATGGTATACCAAAGATAGCTTCATAAGTATACTAAGAGCCATGTGAATGTTCATAGCAACACTATTTGTATTAGCCTCCAAGTATACACAATTAAAATGTCCATCAACAGAAGAATGGTTAAACAATTTTGGTCTGTTAAAATGGAATACTAGAAAATCAATGAAGCAATAATACAGATGATATTGAGCAAAGTAAATCAGTCACATAGGAGTACATATTATAAAATTCATTTTATGTGAAGTTCAAATACAGGCAATATTAATGCATGAACGTTACATTTGGAAGAAGATCATTATTTTATTTCTTGCTTAGAGGTATGGTAAGGGTGTTCACTTCAAAAAATCATGAAGCTACTTAAGATTTTTGTACTTTTCTATATATTTGGAAGTAATTGTTCAAAACATTTACTT
This sequence comes from Sciurus vulgaris, assembly GCF_902686455.1. NCBI lineage: Eukaryota > Metazoa > Chordata > Mammalia > Rodentia > Sciuridae > Sciurus > Sciurus vulgaris. The sequence continues at coordinate 79,164,186 of NC_136461.1, read as the reverse complement.
AATTGAGACCATCCAAATCTCTTATCCTCTTTCCTTAGTGAGAAAATATTAGTGGTTGCAATGTGAATAGCAGCCTACTAAAATTAATGGCAGAAATAACTAGAGTTTAATTTATTTTATTAAAAAATATTTAAAATTTATCTTTTATGTCATTTAGTATCAAATGATTACTTTGATTCTAAATTCCCAAGTAGAAGATATTGAGGTATAATAGAGGAAAAATGACTTGGCATATTAATTAAGGTAGAAAAAGTTACAATGTAGTAACAATGTTTTCTCCTCTTCTCCACACATACCTCCAGCCCTGCTCCCAAATCTCAATGATTTAAAACAACAAAAATTTATTTCTAGAGCTTATCACAGTCTAATTAGGTATTTGACAGGTGACCTTCCACATGATCATTCAGGGATCCAGCTTCCTTCTAGCTAATACCTCAGATTTCCTCTAAGACCTCCAGTACCTCTTAGATCCTACAAAAAGAATAGAGAAAGCATACTTGGTCCCAGGATGAAATATCCCTTCTGGTCATATAAGAATTAGTAATCTGGTCCTGTAAAATACAATGGGACTGGGAAATGTAGTAAGTTCTGCTAGGAAAAGTAAACATGTTAGTGAGCTCCCAGATATGTGACACATCTGAATTCAAGTCCGACCACAAGATCACCATAGATGTGTTTAGCAAGGAAGTGGGAATTTGAACAGAAAGAGTTACCCAGTGGAATCTTAATCAGGAATCCTATTGCATTCAAAGGTGTGAAGAAGAAATGTCCTTTCATGAGTTGAGAGGAGATTTTTTTGTGAGGGAAATATCACTAAAAGAAGAAAATGATCTGAGTGCTGTGACACAGGCCCCAAATTCCAGGAACTTGGGAAGCTGAAGCAGGAGAACTGAAAGTTCAAGGCCAACCTCAGCAATTTAGTGAAACTCAGCAGTGAGACCCTATCTCAAAGTAAAAAATAAATAGGGTTAGGGATGTGGCTCAGTGGCAAAGCTCCCCAACCTGGGCAACTTAGCAAGCCCTTGTGTCAAAATAAAAAAAAGAAAAGGACTGGAGTGTGGTTCAGTGGTAGAGCATCCCTGATGAGAGAGAGAGAGAGAGAGAGAGAGAGAGAGAGAGAGAGAGAGAGAGAAGAGTGAGATGATGAAGACTCCATGTAATGGAGAAAGAGATATATCAAGATAAATATATCAAGATTAAATATTTGAAGCAGACTATGGGAAATTGGTAATTTTAGGAGATATTGTATAGGTAAGTGAGTCAAAACAGGGAGATAAAGCAGGGAGGACTAGGGAATATTTAGTATTCTTTTGTCCTCAAGAATAAAGTAAGTCAAGAACATTGCATACATTTCACCAAAAAGAATTAAATTCTCACAGGAAAGGTTGAAACTTACAGCCACCTCTCAATGTCCTTGGCAATGGGACCTGTACTTAATAGCAGTAACATAATAGAGAAAAACATGTAATTACACTCTAAAGTAAGGGCACCTCCTGCAGTTGTTACAACTCTGGACCTCTCGGCCAGGCTTTGGGAGAGACTGGGAAGAAAGGTGGGTGGGGTTTGTGCCAAAGAATGAGGTTAGGAGGTGAAGAATGTGAATTATTTTAAGATGTTTACTTTCAGTCCTCTCATTTCAGAGAGCCTCTGAGAATAAAGCATATATGTTATTTCTTATGTTGACCTTGGTCAGAGTTGCTACAGATGATAAATTATATTTATATTGTCTCACTGCCTAATCAACCAACACAGCTGCCTGGGAAAGGGATGTTCTACTTGGAGTGGCAGATGGTCACTCTTTGGGGTGCCCTGTGTGAGAGGACATAAGGCAGAGCAATTATAGAATCTGCTGCTTAGACTGTTCTCCCCACCTTTACTGTCACTTAGGAGTTCAGCTATTAGTGTTAGTAAGGACAAGGCTAGCTTGCTGAATCAAATACACCTAACATTCATTCAGTTTTTAAAAGAAGGTAAATTTTTATTCCTCTTTCATGTAGTAGCCTGTTATGAATATTACAGGTTGGCAGACAGCTTTTCTGAGTGTGTTCATTTAGGGATCATGTTCTGTTCATTGTATGGCACTGTCATCCCTGGGGCATTCTTGTCATCTGCTTAGTCAAACTGGATTGCTGTGGATTTAGTTGGTGTGAAAGAGAATACATCTTAATGTTTCAGTCAGAAGTTACACAGTCCACTTTCATCATATTTTATTGGCAGAAAGTTCAGCCATATGACTATACTTAACTGCAAGGGAAGTTATAAATACTGTCCCCTGTAAGACAAACCTAGTTATAACTTTGCTTGTATGGAAAACAGGAAGATGTATTTGGGTGAATATCTGATAGTATCCATGCAAATAACACCGGGAGTAAAACAATTATTGAAATTATTTTACATGTATTATTGAAGCAAAATGTAGGGACTGGGGGCATAGTTCAGTGGTAAAGCACTTGCCTAGCTTGGCAAGGCCCTGGGTTCCATTCTTAGAACTGAAAAATAAAATAAAATAAAATAAAATTAATATATGGGTGAACCTATTCTTACTAGAATTGTATATACCATTTGTTGTAAAATATTTTTAAATTCTGAAAATTATAATTTTTGAAACTGCTAATGTACATCACAAATTCAGAGAATGTTCACTCCCAATTCTGACTTACTATAAATAGCCAAGATTTCTAAATCCATACCTTTAAGATTTCTTTTTTTATCCATAAAATTATTTTTAATTTCAAAACTCATTTAGAAAAGAACCTTTAAGATTTCTTGTCCCTTCCTTTGTTAAGTCAAATCATTAATGATAAATGAGCAAATACTTTCAATGTTGAGAGAGGCCTGCTGCAGTTACAACAAAGGCAGGTGGCATGGGGCAACCAAAATTTCCCTAGAAAGCTGCCCAGTTTCTGGCTGGAGGACTCAGGGAAGGGATACTGGGGCAACTAGGGCTGCAGTAGAGAAAGAGGCAGTCACTATCATGAAGTTGCAGCTTCACATATAAGTTGCTACCTCTTGCATTCAGTTAACTGTTTCCAAATTAAGAAAGGTACTGCACTCTGGATTCAGAATTACCAGTTTATAGTTCTTTCCTTCAGTGGTTAAAAATTTTAGCCCACTTATATCTGGCCTCCATGTTTTTTCATGAAAAATGCTATTATTTGAATTAATTTTCATCTACAGATTATGTGTTGTTTTTCTCTGAATGCTCAAGAATTTTTTTTTTTTTTTTTTTTTTTTTTTTTTTTTTTTTTTTGCTTTGTCTTTAGGTTTCAGAAGTTTGATGATGTGAATTTCTTTGGACTTATCTCTCTGGGGATTGCTTGGCTTTTTAAATATATAACTTTATGTCTTTTGCTAAATATGAGAAATTTCCAGCCATTATCTTTGATTATTTTTTCAAATCTGTCCCTTTTTACCTCTTTCTAGTACTCTGACTACCAATCTGATTCTTTGGCTGGAGAAAGCAGGCTCTTGTTGGTATTTTGTTTTGTTTTATTTTGTATGTGCACTTGGTGTTTCTTCATTAACTCCATGTTTTGGATAAACGAAACAAAAAGAAAGCCCAAGAATTCATCACTGTGTTCCTCATGCCCCAAAGTTCCTAAGTGGTCTGCCTTCTTCTCTCTACCTTTCAGAATCTCCTTATGTTTTTTCTAAACATAATGTCCATGGTCTTAGTTATATACTTAGTGGAAAAAATAAAGAATAGTATGTCAGAAATGGACATCTCCAAAATGGAAATTTTGCAAAAGAAAACTATCAGCTCCAGAAACAGAAGATGGTAGAGTATAAGAAACTGCATTCCAAGCTGCATTTGGCATAGAGCCAAAGCAGAGGGTGTACAGATAGATACTCGGTGAGGTGGATGAAAGACGGATTTCACTAAAATTTAATATTGAACACTCAAAGTAGCTTAGAGACTCAGAAATTTGGTGACAATAAGCAAAGAAGGAAGAATACATTGAAGCTGATCCACTAACCCCACTGCAAGTGTGGATTCACCACAGGCGAGGGGGAATATAGTCTTGGCACAGAGAAACCTGAGGTAAAAAAAGCTGCCTAAAGTTAGCTGATTCAGAAGCTGTACTGCATGCCGGTGCTTGAAAAGTGTGCTCTGGACCCAGATCAGAAAAGCAAAGCAAAAAAGACACACAGCCACAGTATCCTGGCAGGTGTCTATTGACACAGAGTAGATTGTACCCAGGGGAATTCTAGTCAGAAGGGCTAAGGGGAGCCTGTCTGGCTTCTCCTTTGTGTCTGGTGGCTCATATGACCACCTGAAATGAAAGCAGGAGCCTGAGCAGTTGGGGTGAATTGTACTCAAGGACTAAGCTGGGGAAGGTTGCTGGGTGAAAGTGAGTGAAGGATCAGTCTCCCTTCCCCATGATTGGATTTCTTGGGAGCTTCCAGAAAACCAAACCTGCATCAGAGATCTGCTACTATCTAGCCATAGGGACAGGTCAACCTAGTCTCTCCAAAGAAGGGGACACCAAACAAAGCCCTTGGGGTCTGATTCAATGGGAGCTCTACCTGTGGAACTCCCCCCACAGAATGCTGCAGAAGTGGTATCCTGGGAGTGCACCAAACTGGTCTGAATGGATAAAATGCCAACTGACAGTACATTCTAACCCATCCCATCTCATACTGGTGAGAAGGGAAGCCGAGTCTTATATCAAATCACTTCAAACTTAGGCTGCTCCAACTGGCAGCTCAGAGAGCAACACAAAAACAGAAAGGGGCTAACGACCTTCACCACTTGACTCACACATAACTCAAGAAGAATTGGAAAGAATGATTGTCCCTGATTAGTTCAGAGACATATATACATAGACTATGTTTCTTTTTCTCTCATTTTTAGCATTTTTTAAATGTAATTATGTTTCTATAGCATTGACTTTTGAGGATTTGGATTTTTTGGATTGTATATTTTGGTTGGTTTGTATTATTTTCATTTGTCTATTTTTCTTGTTTCTCTTTCTCTCTTATCTTCTCCTGCTAATAGTCAAATTTTATTGTTCTCACTTCCTCTTCCCAATATGTTGCTTCTTCTATTTTCCCCCTCCTTCCATATAAACATCACTTGTTACATTTTTTCTGCATTGTCTCTGTTCACTTTTTGAAATTGTAAAATCTTTTCCAACTTACTAACACATTCCCTCTTCCTCTAAATAAATGTATTTTTAACGTATTTCAGAACTAATTTGTTTATAAAGCTTCTGACCCCATCATTGATGCCAATACAATCATTACTGTTGCAGATGATATAGTTGATGCTTGTTGTTTGCTTTAAAGCCAGATCTAGTTCATGATTATTGTTTTTACTGTTGACAGTTGCTGAACCCACCATTCCTCTTTATTGGTGACAATGTTGAAGTCATCATAGTAGGAACTAGGTATTTACTTTAACATTCTGTATTGTTCATTTTTTGCAAAGTTTGTTACTATTGTTTTGCCTCATTCTGTGAGGTGCTGGGAACCTACAGAGATACAATAGTTCACATATTAGAGACTATGATGCTGAACTAAACATTCCCTGACTTTATTCCAACTCAAAGAAGTGAAGAGACAAAAGCCCTAAACAAACAACAAGGACCCAAGGAGGAACAATCAGGAACTCTTGGCATCTATGCATACATCAGAAACAGAGAGAAGTCCCAGAAAAAGTAAGATAGTTACACACAAAAGGACACCACATAATAAAAGAGGTAGGGGAATCCACCTCAACTGATGCACAAGTCTAAGACCTCTGAAAACATGATAAGACCTCTGAAAACATGAGAAAACAGACAAACAATCTCCCTCCAAAATCCACAATTCCCCAAAAAAGAATCCCACTGATAAGCAAGGTGGATGAAAACCCAGAGAAAGATTATAAAAAACTGATTACTAAAATATCTAACAAACTTAAAAGAAGATCTAAGGAAGAAATTAAGAGAGTAATTATAGGAGATGAAAGACCATTTTAAAAAAGAAATAGAAATAGTGAAAAGAAACCAAGCAGAACTCCTATAAATGAAAGACATAATCAATTGAATTAAAAACTAACTTGAAGGCATCACTAACATGTTAGATTGCATAGAAAATAAAACCTCAGTCCTTGAAGACAGAACTTCAGGCATTGAAGATAGGATATATGATCTTAAGTACACAGAAGGCAACAATGGGAAAAGAAATTATAGAACAGGACTGGAATATACAAGAACTCTGGAACAACTTTAAAAGACCAAACCTGAGACTCATTGGAATAGAAAAGAACATGGAGACACAAACTGAAGACGTAAAGAACATTTTCAATGAGATATTTACAGAAAACTTTTCCCAACAGAAACAAGATAAACATCCACATACAGAAGGTTATAGGACCCCAAACAGACCTAGTCAAATAAGAAGCTTGCCTAGTCATTTTATAATGAAAATGCCTAACATAGAAAATAAGGAAAGAATGCTTAAAGCTGCAAGAGAGAAACATCAGGTCACATTTAGAGGCAAACTGATATGGTTCAATTCTGATTTCTCAGTTCAGATCCTAAAATAAAGAAGGACCTGGAATGTGATATTCCAGGCCATAAAAACACAACTGCCAGCCAAGATTACAATACCCAGCAAATCTCAGTTTCAAATTTGAGGGGGGGAATGAAAATTGTCCATGACAAGAATAAAGTAAAAGAATTCATGAGCACAAAGCCAGCACTACAAAAGAATACTCAAAAATAAACTGCACTCAGAAGAACTAAAAAAATAATTACCCAAACTCCCAAACAAAGGGATTTCAATAGAATAATTTATTAAATGAGAATCAAGACAGGTTAAACATAGCAAAGAAACAAATTGTCAGGAAACCACAAACGCATGTCTATACTAACACACTTAATGTTCATGTTCTTAAGTCCCCAATTAAAAGACACAGATTAGCAGAATGTATCAAAAAACAAGATCCAACAATATTCTGTTTACAAGAGACTTCTCTTATAGGCAAAGACATTCATAGGCTGAAGGCCAAAGGATGCAAAAAATATTCAATGATGCATGTGGTTCAAGAAAACAAGCTGGAGTAGCTATTCTCATATCTGACAAAGCAGACCAATTAGAGAAATGCAAATTAAAATTACACCAAAGTTTCATCTTACTTGAGTCAGAATGGCAATGATCAAGAATATGAACATCAATAAATGCTGGCAAGGTTGTGAAGGAAAATGTACACTTTGTACATGGTTGATAGAACTGCAGACTAGTATGACAACTCTGGAAATCAGTATGGAGATTACTCAAAAACTAAAGATGGAACCACCCAATCCTTGGCATTTCCCCAAAAAGACCTAAAATCAGCGCACTATAGTGATACAGCCACATCAACACTTATAGCAGCAAAATTCACAATAGCTAAATCATTGAATCAACCCAGATGTCCATTAATACACGAACGGATTAAGAATTGTGGTATATATATGCACAATGGAGTTATACTCAGTCCAGTCATAGAAAATAATGAAATTAAGGCATTTGCTGATAAATGGATGGAAATGAAGAACATCATGCTAAGTGAAATTATCCAAACTCAGAGGCTGAATGTTTTTTCTCATATGTGGAAGTTGGAATAAAATAAAGAAAAGGGGGAGAAAAGGATAGGATAACATAATTATTAATATAAATTAATAGATGAGCAAAAGAAAGTCTAGTAGAATTAAGGAAGGAGAATGGAAGAAGGAATTGAGGATGGGAGGGAAAAGGGGAAGGAAAAGGAAAGGACATGAACTGAAATCAATTTCCATGCATGTATGTGTTCATTGAAATGAACCCAACAACTATGTGTAACTATAAAGCTCTAATAAAAAAGAAAATTATAATCCCTGCAATATAATTTTTTTGAATATATCAAAGTGGAGATGACAAATGAGTGAGTCAGTAAACTAGAAGATAGCTCAATAGAAATGATTAACACTGAAAAAGGAATGGGGAAAAAAAGATTGAAATGTGGGACAAAAACAAAAGGTCTAACATGCATTGAGTAGAGCTGAGACAGAGAAAAAAGAAAACAAAAATGGGGCAGCAAAATATATTTGAAGAAATGACAGAAAAATTTGAAGAAAGACACAACTTTTTAGAATCAAGAAGTTTGATGACAAATATGGAGAAACAGAGCCTAAGCACATCATAGTCAAACTACTATAAACAAAAAATAAAACCTCATGCCAGAGGAAAATGACACAAGTAACACAGCTCAGATGATTATGGATTTCTATAGAATCAGAAACCATGGCGACCATAATACAATGGAGCAATACACTAAAAGAAAAAAAATTCAACCCAAAATTCTCTATCCAGTGAAAATATCTTTGGAGAAATGAAGGCAGATTAAAGCCATTTCACATAAAAAAAAATAAACCTAAGGGAATTTATTCCCATGAACCTATGGTACAAGAAATGCTAAAGGAAGTTCTTCAAATTGAAAGGAAATTATACCAGAGGGAAGCCTGGCTCTTAGGAAGAATGAGGAGGATAAGAAATGCTAAATATTTGAGAAAAGGTAGAAAACTATTTTTTTCTATTAATTTCTTTAAAATATATGCAATTTTGAGAAGCAAAAATGAGAACATTTTCTGAATGAGTTTAAAATGTATGTAGAATGCAGGGTGCACACATGCCTGTAATCCCAGCAACTAGAGAGACTGAGGCAGGAGAACAGCAAATTCAAAGCCTGCCTAAGCACTTTAGTGAGATTTTGTCTGACAATAAAAAATGAAAAGGGTTGGGGATGTAGCTCCGTGGTAGAGTGCCCCTTGGTTCCATCCCCAGTACTACAAAACAGAAACAAAAGTGTGTAGAAGTCATACTTAGAACAACTATAACATAAAGAATGGCAGGAATGGGAATAAATGGACCTAAATCACTGTAAGGTACTATATTAACTGTAATTAAATTGTGAAAAGTTTAAGCATGTATATATGTAATACCTAACGCAATTACTAAAATTTATGAAGCAGTATGCTTGAAAAGCTAACATAAATTAAAATGAAAATTTAAAAACTATTTAAATTATTTGAAAAAAACTAGGAAAGGAAGAACAGAGAAAAACTGGGATGATAAATGGAAAAATTAATAAAAACATCAATAATTACAATAAGTGTAAATAGACTAAAGATTCCAATAAAAATTAATGATTATCAGAATAGGCTAAATAGCAGAACTATTCATCTATTGATTATAAGATATGTTCTTTAAATATGAAAATGTACTTTAAATATAAAGCTAAGGTTACATACAAACACATACACTAATGGAATCAGTGTCAAGAAATTGAATCTCAAATATACTGTCAATTTATTTTCAATGAATTTGCAATAGCAATTCAATGGGGAAAGGAAAATGCACAAATACTGATGGACAAACTGGATATCCATATGGAAACAACAACAGCAACAGAATATCTACCCTTGCTTCACATAATACATAAAATTAAATAAAATGCATGAGGTACCTAAAAATAAACCTAAAGCTCTAAAACTACTAGAAAATAAAATAGAAAAAAAACTTTGCCAATTTGATATAGGCAGAGATTTCTCAGAACACCAAAGTATCAGAAAAAAAAAGAGAAAAAATTTATGAATTGGACTTTATCAAAATGAAAAATTTACTCTATGTAAGACACTATGAAGACAGTGAAAAGGCAAGCCACAGAGTAGGAGAAAATATTCTCTATCATATATCTGATAAAAGACTGGTATCAGCATAATGAATCAACAATGAGAAGACAACTCAATAACAGTTCACAAAACTTAAGTAAATGATAAGATACGTATTTTATCATCAGAGAAATGCAAATAAAACCATGACAAGATACCACGACAACTATTTAAAGGGTATAATGAAAAAGACTGACAATAGCAAGTGTTGGCATGGTGGAAAATTAACTGGGACTTTTGAACACTGGAGATAAGAGTGTAGAATGGTACAGTCATTTTTGAAAATACAGAATTTTCTTAAAAAATCAAACATTCCCTATCACATAGTGTATTCATTCCATAGGTGTAAACACAAGAAAAATGAAAACATGTCCACCTAAAATCTTTTACAAAAATATTTATAACAGCTTTATTCACAATAACTCCAAGTTGGGAAAAACCCTAATGCCCATCAACCAGTGAATAGATAACAAAGTTAGTATATCCGTACAAAGACTTCACTCCTCGGCAATAGTACTCTGAACTGTAGTGAACAATATTCAGCAAAAGAAATAAATTACTGATATACAAAACAATAGGAATGTATCTGAAAATAATTAGGCTGAGTGAAAAATACCAGACACAAAAGAATATGTGATGTATGATTCCATTTATATAAAATGCAAACTATACCGTAGTAATAAAAAACAGATCAGTAGTTGGTTGGAGCTACGGACAGATAAAAAAATTGGCTATAAAGGAAAGGAGGAATCTTGGGGGTCCTGGAAACATTCTGTTGTATTTTTTATTAAAGTGGTGATTTTTCATATATAAACAACTGTCGTAACTCTTTGAATTATTTATTTAAAAGGTATGTAGTTTGTTGTACATTAATTACTTATCAATACAATTTTAAAACAAATAGAAAGGTCTTTTTCACATCCATCTTCACAGCTGAAATCTATTTTTCACTGAGTAGTACCTTTAATTCAGAGGTTCTGGTTCTGCCTTCTGAAATCATTCCTATAAAAGCACAAACAAAGAATATTTATTCCATTACAGGAACCCCTAAAATGTGTGAAAAGAGCCAGTTATTTCCTGAGTCTTTTCTTGTCCAAATTATATACTGTTCCTCTCCAGTCTGCCTGTTTCTTTAGATATTCTTAAGTCCTAGGTTCCTTAATCTTCCTATTTTCTCATCTTCAAAAATACTTTAGTTTGTAATCATTCCTTGTAAAATGAATCATCCCAAACTGAATGCAACACTCTAGTGTTATTTGCTGAGTCTTATTCAACAGTAGTATGGTTTGTAGAAAGAGCAGGGGACCAGCCAGGCACAGTGACCCATGAATATAATTTCAGTTGAGAAGCTGAGGCAGGAGGATCAAAGTTCAAGGCTATTGAGGGAGAACCTGCCTCAAAAAAATGAAAGGATTGTGATGTAGCTCAGTAGTAAAATGCCCTGGGTTCAGTCCCCAGTGCCAAACAAAACAGACCAGGTATAGTGCAATTTGAGTTCTCTGGCTCTGCCATTGACTAGTTTGTTTGTTTTGCTTTTTTAACAAATCAATCATTTCAGATTTTTCAGTATAACAGACTTGGAATTATTTGTTCGGCCTAAGATTTTATTCATTTTTAGCACCCAGAAATGAAAGTACGGATAAGAAACTTCTGAGAAACTTTCTCAATTAGGAAATAAAATCAACTGAGATACGTTATTTCTAGTGACTGATGCTTAAAAATTGTTTTTGTGACTTTAAAAGAATTATTTAACTTTGTATCAGATTTGTTTGGAGTGATATACATTTTCCAATTTGCATGTGGATCAATACCACTAACTTCTGATTTTAGAGACTTTTCTGGTCATGAGAGTGCTTTAGACTGGTAAGAGCAGATAATACATACTAGGTCTTCGCCAAAAGGCTGAGAAATGGTCCAGTCGTGTACTTTAGGCTATGCACATTTGTGACTTGTTATGCAGCATCTGTGAGTTGGAAAATTCAAAACATATGGCAGCTCAGATGTTAGGTTAGGAGAAATAAAATATTTAAAAATTTCAGAACTGTTTAGAGGATGCTATGCTATATATATTTTTATGTGATTTATGTATATGAATATACTGGGAAAGATGCCACTTGGAAGTTAAGTCAAAAGGAAAAACAATTTTATGCTTTAGGTTTACTCCAGATAACAATAGATGTTTGCAAATAAATTTATCCAGAGTCAAAAATTTAAAAAAATATATTTTTTCAATTGTACCATTTAAACAACAAAAATCAATGTCCACATCTGTTCAAGGGAAATGGTATAATTTGTAGAAAGAGCTGGGGATAGGTCTAGAGAAGTTTAGACAAAGTCACTATATTAGATATCAAATAATCATGTCTAGGATATTTCCTAATTTGGAAGTTATTTCAGTTAAATATTGAAAATGGTATTTTTACCCTGGGGAAAATGTTTAAACTTCATTGTCAACTTATAGCCTATCGGATAATTCACTTAGCTAAGACTTCCCCCAAATATCTTGTGACAGAAAGCATTATGCTGGAAAAAGAGGTTTCCTATTGGTTACTTGCTCATTCCTACATGTGTTGATAGAACAAAAAGTGTCAACACAGGTTGTGGAATTTTTTGGGACTTCTTTTTAGAGATAATGCTGTAATTTTTTGTTCCAGGACAGCACGTTTTAAAAGTACCATTAAGTAAGAAACACAAAAAAAATACCTAAATAAAGTTACTACTATTCAATGACACCTTTCAATTTGATAGCATTCACTCCACAGGTATCTGAAAATTTTCTAATAATACCTATTAAATTATTTCACTATCATATTAATAACTCTCCTACCTTACTTGTTTTCTGTACTTACAGGGATTTTATTTCAGATCAAGTCTCCTTGAATTTTCTTAAATTCTAAGCCTTCACCTTTTGGTATGTGTTCTTGGCCAGAGCACTTTCACCTGGACTTACTTTAGTCCACAGTGTTCTAGGTACTAGTGGAAGGACAATATTCATTCTGCTTGAATATATAATCCATTCTCTACCTGTTGTACATTGTATTCTTCCCTCATAACACACTTATACAATATATATAATCTTTCATTCACTCACTCAGGCATGTACACACATACACCATTTATGTGAATTCTCAGACATTTTCCCACATCCAATACATGAGCAAATGCTTATGAACTGTTGAGTGATATCTCAATTTTTTGTGACAGTGGTGTTTCCTAGACTGCTAATCTGAATTAGAAAATGTATGGTAACAATATAGGGAACTCTTTCCCCACCAAAGACAATGGAACAAATTATTACTCTGAGACCATGCCCCTTAATTGTCAGAATCCTAGCTTCTCTGAATGACCCATCAAATAGACCCTCCTGTTTTCTAGCTGACAACTGGGGGAATGAACTTGATGAACTCCCGGCTTTAGCAATATGACCTCTTAACCATTGAAAATAGCACATACCTTTCATAAACTGGGGTCACCTTCCAAACATGATTTCATAGCTTATTTGTTGCCTACACTTCTAGAATTGTATGTCAGTTAGCTTTTCATGGCTCTAACCAATGTACCTGACAAGTGCAACTCAGAGGAGGGCAGATTTATTTTGACTCAAGGTTTCAGAGGATTCAGTCCATGGTTGGCCATCTCCATTGCTCTGGGCCCAAGATGACAGAATATCATGCTACAAGGGCATGGCAAAGGTTATCTGCTTATCTCATCTCATGGCAGCCAGGAAATGAGAGAGGAAACAAGGAAAGGGGAGAGGGGCTAAGGACAAGATTAACCCTTCCAGGGTACACCCCTAGTGAACTACTTCCTCCAAGTAGGTCCTACATCCTAGTATCCACTTTTCAATGGATTAATCAACAGATGAGTCATGATCCAATCATTGCCCCAAACCCCACCTCTGAATCTTGATGCATTGGGGAAGATGCTTTCACACATGAAATTCTGGAAGACATTCCAGATTCATACCATAAGAATCTATCCTTGCAACCTTGGTGACACTTTATCTACCTGTTTGAGCAATGTGCTTGCTAAGGGTAGTGGATCTCTCCTGAGCAGGACGCTTGACTTTGGAAGTCTTGAGGGTAGGCCCAGGGAATGTCTGTGAGCATGGCTTAAATGCTTCTCTTCCACTGCTTCATATGCAACTCGCTGCTTCCTGAATCTAAGTGCATCTTCCTTAGGTGGCCTACCACTTTTAGATGCCTAACCTCAGTACTGAGATGCTTTTATTCCTTGTGAAATTTCCCTCAAGAAAGATATCTCAAGTTCTTAGGATGGCAGGAGCCAAGGACAGCCAGAATTTCTAAAGTACATATTTAAATTTAACCCCTTCCCTTCTCTGGTGATTATCCATAGTTGAGACTGTTATGAGAAAACTGATGTGTCTATTTCCTTTGGCTTTAGACTCTGGGCAGATATGGATACAACCCTCTCAACTTATGCTATTATATGTACTGTGCTTTCTCAATGCCTTCACAAAATTATACAGAAGATAACCTGTAGTTAAAAGCCTTATAAGTCAACATACATCACAAATGAATAATCATCTGTTTCACCATCCCCTTTCCCCTCCTGGAAAGGATTCTAGGCAAAATGTATTATTTCTGCTTTTTTGTGACATTTCTTATTTTTAAGTTAGTTCACATCTTTTTTTTATTGTAAACAAATGGGATACATGATGTTTTTCTGTTTGTACATGGAGTAAAGGCATACCATTTATGTAATCATAAATTTACAGAGGGTAATGTTGTTTGAATCATTCTGTTATTTTTTTCCCTTCCCCCACCCCTCCCACCCCTCTTTTCCCTCTATACAGTCCTTCCTTCCTCCATTCTTGACCCCTCCCTAACCCTAACCCTAACACTAACTCCTCCCATCCCCCATTATCTGTCCAATAACATAATGGTTATTTGTAACACAACAAGATCTCTTAATCTGTAGAAACTATCTTATTTCTAAACAATTTATAGACAGATATTTTAAATTCTTTTGGCAGAAATAGTTAATATTTTTTATCTGAAAAACATTTATTTAAGGTAATCACTTCACCTTTTGGTGACACTCATAACTCACAAGTTAGGAAGTCTCAAAATTTCTTTTTTTATACTTTTATTAGTGCATTATAGTTATATGTAACAGTTGGATTCATTTTAACATAATCATACAGGTATGAAATTTAATTTGCTCCATTTTAGTCCCCTGTGCCTCTTTTTTCCATCCCTCCCCTTATCCCCCTTCCCCACTCTAGTAGTCTTCCTTGTATTTATATATTTATTTATTTTTAATTGGTGCTTTATAGATATACATAAAGGTGGAATTCACTGGGGTATATTTATACATGCATATAGTGTAATTTTGTCAAATTAATTCTACATTTCTTCCCCTTTCCCGATCTTCCTCCCTTCCTCTCAGTCTCCTGTTCCACTGGCCTTCCCTCTATCCTTATGAGATCCAATCCTTCCACCATCACATTTCCCCCCTTACTTTGCTCTAGCTTCCACATATGAGAAAAATATTTGCCCCTTGATTTTCAGAGTATGGTTTAGTTCACTTAGCAAGATTTCTCCATTTCTATCCATTTCCTAGCAAATGCCATGATTTCATTGTTCTTTGTGGCTAAAAATCCATTGTGTACATATACCACATTTTCTTAATCCATTTGCCTATTGAAGGGAATCTAGGATGGTTCTATAATTTGGCTATTTTGAATTGTGCTTCTATAAAAATTGATGTGGCTGTATCACTATAGTATGCTGATTTTAGTTCCATTGGATAGATATTGAGGAGTTGAATAGGTGGGTCATATGGTGGTTCCATTCCTAGTTTTTTTTTTTTTTTTGGAATCTCCAGAATCTCCATACTGTTTTCCACAGTGGTTATACTAATTTGCAGTTCTATCAGCAATGTATTCAAAACCATTTCCCCCACATCCTTGTATTCTTGATAATTGCCATTCTGACTGGAGTAAGATGAAATCTCAATGTAGTTTTTATTTTTATTTCTATGATTGCTAGAGATGTTAAATATTATTTCATGTTTATTGGCCATTTGTATTTCTTCTTTAGAGAAATGTCTTTTTAATTCTTTTTTATTGATTGGGTTGTTTTATTATTTTGGTTTATTTATTTATTTATTATTTATTTTTGGTGTTAAGCTTTTTGAGTTATTTATATATTCTGGATATTAATCCCGTCAGAGCAATAGCTGGCAAAAATCTCCTGTTTGATAGGCTCTCTCTTCACATTCTTCTTCATTTTGTTTGCTGTGCAAAAGCTTTTCAATTTGATGCTGTACCACTTGTTGATTCTTTTTTTTATTTCTTGAGTTTTAAGGGTCTTGTTAAGAAAGTTACATCTGTGCCACATCTGTGTCAGTGCATTACCTGTTGACCCTATGTTTTCATCTAACATAGTTGAAAGTTGAAAGTTTCTAGTCTAATTCAGAAGTCTTTGATTCACTTAGATTTGACTTTTGTGCAGGGTGAGATATAGGGAGCTAGTTTCATTCTTCTACAGGCAGGATATCCAGTTTTCTTTCCTTGATGTGTCTTTGTTAAAAAGACCGTCTTTTCTCCAACATATATTTTTGTCACTTTTGTCAAGTATCAGGTAATTGTAGCTGTATGGATTTGTTCTGTGTCTTCTGTTCCATTCCACTGGTCTTCATGTCTATGTTGATGCCAGTACCATGCTGTTTTTGTTACTATAGCTCTAGTATAATTCAAGATCAGGTTTTTGAATGCCTGATTGCTCTTCTTGTTCAAGGTTCCTTTGACTATTGAGGGTCTTTTATTCTTTCTTTCTTTCGTTTTGTTTTGTTTTGTTTTAGGTACCAGGGATTGAACTCAGGGGTACTCAACCACTAAGCCACATCCTCAGCACTTTTTTTGCATTTTATTTAGAGTCAGGGTCTCATGAGTTGCTTAGGGCATTGCTAAATTGCTGAGGCTGGATTTGAACTCACAATCCTCCTGCCTCACCATCCCAAGTTGCTGGGATTATAGGCGTGCACCACCATGCCCATGTCTTTTATTCTTCTAAACAAATTTTACAATTTTTTTTCTAATTCTGTTAAGAATATATTGGTATTTAATGGGGATTGTGCTGAATCTATAATTTTTTTAGTATACTTTTTTTAGTATGGTCATTTTCATAATATTAATTCTGCCTTCCAAGAACATGAACAGTCTTTCCATCTTCTAATATCTTCTTCAATTTCTTTCTTCAGTATTCTATAGTTTTCATTACAAAGGTATTTCATCTCCTTAGATTAATTCCCTAATATTTTAATTTTTTGATATTACTGTGAAGGGATAGTTTTCCTGATTTCTTTTTCAGCAGAATCACTATTGGAGTTTAGAAAAGTTATTGACTTATGTATGTTGGTCTTGTATCTGCTACTTTGTTGAATTTATTTATCAGCTCTAGAAAGTCCTCTTGTGAAGTCTTTTAGTCTCGTAGATATAGGATTATGTCATCAGCAAACAGAGATAACTTGACTTCTTCTTTTCCTATTCGCATCACTTTCATTTCCTTCTCTTACCTGATTGCTCTGGCTAGAATTTCAAGAAGTATATTGAATAGGAGTGGTAAGGATGGACAGCCTTGTCTTGTTTCTGATTTTAGAGGAAACACTTTCAGTTTTTCTCCATTCAGTATGATGTTGGCTTTGGGTTTGTTATATATAGCCTTTATAATATTAAGGTAAGTTCCTTCTATCCCTAGTTTCTCCATTTTAAACACAAATGGGTACTGGATTTTTGTCAAAGATCTTTTCTGCAACTCTTGAGATGATCATGTGTTTTTTTTTTTTCCTTAATTCATGTGGAATGAATTATTTTTACTGATTTGCATATGTTGAATCAACCTTGCATCCCTGAGATGAAACCCACTTGATCATGATATACTATCTTCTTGATATGTTTGTAAATGGTATGTGCTAATAGTTTATTAAGGATTTTTGCATCTATGTTCATCAGGGATATTGGTCTACAGTTTTCTTTCTTGGAAGTGTCTGCCTGTTTTTTGGTATCACGATTATACTGGCTTCATAGAATATATTTGGGAGTGTTCCCTCCCTTTAAGTTTCATAGAATAATATGGGGAAGACTGGTGTTAGTTCTTCTTTAAGGCCTGTTAGAACTCAGCTGAGAATCCATCCAGTCCTGGGCTTTGCTTTTTGGGAGGCTTTTAATTGGTGTTTCAATTTCATTGCTTAATATTTGTCTGTTTAGGTTTTCTACATCTTCCTGATTACATTTGGGCAGGTCATAGGTGTATAGAAATTCCTCAATAGCATCTAGATTACCCAGTTTATTAGTGTATAAATTTTCAAGATAGTTTCATATGATTCTCTGGATTTCAGAAGTGTCTTTTTCATCTCTAATTTTATAGATTTGGGTCTTCTTTCTCTTTTCACTTATTTGGCTAATGGTTTATCAGTCTTGTTTATCTTTTCCAAGAACCAACCCTTCGTTGCATTGATCCTGTGTATTTTTTTTTTTATCCTCAGAGACATTAATTCTGGTTCTGATCTTAATTATTTCCTGTTTTCTACTGATTTGGAGATTAGTTTGTTCTTTATTTTCAAAGACCTTGAGGTGTAGCATTAGATTATTTACTTGGGATCTCCTTACTTTTTTAATGTAGGCATTCAACACTATAAACTTTTCTCTTAGAATGCTTTCATATTATCCCAGAGATTTTGATATGTTGTATCTCTGCTCCATTTGTTTCTAAGAATTTCTTGATTTCTCATATGATGGATTCCTCACTTAAAACAGAATTGTTCATAGTCCAAGTGTTTATGTGGTTTCTCTAATTTTTCTTACTGTTGATTTCTAGTTTCATTCCATTATGATCTGACAGGATGCGTGGAATTTGTCAGTTTTTTGAGATTTGCTAAGATTTACATTGTGACCTAGAATATGATCCAGTTTGGAAAAGGTTCCTTGAACTGCTGAGAAGAAAATGAATTCAGCTGATTTTTTGGTGAAATATTCTGTAGATTTCTGTTAGGTCCATTTGATTCATAGTATTATTTAGGTCAGAAATATCTATATTGATTTTGTGTTTGAATTACTTGTCCGTTGATGAAATGAGCATATTGAAATCACCTACACTTATTGTATTGGGGTCTATTTGGGATTTAATATCAAGAACTATTTTATTCAATGTAATTAGGTGCACTGTCATATGGGGCATAAATATATACTGTCATTATATCTTCTTGTTAGATTGTTCCCTTTACCAGTATGCAGTGGTTTTCTTTCTCTTCTGCTTAATTTTTGCTTGAAATCTACATTCTCAGATATGAGAATAACTACTCCTGCTTATTTTTGGACTCCATGTGCATAGAATTTTTTCCTTCCTTTTACTTTCAGCCCATGAGTATCTTTGCCATGACAAAAGTCTCTTGCAAATAGCATATAGTTAGTTAGATCTTGTTTTTTAAAATTCATTGTGACAATCTATGACTTTTAATTGGAAAGTTTAGACCATTTACATTCAGTGTTTTTATGGATATTTGTTATTTTCTGCCATTTTACTTTATTGCTATATTTAATTTGGCTTTGATTTTAATTTAGTTCGTTACTCTTCTAGTGAGCTTTACATATTGGAGAACTTTGGTGATTTGTTTGTGAGTTCTTCTGTAAGCAGACTATATTTAAGTATTCTCTGTAGCACTGATTTAGTGGTCATGAATTCTTTTAGTTTATCGTTATCATGGAAGTTTTTATTTATTTTTTCATTGATTCTGAAAGATGGCTTTGCTGGATAGAGCAATCTTAGCTGGAAATTGTCTTCTTTTAGAGCTTGGAATATCTCATTACAGGTCCTTCTTGATTTTAGGGTCTGATTTGAGAAGTCAGAAGTAAGCCTTATTGGTTTGCCTCTAAATGCAATGACATTTTTCTCTCACAGCTTTTAATATTCTTTACTTACTTTCTATATTAGGCATTTTGATTATAACGTGTCTCGGGGAAGATCTATTTTCATCTTTTTGGAGTTCTATTTACCAAGGAGGAGTAAATATTTTCCCTGAAGAAAAAACTAAAGAGATTTCCTGAAATATGGGTTCAAGGTCTTGTCCAACACCATTAAATATTCTCTTTAATAGCTGAAACTTAAGAAATTATTTTCTAATCACTGTACATCTATTATATTCTTGGTTACATAGCTGTTTGTTGAATTTTCCCTAAAGAATAATTATCCTTCAATTTATGCTTAATTTGGTCATCCTTTTGCTATTTAAGCATCTACTGACTGTATAAATAGCACTGGACTCTTCCATACAGAATTGCATAGAACTCCCTAAACTTCTCTTTCCTCCTAAAAATTCCATCCTAAAAAAACTATCTTTATTTCCTTTATTCTTTTATTTTCTCAGATGTTAGTGGTATAGTTTTCAGATTCTTCTCAAATGCTTACCTTACCTTTTCTTATCCAAATCTGATAATATATATTGGTTCTCATCCACAAAAATAGTTCTAAATCTTCAACGTTTCTTTGTTCCTGTTTTTCTAGAGTCACCAACTTTAATGTTTCCATATCAACTCCTCCTAATCACTTGGAGTTTAAAAGAAGATTACAGAGAAAAATTTGGTGACATTGGATATGTGATCTAGAAATTGTGGCATCAGTTGCATTAACCAAAAACTGTTTTTCTCTGTGTCATTAACACCTATTATTTGTCTTTTAAACTCCAATTAGATAAATGAAAATTAAAATTACACTGAGATTTATCTCACTCTAGTCAGAATGGCAATTATCAGGAATACAGGTAACAACAAATGTTGGTGAGGATGTGGGGAAAAGGGTACATTCACACATTGCTGATGGGACTGCAGATTGGTGAAACTACCTTGGAAAGTAGTATGGAAATTCTCAGAAAACTTGGAATGGAACCACCATTTGACAGTTATCCCCACTCCTCAACATATACCCAAAGGACTTAAAATCAGCATACTACAGTGATATAGCCACATCAATGTTTGTAGCAGCTCAATTCACGATAGTTAAGCTATGAAACCAACCTAGGTGCCCTTCAACAGAAGAATGGATGAAGAAAATGTGGTACATATATACAATAAAATATTACTTAGCCATAAAGAATGAAATGATGGCATTTGCTGGTAAATGGTGGAACTGGAGACTATAATGTTAAGTGAAAGCCAGTTCCCCCAAAACAGAGGCCGAATGTTGTCTCTGATATGCAGATACTGACTCACAATAGGTGGGTGGTGGTGGTGGGAGAGGAATTCATCAGATTGGAGCAGGGAATGGGGGGAAAAGAAGGGGAGTGGGAATGGGAAAGAGAGTAGAATGAATCGGACATAATTTTCCTATGTTCATGTATGAATACATGACCAGTGTAATTCCATATCACGTACAACCACAAAAATGGGAAGTTATATTCCATGTTTGTATGATATGTCAAATATACATTCTATTGTTATGTATAACTAAAAAGAACAAATGAAAAATTTAAAAAATAAACTTTCCTAGTCTTTCTGGAAATTATATACTGCCCTCAATTTTTATTTGAAATGTGGTTCCTCCCTTAACCCTAATCCACATGAATATACCTTAATGATCCATGATGATCCTGGCCCCCACAACTGATCAAAGACCTAAACATAAGAGCTTAACCTATAAAACTCCTAAATAAAACACTGGAGAAACTCTTTTTAATTTTGGACTTGACAACAACTTCATGGATATGACACAAAATTCAGGGCAACAATAGAAAAAACAGATAAATTGGATTTCATTGGAATTAAGAACTTTAATGCACCAAAGTATACTATCATAAAAGATCATAAATCTATGGAATAGGAAGATTTCAAATCATATATGTATGTGTATATATATATGTAATATACACATATACATCATACACACATACACACACACACATATATAATGAAAGACTAGTACCCAATATGTAAAAAAAAAATTTAAAAACTCAACAGCAAATGGATAAATAACCCCTTACCCCACAAATTGGCAAAGGACTTAAATAGACATTTCCACCAAGAAGATATTTAGATGACCATGAAGAACAGAAAAAGATGCAGATGCATAATGCCACTAGTCATTAGGAAAATAAAAATCAAAACTAAAATGAGATACTATTTCCTATCTACTACAATGGCTATAATATGAAAACATGGAAAACGGTAGGTTGGCCAGGATGTGGAGAAGTTGGAATGTTTGTATTGGTTAATGGAAACAGAAAGTAGTACATCTGCTACAGAAAACAATTGGTGTTTTTTAAAAAGTCTTAAACAAAACCACCATATGAGTGGTTTTCTACTTCTAGGTACATATCTAAAAGAATTAAAAGCAGGGACTCAGAGAGATATTTATAGACAAATGTTCCTAGCAGCACTGTTCACAATCACAAAAAGATGGAGGCAACCCGAATGATCCCAACCAGGATAACAAATGGACAAACAAAATGTTCTATCTACATACAATGGAATTTTATTCAGTCTTAAAAAGGAATGTGGGAATATAGCTCAGTTCGTAGCATACCTGCCTGTCAAGCACAAGGCCCTGGGTTCAATCCTCAGCACCACAAAAAATAAAATAAAATAAAATAAAATAAAATAAAATAATAAAAAAGGAATGAAATTCTGATACATGCTACAACATGGATGAATCTTGAAAACATAAGTAAAATAAACCAAACATGAAGGACAAATATTTCGTGATTCTTTTTCTAAAATAAGCATTCATTTTTCTTTATTGCTTTTTCTTACAATATTTTCAAATAACTTAAGATCAAAGAATTTTGTGTCCATTGTTGACATGGTTTGTAAATTTGATCCAGAGTACATAAAAAAATTGCAAATTTCATGTTGAGAGTAAAAAAAAAATTTACTCCAAGAAGGTCTTCAAGGTAATCACAGATGGTTCATGGAAAAGGAAAATGTAGAAAGAAGAGGAGAAAAGTTATGTGGAAGAGAGAGAGAGAGAGAGAGAGAGAGAGAGAGAGAGAGAGAGAGAGAGAGAGAGAGACACTTTCTGATTAGATAGTAAGTACTAGGAACAGGCAAGATGAGAGAACTTCACAGAAGGCATTTCTCTAGATTCCGAGTTCGAATTGAGTTTTAATAGGTCCTGGAATAGAGATGGAATTCAACTGGAAGAAAGGTCAGAATGAGCTCACTGTGAGGAGAAGGATACATAATTCTCAAGTGTCAATTGCAGACAGGTACAAAGTGGCTGGGAAGAGAGTGTGGTCATTTCCAGGCAGGTATGACTTAGAAGGGGCACAGGAACTCACAGAGAACAAGGAGAGAGGCCTGAGTCAGGAGGGCAGATACCTCTGGTTCCAGAGCAAGGCAAAGCAAGGACCAGCAAAGGACAGGAATAGAACACCCTGGGATAGGAAAGGGGAGGGCTAGGTAAGCATCTGCCTCAGGTTGACTGAGGGCAGGCTTCACACAGCTGGGTCCCCTCAGGAACCCCCACGGCACTTACACCCAGTGGTCCCCTCCCCACCTAGTGAACCCCATGGCCTGATGATTCCTCTTATATGAGGAACTTAGAATATGCAAGTTCAAAGACATGGAGAGTAGAATAGAGGTTGTCAGGAGTTGGAGGGCAGGAAAGGAAAAAGGAGTTACTGTTTAATGAGTACTAAATCTTGGGGAGGATGATGAAAAACTTTGCATATAGGCAATGGTGAGGGTTATACATCATTGTGAATGTATTTAAAGACACTTATACACTTAGGAATGGTTGAATACTATGCATATTGTACCAAAATTTAGGAAGGAAGAAAGGAGGGAAGGAGAGAAGGAAGGAAGGAAGGAAGGAAGGAAGGAAGGAAGGAAGGAAGGAAGGAAGGAAGGAAGGAAGGAAGGAAGGAAGGAGAGAAGGAAGGAAGGAAGGAAGGAAGGAAGGAAGGAAGGAAGGAAGGAAGGAAGGAAGGAAGGAAGGAAGGAAGGAAGGAAAATAAAGCTCTCTCTTTAGGTGAAAGCTAGGACAGAGGGAACCTTGTGATCTTGACCATAAGAGTCTAGAATGGACTCTGCCTTGCTAAGCTGGGAGGAGGGAAAGAGGAAGCTGGCTTCTTTAAAATACCAGACTCTGGCCTTTCTTGCAGAACTTTCAGAGATTTTTTTCTTGAACAGATTTTTCTTTTGCCATTTGCCCCTATGCCCATTTCCAGAGGGTATGAATAGTTGTTTCTGTAATTTCCACCAGTTTCATTGGGGAATGAGTTAGCAGAGCTCTGCACTCAGAAGTTGATATGGATGACTTTTTATTTCAAATGGTAAGTTATTTAATTTGGAGGATTGTTATAGCATTGATTGTAAAATTAAATCTTCAGGATTAAAATGTTCTCTTGAGAAATGTGGCAGCACTGTTTAACAAACAAACAAAAAAACCAATACCCAAAATGGAAATTTTAGTAATCAATGTCCTAATGTTTCTTTTTAAAAACTAAACTTTTCATATTTGTATGAAGTTATTTTAGGGGAAAGGCAGGCTCTATAGAATTTCTGGTACATTCTTTGTGTGTGTGTGTGTGTGTGTGTGCTGGGGATTGAACCCAGGGCCTTGTGCATGTGAGGCAAGCACTCTACCAACTGAGCTATATCCCCAGCAAATTTCTGGTACATTCTTGAATAAATTATTTATGAACATAGTGACCATTTGCTACTGTGCGCTTTGACAATAGGTTTTTCTGTATTAGCCTATTGCTGAATCCCACAATTTATCACAAATGCTGTTTTTGTTTGGGTTGCTAGAACAAAATACCAAAGACTAGTTGGCTTAAACAATTTATTTCTCGCAGTTCTGAAGACTGGAAAATGCAAAATCACAGTGCAGGCAGATCTGGTATCTGCTGAGGGCCTCCTTTCTGACTCTCCTTGAATCCTCACAAGATGGGAAAAGAGCAAGTTAGGTCTCTCACCTCATGAACTAATTGTCTCCCAAAGGTCCAAATAGCAACACATTGGGATTAAATTTCAACAGATTGGAGGATTCATAAGCATTGGGTTCCTAATATATGTATCTTCTTTGGCTAAGACAGTTTCATTATTAAATATATAGTTCAGTACCTTTGAGAGGAATGGTAATTCAACCTTTCTAGTATGAATAGTTTATTAGGTTATTAGAGTATTAGTTATTTTGCCTGAATATTAGTTTATCATTAGTAAAATAATTGGTTTATCAAAATCCTGGAATGATTTTATGTTCCAGGGAAGATGAAAGGATATTTTTGAGTATTTATCATGTGCTAGGACTATTACCGCTATTATTTTATTTATCCCTTGCAAGAATATTTAAGAGTTAGGAATCATCAATATCATTGGGGATAATGAACTAAGTCTTAAAGTTTGTGTTTTTCCAAGGCCATATAGCTAATTTAAACAGAGTTACAGAGAGAAAGCCCATAGAATAAAGCAGACAGTAGCATATGGCCTCTAGATGTCAGATGTGGGGGGTTTTAAAAGGATACATATCCCTACAAGAAAGACATCGTTGATTAATTGCTATTTTACCATCCATAAAAGTTTTCCAGCAAAAGCAACCCCTGCCAATCTTCAGACAATTCTGTTAAAGAAATTCAAAAGGTTAACTTATAGTCTGTCCACATCTATAAGTACACAGTTTTTGTAAACTCTTGATGGTTAAACATTTTTAAATGTCGTACTTTAAAAAATATTTATTTTTGAAATTTAATTTTATCTCTGAAATAAGTTCATCAAGGTGATATTGACCTCATGGGTCTCATCGTGGTATTTTGATAAATAATATACGTAAAGCACTTTTTTAGGAATAAGAGGATGGAGGTCCCAGAACTGAGGCCTAACTTCCATGAGAAAGGCAGGTTGGAGTGTTTAGGAGTTGGGTGGCGATTAGGGCGCTGGAGAAGCAAGCTATGTTAGGGACGAGCTATCACTTGGTAGACTCTTAACACCTCAAATTAAGATGTTTATTTAATGAGAGTTGATACAGTACCCTGCGAATGATACAGAAACCAGGAGCGGTGGAAAAGGAGAAGTCGAGTCCTGGCGATCTATTGCTTGGAGCTCGGCTAAGACCCCTTGGCGCGGTGGGGGGTCTTCCGAGGGGCTGGAGAATCGGCGCTCCCGCTCGAGTTGCCGGCTGGGAGGTGAGGGCTGGGAGCGCAGGCGCCCCGCCGGAAAGGTGGGGACCGGCTTGGAAGCCTGCAGGGAGGTGGGGACCCGGCTTGCCCGTGGCGGGGTGTTGGCCAGGTCCCCAAGCTTTAGGCCCGCGCCGACACCGGCGCCACGCTCTTCAGCGCGTTCCTGTCAGGAAGCCGCCTGGCTCGCGCAGGAAAGGGACCTACCCGCCACGGGGCTGACCGTGTGGTGTTTTGGCCCGGTAGCTCTCGCCCCGCTTGGTTTTGAGCCCTGGGTGTCCCTTCTGAGCTCAAGCTGGTAGGGCCTCCGCATCCGTTTATGCGCCTCACCTTACGGCCGCGGGAAGGAGGCGGGGGTGGAGTGCGTGGCGCCAGCGCTCCGGGCGTGGGCCGCACGCGCGCCCTGAGGCTCCTGCCGGCCCGCCGGGAGTTCCGGCGCACCACCCGGCTGCCGCGTGGGAGCGGGGGTCGCGGTCCGGGGCTGCGGCTGAAGCGACTTCTCTGCCGGAGACCTGGAGACCGCGGGAATCTGTTCCCATCTTTATCTCTTACTTTGTCAGATTCCCTGCAGTTGCTGAAAGTTGGTCTCGGTTTCTTCACTCCCGATTTCTAGCAAATCAGTAAATATATTTGTATATGAGTTTCTGCACTTTTGAAGTTGTACTTTTAACATTAAAAATTGGAGAGAGTAATCTGAAAATCTTATAAATAAGGATTATAAATGATAAAAAGTGCTATATTGCTATCAAAATAATTAGAGAAGACATGACGTCTCTACAGGCAACAAATTTTGTGCTTACAAAAACAATTTTAGCATCTGAGTCTAAACCTAGAACTTAATAAATTCTTCTCCTTTTTCCCTCTCCCCTACCTCCCGCCTTCCTTTTTTTTTTTTTTTTTTTTTTTTTTTTTGATACCAGGGACTGACCCCAGCGGCACCTAACCACTGAACCACATCCCCAACCCATTTTCAGCCCTTTTTTATTACTTTTTTTTTTTTTTTTTTTTTTTTTTTTTTTTTTTTTTTACTATGAGACAGTGAAAAGCTAAGTTGTTAAGGGCCTCACTAAGTTGCTGAGGCTGGCGTGGAACTTTCGAAGCTCCTGGCTCAAGTTCCCCTGTCGCTGGGATTACAGGCGTGTGCCACCGCGCCCTGCTCATAATAGTTTTTGGTTGTCGTTTTTAACAAAAAAATATTTTCATAGTTGTACATAGACACCATGCCTTTATTTTATTTATTTTTATGTGCTGAGGATGGAATCTAGTGCCTCACAGGTGCTAGGCAAGCGTTCTACCACGGAGCCACAACACCAGCCCCCTGCTTATAATAGTTTTAATTTGTAGTTTTATTGTCTTATTTGCATTTTATTTTAGAATAAGAAACTCAAGCATATAAATGTTAGCCTTAAGATTTTCTGTTTTAATTCCGAGGTAGCAAAGCCATATAAAAATGATCTGGTGAGTTTTACTTTATAAAAAGTGTTGATTTAAAATATATAGTTCTAAAGCCAGACAAGAAACATTTGTTACTTGTTGGACAATATAAAAAATGATAAGTATTTTTATTTACATTTTTTCATATAATTGTTTTCAGGTTTTAACATTGTTTTCCTAATAAAGATGTTAACAAATTGAGATATTTATGAAACCACACTAATTTATTTCATTTTTTTACTATTTCTTTTTGTTGATGACTGAGTGATTAGTAAATTGAGAAAAATAAAGAGGCCAAGGAAACATATGGGAGGGTAGGAAACCCAGTAAAAAACAGTGAACCTCCACAACATTCTGGATCAGTAAGAACAGTCTTAAAGTGTTTGCAGGTTTAGCCCCCTTTCAGTAGCATTTCTCAAGAGATGGACATGGAAATGTTCCTTTCTTCCCCATGTCAGTCCTACTTGTGTCTTTTTTCCATATCAGGGAATTCTCAGAATTGTTACTGAGGATTTCTCCACAAGGTAGTACCCATATAGTTTCTTTGATTTTAATTTCTATCCTGAGGACAAATTTGTAATGTATTAACTTGTCACAGAGGAAGTGAAATATAATTCATGTTTATAATTTGTGCATCTTGTTTCATGTTTTGACCTACAGAATGTTCTATCATGTTTCAGAATTTAGAAAAAAATTGGAATGTAGTTTAAAAGTGCACAGGGAAGTAACTGGAATAAGAAAGAAGCAATGTATACCTGTAAAAACGGTGTTGTGGTCTCCTATCACTTTTGAGTCTTTATTCAGCCCTACATTTTTATTATATTCCTGGTGGCCAGACCCTTTACATTTAGGTGACATCTCTGAATATAAAAATTATCTTTAAAAAAAAGAATTTGTATATGTATACATACACATACATATATACACATTATTTAATATGAATGTAAAAATGTGTTAGAATTATCAATTTGTAAAAGTTCAAACACATGAAAAATAAACTATTATTATGAACCCACACATACATGTTACATAGTTTTAGCAATTACCAACTTGTCACCAGTATTGTTTTATCAGTACTCTTCTACCATTCCTCCTTTATTTTGAAGCAAATTCCTACATATGTACATAGTTGTATTAGATATACATACATTCAATAAATTGTACTATCCTAACTCAATACTATGAACAAAGTATTAAGAGCCCAAAAGGAGCAGTTAATTCTGTTATTGAAGAGGACAAATTTAGAAAAGTCTTTGAAGAAAAAAATGACATTTAATCTATACTTTGAAGAATGGACAAGAATTTGCCAGAAAGAAAATATTCTAAATATTGGTGTGGTATGAAGAAAGGGGCATAAGTGTGAAAATATGTGAATGGGTGGAGAACAGAGAATAGTGTATGTTGATACTGAGATGCTTTGAAAGTCACAGAAGATGAAATTGGAAATATAATCTATGGTTATATTTTATAGGACATTCTGAGAAACTAATGATTCTAGTTTACTTATCCAGAAATATTTTCTACATCTTTGTAAATAAGATATAAATTACCTTTTCTGTATCTTGTAGATTTATGACAAAGTCCAGTTTTCAACGATGCCAAAATCAAATGACTGCTTGTTTTCTGTGGATAGTTTGTTTTTTGAAAACCCAGATGAAGTTGAAAAGTAAGTCTGCCTCAAGGACTGATAATATAGTGTATTATTTTAGAGTTTTAAAAAAAAATGGGGAATTTTATTTTCTCTATTAAATATACAAATAAAAATGGCAGATCAACAGAACAGTGCTTCAGTTGTATATTTAGAGAACATGGAATTCAGATACACAGGTAAGTAAAGTTTAGCATCTTAAATGTTGTAATTTTAAAAATAGAATCATTTCTTGGCAGTTTTATGTTCATTTGTTTTACATTTCTGATTTATCAAGTTATTTTTGACCAAGGTAAATACTGGAGATAATGATCAAAGAGTAGCTGAGGACAAGAAGTGATGGCACCTTTTGAAAACAGAATGAGCATTGTGCCAAAAGCCAACTGTGATAAGCATAGTTAGCACAGGTAGCACGTAGGGATGGAAATAAAGATGTGAGACCATGTAGTTTGCTCTCAATTCTGAATTTTGTATGTATTTGCTGTATTAACCTGTTTTAATGAAGCATTTATTGCTTCATTCATTCATTCGTCCAAATATTTAAATATTGATTGAATGCTGAAAGGGATATAAAAAGAAAGAAAGAAATATCCTTCCAAAAGTTAAAATCTAATTGAGACTAAACGCACATGGAAAGGTCATTAATAAATAATCTGACTATGTAAATCATGATCCAGACTGGGAAACTTTTGAGGGTAAAAAAACTACATCCTGCTGGGGTGGTAGGAGTAAATTAGGACTATAATTCAATATGTCAGGGTTATGCAGATTTTTTTATTATTAATTTTTTTATTTGTTATAATTGGTATACATGACAGTAGAATGCATTTTGACACATTGTACATAAATGGAGCATAATTTCTCATTCCTCTGGCTGTACATGGTGCTGAGACACACCAGTAGTGTAATCATAGGTGTATGTAGGGTAATGTCTGTCTCATTCTATAGTCCTTCCTGTTGCCACCACCCCAACCTCCCCTCATTCTCCTCTGCACATCTAGAGTTCTTTCATTCTTCCCTACTTATCCACCCCTACTATTGTCAGCATCTTCTTATCAGAGAGAATATTTGGTCTTTGGTTTTTTGGGATTGGCTTATTTCCCTTAGCATGATATTCTTTAGTTCCATCCATTTACCTGCAAATGCCATAATTTCATTCTTCTTTAAGACTGAGTAATATTCCATTGTGTATATGGACCAAATTTCCTTTATCCATTTATCTGTTGAAGGGCATCTAGGTTGGTTCCATAGTTTAGCTATTGTGAATTGAGCTGCTACAAATATTGATGTGGCTGCATCATTGTAGTATGCTGATTTGAAGTCCTTTGGGTATAGACTGAGGAGTAGAATAGCTGGGTCAAATGGTGGTTCCATTCCAAGTTTTCTGAGGAGTCTTCATACTGCTTTTCATAGTGGTTGCACCAATTTGCAGTCCCATCAGCAATGTATGAATATACCTTTTTCCCCACATCCTTTCCAACACTTATTATTGTTTGTATTCTTGATAATTGCCATTCTGACTGGAGTGAGATGAAATCTTAGAGTAGTTTTGATTTGCATTATCTAATTGCAAGAGGCGATGAACATTTTTTCATAAATTTGTTGATCGTATTTGTTCTTCTGTAAAGTGTCTTTTCAATTCCTTAGCCCATTTGTTGACTGGGTTATTTGGTTTTTTTTGTTTGTTTGTTTGTTTTTTGGTGTTACGTATTTTGAGTTCTTTATATATCTTGGAGATGAGTGCTGTAACTGAGTTGCATGTGGTAATGAATTTCTCCCATTCTGTGGGCTCTCTTCTTCACATTATTTATTGTTTCTTTCGCTGAGAAGAAGCTTTTTAGTTTGAATCCATCCCATTTATTGATTCTTAATTTTACTTCTTGCGCTTTAGGAGTCTTGTTAAGGAAGTCAGTTTCTAAGCTGACATGTTGAAGATTTGGGCCTGTCTCTGTTCTGGTGCCTAAGTCTTTGATCCTCTTTGAGTCGATTTTTGTGCAGGTTTAGAGATAGAGGTTTAATTTCATTTTGTTACATATGGATTTCCAGTTTTCCTAGCACCATTTGTTGACTAGGCAATCTTTTCTCTAGTGTATGTTTTTGGTGCCTTTGTCTAGTATGAGATAACTGTATTTATGTGAGTTTTTTTTCTGTGTCTTCTATTTTGTTCCATTGGTCTACATGTCTATTTTGGTGCCAATACCATGCCATTTTTGTTACTATTGCCTTGTAGTGTAGTTTAAAGTCTGGTAGTGTGATGCCTCCTGCTTCACTCTTCTTGCTAAGGATTGCTTTGGCTCTTCTGGGTCTCTTATTTTTCCAAAAGAATTTCATGATTGCTTTTTCTAGTTCTATGAAGAATGACATTGGGATTTTAATAGAAATTGCATTGAATTATAACACTTTTGGTAGTATGGCCATTTTGACAATATTATTTCTACCTATCCAAGAGCATGGGAGATCTTTCCATCTTCTAAGGTTGTCTTCAATTTCTGTCTTTAGTGTTTTGTAGTTTTCACTCTAGAGGTCTTTTACCTTTTTGTTAGATTAATTCCCTCGTATTTTATTTTATTTTTTTGAGGCTATTGTGAATGGGGTAGTTTTCCTAATTTCTCTTGTGGTGAATTCATCATTTATATATAGAAATGCATTTGATTTATGGGTACTGATTTTATATCTTGCTACTTTGCTGAATTCATTTATGAGTTCTAGAAGTTTACTGGTGGAATTTTTTGGATCTTCTAAATATAGAATCATGTTGGTAAATAGTTATAGTTTAAGTTCTTCTTTTCCTGTTTGTATCCCCTTAATTTCTTTTGTCTTACTGATTGCTCTGGCTAGAGTTTTAAGGGGGTAGGGCAAGTTTTGAAAACATGATTGTTCTAACAATAAAAAATAAAAAATGTATGCATAGCAAATTATTAACACATATTCATGCAATGATATTTCAAATTTGGAAGAAAATAATCTTTAGCCAGATGTTCAGGTCAGGCTTTATGGTAGTAGGGAGAGGCTTCAGGAGTCTTTGGAAAATCTGATAATTCTTTTGACAGAGAGGAAGTAGGCATTTGAAGACCCAGTGTTACAGGAAGAAAAAAAAAAGAATGAAGATGGGACAAGTCACAGTGTTTTGAGGAGATTGTATACAGAAATTTTCTAGAGTAGATGATTCAGAAAGTAGATGATTCAGTGGCTCAGAGTTTTAAAAGTTGAGGATAGATTGTGGTGGGTGTTAAATGCCTTATAATTCTCTGTGTTAAAAGCAATGTAATTAAATCAACAAACATTTCCTGAACAGTACACCCAATTATAAAAAGCACTGTGCTAAGTACTGCTTATATAAATGGAAATAAAAACAAAGCCCTTAGATGTTTACCATCTAGAGGCAGTACCAGACTATTTAACTATTTCTATCTTTCTGTTATCTAACTGTACACACATATGCATGTGCACACACACACACACACTCACCCTCTACAAGGAAAACTATGATAAATATATATTGTAGATTCAGTCTATTAAAAAAGAGGGGGAGAAAATCTTTGAGAACCTGTGGAAATTTCTTGGAAAAGGTAGAATTTGAGTGGACTTTAAATGAATTTAAACTCTAGTGGCTAGAAAAGCACCTGTCATGTGCTATTGAGTAAATACTTGTTGAATGGATTAATGAATGAATGAAATAGAATTTCTGTAGGTGAATTTGGGTGTGAGGTTGAGCACAAGGTCAAGTAGAGTAAAGTTTATCTTTTTTTGCGGTGGGGGGATGGCAGGGGGGGGGGGGCGGCACTGGGGATTGAACTGTCGACCTATATCCCAGTCCTTTTTCATTTTATTTTTGAGACAGAGTCTCACTAAGTTGCTGAGGCTGGACCCAAACTTAGAATCTTCCTGCCTCAGCCTCCTGAGTCACTGGGATTACAGGTGTGTACTACCATGCCCAGAAGTACAGGGCTACATTTTGAATAAAGTTGAGGAGGCATAGGATATGTTATCTATTTGGTATTGTACTAGCTTTCCATCACCATGACAAAATACTTAAAGCAAAAGTTTATTTTATCCCGTAGTTTTGAGGAGTTTGGTCCATGGTCAGTTGGTTTGTTGCTTTTTAGCATGTTGTGAAACAGTACATCATGGTGGGAGCACATAGTGAAGGAAGCCCTCACCTCATGGCAGCTGGGAGTTAGAGAGAGATGAAGGAGTCATAGTCACAATCTTTCTTTCTCAAGGTCATGCCTCTGATGAGCTAACTTCCTTCCCCTGGGCTTTACCTCTTAAGTGCCCTAAGCTGGTAAGCAAGCCTTTTGGCCTTTAAAGGACACTTAACCAAACCATAACACGTATACAGCAAGTAGTTCAGTTTACCCTAAACTTAAAGGTATGTGTAGGAGTATTAAAACTATAAGGTAGTCTAAGCCCCTTGGGAAGTTTGTCATTATCTGCAAGCCACTGAAGAATTTTGAATAGAGTGGTATGATGAAAATGAGTCCAAATTAATGTAAGAATTTATATAATGTATCGGAAAACCTGGAGGCAGTGAATTCAGTTAAAACATTATTGTTCTTAATCAGATATAAGTTGATTAGAATCTTAATTATAATGGTGACAGTGGAACTACAAAAAAAAAATGATGAATTTGAGGAGCATTAAAAGGAATAAGTGTCTGTGTTGTGAGTAAAAAAGATTATGTTGTGCTTTGGAGTTCGGTGACTGGGAGAGTGATGGCACCTCTAGAAAAAAAGAGGGAAATCATAAAGAAGATTTAATTTTATGAGGAGACTGAATAGTAGAACTAGATGCATATACTTCTTGTATCTCATTATTCTCTTTCTTGGATTTTCTGAAATTGTCTGCATAAAAAAGAGTTAACATAGCAGGCCTAAATGGCTATCCTTGAAAAGTCCTGTTTGCAAGGTTGACCTCTGGTTGAAGTCTGAGAACAGATTTCAGGAAGGTTCCCACCATTAACTGATAACAGTGGCTCACTGTGCATAAACTGTTTATTCAAATAATGTGGTTTATGCTGAACACCTGCTTTTCTTCTGGGATTCTGGAATTTATATGCCTGACGAGATGCTTGGGTGATTAGTCCCCAATAAACCCTGACCATTGAGTTCCAAATGAACTTTTCTCCTTGGTAACTTTTCATGCATGTTGTCATAATTGATTACTTAATGTGACCTTTGTGACTCCGCTGGGAGAGGACTCTTGGAAACTTGAGCCTGGTTTCCCTAGAACTTTGCCTAATGCCCAATTGCTTGGAGTAGGACTCAGCTAGGAAATTGTTGAACTGGGTGTGATCTTAGGAACCCTCTGTCCTAGTCCTAAATTTCAGATGCTTTGGCATTTGCTCAGTCTCTCAAACTTTGTCAAATAATGTGTTATGGATTTTTTATTTTAAAAATAGATCCATGGTAGCTATGTGCTAGGTATTATGAGGGGCAGAAAAGTCCTACAGAAACCAGAATGATTTAGTACTTAAAAAAAAATTGGAATAGATTTAAAATTCCTGTCACTGACATTTGGATTAAAGAAAATGAAATGGAGCTATCGCCATTCCTATTTAAGTAGCATATCTTACATGCAGTATCATTAATTCATGATACACAAAGGAAGAAGGTTGAGAACATTGCCGTGTAGCAATATATCAAAGTGGTAACAGAAATTGAGTAGTGTTTAATAAATACATGTTTCTCATCGACACAGAAATTCTCAACAAAATTTTAGCAAATCGCATACAAAAACATATTAAAAAGATAGTGCACCATGATCAAGTGGGTTTCATCCCAGGGATGCAAGGTTGGTTCAACATCAGGAAATCAATAAATGTAATTCACCGTATCAATAGACTTAAAGTCAAGAATCACATGATTATTTCAATAGATGCAGAAAAGGCATTTGATAAAATACAGCACCCCTTCATGCACAAAACACTAGAAAAAATAGGGAGAGTGGGAACATTCCTTAACATTGTAAAGGCCATCTATGCTAAGCCCATGGCTAATATCATTCTAAATGGTGAAAAACTGAAAGCATTCCCCCTAAAAACTGGAACAAGGCAGGGATGCCCTCTTTCACCACTTCTATTCAATATCGTCCTTGAA
Organism: Sciurus vulgaris; assembly: GCF_902686455.1. Classification (NCBI taxonomy): domain Eukaryota; kingdom Metazoa; phylum Chordata; class Mammalia; order Rodentia; family Sciuridae; genus Sciurus; species Sciurus vulgaris. The sequence goes on along the minus strand of NC_136461.1, from coordinate 79,129,198 downwards.
ACTCTAGCCAGAGCAATTAGACAGACCAAAGAAATTAAAGGGATATGAATAGGAAAAGAAGAACTCAAACTATCCCTATTTGCTGATGATATGATTATATACTTAGAGGAACCTGGAAATTCCACCAGAAAACTTTTAGAACTCATAAGTGAATTCAGTAAAGTAGCGGGATATAAGATCAATGCACATAAATCTAATGCATTTTTATACATGTGATGAATCTTTGGAAAGAATAATTAGGAAAATACCCCATTCACAATAGCCTCGAAAAAAATAAAATACTTGGGAATCAATCTCACAAAAGAGGTGAAAGACCTCTACAATGAGAACTACAGAACACTAAAGAAAGAAATTAAAGAAAACCTTAGAAGATGGAAAGATCTCCCATGTTCTTGGATAGGAAGAATTAATATTGTCAAAATGGCCATACTACCAAAAGTGCTATACAGATTCAATGCAATTCCAATTAAAATCCCAATGACGTACCTTACAGAAATAGAGCAAGCAATTATGAAATTCATCTGGAAGAATAAGAAACCCAGAATAGCTAAAGCAATCCTTAGCAGAAAGAGTGAAACAGGGGGTATCGCAATACCAGATCTTCAACTCTACTACAAAACAATAGTAACAAAAACGGCATGGTATTGGTACCAAAATAGACAGGTAGATCAATGGTACAGAATAGAGGACACAGACACAAACCCAAAGAAATACAATTTTCTCATACTAGACAAAGGGGCCAAAAATATGAAATGGAGAAAAGATAGCCTCTTCAACAAATGGTGCTGGGAGAATTGGAAATCCATATGCAACAGAATGAAACTAAACCCATATCTCTCACCATGCACGAAACTCAACTCAAAATGGATTAAGGACCTCGGAATCAGACCAGAGACCCTGCAAATTATAGAAGAAAAAGTAGGTCCAGATCTTCAACATGTCGGCTTAGGACCAGACTTCCTCAACAGGACTCCCATAGCACAAGAAATAAAAGCAAGAATCAATAACTGGGATAGATTCAAACTAAAAAGCTTTCTCTCAGCAAAGGAAACTATCAGCAATGGGACAAAAGAGCCTATAGAGTGGGAGAAAATCTTTGCCAATCATACTTCAGATAGAGCACTAATCTCCAGAATCTATAAAGAACTCAAAAAACTCTACTCCAAGAATGCAAATAATCCAATCGACAAATGGGCTAAGGAAATGAATAGACACTCCACAGAAGAAGATCTACAAGCAATTAACAAACATATGGAAAAATGTTCAACATCTCTAGTAATAAGAGAAGTGCAAATCAAAACCACCCTAAGATTCCATCTCACCCCAATTAGAATGGCGATTATCAAGAATACAAGCAACAACAGGTGTTGGCGAGGATGTGGGGAGAAAGGTACACTCATACATTGCTGGTGGGGCTGCAAAGTAGTGCAGCCACTCTGGAAAGCAGTGTGGAGATTCCTTAGAAAACTTGGAATGGAACCACCATTTGACCCAGGTATCCCACTCCTTGGCCTATACCCAAAGAACTTAAAATCAGCATACTACAGAGATACAGCCACATCAATATTCATAGCTACTCAATTCACATTAGCTAGATTGTGGAACCAACCTAGATGTCCTTCAACTGATGAATGGATAACGAAACTGTGGTATATATATACAATGGAATATTACTCAGCCATAAAGAATGATAAAATTATGGCATTTGCAGGCAAATGGATGAAATTGGAGAATATCATGGTAAGTGAGATAAGCCAATCTCAAAAAGCCAAAGGACGAATGATATCATTAATAAGTGGATGATGACACATAATGGGGGGTGGGAGGGGTTAGTGTTAGGGTTAGAGTTAGGGTTAGGGAGGGGGGCAAGAATGGAAGAAAGAAGAACTGTATAGAGGGAAAAGAGGGGTGGGAGGGGTGGGAGGAAGGGAAAAATAACAGAATGAATCAAACAACATTACCCTATGTAAATTTATGATTACACAAATGGTATGCCTTTACGCCATGTACAAACAGAGAAACAACATGTATCCCATTTGTTTACAATTAAAAAAAATAAATAAATAAATACATGTTTCTGATTGTAGATCTTTTTAAACATATTCACATTTTTATATTTTACATAGCTATCCAGAAAATGAAAAATCATTGGACTGGTTTCTTCCTCCTCCTCCATTGATTTCAGAAATTCCAAATACTCAGGAGTTAGAGGAGGAAATAGAAAGTCATAAACTTCTAGGTAAGTTATCATATATTTGTTGTGGAACCAAATGCATGCAGTTAATGTCAATATAAAAAATCTTAAAGTATTAATTCCTTTATTTTAATTGAATAAAATGAAAGTCAGTGACTTATCTTATTCAAAATAATGCTCACCAAACCTTATGATCTAACACATTTACCTTCTCCATACATACACATATGTATGCATGGTACATAATACACTATCACATACTTGTTCTGACTGTTGTTCAGTGAATATTTGTTTCTCTTTAACCATTAAAACTCTGTCACTGCTGTTCAGTTTTGCTTTGCTCTTTACTAAATTGGTAAGATCTTCTGGGAGGCAGATCCCTAAGTGAAAGAATAAGATACAGAAGATTATACATATTGAGACCATTTTTATAAATCTTGAAGAATGCTTAAACAATAAATGTTATCTAAGATGATGTTATTGATAAAATTTTAATTTTAAATTGGTGATTTCATGCATAAACATTTTAATAGTAAGCTTATGATTTACATGTTTTATATACAAATACATATGTGTATACTTTTGAATATATCAAATATATAGTATACATGTAGTGTAATATATAAATAGATGGTAAAGCAAATTTAAGCTCTAATAAGACTTCTGAACTCCCTCTAAACATCCCACAGATTCTGGAAAAACAGTCTCTCTAAAGAAATGTTTAAAATTCTCTTACTCTGATAAAGATATTCCTTTATCTTGATTAAGGATTGCAAAGTTTAAAACACTGTATTATATATTTTAATACTGAGTCATACTCATTAACATTTTATATGATTGACCGTTATATTTCTGTATGTAAACTATTTATATAAAATTTTACATCTTCATAATTACTTGTATAAGTATGCCATTTGAAGTAGCCAAAATAGTTAAATTTTAAAATTATGGTCATCAGGATTATGTGTCATCAGGATTTAAACCTATTTTATGATGTAGATTCTATATAAATTTTGAATTAATCTTAGTAATTCTGAAGTAATTTCTAAGTTGCCTTCAGAAACAACCTGGTATTCCAAAGTCAAATATGGTATTATAGATTATCTTGTTATTATGCTAATACTTTTCTTGACTTTCATATTTAACTAGTAAACTATTAACAATTAATTAAAATTTTCACTATTATTTTGAAAATGTGTTTTAATGAATAACATATAATAACCAATGTATTCCTTTTTTGTAGGTCAGGAAAAGACTCCAAAAATGTTAACATCCAATTTAAAGAATACTAATGAAGACATACATTATATTTCACCAACACAGGAATTCCAATTTCCCTCTTATAAATATGAATATGATTATCTAAATTTAGGAGTAACAGGTATCAATGACTTATCACATGTTGCTGGCAAACTGACATATGGTTCTTCTCAGAAATATAAAAACCACATGAGCACCAAGATAGCACCTGAGGAAAATGTTCCTGATGATGCAAAATTAGGTAACCTTGTAGAGAAAAAGGAAGAGAGTATACCAGCATTTCGAAAAAGGTAATTAATTAAATAAGATAAATAATATTCAGTGAATAAAGTGGACTATTAATGTGTTCATCCAAAAATATTAAATATGGTAGATTCTGAATGAGAAAAACACTAATAACGAAGGGTCTGTTATACATTAAGCATTATGTTACATTTGGGGTTCTAGATTCTTGCCTTTAAGGACCTTACAATTTAGTGGGAAGCATAGATAAATAACTAAAAATAATTGACTAAATACTTTATAGTATGACAATTATTTTGATGAAGTATATCATTAAAGCAGAGAGTCTCAAACTTTTTGTCATCAGTATCCCTTTGCATTTAAAAATTATTGAAGATTCTTAAGGATTTTTTTTAAAGGTGGGTTGTATATATCATTATTTAATCATATTAGAAATTAAAATTGAAAAATTAAAAAGTACTTATTTACTAATTTATCTTAAGCTCATACTAAACCCACTACCAATTAATTAATGGATTTTCAATTAAAAAGACTTTCCATACATGAGTGGATGAATGTATTAAAAATAATGTAGTGTATGCTGATGGTCCCTGACACAGTGATGGTTTGACTTTGGACTTTTTTTACTTTATGGTCGTGTGAAAGCAATAAGCATTCAGTAGAAACTGTGCTTCAAATTTTGGATTCTGATCTTTTTCTATATCATACTCTCTCCCTAAAACTATGTGGGCAATAGTAGAGACCTATAGCTCCCTGTCAGTAACTCAGTCACCAGGTTAAATAACAGATACTCTACAGGATACTGTTTCTAAACTGTGATGTTCAGTAAGTTAGATGTATTAAGTGCATTTTTGATTTATGATTTTCAGTTTATGATAGATTTATTGGGATATAACCCCACCTTAAGTCCAGGAGCATCTGTGTAAACAACAGAATACTATTCATCCATAAAAAAAAAAAAAAGAAAAAAAAACTAGAAAATTTTGTCATTTGTGGCAACATGGATGAATCTAGAAGATATTATGTTAAGAAAACTAAGTCAAGCACAGGGAATCAAATAACATGATCTCACTTGTATGTGGAATCTAAAGATCTAAAGAAGTCAGACATAGGACTGGGGATATAGGTGAGTGGTAGAGCACTTGCCTAGCATATGTGAAGCTCTGGGTTTGATCGCCAGCACTGCAAAAAAGAAAAAAGAGGTTGATTGAACTCAGAAATGGAGAGTAGAATTGCAGTTATCAGAGTCTGGGAGAGGTGTGAAGGTGGAATGCAGAGGTATTGATTAACAAAGTTGTGGTTATATACAAGTAAGTTCTGGTGTTCTATTGAGAAACTGTAGTAGCTGTAGTTAATAGTAATGTATTGTATATTCTAAAATAGCTACAAGAGAATGGTCTCATCCCAAAGAAATTATTTGGTCACTACAAGCCACATATTTGTATCAAAATATCACTTTGTACTCCATAATTATGTATAATTATCAATTATCTATTAAAATAAAAATTTTAAAATCCTATTTTCTAAAACAAAAAATAATTTAGTGAGAAAAGTGGCATTGTTTTATATTTTTGCAATATTGTTGGATTCTCATGTCTTCGTATTCAGTTTGTTGTGATATCTTGTGATTTGGAAATTTTGGAAAACTCCATATACACTAGTGAAACAAAGAGAGAAAAGGCAAATAATGTCTTAGTAGTGAAAATAATTTTGATTTTATGGACTCCTTGAAAGAGTCTCAGACATTCCTTTGAAAATAGGTGTCCTGGAGCATTTAACATGGAGATATGATCTACCCCAGTCAGGGAAAGCCTTCTTGAGGAAGTGTTATTTACACTTAACCTTAAAGAAAAATAGAATTAAGCTAGGTGAATATAAAGAGGAAGAGTGTTATAGGTAGAAAGAATAGAATGTACAAAAGTCCTGAGGTAGCAAAGAGGTTAGCAATTCTTTGCAATGTTCCTTTAATTTGAAGTAAGAGAATGCTGAGGTAAGGTATGAAGGATCTAAGTCATTCAGAATCTTATAGACCATGATCAACATTTTGTACTTTAAGGTCATATTTCTTAAATTATAGCCCCTAGACCCACTGTATTGAGGCACCTAGAATGGTTGTTAAAATTTTAGATTTCTAAGTCCTACCTTTGACTTAATCAGAGATTAAGTAAAGATGAGAATGGGATCTGAAAACTATAATTTAAAACAAATTTTCCAGATGATCATTATGCACACTGAAGTTTGAGTATCATTTTCCTAGAGTCTTGCATTTTAAGCAAAGGAGTGAAATTAGATTTTCTTTTCTTTAAAAAAAGATTTTGGCCCTATTTTGGTGGATGAACTGGGGAGTTAGAATATATTGTGAAGAGTCAATTAAAAGGGTTATTATATTGGTCTAGGTGGGAGAGAATTCTTGACCTAGGACTTTGATAGCAGAAATGAAGAGAGTCCAAAGTTATTTAGGAGGTAGAATCCAATGAGATTTAAATGATTATTGTATATGAGATCTGACACCTAGGTTTCTAGTTTGAGCCAGAATAATGAAGAACAGTGAGCCCTTAAGTAATATGAAGAACTGTAAAGGAAGAATAGGTTTAGGGGAATGTGATGAATGAATTTGGACACGTTGGTTTTAGGTACTTAAAAATTATCCAGACAGATACAATTGGATTATATAGGTTCAAGATTCAGAAGAGCTCTTGTTCTTTGACATAGGTGAGGTTATCTGTCATTTTGAGAGAATAAGTAGGGATATTGTGAAAGATGGGGAACAATAGGAAAATTATGGAGATTGGAAAGCAACCTAATTAGAATAATGCTAGATACTATAAATAATACTGGATATTATAAAAAGCACAGTTGAGGTAACTATGATTTCTTAGATCAGATTTAATAAGATATAACTCAGATAACATGAAATTCACCCTTTTGAAGTATACAATTCATTGGTGTTTAGAATACTTACATAGTTGTGCAGCCATCACTATTATTTAATTTTAAAACGTGTTCATCACCCCCCAAAGAAACTTAATATTAATGAAGTCCTACAAAATTATTCCCTAAAGATGCCAACCAAAAGGCAGGGTGCCCAGGCTCCTTACATCTCTGTGTGCCTGAAATATTCATGTGTTTCTGCAGACCCACCACTATAGGTTCATTTGCCAGAATGAGTCAGACCTCAGGAAAACACTTTTCTTGCATTTACTGGTTTATTATAAAGGATACAACTCCAAATAAAGAAATTCACAGGGCTGACTATTGGGGGTGGGGTGGAGTAAGCAGAGCTTTCATGTCCTCTCTGAGTGTGCCACCTTCTCAGCACCTTGATGTGTTCACCAACTCAGAAGCTCTCTCACGGTTTTTTGTTTGTTGGTTGGTTTGTTTTAATGGAGGTTCCATGATGTGAGCATGATTGATGAAATCATTGGCTATTGGCTAATGAACTAAATCTCCAGCCCCTCCTGAAGGTCATAGGGGGAAGAGTAAAGACTGAAAGTTTCAACACTCTAAACGCGTGGATGAATGGGAGAAAGGGAGGAGAAAAAGGGGAAGAGAGAAGGTAGGTCAGGGACCTTCTGGGGCACACCTTCAAAGACTAGAACACCTCCCATTAAGCTCCATCCTTTGAAGTTTCCACTATGTCCCAGTAGCAGGGGATTTATCCTTTAACACTTGAGCCTTTGGGGACATTCTAGACCCAAACTATAGCATTTCTGAACTCTTAATTTTACTCCATTGACTAATATGCCTGTCTTTATGCTAATCCCACAATGTAGTTTTGTAGTTGAAATTGAGTCTTCCAACTTTGATCTTTTTTTTCAAGATTCTTTTGACTATTCTGTATTCTTCGCATTTTCATATGAATTTTAGTTTAAGAAACCAGCAGGTATTTTGATAGAGATTGTATTGAATCTGTAGATCAACATGAGGAGTCTTGCCATCCGAATAATTTTAAATCTTCCAATTTGTGAACATAAGATGTCCTTCCATTTTTTAAAGTTTTCTTTAATTATTTCAATCATATTTTAGGTTTTCAGTGGATAGGTCTTATACTTATTTTTGTTAAATTTATTCTTAAGTAGTTTTTTTATGTTATTTTACATGGACTCTTTTTTTCTTAATTTCTTCTTCAGATTTTCCATTGCTAATTTATAAAAATACAATTGTTTTTTGTATATTAGCCTTATATCCTACAAGCTTATTGATGTTGACTCTGAATTTTAATACTAATCATCTGCTCCATAGTTGTACTTTTACCCATTCGTGTTCTACTGCCTTCTGTAATTATTTTAAAAAAAAGATTCATTCAGGAGTGAGATTTTATGATATAAGTATGATAAAAATAATAAGCAATGGGGGATAAAGTTGTCAGAATCGAAATGCAGTCACTTTTGTCAAACCCTAACAAAGAGGGGGTTGGAAGGTCATAAAGGAGGGCATCTCTCACACAGAGGCCTATGGTAATAACTGTTATGAGGACTCTGAAAACCATAACATGGTATAAAAGCATTAAGGCTACCACATCCTTACACAAAGAATACTTCTGCAAGGATATTTGCCCAACAATTACCTACTCAGCCTTGGACTAACTCTACTCATTAATCCTTGCTGAGGATAGTTGTTTCAGTGCAACTTATTAACCTTCCTCATTTTACCTTTAAAGATTCTTGCCCTTCTTGCCTCTCTGGGTATGTATATGGCCCTAATTGGTTCACCATTACTCCAAGTGAATTCATTTCTTTGTAGAGCTTCTTGCTCTGACTTTTTTTATTATTTTTGTTTTGTTTTATTTGTGCATTTTTTTGGTTTTGTATTAGGGATTGAACTCAGGGGTGCTTAACCACTGAGCAACCCATCCCTTTTAATTTTTTATTTAGAGACAGTTGCTTTGGGCCTTGCCAAGTTGCTGAGGCTGGCTTTGAATTTGTGATCCTCCTTTTTCAGCCTCCCGAGCCACTGGGATTACAGACATGTGCCACTGTGCCCAGCTTGTGTTATTTTATATTAACAAGAAGAAACAGAGTTTAGAATATTGGTAAGAAAGTAGCCATGGAATTTAAGTCCACAAAAGGTGGACAAGAAAAGAAAAAGGGAAGAGAGCTTGGGAAAAAATAGGTTAATTACAGTTAACTTGTTCTTTGACTTCACTGGTTCCTTGGGCAAATAAACTAAAAGAATAGGAGGTTGAAGTTAGAAAATAACATATCAGAATCATTAATCAGATTATTGAGAGAAAGGGCAGTTTTGGATAATGACAGACTCTGTGGTGAGACAGTAGATGACTGAGGTCATGTGAAGGAGAATGCCTTTGGAAACGAATTTTCTAAGGAATCGAGGGATCAAGATTTTGAATGGGTTGTCTCCATGAATGTTGAAATAGCACAGAATACTGGCAAAATTTGGAAGCAAGAGGAAAATATTCTAAAGTGACCACAAGGTTGGTATGTGATACATGCTATCAGAAAGTAGCATACATTCTATTATGAAAGTGGAATAATGATCTAGATTTGGAATAGAGAGGAAAACACTCTCAACCTTCAAGTACATTGGGTGTGAGAGAATGAGGAGTTTCCACTTAAGGGTTTTCTTAAGAAGCAATAGTTTTATAGGGCAAAGTCACATTGTTTTTTTTAAAGGCTAGGAAGTAAATAAAATAATCAGTGAGGAAGTCAAAGACCTAAGGGAGTTTATGAAGTGGGAATTCCAGAGGATTTAGGAAGATTCTGAGGTCCAGAGAATTTAGATAACTAGAATGTAGATAATATCTTTATAGTTTGTAAAACTTATTTCAAACTTTTACTAACTTGAAAGTCACACAGCTACAAAGCAGAGGAGCTTTAAACTTAAAAGGCAGGTTTGTCTGATTCTAACCAATATCACAGCATATTGCAGGGGTCATCCTACAGCATGAATATCTTTCTTGTTCCCAGTACCATATATATTACCTAAGATTATCTACTTTTGAATATTCACATTCAAAGATAAAACTGCTAGCATTAGAGGATACTAAAATACATCTTTCAAATTTTTTTTGAAGATTTGTTCTTATATAAAAACACATCATTGTGACTAAAAGTAATTTAGAAATCATTTCATGTTTACACAGTGTTTAGGTATAATTTCTTACAGAAAGACTGATATCTGCTATCATCCCCATTACTTATTCTATAAGATGTAAGTGTTCTATTGGAAACCTTAATTATTACTTCATTTCTTGAGGCTATTTTGAACAAATTACTTTGATAAATTTTTTATCAAATATAATATAGTCATAAAGATGGTGTCTCCTTGTTTTCCAGAACTTTTCTTCCTTTTTTTAATTTTTTGGTTATCAAGAGACATTTATTTGCCTCTTTTAAGAAACAAACATTATTACCTCATGCACATATATGACCTCATGACTGATGTGATCCTACAATATGTACAATCAGAAAAATGAGAAATTACACTTATGTATAATTTATCAAAATGCATAAATACATTCTACTGTCATATACAAATAATCTTACACTAGTATTATTATTAGATAGTTTTGGGAATGATTTGATCTACTAGTATACTTAGTTTATTTCTTTTCCTATTTGGGGGGACGAGGTGGGCTACAGCATACAACCTTGGATTGATTGGCAAGGAAAAGTGAATTAACTAATATTTTCTGTGAAACTAAATGTTATTGATGACAACTTTTAATTCATGACAAGTATGTTTATTTATTCCTATAAATTTAATACAAGTGTGTTAATGTATTTTTATAACTTAAATCACTTTAGTTAAATGTAACTACTATTAGGTGAATTTCTTTTTCTGTGACTATCCTGTGTGGTAGCTTTTTTCTCATAACTTTTCTAACTTATTCAAAAGTCATTAATTATCTTGTTGTGTACAGATTATCTCCAAACTTAGTGACTTAAAACAATAGTAAATATTTTTATTTCTCGTGGTTTCTGTGAGTTAGGAACTTAGGAACAATTTAATTGGTTATTTTGGCCTGGGGTCTCTCATGAGAATGCATAAGATATCAGGAACCTCTCAAAGGGCTATAATCAAAATGTTACACAATCTGGTCATCTGACTCTTGACAAGGTCTATAGGATCTGCTTTCATGGTGGTTCATTTACCTTGACTGACAAGTTGGTACTGGTTGTTGAGAGGAAGCTTCAGTACCTCGCCACATGGGCCTCTTCATACAGTTGTTTGAGAGTCTTAGGATATAGTCATTAGTTCCTTCACAGAGTGAACCATCTAAGAGACTATGTGAAAGGGACAATGTCTGATGTATTTTATGACCTAGCTTTGGGAGTCACACACTTGGACTTGTGCAGTACTCTGTTAGTTACATGGGTCAGTTCTGATAAAATGATTCAATTCGTTGCAGTCTGCTAAAGTGTGAAAAACAGGAGGCAAGGATCATTAAGGCCATCTTTTTTTTTTTTTTTTTTTTTTGACCTTTTTTTTATTGTAAACAAATGGGATACATGTTGTTTCTCTGTTTGTACATGGAGTCAAGGCATACCATTTGTGTAATCATAAATTACATAGGGTAATGTTGTTTGATTCATCCTGTTATTTTTTTCCTTCCCCCCCCACCCCTCCCACCCCTCTTTGCCCTCTATACAGTCCTTCCTTCCTCCATTCTTGCCCCCCTCCTTAACCCTAATCCTAAACCTAACCCTAACCCTAACGCTAACCCCTGCCACCCCCCATTATATGTCATCATCTGCTTATCAGCGAGATCATTTGTCCTTTAGGTTTTTGAGATTGGCTTATCTCACTTAGCACGATATTCTCCAATTTCATCCATTTGCCTGCAAATGCCATAATTTTATCATTCTTTATGGTGGAGTAATATTCCATTATATATATGTGCCACGGTTTCTTTATCCATTCATCAATTGAAGGACATCTAGGTTGGTTCCACAATCTGGCTATTGTGAATTGAGCAGCAATGAACATTGATGTGGCTGTATCTCTGTAGTATGCTGATTTTAAGTCATTAAGGCCATCTTGGAGACTCACTACCACAAATGGATTTATCTGAGTTTTAGGAAAAGAAAAAGATGTATACCAGTGGTAAATTTAGGAGATTAATTAGGTTTTTTATTTGAATAGGCCATAATTTATGGGCATGTTTAAAGAGACAATTTATGCCATTTTTCATATTCTAAGCAACTGTTACAGATGAAAAACATGTGATTCTTTTTCAGATTATTTAAAATATGTGACAATATGCATGGAGGTGCTTATTCTAATAACAGTGAAAACTTGAATTCTTTAGTTGACTCAGTGAAAATTGTCCAAACAGAAATGAACAAAGGGAGATCATGGAACTGTAGCAATAATAAGCAAAAACCTCAATCAAACATGTTTATAGCAAATGATGCTTTTTCATCATCTGAAATTGGAGATGACATATGCAAAGTACCATCATTTTCACTTACATCCCAACCTAATGATATTCAAGGTAATTCCTTGCTTTTTCAGTTGGTTTTATAAAAACACAAATTAATCTGCACTGATTTGTAGCATAGAGAAGAATCCAAAAATATAGTATATTTGAGTAGGTTATCTCTTCATGTATAATTTCTGCATTCCTTTATTATATTGCATTATTTTTTTAGCTGTGTTCTAATATTTTTACCTATGTTCTCAAAAAAAGTTTATGCAAGCTTTATTGAAGCAGTTTTTTGTAGAAAAAGTTAAAAAATAACCATATATGATTTTTTTTTTAGGGGTAACCAAAAGTGGTTTAGGTTCCTTGAAGCCTGTCACAGAAATCCGTATCCTTCAACTTATTTAACCACAGCTACTTTATGTTTGTGAAATCATATTTTAAAAATATTTTGTTTCATTGTGTTCCTGTACATTTGTTTGGGTTACAAAGAAAAAGTGGAAAGTGAATCTTTTGAGTCACACGAGAGATACGTGTGTATGGTAGTACTATTCCAAGTGTTGTCTACAGGCTGGTGCTAGTTTGAGTTTTATATACCAGTAGAAGACAAGATAAATGCACAAATCAGATTTGTATTATTGGCAGAACTCTGATCATCTTTACTTACAGATAAATATAGATAATTTCTTATGTTTCGGATAAGATCAACTATAGTGGATTAAACTGAATAGGGGAAATGGAAAGAAATGGACTTTTTGTTAATTGGGTACATATTTACAAATTAGTATTTTTGAAAGAACCTAATTTGGAGTTTATACATATAATCTAACTTAACATGTTTGGTCATTTCTATATTCTAATATTTTGGGTATATTCTGGTGGTAATATCTTCTTTGCATCTTAATACCCTTATTACAACTCATCAGCTATTTATGTGACTATTTCCTCAAGACCTAAGAATTCCTTGAAAGCAAGGGTTGTGCTTTATCTACTTTTCCATCTCCAGATACATTGAAAGGCAGATAAAGTAAGGCACATTAAGTAAGAAACCTTGTAAGCAGAAAAGTAGCCATGAGCAAGGGGGAGGGTAAAAAAAAGGTATGGAATTTGTTTGGAAAAAACAAGCATTCCAGTTTGACTGACATTAAAGATATAAAAGGCGGAGTAGGAAATAATCTTGGATAGGTATCTTAGAATCAGATCATTTAATGCCATGAATACCAACATGAAGAATATTTTGTTTTTATTTTTTAAATTCCCCCCTACTTTATTGACATATAATTGACAGACAAAAATTGTATACATTTGAAATATGCAATGATGTTTTATTGTACAATGTGAAAAGATTACCATAATCAATATATCTATCACCTTATATATTTGCATTTTGGTGTATGTGGTGAGAATACTTAGGATCTGCTCTCAGGAGTTTTTTAATTAAAAAAATTTTTTTTGAGATAAGGTCTTACTATGTTGCCCATGCTGGTCTTGAACCCCTAGGCTCAAGCAGTCCTGACTCAGCCTTTCAAGTATCTGGGACTACAGGTACATGCCACCATGCCTTTGTTTTTATTTTTAATAAATTTATTAAGCAACACAGAGAAACCATGGAAGATTTTTGAGCAGCCAAGTTACTTCATCCAAACTGTTTTATGGAATCAGTGACTCACAGCTGAGGAATGTTGTAGAATTCACAAAAGTTATGGTCCAGTTAGCAAAACAACATGTGAATTCCAAATACTGGGAAATATGGGCAATAGTGACTCTAGTCCTAAATATTCTGAGGATCATTTGAGGCAATTCTGAGGTATGTTAGAAAATATTTTCCTGAGCAGTATGAAAAGTTGTATCCAATACAGATTGGGTTAAAATGGGGGAAGGTGGACATAATGATATTATAACTTCAGGTGTAGCCAGTCTTTAGCACTGCTCTTCAACATGATGTCTCAATCCTGCTGTACTTCTCTCTTGTGATCTAAGTAGAATGGGAACATAGGAAACAGATTAGCAAAAAGCATGTTTAGAGATTGTTTAACTATTTGTTTTATTGGAGATTCTTATCTTTTACTAAAAGCCTTTCTATAATATGACACTACATTTTTATGAGTTTGAGAGATTTTCATGCTATATTATTAGCTCAGCTTAAGTGGGTCTGTAGTTTATGTGTCTTTGTTAGTTAAAGACTACTGTGTACACTTTTGCTCATTGATTTATTGTCCAAAAATTTCATTTGCTATAAAACTCATGTAAATGCTTTGATTTATTATTTCTATGTGTACAATAGAAGACTGAAGGCTATTCCTGGTAATTTGAGTTTGTGGATTAGTTGGACACAATGTATTTGTTGATTCTTTCCCATTATTTAACTGTATTTGAATACTGAGGACAGTAAGTTTTCTCAGATTGATCCTGTCACAGTATTCTTATCATAGTCAGTTCTAGAGACAGTTTTCCCCTTTATAACATATAATTACAGTGACACTACTGAGTTCATTAAAAAAATGTTTTGTTGTTTCAAGTGTTGATAGTGATGATAAATGATGTTAGTGATCGAGTTTTATGAGCTGGGAAACTGTGCATCTACTCTGAATCAAAGATTCATTTTTGTGAATATAAATTGATGCAGAACTATCAAATGAGAGAAAAACAGCATGATAGCCTACTTCTGGGCTAGTTACAAATAAATATTTTATAAGAAAAGACCTATCTTGAAGGAAAAATGAGATTCCTTCAAAAACTAATGGATTGACAAACTCAAAATTTCATTTTTGTTTTGGCATAAATATTTGACATGCACAACAGAAAGTAAAATGAAAATTTCTAAATTAACTGCTTGACTTAATACATGCAAACATATATTAACTGAGTTACCATGTGTCAGGCATTGTTCTAGGTATTTGGGATATAACAATTAAGAAAACAGACAGTGAATCCTTGCCTTTGGAGAGTTAATCTTGGGATAAGGGTGGGGAAGAAGATAGATTTAAACAATTATAATAGTATATAAATAAGTCATATAGTATATTAAAAGGCAGTGAGTACTATGGGAAAAGAAAAATATAGAGCAGAGTAAAGGAGGGTTTAATTGGGACTGCTGGATTTGAGGGTTCAGGATGTAGAATTAGATAGAATAGTTAGGATAGGCCTTCATGAGAAGGTAAGATTTAAGCAATTGAAGGAGGTGATATAGCCAAAGAAATTTGGAGGGAAGAATAATCTAGGCAGAGGGAAGGATTTATGGCAGGTATATGTCTTATGTTTTTGAAGAATGGCAGTATACTGGAGGAGATGAATGGGGGGTCGGGGGGACAGTTGTAGTACATGGAGTCCGAGAAATAAAAGCTAGGTCAGGTGCAGGAGGGAGCAGTAGTGGGGTGACAAGAACATGTAGCTGTGTACTTTGAGAGAAAAAGGGGTTTTTGAGCAGAGTCATTTAATCTGAGCTTTAAAAGGGTCACTAGAACAATCCATGAATTCTTATATATCTTCATAAAAATATAGTGCTTTAATAGTATTGTTTGAGTTTTCAGATATATTTATCTTTCATATCTTCTAATAGAGTATGAAGTCTCAATGGTAGGAACTCATTTTCTTCTTTATATGCAGTTTTCTAAATTGAATAATGCATTTTGCTTAAGTATTTAATAAATGTAGTTGACTGTGATTCAGAATAAGAAGAGTGCTGTAAAATCTCTCAAGCCGTCAATAGATTCTCACCTCGGAGAGGTTCTTATTCTTTATATCTATTAATTAAAAAAAACTTTTTTAGGGAAGCTAGTATGCTGATAATTACAATTAAAGCCAACAGTTAACTAAATTATCAAAAACAAATGGTTTTGTGTTAGGGTTAGGCGACCAGAAATACACATTATCTGATGAAACACAATCAACAATCAATAATCAATAAGTGAAATTTGAAATATTAAAGAAGAAGTAAAAAACAAGTGGCCTAGTCAAAGTGAATAAGAAAAAGCAATACTATGGAAAATATAAACTAGAAGCAAAGTTCTAATAGACTTAGTCTCTGTATATTTGTATCTCATCATATTTAACATTCAAGTTATAAACCTTATGTAATCTTTTATTTCCTCATGGGGACTTCATAAGTTCTTTGCAAAAACAGAATGGGAATGGAGACTGTAATAAAACTGTTAATTCCTTTCTTAAGAAAACAGTAATGTTACAGCCTCATCATTAAATGCTGTCAGAATCAATATCAGTCTAACTGAATTTTAAACTCAGATGTAACCTGTTTTTAAATTTCTGAAATATGTTACTCCTTAATGTTATTCTAAGCGGCAAAATTTAGAAGTATTTTCAAAGAATTCCCATATTTCAACTATATACAGTCCAAAGCCTTTGATGATGTAAGTATCTTATAATTATTTACTTATCTTCCTCTTCTCACTAGGTTGTATGCTGTCTAAGGAGAGAGACTAGATCATATCTTGGTCCCCAGTACATTGTAGAAACTCAGAAATTGTTTGTTAAATACATACATACAATTCTCCTAGGTAGATTAATTTGTATTCATTAGATTTATGAAAATTTCTCTAGAAGATAAGGGAATGATTTTTTTCTAGGTCTAGCATATCACTTTGAAATAAAATAGATGATAAAATATTAATAGTATTATTTTTTGATTGTGGAGGTTCTGGAGCAAGGTTACAGTTTTAATAATTGTAAAGGTACAAGTGTTTGTACTGTTATTCCTTAGAGTTTTCCTAAGGTATATTTTCTAACAAGTTGAGAATGTGTGTGAAAAATTCTGTATGTTACATAATTGTTCAAATTTTATTTTTTAGCTTCTTTACACAGATAGAAATTTTGTAATTTGTGCTCCAACTGGTTCTGGGAAAACTGTAATGTTTGAACTAGCTATAACAAGATTGTTAATGGAAGTACCATTGCCATGGTTGAACATTAAAATTGTTTATAGTAAGTATATATTATAAAAATAATGGTTAATTATAATAAAAATCCACTAAAGCAAAAATGAAGGAGTAAATGCAGTTTAGTCATAGGCTTTATTATTTGGTTTCCCATACATTTTTAAAGAAATTAGTTTTATTTATTTATTTGTGGTCCTGGGGGTCAAACCCAGGGCTGTGTGTATGCCAGGCAAGCATTCTACCACTGGGCTATGCCCCCAGCCCTAATAAATTCTCCTTTTGTTTTTCTTTTTGGTGGTGCTGGGTATTGTGCATGCTAAACAAACATAACCACTGACCTATACCTCCAGCCCTTCATACATTTTTAATAAAGACATATTACAATTGGTTTTGTCTGTTCCATTAAATTCAAAACACATTTTCTCAGAGTTATAAATAAAAAGTAATATTTGAATTGAGGATTTTAACTTCACATGCTTATTTAAAAAGATCAGTCAAAATGAACAAATAAAATCATGCATTTTATAATTCTAGAAATTTACATAGAAGCCTCTGCTTACCTGTTTCAGGCATTTTTAAAAAATTTCCTCAAAGTAGTATATATACATGGTTTAAAAACCCAAATATCACAAAAAGACTTATAATGAAAAGCAGAAATGTTCTGCTCTCTTACTCTCTCTCTACTTAGTTATAATTCCCTAAGTAGTCACTTCTATTTATCTTTAGTTCTTGTTGGTTATTATCTTTTTATCTGTAAATAATATACCTATATCATTTTTAACTTGTCATTATTAGTACCTAGACATGCATTTTTATCCTAATTTTCTTAACTAAAATTTGTGAAAATAATTTTAAAATTGCATTCATATTCAAAATAAATGTATCATTATAGTGGCACCAATAAAAGCCCTGTGTAGTCAGCGTTTTGAAGACTGGAAAGAAAAATTTGGACCAATTGGTTTGAATTGTAAAGAACTCACTGGAGATACAGTTATGGATGACCTATTTGAGATTCAGCATACCCATATTATTATGACAACTCCAGTAGGTATTATTTATCCTTTATTATTTCCTTGGTTTATTAGAAAACATCTGTTTCTTTTCATCAAGAAAAGAAGTTCAAAGAAAATACAAAGTAGAAGCGTATGTTTGTAATGTAAAAAAGTGATCATATTCAGAATACAAAAAAAAAAATTACCTACAAAAATGTAAGTAAAAGACAAATGGCCAAATAAGAAAAATGGACAAAGAATATCCAGTTTGTTATTGTGGATAATTTTTAATCATATTTATTGCTTGTATTCCTTTGCCCAAGTATTACATATTGTAAAGGGAATACCTTGGTAGAGTTTAGAAGCGTGTAATTAGACAGTGACTTTAATTGTTCTGTGGTTAAACTTAAAAGAATTGAAGGCCCAGTTTAAAAACACTGACCAAACTATCAAAATTTAAATTTTTCGTCTTTAAGTCTTTTTCAGAGTATTTTTAAGGTATCAACCAAACCTTTGTCTGTCGTTTGATTTATGTCATGCTAAAATTTTTGTTGATGTCCTAAACAATACTTACTATAATTCTTTATTACATTAAATTACTTGCATTTTTTTCTGTAGGAGAAATGGGATAGCTTGACTAGGAAATGGAGAGACAACTCTTTGGTCCAACTGGTGCGACTATTTCTCATTGATGAGGTAGTGAACACATTATTCACTTTCAGAGATAGCATAAAAAGATGATTAGAATAGAAAGAAAGAAGACAATCAATACTTATAAGGGAAATATAGGGGAATTTGCTGTTAAAATACGTATAGGGGAATTTGTTGGAAAGTGCCCATTTTCTCAAGGAAAAATGTTAATTTCACTATACAGTTTAGTTTATTAAATAGTAGTCTTATAGCTAATTATTCTTTCTTGATTTCTTGTATAGGTACATGTTGTAAAAGATGAAAATCGTGGTCCAACTCTTGAAGTTGTAGTCAGCAGAATGAAAACTGTACAGTCTTTATCTCAGTCTTTAGAAAATACCAGCACTCTTATGCCAATGAGATTTGTAGCTGTATCTGCAACAATTCCAAATGCTGAGGATGTAAGTTAGAATTTCAGTATATCAGGGTTTTTTTTAATGACTGGTGAAATGTTTAGTTATTTTGATCTTAGAGAACAGTGAGAGTTTTCTTATCAATCACGTAATAAAGTATGTTGTAGAAATTTATAGCTAGATCTCTCAGGTAGGAAAATTCAGTTGATCAGTTTTAGTAAAATATTTTCAGTAGAGGGCTATTGTTTGCTAGTATCTAAAAGTCTTAATTTCATGGGTTTTAGCCATCTTGTCACAACTTGACTAATAATATGGTCATTATAACCAACTGGCTCTAATTGTATAGCAAAGTATGGTGGAAATAAAAATAATTGCTGAGATGATTGCCACTCTCCCCCATTTCTATGTGCCTGGCATTGCAACAAGCAAAAATGATCAATACAAAAGTGAGAACATATGTAACTTGTCCTTGAGGAGGATCTCATAGTTAATCAAGGACATGTAAAGAGATAGTTACATGGACTAGTATACTTTCTGTAATGAATATACAACTTACTTTGTGTGTGTGTGGGGGGGGGTGCTGGGGAGTCACCTCAGAGGACTCTACCACTGAACTACATCCTGACATGCTGAAATTAGTACATCCTTTTAAAATTTATTATTTTGAGACAGGATCTTGATAAGTTGGTGAGGCTATCCTTGAATTTGTAGTTCTAGTGCTACAACCTCCTGAGTAGCTGAGATTATAAATGTGCACTACTGTGCCCAGACTTTTTTTTTAATTTTTAGGTAAACTTCATGAGAAATAGTACGGTGCCATTCTACTTTCTCCTGTTTACTTGTCAGCCTAAAATAATATGGCTTTTTTCCCCCACTACTTCTTAGAAAGTATTTTTATAAATACCTGCTATTTTTGCTCTTCCTATGGAAAATTTTGTCTTTACCCTTAAATTGGCACAGTTAACAATTTTCTTATTCTTAAAATGATACCTTGTTTTGTTCATATTCAAGAATAATATATAAAGCCAGGCACAGTGGCACACACCTGTAATCCCAGTAACTCAGGAGGCTGAGGTAGGAGGAACGCTAGTGCAAAATCAGCCTCAGTAATAGTGAGGCACTAAGCAACTCAGTAAGACCCTGTCTCTAAATAAAATACAAAAAAGGACTGGAGATGTTGCTCAGTGGTTAAGCACCCCTGAGTTCAATCCCCAGTACCCCCCCAAAAAAGATTAATATATTAAAATTTAAAGTATATAAAAAAAACAAAACTAAAACCCAGACTTTGTCCTTTCAAATGTATACAATATATACTTTTGATCTACATTATCATTTTACCTACAAATATTTCCATGTCATTGGTTTTCTTTTCTACTATTTTTTGTGGGGGAGGGTTGTAATTTATTTATCTAATCTCATAATCATGGAAAATTAAATTATTTCCATTTTTCTATTATAAACAATGCTGCAGTTTGAAAACATCCATGATTATTTTTTTTCTTTTTTTTCTATTGTAAACAAATGGAATACATGTTGTTTCTCTGTTTGTACATGGCGTAAAGGCATACCATTTCTGTAATCATAAGTTTACAGAGTAATGTTGTTTGATTCATTGTTATTTTTTCCCTTCCCCCCACCCCTCCCACCCCTCTTTACCCTCTATACAGTACTTCCTTCCTCCATACTTGCCCCCCTCCCTAACTCTAACTCTAACCCTAACACTAACCCTTCCCTCCCCCCCATTATGTGTCATCCTCCACTTATTAGCGATATCATTCGTCCTTTGCCTTTTTGAGATTGGCTTATCTCACTTACCATGATATTCTCCAATTTCATCCATTTGCCTGCAAATGCCATAATTTTATCATTCTTTATGGCTGAGTAATATTCCATTGTATATATATACCACAGTTTCTTTATCCACTCATCAATTGAAGGGCATCTAGGTTGGTTCCACAATCTGGCTATTGTGAATTGAGCAGCTATGAATATTGATGTGGCTGTATCTCTGTAGTATGCTGATTTTAAGTCCTTTGGGTATAGGCCAAGGAGTGGGATAGCTGGGTCAAATGGAGGGTCCATTCCAAGTTTTCTAAGGAATCTCCACACTGCTTTCCAGAGTGGCTGCACTAATTTGCAGCCCCACCAGCAATGTATGAGTGTACCTTTCTCCCCACATCCTCGCCAACATCTGTTGTTGCTCATTTTCTTGATAATTGCCATTCTAATTGGGGTGAGATGGAATCCTAGGGTGGTTTTGATTTGCATTTCTCTTATTACTAGAGATGTTGAACATTTTTCCATATGTTTGTTGATTGCTTGTAGATCTTCTTCTTTGAAGTGTCTATTCATTTCCTTAGCCCATTTGTCGACTGGATTATTTGAATTCTTGGAGTAGAGTTTTTTGAGTTCTTTATAGATTCTGGAGATTAGTGCTCTATCTGAAGTATGATTGGCAAAGATATTCTCCCATTCTGTAGGCTCTTTCTTCGCATTGCTGAGAGAAAGCATTTTAGTTGGAATCTATCCCAGTGGTTGATTCTAGCTTTTATTTCTTGTGCTATGGGAGTCCTGTTAAGGAAGTCTGATCCTAGACCAACAAGGTGAAGATTTGGACCTACTTTTTCTTCTATAATCTGAAGGGTCTCTGGTCTGATTCCGAGGTCCTTAATCCATTTTGAGTTGAGTTTCGTGCATGGTGAGAGATATGGGTTTAGTTTCATTCTGTTGCATATGGATTTCCAATTCTCCCAGCACCATTTGTTGAAGAGGCTATCTTTTCTCCATTGCATATTTTTGGCACCTTTGTCTAGTATGAGAAAATTGTATTTATTTGGGTTTGTGTCTGTGTCCTCTATTCTGTACCATTGATCTGCCTGTCTATTTTGGTACCAATACCATGCCGTTTTTGTTACTATTGTTTTGTAGTAGAGTTGAAGATCTGGTATTGCAATACCCCCGGTTTCACTCTTCCTGCTAAGGATTGCTTTAGCTACTCTGGGTTTCTTATTCTTCCAGATGAATTTCATAATTGCTTGCTCTATTTCTGTAAGGTACGTCATTGGGATTTTAATTGGAATTGCATTGAATCTGTATAGCACTTTAGGTAGTATGGCCATTTTGACAATATTAATTCTTCCTATCCAAGAACATGGAAGATCTTTTCATCTTCTAAGGTGTTCTTTAATTTCTTTCTTTAGTGTTGTATAGTTCTCATTGTAGAGGTCTTTCACCTCTTTTGTGAGATTGATTCCCAAGTATTTTATTTTTTTCAAGGCTATTGTGAATGGGGTAGTTTTCCTAATTTCTCTTTCTGAAGATTCATCACTTATGTATAAAAATGCGTTGGATTTATGGGCATTGATCTTGTAACCTGCTACTTTACTGAATTCACTTATGAGCTCTAAGAGTTTTCTGGTGGAATTTCCAGGTTCCTCTAAATATATAATCATGTCATCAGCGAACAGGGATAGTTTGAGTTCTTCTTTTCCAATTCGTATCCCTTTAATTTCTTTGGTTTGTCTAATTGCTCTGGCCAGAGTCTCAAGAACGATGTTGAATAGAAGTGGTGAAAGAGGGCATCCCTGCCTTGTTCCAGTTTTTAGGGGGAATGCTTTCAGTTTTTCACCATTTAGAATGATATTAGCCATGGGCTTAGCATAGATGGCCTTTACAATGTTAAGGAATGTTCCCACTCTCCCTATTTTTTCTAGTGTTTTGAGCATGAAGAGGTGCTGTATTTTATCAAATGCTTTTTCTGCATCTATTGAAATAATCATGTGCTTCTTGACTTTAAGTCTATTAATATGGTGAATTACGTTTATTGATTTCCTGAGGTTGAACCAACCTTGCATCCCTGGGATGAAACCCACTTGATCATGGTGCACTATCTTTTTTTTTTTTTTTTTTTTATTGTAAACAAATGGGATACATGTTGTTTCTCTGTTTGTACATGGCGTAAAGGCATACCATTTGTGTAATCATAAATTTACATAGAGCAATGTTGTTTGATTCATTCTGTTATTTTTTCCCTTCCCCCCACCCCTCCCACCCCTCTTTACCCTCTATACAGTAGTTCCTTCCTCCATACTTGCCCCCCTCCCTAACCCTAACTCTAACCCTTCCCTCCCCCCCATTATGTGTCATCCTCCACTTATCAACGATATCATTCGTCCTTTGGCTTTTTGAGATCAGCCTATCTCACTTAGCATGATATTCTCCAATTTCATCCATTTGCCTGCAAATGTCATAATTTTATCATTCTTTATGGCTGAGTAATATTCCATTGTATATATATACCACAGTTTCTTTATCCACTCATCAATTGAAGGGCATCTAGGTTGGTTCCACAGTCTGGCTATTGTGAATTGAGCAGCTATGAACATTGATGTGGCTGTATTTCTGTAGTATGCAGATTTTAAGTCCTTTGGGTATAGGCCAAGGAGTGGGATAGCTGGGTCAAATGGTGGTTCCATTCCAAGTTTTCTAAGGAATCTCCACACTGCTTTCCATAGTGGCTGCACTAATTTGCAGCCCCACCAGCAGTGTATGAGTGTACCTTTCTCCCCACATCCTCGCCAACACCTGTTGTTGCTCGTATTCTTGATAATCGCCATTCTAATTGGGGTGAGATGGAATCTTAGGGTGGTTTTGATTTGCATTTCTCTTATTACTAGAGATGTTGAACATTTTTCCATATGTTTGTTGATTGCTTGTAGATCTTCTTCTGTGAAGTGTCTATTCATTTCCTTAGCCCATTTGTTGACTGGACTATTTGAATCCTTGGAGTAGAGTTTTTTGAGTTCTATATAGATTCTGGAGATTAGTGCTCTATCTGAAGTATGATTGGCAAAGATATTCTCCCACTCTGTAGGCTCTTTCTTCGCATTGCTGATAGTTTCCTTTGCTGAGAGAAAGCTTTTTAGTTTGAATCTATCCCAGTGGTTGATTCTAGCTTTTATTTCTTGTGCTATGGGAGTCCTGTTAAGGAAGTCTGGTCCTAGACCAACAAGGTGAAGATTTGGACCTACTTTTTCTTCTATAATCTGCAGGGTCTCTGGTCTGATTCCGAGGTCCTTAATCCATTTTGAGTTGAGTTTCGTGCATGGTGAGAGATATGGGTTTAGTTTCATTCTGTTGCATATGGATTTCCAATTCTCCCAGCACCATTTGTTGAAGAGGCTATCTTTTCTCCATTTCATATTTTTGGCCCCTTTGTCTAGTATGAGAAAATTGTATTTATTTGGGTTTGTGTCCGTGTCCTCTATTCTGTACCATTGATCTACCTTTCTATTTTGGTACCAATACCATGCCGTTTTTGTTACTATTGTTTTGTAGTAGAGTTGAAGATCTGGTATTGCAATACCCCCTGTTTCACTCTTCCTGCTAAGGATTGCTTTAGCTATTCTGGGTTTCTTATTCTTCCAGATGAATTTCATAATTGCTTGCTCTATTTCTGTAAGGTACACAATTGGGATTTTAATTGGAATTGCATTGAATTTGTATAGCACTTTAGGTAGTATGGCCATTTTGACAATATTAATTCTTCCTATCCAAGAACATGGGAGATCTTTCCATCTTCTAAGGTGTTCTTTAATTTCTTTCTTTAGTGTTCTATAGTTCTCATTGTAGAGGTCTTTCACCTCTTTTGTGAGATTGATTCCCAAGTATTTTATTTTTTTCGAGGCTATTGTGAATGGGGTAGTTTTCCTAATTTCTCTTTCTGAAGATTCATCACTTATGTATAAAAATGCGTTGGATTTATGGGCATTGATCTTGTAACCTGCTACTTTACTGAAATCACTTATGAGTTCTAAGAGTTTTCTGGTGGAATTTCCAGGTTCCTCTAAATATATAATCATGTCATCAGCGAACAGGGATAGTTTGAGTTCTTCTTTTCCAATTCGTATCCCTTTAATTTCTTTGGTTTGTCTAATTGCTCTGGCCAGAGTCTCAAGAACGATGTTGAATAGAAGTGGTGAAAGAGGGCATCCCTGCCTTGTTCCAGTTTTTAGGGGGAATGCTTTCAGTTTTTCACCATTTAGAATGATATTAGCCATGGGCTTAGCAAAAATGGCCTTTACAATGTTAAGGAATGTTCCCACTCTCCCTATTTTTTCTAGTGTTTTGAGCATGAAGGGGTGCTGTATATTATCAAATGCTTTTTCTGCATCTATTGAAATAATCATGTGATTCTTGACTTTAAGTCTATTAATATGGTGAATTACGTTTATTGATTTCCTGATGTTGAACCAACCTTGCATCCCTGGGATGAAACCCACTTGATCATGGTGCACTATCTTTTTAATATGTTTTTGTATGCGATTTGCTAAAATTTTGTTGAGAATTTTTGCGTCGATGTTCATTAAGGATATTGGTCTGAAATTTTCTTTCCTTGATGAGTCTCTGTCTGGTTTAGGTATCAGTGTGATATTGGCTTCATAGAATGAGTTTGGGAGGGTTCCCTCCTCTTCTATTTTATGGAATACTTTGAGAAGTATTGGAATGAGCTCTTCCTTAAAGGTTTTGTAGAACTCGGCTGAGAACCCATCTGGTCCCGGACTTTTCTTTGTTGGTAGGCTTTTGATGACTTCTTCTATTCCAGTACTTGAAATTGGTCTATTTAAATTGTTTATGTCCTCCTCATTCAGTTTAGGCAATTCATATGTCTCTAGAAACCTGTTGATGTCTTTGAAATTTTCTATTTTGTTGGAGTATAGATTTTCAAAATAGCTTCTAATTATGTTTTGTATTTCCATCCTGTCTGTTGTGATATTTCCTTGTTCATTCTGAATTTTAGTGATTTGGGTTTTCTCTCGTCTTCTCTTTGTTAGTGTGGCTAAAGGTTTATGAATTTTGTTTATTTTTTCGAAGAACCAACTATTTATTTTGTCAATTTTTTGTATTGTTTCTTTTGTTTCAATTTCATTGATTTCAGCTCTGAGTTTAACTATTTCCTGTCTTCTACTACTTTTGGTGCTGGTCTGTTCTTCTTTTTCTAGGGCTTTGAGCTGTAGTGTTAGGTTGTTTATTTGTTGAGTTTTACTTCTTTTATTAAATGCGCTCCATGAAATAAATTTCCCTCTAAGTACTGCTTTCATAGTGTCCCAGAGATTTTGATATGATGTTTCTTTGTTCTCATTTACCTCTAAGAATTTTTTAATTTCCTTCCTAATATCTTCTGTTATCCATTCATCATATAATAGCATATTGTTTAATCTCCAGATGTTGGAATAGTTTCTGTGTTTTACTCTTTCATTTATTTCTAACTTCAATCCATTATGATCTGATAGAATACATGCTAGTGTCTCTATCTTCTTGTATTTGCTAACATTAGCTTTGTGGCATAATATATGGTCTATTTTAGAGAAGGATCCATGTGCTGCTGAGAAGAAAGTGTATTCACTCTTGGTTGGATGGTATATTCTATAAATGTCCGTTAAGTCTAAATTATTGATTGTGTTGTTGAGATCTATGGTTTCTTTGTTCAATTTTTGTCTGGAAGATCTGTCCAGTGGTGAGAGCGGTGTGTTAAAATCACCTAGTATTATTGTGTTGTGGTCTATTTGGTTTCTGAAATTGAGAAGGATTTGTTTGACATACATAGATGAGCCACTGTTTGGGGCATAGATGTTTATGATTGTTATATCTTGCTGATTTATGCTTCCCTTAAGCAGTATGAAATGACCTTCTTTATCCCTTCTGACTAACTTTGGCTTGAAGTCCACATTATCGGAAATGAGGATGGATACTCCAGCTTTTTTGCTGAGTCCATGTGCATGGTATGTTTTTCCCCATCCTTTCACCTTTAATCTATGGGTATCTTTTTCTATGAGGTGAGTCTCTTGCAGGCAACATATTGTTGGATCTTTCTTTTAATCCAGTCTGCCAGTCTATGTCTTTTGATTGATGAATTCAGGCCATTAACATTCAGGGTTATTATAGAGATATGATTTGGTTTTCCCGGTCATTTGGTTCATTTTTAAAATTTTGTTTATTTATTTGTTTGACACAACTTGTTTCCTCCTTTATTTGACAATTCCTTTAGGATAATTCCTCCCTTTGCTGATTTGCTTCTTTGTTTTTCATCTCTTCCTCATGGAATATTTTGTTGAGAATGTTCTGTAATGCTGGCTTTCTTTTTATAAATTCTTTTAGCTTTTGTTTATCATGGAAGGATTTTATTTCATCGTCAAATTTGAAGGTAAGTTTTGCTGGGTATAAGATTCTTGGTTGGCATCCATTTTCTTTCAGGGCTTGAAAAATGTTGTTCCAGGCCCTTCTAGCTTTTAGGGTCTGGATTGAAAAATCTGCTGATATCCGTATTGGTTTCCCCCTGAATGTAATTTGGTTCTTTTCTCTCACAGCCTTTAAAATTCTGTCTTTATTTTGTATGTTAGGTATTTTCATTATAATGTGCCTTGGTGTGGGTCTGTTGTAATTTTGTGTATTTGGAGTCCTGTAAGCCTCTTGAACTTGATTTTCCATTTCATTCTTCAGATTTGGGAAATTTTCTGATATTATTTCATTGAATAGGTTGTTCATTCCTTTGGCTTGTTTCTCTAGACCTTCCTCAATCCCAATAATTCTTAAATTTGGCCTTTTCATGATATCCCATAGTTCTTGTAGATTCTGTTCATGATTTCTTACCATCTTCTCTGTTTGTTCAACTTTGTTTTCAAGGTTAAATATTTTGTCTTCAATGTCTGAGGTTCTGTCTTCCAGGTGTTCTATCCTATTGGATATGCTTTCTATGGAGTTCTTAATTTGGTTTATTGTTTCCTTCATGTCAAGGATTTCTGTTTGGTTTTTTTTCAATATCTCTAACTCTTTATTGAAATGATCTTTTGCTTCCTGTATTTGCTCTTTTAACTGTCGATTGGTGCGATCATTCAATGCTTGCATTTGCTCTTTCATCTCATCATTTGCTTCTCTGATCATTTTAATTATGTACATTCTGAACTCCTTTTCTGTCATTTCTTCTGCCATGTTGTCATTGGGTTTATTGATGTAACATCTAGATTTGTTTGCAGCATTTTCTTTCCTTGTTTTCTCATATTGTTCAGATATCAGTGGACCGCTGAGATATTGCAGATTTCCTCTGTTGAGTTACAATGTCCCTGAAGATTTCTATATATATCCCCTCTTAGCCTTCAGTAGGCTGAAGTCTTGGAGGAAGTTGATAATGCGGTGCTCCACAAGGAAGCTGCCTCTCTAGGAGTGGTGGCCTTCAGGTGGGGTATATTCCCTGCTAGTGGGCAGAGGTGCCTCCACTTGTTGACCAATGGTCATCCAAAGGGGACCTAGGCTGCGGGCTGAGGCAAGGTCTGTTTGGGCCTGTGTCTCTGGTTTTACCGTCCTTGTGGGGAAACCTCACCAGGCAGGGAAGACTCACCCAGTGGGGAGGTCTCGCTGGTCAGTTTCCTCCTAGAGGTTCCCCTCAATTTACAGCTACTGCCTGGGCTGGGCTGCCTTCCTCTGCAAAGTTTCCAGGGGCCCGGCCCTACCTCCTGGGCCTGGGAGCCTCACCCTTCGCAGATGAATCTCCTTAGGCTGCCCCTCCTCAGAGAATTTGCCTATAGGCCTGGAACCTTCGCTCCGCCCTAAGCCTGTCTCTGTGCGGCTCTTCCACTCAGAAGCCTCCTAGATCCTGGGACCCTGTTCTGCACCTAATCGCCTGGCTGCGTGGCCCCTCCTCTGAGCAGCCACCTGTGGCCCCGAACAATCGCTCTGAGTCCCAGAGACCCGCCACAGGCCTCTTCCTCCAGACAGCCGCCCAGTATGCCGGTGCAGTCACTAGGAGTCCAAGAAACTCACTTCGTGCCTCCTCCTCCCACCAACCACCCGTAGCCCGGGGCAATCAATCACTCCGAGTCGAAGTGACCCTCCCCGTTCCTCCTCCTTCTCCAGATAACCCCCCGGGTGTTCAGGAGCAGTCCTTCTGAGTGGCTCTGAATCCACGTGACCCGCTGCACGGGTCCTCTGGGCACCGCCCGGAGCTCTGGTGCGGCCACTCAAGACCAAGCGTCCCACCACGCTTCTCCTCCAGGCAGCCCCCCTGTGTTCAGGAGCTGTCACTTTAAGACCAAACAACTCACCACTCGCCTTCTCCTCTGAGCAGGCGCCTGGAGCGCTAATGCAGTCACTGCGAGTCCAAAGGACCCGCCGCGCTCCTTCTCCTCCTTCTCCTACTCCTCCGGGCAGGCCCCGGGGTTCAGAAGTGGTCAAAGTCCAAACAGCTCGCCAGGCAGCCCCTTCTCTGGCAACCGCCTGTAGCTCCCGTGTAGTCACCCGAATCCAAGCGGCCACTCCTCTTCGTCCTCGTCCTCAGGGCAGGCCCCGGTGTTCAGAAGCGTCGTTCTGATTCCAAACAGCTCGCCGCGCAGCTTCTCCTCTGGCAACCGCCTGCAGCTCTGGTGCAGTCTCTCCGAATCCAAGTGGCCACGCTCCTCTCCTCCTCCTCAGGGCAGGCCCCTTTGTCCTGAGTCCACACAGTTCTCCCCGCCACTCCTCCCCCGGGCAGCCGCCGGAGCCCCAGTGGCTGCTCCGAGTCCCAGCGCTGTGCCGAGCGGCCTCCTCTACGGCGCTCCCAGCTGTCCGAGTTCACTGCTCCAGCGGGGGGAGGGGCGTCTCGCCGGCAGTTCTACTTCACAAAGTTTCCTGCATTCTGGGACCCCCGTCCCATCCGGGATGCCCCCCCAGGGGTTGAGAGTCACCCGGCTGCTTTGAGTTGGTCCCAAGCGTCCCAATATCTCCTCTCTTGAATCCTGAGTCCTGGAGCAACACGAAATGCAGCCACCCTCTAGGCCACCATCTTGAAAACCCGCACTATCTTTTTAATGTGTTTTTGTATGCGATTTGCTAAAATTTTGTTGAGAATTTTTGCGTCGATGTTCATTAAGGATATTGATCTGAAATTTTCTTTCCTTGATGAGTCTCTGTCTGGTTTAGGTATCAGTGTGATATTGGCTTCATAGAATGAGTTTGGGAGGGTTCCCTCCTCTTCTATTTATGGAATACTTTGAGAAGTATTGGAATGAGCTCTTCTTTAAAGGTTTTGTAGAACTTGCTGAGAACCCATCTGGTCCTGGACTTTTCTTTGTTGGTAGGCTTTTGATGACTTCTTCTATTTCAGTACTTGAAATTGGTCTATTTAAATTGTGTATGTCCTCCTCGTTCAGTTTAGGCAATTCATATGTCTCTAGAAACCTGTTGATGTCTTTGAAATTTTCTATTTTTTTGGAGTACAGATTTTCAAAATAGCTTCTCATTATTTTTTGTATTTCACTCGTGTCTGTTGTGATATTTCCTTGTTCATTCCGAATTTTAATGATGTGGGTTTTCTCTCGTCTTCTCTTTGTTAATGTGGCTAAAGGTTTATCAATTTTGTTTATTTTTTCGAAGAACCAACTATTTATTTTGTCAATTTTTTGTATTGTTTCTTTTGTTTCAATTTCATTGATTTCAGCTCTGAATTTAACTATTTCCTGTCTTCTACTACTTTTGGTGCTGGTCTGTTCTTCTTTATCTAGGGCTTTGAGCTGTAGTGTTAGGTCGTTTATTTGAGTTTTACTTCTTTTATTAAATGCGCTCCATGAAATAAATTTCCCTCTAAGTACTGCTTTCATAGTGTCCCAGAGATTTTGATATGCTGTTTCTTTGTTCTCATTTACCTCTAAGAATTTTTTAATTTCCTTCCTAATATCTTCTGTTATCCATTCATCCTATAATAGCATATTGTTTAATCTCCAGATGTTGGAATAGTTTCTGTGTTTTACTCTTTCATTTATTTCTAACTTCAATCCATTATGCTCTGATAGAATACATGGTAGTGTCTCTATCTTCTTGTATTTGCTAACATTAGCTTTGTGGCATAATATATGGTCTATTTTAGAGAAGGATCCATGTGCTGCTGAGAAGAAAGTGTATTCGCTCTTGGTTGGATGGTATATTCTATAAATGTCCGTTAAGTCTAAATTATTGATTGTGTTATTGAGATCTATGGTTTCTTTGTTCAATTTTTGTCTGGAAGATCTGTCCAGTAGTGAGAGAGGCGTGTTAAAATCACCTAGTATTATTGTGTTGTGGTCTATTTGGTTTCTGAAATTGAGAAGGATTTGTTTGACATACATGGATGAGCCACTGTTTGGGGCATAGATGTTTATGATTGTTATATCTTGCTGATTTATGCTTCCCTTAAGCAGTATGAAATGACCTTCTTTATCCCTTCTGACTAACTTTGGCTTGAAGTCCACATTATCGGAAATGAGGATGGATGCTCCAGCTTTTTTGCTGAGTCCATGTGCATGGTATGTTTTTCCCCATCCTTTCACCTTTAATCTATGGGTATCTTTTTCTATGAGGTGAGTCTCTTGCAGGCAACATATTGTTGGATCTTTCTTTTTAATCCAATCTGCCAGTCTATGTCTTTTGATTGATGAATTCAGGCCATTAACATTCAGGGTTATTATAGAGATATGATTTGGTTTCCTGGTCATTTGGTTCATTTTTAAAATTTTGTTTATTTATTTGTTTGACACAACTTGTTTCCTCCTTTATTTGACAATTCCTTTAGGATAATTCCTCCCTTTGCTGATTTGCTTCTTTGTTTTTCATCTCTTCCTCATGGAATATTTTGCTGAGAATGTTCTGTAGTGCTGGCTTTCTTTTTGTAAATTCTTTTAGCTTTTGTTTATCATGGAAGGATTTTATTTCATCGTCAAATTTGAAGGTAAGTTTTGCTCGGTATAAGATTCTTGGTTGGCATCCATTTTCTTTCAGGGCTTGAAAAATGTTATTCCAGGCCCTTCTAGCTTTTAGGGTCTGGATTGAAAAATCTGCTGATATCCGTATTGGTTTACCCCTGAATGTAATTTGGTTCTTTTCTCTCACAGCCTTTAAAATTCTGTCTTTATTTTGTATGTTAGGTATTTTCATTATAATGTGCCTTGGTGTGGGTCTGTTGTAATTTTGTGTATTTGGAGTCCTATAAGCCTCTTGAACTTGATTTTCCATTTCATTCTTCAGATTTGGGAAATTTTCTGATATTATTTCATTGAATAAATTGTTCATTCCTTTGGCTTGTTTCTCTAGGCCTTCCTCAATCCCAATAATTCTTAAATTGGCCTTTTCATGATATCCCATAGTTCTTGTAGATTCTGTTCATGATTTCTTACCATCTTCTCTGTTTGTTCAACTTTGTTTTCAAGGTTAAATATTTTGTCTTCAATGTCTGAGGTTCTGTCTTCCAGGTGTTCTATCCTACTGGATATGCTTTCTATGGAGTTCTTAATTTGGTTTATTGTTTCCTTCATGTCAAGGATTTCTGTTTGGTTTTTTTTCAATATCTCTAACTCTTTATTGAAATGATCTTTTGCTTCCTGTATTTGCTCTTTTAATTGTCGATTGGTGTGATCATTCAATGTCTGCATTTGCTCTTTCATCTCATCATTCAGTGCGTGCATTTGCTCTTTCATCTCATCGTTTGCTTCTCTGATCATTTTAATTATGTACATTCTGAACTCCTTTTCTGTCATTTCTTCTGCCATGCTGTCATTGGGTTTTATTGATGTAACATCTAGATTTGTTTGCAGCATTTTCTTTCCTTGTTTTCTCATATTGTTCAGATATCAGTGGACCGCTGAGATATTGCAGATTTCCTCTATTGACTTACAATGTCCCTGAAGATTTCTATATATATCCCCCCTTAGCCTTCAGTAGGCTGAAGTCTTGGAGGAAGTTAATAATGCGGTGCTCCACAAGGAAGCTGCCTCTCTAGGAGTGGTGGCTTTCAGGTGGGGTATAATCCCTGCTAGTGGGCAGAGGTGCCTCCACTTATTGACCAGTGGTCATCCAAAGGGGACCTAGGCTGCTGGCTGAGGCAAGGCCTGTTTGGGCCTGAGTGTCTGGTTTAACGTCCTTGTGGGGAAACCTCACCCGGCAGGGAAGACTCACCCGGTGGGGAGGTCTCGCTGGTCAGTTCCCTCCTAGAGGTTCCCCTCAATTTACAGCTACCGCCTGGGCTGGGCTGCCTTCCTCTGCAAAGTTCCCAGGGGCCCGGCCCTACCTCCTGGGCCTGGGAGTCTCACCCTTCAGATGAATCTCCTTAGGCTGCCCATCCTCAGAGAATCTGCCCGTAGTCCTGGAACCTTCGCTCCGCCCTAAGCGTGTCTCTGTGAGGCTCTTCCACCAAGAAGCCTCCTAGATCCTAGGACCCTGCTCTGCACCTAATCGCCTGGCTATGCGGCCCCTCCTCTGAGAAGCCACCTGGGGCCCTGTTCAATGTCTCTGAGTCCCAGAGTCCCGCCACATGCCTCTTCCTCCAGACAGCCGCCCAGTATTCCGGTGCGGTCACTAGGAGTCCAAGAAACTCACTGCGTGCCTCCTCCTCCCACCAACCACCCGTAGCCCTGGGCAATCAATCACTCCGAGTTGAAGTGACCCTCCCCGTTCCTCCTCCTTCTCCAGATACCCCACCGAGTGTTCAGGAGCAGTCGCTCTGAGTGGCTCTGAATCCACGTGACCCGCTGCACGCGTCCTCTGGGCAACCGCCCGGAGCTCTGGCGCGGCCACTCGAGACCAAGCGACCCACCACGCTTCCCCTCCAGGCAGCCCCCCTGTGTTCAGGAATTGTCACTTTAAGTCCAAACAACTCACCACTCGCCTTCTCATCTGAGCAGCCGCCTGGAGCGCTAATGCAGTCACACTGAGTCCGAACGACCCGCCGCGCTCCTCCTCCTCCTCCTCCTACTCCTCCGGGCAGGCCCCGGTGTTCAGAAGTGGTCTGAGTCCAAACAGCTCGCCATGCAGCCCCTCCTCTGGCAACCGCCTGTAGTTCTGGTGTAGTCACTCCAAATCCAAGCGGCCGCGCTCCTCTTCCTCCTCCTCATCCTCAGGGCAGGCCCCGGTGTTCAGAAGCGGTCGCTTAGAGTCCAAACAGCTCGCCGCGCAGCTTCTCCTCTGGCAACCGCCTGTAGCTCTGGTGCAGTCACTCCGAATCCAAGCGGCCACGCTCCTCCTCCTCCTCCTCAGGGCAGGCCCTGGTGTTCTAAGTCCACACAGCTCTCCTCGCCACTCCTCCCCTGGGCAGCCGCCGGAGCCCCAGTGGTTGCTCCGAGTCCCAGCGCTGTGCTGAGCAGCCTCCTTTACGGCGCTCCCAGTTGTCCGAGCTCACTGCTCCAGCGGGGGGAGGGACGTCTCGCGGTAGCTCTACTTCACAAAGTTCCCTGCGTTCCGGGACTACTGTCCCATTCGGGACGCCTCCCCAACGGGAGAGAGTTACCCGGCTGCTTTGAGTTGGTCCCAAGTGCCTCAATATCTCCTCTTTTGAATCCTGAGTCCTGGAGCAACATGAAATGCAGCCACCCTCTAGGCCTCCATCTTGAAACCTCCCATGATTATTTTTTAGGATGAACTTTTAGAGTTAATAATTGAGTCAAAGGATATAAAACTTTTAAGGGCACATTGCCTTCAATAAGTGTTATATTCATTTATTTAAGCTGCCATTTCTCTGAATTCTGACGGCAACCATTTTCCTATATCCTAACAATACATAATATAATAATGAAGTCATTGTTATTTAATTTTGAATATTAAATATTTCTCAAATTTATTATTTAATATTCTTTTTTTACTTTTTGATTTTTACTATAATAAATTTTTTAAATATATTTATCAACAACTTTTAAATTTTTGTTTTTTGTAACTTGTGAGGTCATGCCCTTTATCATATTTTCACATTGGGATACTAACTTTTCCTTGTTGATTTGTAAGAAATAATCATATTAATATAAATACCCTCCAATTTTTGAAACTTTCTCCTACTTTGTGGTAGTTACCAATTCTGTGATTGCTATTTCTCTGTCTTTTTGTTCAGGTCCTCTTCCTCAGTTTTCCCTTATGTTAAGGCCTTTATCCTTGATCCTCTGCTCCTCTCAGAATATAAATTCTTGTGTGATCTTATTCCTACTTGTGATAACCTTGAGAGTATTTTAATATTCCTTCCTGTGCAACGAGAAACTTTCTCCTATAAGAGCAGTGGTCAGTTTCATAGGAAGGCATGGAGCCTGATTACTAACCAGACTAAGCAAAGATAAGAATAGCTTAACCCAGCTCTATAAACAAACTCGTGATTCTAGTATTGAGTCTGAAATATATTTTTGGCACTGCTTTCTCTCAAGTGTTTCTTTTTTGATTAAAAATTGTCAACTCTTAAAAAATTAATTTTAATTTTACTTTGAACTCTTATGAAGGAAAATAAAATAAAATAATAACTAATTAGAAATTTACCATAGTAAAAAGAAGGTATAGTCTTGAAATACTTCTATTGATAGCATTTACCAGTATATCAACAGGGTAATATCAATGGAATAAGTAATATCAAAAAAGACTACCTGATTCAGTACTTTTATACCTTGACTTTAAAGTCATCTACAATTGGGGTTTTTAGGCCATAGAACTTTACTAGAAAAAAATATTTAATGTACATTTTCTGTTTTTTTTCAAGATTGCAGAATGGATTTCAGATGGTGAAAGACCTGCTGTATGTCTGAAAATGGATGAGAGCCACAGACCTGTGAAACTTCGGAAAGTGGTCCTGGGATTTCCCTGCAGTAGTAACCAACTGAATTTAAGTTTGATTTAACTCTCAACTACAAAATGCCAGTGTTATACAAACATACTCTGATCAGAAGCCCACACTTGTGGTATGGATTGTTGGACTATTATCTTTTAGTGTGATGTTCAGTTTTAAACATGATTCATATAGAAATTATTAATTTTTTTTCAGTTTTGTGCAACTAGGAAAGGTGTGCAACAGGCTGCTTCTATTCTTGTGAAAGATGCTAATTTATTATGACTGTGGACAGAAACAAAGGTAAATTTTTTTGTTTTTTCTTAGAAGTAGAAGGATTAAAGTGGGTTCATTCCTTAACCTTGGGCAAAGCCTCCATTCCTCACCTGTAACACAAGAATAATAGTAATTTTGAGGATTAAGATAGTGACTCTTAGTGTAACTGTGATTCTATCTTTATTTTGTAACTGAATTTCTTTTTTTAAAATTTTTTGTTTTAGTTGTTAATGGACCTTTATTTTATTCATTTATATGTGGTGCTAAGAATTGAACCCAGTGCCTCACACATTCCCCCCATCACAACTGAATTTCTTCAAAGATAAAATTATCTGTATTGCTGTCTTCATTTTTTCATTCACTTTGATTCAGCATCTTTTCTAATCTTTCACTAAAACTGACCTTGCTAAGTAATTTCTCATGAGCCTCTAACATATTTGATTACAT
This sequence comes from Sciurus vulgaris, assembly GCF_902686455.1. Classification (NCBI taxonomy): domain Eukaryota; kingdom Metazoa; phylum Chordata; class Mammalia; order Rodentia; family Sciuridae; genus Sciurus; species Sciurus vulgaris. Next base: position 79,092,895 of record NC_136461.1, on the reverse strand, counting down.
CTACCTTGTTTTAACACACTGAACTCTGTTCTTTCATGATCATATTCTACCAATTTTCTTCCTGCTTTGCAGGCCACTGATTCTCAGTCTCCTTTTCACTTTTTCTACCTTTTTTAGTTAGGTTTTTTTTCATTGCTGTGATCCAAACACCTGACAAGAGGAGAAAAAGTTTATTTGGGGCTCACAGTTTCAGAGGTCTCAGTCTGTAGACAGTTGACTCGTTGTTGTGGACCTAAGGTGAGGCAGCACTTCATGGGAGAAGGGCCGAGTAGCGAAAAGCTGCTCTGCTTATAGTAGGGTCAGGAAGAAGAGAAAGATGGTGGAGGGGGCCACAGAGAAGATGCACCCTTCCAGGACATGCCCCCATCTCCTCCTGCCACACCCCAGTTACCACCTAGTCAGTCCTTTCAGACTAGGATGGACTGATTAGTTTACAGCTCTCACAATTCACATTACCTCTAAACAGTCCTGAATTAACACAGGAGCTTTGGGGGGACGTCTCCCATCCAAACCATAATACTACCCAATTCGTAAATTCTGACATTCTAGATGGTTCTGTCTGAGGCCCATTCTTTTTCCCCCCAATCTTTATCATTTATTATTTTTATTTGGACAACATTTATACATAAGTACATACTGACAGAATCCTCTTTTATAATTTCATTTGATTTACAAAAATGGGTAGCAAAATAACTTAGGTCACTAATACTGTACAAAAATAAAACTGATTAAACAGTTGTAGAAATAAGTACTTTGCAGTATTATAGATGTTCATCTTTATCTACCCAAAGTGATAAGTACTGGGCCAAATCTGTCTGCAGACTGACAAAGCTAATTTGTTTCTGTAATTATAACTACCAGATATAATTCTCAAAAGAAGCATGATGATATGGAGTTTAAAACTGAATATGTCAGTTTCCTACCAGATATCTGATAATAGCTCTGTCTTATTCTTAATATAAAATCTTATATTTTGTAGTACTCTGTATAATGTGATACCTAACTAATTTTCAGACTCATATCTTGACCATGCTTTTTTAATGCTCATTACAATCAAGCCATATTAGCTTCTCTGTTCTGTGAATATATCAAACTGCTATAGCCAGGGCTGACCTGCATCATGTTTTCTTGTTATTGTTTTACCTAACTACTATTTATTCTTCAGGTCATATCATTCATATCAGTTTTCTGTAATCTTCAAATTTCCTTTATTCACTTTCATAGGTACCCTGTACTTAGTTCATAGCATTTATTATAATTGTAATAAATATGCTTTTCTTCAATTGTTCTTGTAACATTTGTTTTGTTACTTAGATTATAACCTTCTTGAGGAAAGGGGAACTTTATGTTCATCGTATTTACCACTGGATCTTGGCAGGTCTTAGAAGAGTACTAGCACCTGACTACTACTTAATGAGTATTAGCTTATTATTATTTTATTTGATAATCTTTTTAATGTGGTGCTAAGGATCAAACCCAGTGCCTCACACATGCTAGGCAAGTGCTCTGCCCCAGCCCTAGCTTAATTTTTATTAATAACAGCTTTTAAAAGGGTCAGGTCACCTTCCAAATTACCAGTCTGTCCCTTTACACTGCTTCTTGTCACCTGTCAACCAATGCCATGTACCAAGCCTACAGGACACCACTTTGGTTTTCTGGACATTCTCTGACTTTCTAGCTACTGAAAAGATGGATCTTTGACCATTTCAGTCCATTAAGGATTTACGAATATAGCTAGTTTCAAAGATTTCACCTGATCTATATAGTTTGGTGCTCTTATTACATATATCAACAAAGCAAGATTATGGCATAATATAATAAAAATGGAAAGAGTAAGAAAAAAACAATAAAGAGCTTATAGCTTAAACATACATGAAGTCTGAGAGATAGAAAGGGAGAATGTGAAATTAATGCTAACAAGATAACAAATAATATAGACTTCTTTCTGCCTGCCTGGTGTGGTTTGGAAATGGTTTTTCCCTTAAAGCTTCATATGCAAGAAGCTTGGTTTCTAGTCTTAAGGTATGGAGAGGTGGATGGGATTTTTTAAAGGTGGAACCTACTGGAATGTGAGTAGATTATGGAAGCATCACCCTCAAGAATAGATTAATTACTTTTATCAACAAACTGAGTTAGTTCTTTTGAGACTGAATTAGGTATCAAGGAATTGAGTTAGTTCTCGCAGGACTGGATTAGTTATTATGAAAGTGAGTTGTTATAAAGTGGGCCAGTCTCCCCTCTGTCTCTCTCTCGCTCTCTCATGTGGTCTTAACACACACCTGTTTCCCTTCTGTTTTTTCACCATGCATGGAGAAGCCTGTGCATTTTACCAGAAGTCAAACAGATGTTGACATGTGCTCTTGGTCTTCCAGAACTGTGAACCAAAGTAATCTCTTTTCTTTATAAATTCCCCTTCCTTGTGTATTTTATTATAGCCCTGGAAAATGAACTAAGATACTGCTAACAAGGTAACAAATAATATAGGCTTCACAAATAATATACATTCCAGATAATATTTATCATATATCACAGTCAGTCTTTTATTTGGAATGATTGCCAGTTGAATAGAATCTCATTTGCCTATCTTGTATGTTCTTCTTTTGCTTCATTTTCTGAGAAAAGCATAAGAGAAAAGAAATGGAATGCCATTTTGAGTTAGATTGTTGCTCACATTAATTTCCCTTTAACCAGTCACTTTTTGACTCTTTCTCTGTATGGTCCTACATATGTTTCTAAGGCTTCTAAATGTACTTGACATGACCAACTTTTCTGCACTCTGGTCTTTTAAACTTTTATTAAAGAATTTTTTCTCCTGTATTATACATTTGAAAAACAAAATATGTCTATATATTGTTATAAAACCAAGCCGTACTTGGTTTTATAATGTTCTTGATTATTAATTTTCTAAATATTTTTAAAGAAAGATGGGTTTCAGAAAAATTGACTGTTTTTCATTAAGCTAATAATAAGGGTAAAACTGGAATTTTTTTTAAAAAGAGTATAGATAGAAGGCAAAGAGTGTAAATAAGTAGCTCTAGAGCTTTCTCTTTATTAAGAATAAACTGGGTGATCAAGTTGGACCATGTCACTTGGAGTCAAAAATAAGATGTAACTATCAAATAATAAGGCTTATTATCTTACAAACTAACTCTGAAAGTACTTTGAGAGGAATATGGAATTCTTTGCACAATGACAGAATCATTCCTATAGATTAGTTATCTGACCTACTAAGGTGAATACCAAATAATTAACATTTTTGAGCTGAATTTGTATGAGTAAAAGACTAAAATATGTAAGCTGTAGGTTCCCTTAAAACTAATTTGTATTCTATCCTTTCTGTTTTTCCCTGATCACGCACAGATTAGTCAATTTTGTTTCAGATAATCATTTTCTTGAACAGAGACATATGTAGTATTTAAATTCCTTTATCGTTTCCCACTTTTGCCTAGCTACTCAAGGAAAATTTCTCTCTCTTTCTGCTCTTTTTTCTTTCTTCATTCTTTGTCCCTCTTTCTTTATCCCTTTTAAAAATTCTTGGGTTTTTGTCAATAAAGTGCTAGTATTAGAAACAGCATGAAGGTAGAGACCCAAATTTGAATTATAGTACTACCACTTTTTCTAGTTAGAAATTAGGCATATTACTTCTCTGCGATTCAATTTATTACTTCCTTCCTTCTTTTTCTTTCTCTCCTCCTCCTCTTACTTTTTCTTCTTCTTTTTTTAAATGGTGCTATGAATCAAACCCAGGGCCTCACTTATTCTAGGCAAGTGCTCTATCACCAAGCTAAATCCTCAGCCCATCAGCTTCAATTTCTTAATCAAGTTTCAATATATGGGATCACCTTTCTTATATTACTGTGATAATTAAATTAGGCAACATTTCTGTTATACCTGTGCATTATAGATAATCTTGCCCTTTCACTTGACTTCTCTTCATTCCATTGTGAATTCTTTAAAAAAATCATGAGTATATAAAATAATGTTTCCTGCTGTCATATCTGCAACAAGAAAATGAAAAATTATCAGTTTTGGGGGGATCTTAGACATGCTCAAGAACCAAGCCTACCAACTTTCAAAATCTTTGAAAGTATAAGAATTCCTTTTTAAATTATCAAGAAACTTTATTGTCTTGTAATGTTTCCCTGGTTTTCTTTACATGCCATATCTCAGAGCACAATAAAAAATATTTTTTTTATTTCAGTCTTTTTTGGTTTACTTATTGGTAATATAGCAGAATTTTAAAACTTGTTATTTCTTATAAAAATATTTTAGGCATATGTGAATATAGGCTTTCATATTTTGATCCATGAACACAATAAATGTAATGTTTTTTTTTCCCCTGTAGAAAAGCAAGTTTTCTAAATTCTGGGTTTGAAAGTGAAATGTAGTATTTTAGCTAAGAAATTAGGGACTTCTAAACATGAATGTTATGTGTTCTATTTTTTAAAAATTTAATTATTCATTTATTTTTTATTTTTTTACAGACTGCATTTTGATTCATTGTACACAAATGGGGCATATCATTTCATTTCTATGGTCATACACGATGTAGATTCATACCATTTGTGAAATCATACATTCTTTTTAAAGATACTCTTCAGATATTATGAAAACCCTCTTTATATTTGAAAGTTTCAAAATAATTAAGAAACTTTTTCAGAATTTTCTGATGTTACTAGGCATAACTCAATAATTTTGTGGTATCTTTAAATAGGTTACAGAAGTGTGCGTATTCCATAAGAGATTCAAAACTGAGAGGTAGGTTTAGACATAATTTTGAATAACATTTTCAAATATAGATAAAATGAGTGAGTCAATTGATGAAATATTAACAGTGACTGACAGGTGTCATATTTTTATTGTAGATATCCTAATTCATGGAGTTGCTTATCATCATGCTGGTATGGAGCTGTCAGATAGAAAAGTAGTTGAAGGAGCTTTCACTACTGGAGATCTACCAGTTCTTTGTAAGTATGTATTTCTTATGCATATTCTAAGTTATTATGGAAAATTATTTTTAAGAGAAAAAAGTAAAAACTTAAATACTATGTTTTGTTTCTGATTTTCTTCTAAGAAGCTCAAATTATGTAACTACCTATGTATGTACATGTGATAAACTCTTGACAGTGTTTTTATTTTTTTATCATGTTATTGAATGTAGTACAACTTGAAAAGTAAAAGCTTAATTTTTTTTTTTTATTTTGGGATGTGTTATTAGTTTAGATTAAAATTTTATGTTTTTCTTCCTCTGAATTTTTTTTTACGAATGAGTCTTATTGCAATTTATAACAATGGTTTTTTTTATAAGAAAATGTCTTTCTGGCATGAAAAAAGTTATAAGGCTTGAGATTAATATTCCTTAATTTGATGCAGTTACTACTAGTACTTTAGCTATGGGAGTAAACTTGCCTGCTCACCTAGTAGTCATAAAATCTACAATGCATTATGCTGGAGGGATGTTTGAAGAATACAGTGAAACAGATATTCTACAAATGATTGGTAGAGCTGGACGTCCTCAAGTAAGTAACAGTAATTTTACTTGTCAAAACTTGTATTAAAGACATGGCAAAAATAAAAACTTGTGTACTTTTTTTAGTTAGCTCTTCATAATTAAATAAAGTTTAAAGTAATGTAACTCAGAAAAATCTACTGTAATGAAAGAATAGAAATAAAGCAACCCTCACTAACTGGGATATGTCAGACCCCTCCCCAAACTCCCAGTCTCTAAATTCCCACTGATTAATGAAGGGATGGATTTTTGAATGAATATACTATTAAAGGATTTTTGGTTTTGAGTTTTTTGAGTTTTGTTTTGTTTTTTATTCTGAATCTAGAGATGCTCTTAATAATCGGAACCAATTTTTCATTGTGTAGGGTTGTCACCTGCTTTATAGAACATTCCTGGGTTCTAACACTAAATACCAATAGTGTCCCCAGGCATTGTAACAATTAAAAGTCAGCTTATATACATTTCAGAACTTACCCTATTGTGACAAATACCTGAATGAAGAATGACTTGGTACTAAGGCAACATTCAGGAAGAATCTCTTTACAAAGAATGTCAAAATATTATGTTATACATATTTTTAATTGTACAGGATAAATCAGATTATGTGTAAACTACATCAAATCTTAAAACTTTTACCTAGTTACCAGTTTGCTTTGATTTTAACATTGCCAAAATTTTGTTACATTGAAAAAAAAGTGATATTTACATTCATACTCTTGGAAGGTTTTAAAATTAAATTTAACTTTCAAATTCAGAAGCATTTTTTAGGCCTTTTGACTTGTTATTTAAGACAAGGGGGTAAGGAGATGTTTAATATAAAATTTAAAGTCTTGAATTATTGAAAAGGACTGGTGCCATGATATGTTCTTTTTTTTACCGAATTTACCTATATGGTGTTTGTTTATTTTTAGTTTGACTCAACAGCTACAGCAGTTATTATGACTCGGTTAAATACAAGAGAGAAGTACATTCAGATGTTAGCTTGCAGTGACACTGTAGAAAGCAGGTAATACAAAAAAATTCCAAAAAGATAATAATGCTACTACAATTTTTTTTCTTTTAATATATTAAAAGGAAAATTTTAGAGACGTTTTAAGGCCATTTTTCAGAGAATTTTCAATAATTTAACTGGAATGTTTGTGTAACTTTAAGGAATTTAACAGTTTTTGTAAAAAGGAAACAATAATTTTATTCAGTGATGTTTATTAGCATGTGGTAGCATGTATCCTTGTTATAAAACACCTAATTTGCAGTAAGGCCTTACTAATTATCATTATAATTTATATATTAAATTATATACATTTATAATTACTAATTTTTTGTAAGAGGGAAAATATTTTTATATCTTTAAAATTTTAATTTATAATAATAAGAGAGACAATCTGAGACTTTTTTAAAATTTATTGTTATTGTAAACAAATGGGATACATCTTGTTTCTCTGTTTGTACATGAAATAGAGGCATATCATTTGTGTAATCACAATTTACCTAGGGTAATAGTTTTTGATTCACTCTGTTATTTTTTTTCCTCCCCCTGACCCCTCCCACTCCTCTTTTCCCTCTATACAGTCCCTCCTTCCTCCATTCTTGCCCCTTTCCCACCCCCCATTATGTGTCATCATCCCCTTATCAGCAAGATCATTCGTTCTTTGGTTTTTTGAGATTGGCTTATCTCACTTAGCATGATATTCTCCAGTTTCATCCATTTGCCTGCAAATGCCATAATTTTATTATTTCTTATGGCTGAGTAATATTACATTATATATATATATATATATATATATATATATATATATATACACACCACAGTTTCTTTATCCATTCATCAATTGAAGGGCATCTAGGTTGGTTCCACAATCTGGCTATTGTGAATTGAGCAACTATGAACATTGATGTGGCTGTATCTCTGTAGTATGCTGACTTTAAGTCCTTTGGGTTATAGGCCAAGGAGTGGGATAGCTGGGTCAAATGGTGTTTCCATTCCAAGTTTTCTAAGGAATCTCCACACAGCTTTAATCTGAGACCTTTAGGTAGAGTATTTGATATATTTTCTCTTGGGGAAAATAGAATAGAATTCACTCCCCCCCCATAGACACATATACACTTAAGCAATAATTTGCTTTCTAGAGCTATGAAGTAAAGAGAAATGTCAAAATTTTTAGAAGTTGAATCGACTTAAGATTTTCTTACATTTTTCGAAATTAAATTGTCTTTAATGAATTATTAAAGTAGCAATGAGTGTATTATATATTATTAAAGTTTTAAAAGTAAGAGTTATGGCATTGAAATGAATATTAGTAATGCAGGGGTGTTTTTTCTCTCCATTAGTTTGCACAGACATCTTATTGAACATTTAAATGCAGAGATAGTGTTGCATACCATCACAGATGTGAATATTGCTTTGGAATGGATACGATCAACCTTGCTTTATATCAGAGCCTTGAAAAACCCATCTCATTATGGTTTGTTACTTTGACCTAGAAAAGTAGCACTTTTTAAAATCCTGCTGTGTCTCTGTTTAGACTAATAAGTTACAGAATAGATTCCAGAAACTAAAAGGTCATAAAAGGTAACAACATCATAAATATGTTTAGAAGCAAAAATAGAAAAAAGTGAGAAAACTTTATCTGTTTTACTTCTAGTCTTTTAATAAACTTTGAAATCAATGCCATTAAAAACAGATGTAGTAGGAAAAGTTCAATTCCAGTAGAAATAGCAAAAATGCCTAAAGTAACTTAAAATGTTGAAGGTATTTTTTCCTGTACTTAGTGTTCAGCTATTTTCTTATTCTGAATTTGTGACTGTTTTTCAATTTTCATAGCTACAGCAGTGTTTGAGAGTGCCATATTCCTTCTGTTTCTTCAGCCTTATCTTGAGGGTATATAGTAGTGTATTTTTAACAATATTATGTGTGAATAATGATATGGTTTAATTTGCATTTCTTCCTTCTCATTATCATTTTATTTTTGCAGTTATTTTTTTAAAAATTTATAAATATATATTGCAGTTCCTTTTTTATATTGAGTTATTACTTATATACAGTAAATTGTATGACTCTTTAGTATAAATGTCAGTGAAATTTTATGTGTACACCTACAAACATACACACACACAGCCCAGATCAGATACAGAAAATTTCTCAGAAGTTCGCTCGTGCCCATTTACTGTCAGTTTCTATCCACCCAGAAGTAAATGATGTTCTGTCACCACATGTGAGTTTTACCTGTTCTTGAACTTCATATAAATGTAGGCATATGTATGTATATACATATATATGGCATTTACTCTTTTTATCTCTAGTTTCTTTTGCTCAACATATTATGAAATTTATACATATTATTGGATTTTTAGTAGTCATTTGCACTTTGTTGTTGTTATGCAGTATCCAGTTGTATGAATATACCACAATTTAAGCATCTATTTTCTTTTTGAAGGGCATATGGGTCATTTTCAATTTTTTACTATAATGAATAAAACTACTGTGAATATTGTTATATGTATCTTTTAATGGATAAGACATTCATTTTTCTCAAGTATATACTTGTGAATAAAATCAGGTGGGCTTATTAACCCATGTTAATTTATACTTTCACCAACCACATGCAAGAAAAGTCTAGCTAGGTGAAGCGAGTCTGTAATCCCAGCTACAATGAGAGCTAATGCATGAATATCACTTGAGCCTAGTAGTTCAGGGACAGCTGGGGCGACATAGTAAGACCCCACCCACCTCAAAAGAAAAAAAGGACCTGGAGGGGTGGGTAGCTCAATGGTAGAGCAGTTATCTAACAAGCAGAAGAACCTGGAGGCCTTGGGTTGAATCCCTAGCACTACCAAAAAAAAAAAAAAAATCTAGTTGCTTTACATCCTTCTTTACATCCTTGTCAATGGTTGGTTTTATTTCAGCCATTCTTGTGTGTATGTGTGTGTGTGTGTGTAGTGGTTTCTTTGTGATTTTATTTTGTATTTTCATGATGAATATTAGCATGAGGATTTTTTCATATGCTTCTTGGTCATTTGGATATGCTATTTTATGAAATGCCCATTCAACTCTTTCATCCATTTTTATGATTAATATATATGATAGGCTCTGGATGAATTATTTGTCAAATAAATGTATTAAATATCTTCTCACAGTCATGCTTGACTTTTCACTTTCTTATTTTGAGGTGGGTACTGGGGATTGAACTCAGGGGCACTCCACCACTGAGCCATATCCCCAGCCCTATTTTGTGTTTTATTTAAAGACAGGGTCTTACTGAGTTGCTTAGGGCCTTACTGTTGCTGAGGCTGTCTTTGAACTTGCCATCCTCCTACCTCAGCCTCCTGAGCCACTGGCATCACAGGTGTGCACCACCATGCCCAGCAACTTTTCACTTTCTTAAGGAATCTTTTGATAAAAGAAAATTCTTACTTAAATAATGTTGCTGTGAACTTCGTCATATGTCCTTTGATACCCTTGTATACATATATGCCTAAGAGAAATTACTATTATAGAGTATGTGTAGTTTCAACTTCAGTATATAGCAGTTTTCTAAAATTGTAGTATTACCAAACATTTTTTCATAAGCACATGCATTTTATAATGAAAGTTGACTAGAAAATATTCATCACTTGACAAATTTATTATTCATGAAGCATTAGAAATCTGTTCCCATCATTCTTTTTAAAATATAATATTCCTGGTCACTCTTATATAACATAATAAGCTAAAGAGAGCCAATTGATATGAAAGGATTTCAAAATAGTGGTTGTATTCTATAGATATTTAAGCCTTGTTTGAACTTATTAAGCTGTTTACTTTTTTCCTATATAAGATTTAATTAGATACTCTTTTCTAGTTAAGTGGAGTATAAATTGAGCCTATAAAGATGCATTAAACCCATTTTATTTTTTTTTATAAATTTTCATGACTTATACAGGTTTTACATCTGGATTGAACAAAGATGGAATTGAAGCAAAATTACAAGGTTAGATGTACTTCCTTCTACAAAATATATATTCTATACATTTTAACAAAAAACATCAGTTATTATTACAAGGAATTTTTTTTTTTTTTTGTACCAGGGATTAAACTCAGGGACACTTCACCACTGAGCCACATCCCCAGCCCTATTTTGTGTTTTATTTGGAGACAAGGTCTCACCGAATTGCTAGTGCCTCACTTTTGCTGAGACTGGCTTTGAACTTGCACCTCCTGCCTCCACCTCCCAAGCCTCTGGGATTACAGGTGTGCATCACTGTATCTGACAAGGAAGGATATTTTTTATAAATTATTTTTGAAAGTAAACTTATCTAGAAAATAATGTATGGATTACTTTTTTTCACACAAATAAAGCTTGACAAAGGTACTTTTTTCTTTTTATTTATTATAAAAATTAACTCATTAATTGTACAAATTAATGAATTTTACTGTGATGTTTCCATATATGCATATATCATGTTTTAATCATATCCATCTTCCCTACTACCTTATTTTACCCTCCCCCTCTTCTTCCCCTGATAGTTCCTCTTCTACTCTCAGGACTTTCTTTTTTAAAGGTTTTCATGTGTAAGAGAAAACATGTGATGCCTATATTTCTGTGTCTGGTTTGTTTCACTTAACATAGTGACCTCTTTTTTCCTGCAAATTACAGTTTCATTTTTATGGCCAAATATTATTCTGCCAATACTATTCTGATTTTTCTCCAGAACCTTGCCAGCATTTATTATTTTTTATTTGTTTTTGTTTTGGTGAGAGGCATTCTGGCTGGAGTGAGATGTAATTGCAAGGGAATTTTGATTTGCATTTCCCTGATGGCTAAGTTGTTGAACATTTTTCATGTATTTATTGTATTTTTGTACTACTTTTGAGAAATGTCTGTTCAGATCATTTGTCCATTTTAATTGGATTGCTTGTTCTTTGTTGTTTTTTGAGTTCTTTATATATTCTGGATAACAGTCCTCTGCCATGAGTAGCTGGCAAAGATTTTTCTCCCATTAAATAGATTATCTCTTTAACTATATTGTTTCTTTTGCTGTGCAGAGCCTTTTAATTTGATGTAACCTTGTTTGTCAATTCTTGCTTTTATTTCCTGAGCTATGTGAGTCCTATTCAGGAAGTCATTGCCTATGTCAATATCTTGAAGTGTTTTCCCTTAATAGATTCAGAGTTCCAGGTCTTTCATTAAGGTCTTTGATCCATTTTGAGTTGCTTTATATATATGGTCAGAGATAGGAATCGAGTTTTAGTCTTCTACAGATAGATATCCAGTTTTCCTAACATGATTTGTTTTAGAGACTATTTTTTCCCCAACATATTTTTGGCACCTTTGCCAAGAATCAGAAAGCTGTATATACATGAATTTATTTCTGGGTCCTCTATTCTATTCCACTGGTCTGTGTCTATTTTTATATCAGTATTATGCAGTTTTTGTTACTGTGTGTCTGTAGTATGTTTTGAAATCAGGTTTTGTGATACCCCCTTTTTGTCTCTAATTTTATTTATTTGAGTCTTTTTTTCTTTGTTTTAGTTGGTTTGGCTAAGAGTTGTCAATCTTGTTTATCTTTTCAAAGAACCAGTGCCTCCAGCATTGCTCTTTTTGCTCAGTTCTGCTTTGGTTATTTGGGGTGTTTTGTGTTCCCATATGACTTTTTAGGTTTTTTGTTGTTGTTGTTGTTGTTGTTTGTTCTCTGAAAAATGCCATTGGTACTTTGATGGGGATATCAATAAATCAGTAGGTTGCTTTTAGTGGTACAGCCATTTTAACAATGGGAATTTCCCAATCCAGAAACATAGGGGTTCCCCCCTGCCTGCCACCTTTTAGTGTCTTCTTGGATTTCTTTCATTAGTTTCACATAATGTTTACTGGTGAGGTCTTTCACCTCCTTGGTTAGGTTTATTCCTAGTTTTTATTGTTCATTTGTTTATTGTTTTCCTGATTTCTTTCTCAGTGAGTTTGTTATTAGTATATAGAAAAACTAAAGGTATTTGAATGTTGATTTTATATCCTGCTACTTTGCTGAATTCATTTCTCAGTTCTAACAGTCTTTTGGTGGGTTCTTTAGGGTCTTCTAAGGATAAAATCATATCATCTGCAAAGGACTTCTTCCTTTCCTCCCTGTATGATTCTTATTTCTTTCTCTTGCCTTTTTTCTCTGGTTAGAATTTCAATAGGAATGATGAGAGTCTTGTTCCTATTTTAGAGGAAATGCTTTCAGTTTTTCCTCATTCAGTATGATATTGGCTGCAGGTTCATTGTATATATTGTCTTCAAAATGTTGAGGTGTGATCCTTCTATACCTAGTTTCTTTATGTCTTTTTATCATTAAGTGATGTTGAATTTTATCAAAGCCTTTTCAGCATCTGTTAAGATATCATGTGATTTTTGTCCATGATTTTGTCTTGTGTTACATTCATTGATTTGTGTATGTTAAGCTTTCATTGTATCCCTGGAATCAAATCAACTTTATTATGGTGTATGATTTTTTAAAGATGTTTCTGACTTTGATTTGCAAATATTTTATTGAGGATTTTTGCATTTATGATCATCAGGGATATTGGTTCTATAGTTTTATATTTTGTTGTGCTATTTTCAGTTATTGGTAGGAGGGTAATATTACTTTATAGTAGGAATTTGGAAGAGTTCCTTCCCTTTCTATGTCATGGAATAGTTTGAGGAACACGGGTGTCAGTTCTTCATTAAAAGTTTGGTATATTTTAGCAATGAATCTGTCCATTCCTTGACTTTTCTTTGCTGGGAAATTAAATCTTATTGTTTGTAATGATCTGTTTAGGTTTTTAATATCCTCTTGGTTCAGTTTTGCTAGACTGTTGTCCATTTCTTCTATATTTTTCATTTTATCAGAGTATGATTTTTAAAAATAGTCCTTAACAATCAGACAGATTTCAGTAGTATCCGATGTAATATCCCCTGTTTGTCTCTAATTTTATTTATTTGGGCCTCTTTCTTTCTTGAGTTGTCATTTGTGTTTATCAAAGAACCAATTTTTTCTTTCAGTGATCTGTTGTATTCTTTCAGTTTCTATTTCATTAATTTCTGCTCTGGTTGTTTTTTCTTTCTACTGATTTCAGGTTTTCCTTGTTGTTTTTCTGGGACCTTAAGATGCATCATTAGGTTATTTATCAGTGATCTCTCAATTTTTTTCTTTTTTGTTTTTTCTTTTTTTAAATGTATACACTCATAGCTATAAACTTTTCTCAGTCTTGCCTACAATGTGTTGTGTGCCAGGGTATAAGTGCCTGTGCTGTGATCCCTCATAGTTGCAGTGTCCACAATGGTTGTGTTATTTCTCTCTGCCCTTGCTATGGGGTCAAGGAATCTAGTATCCAAGAACAGAACTTTGGGCCCACATAGCACTGTATGTCTACTTGTGACTGGGTTATTAGGGGGGACATTAATCTCCTTTGTTCTGAAAATTGAAGTATCTGCCTAAGTTCAGGTGGGACTAGTTGTGACTGGAACAAAGTGCATTTCTTCTCAACTGTGCTAAAGTTGTACAGGGCACCCACCCAACCTGTTTGAAGTGCTAGACTTGTTATCTTGCTCCACTCAGAAGAAAGAAAAACTAGTAACTGTAACACACATAAAAACAAACCAGATGTATAAAAACAGTAAGCATCAATTAGAAATAACAATAACTATAACACCAATAAGTACAGAAAAGAATGGGGCTAAAATTATAGGGTAAACTAAAAAGGGAAAAATGAGAACAGTAGAAGAGTAAAGAGGAAAATCCTATCACATAATTAAAATTTAAAATAATAAAAATAAAATAAAAGTAAAGAAGTTAAAAGTAACAAAATAAGGGCTGGGGAGATAGCTCAGTTGGTAGAGTGCTCGTCTCGCAAGCACGAGGCCCTGAGTTAAATCCCCAGCACCGCAAAAAAAAAAAAAAGTATCAAAATTAAAAAAAAAAAAAAAAATAGAAGGTAGAATAGAGGAAAAAAGGAAAAAAAAAAATGCCAGTTAAAACTTTCTCTAGAGCAGCATGTTAAAGCCAAATTTAGAAAGTCAAAGGGTCATCTGTTTTTATTCATGTACACAAGCTAGAGAGCAAAAAAGGAGAGAAGAAAAGAGAGCTCATGAAAATAAAAGGGGGACTGGTGTTGTAAAGGAAGGGGTTCAAGGGGAGGGAGGAGGGAAGCACATAGGATGGTACTGGGGAACGAAACTGACCAAATTATGTTAAGTACATGTATGGATATGTCACAATGAATCCCACTATTATGTGTACTTATTATGAACCTTTTTTTTTTTTTTTTAAGACAAATTAAATTTCATCCTAGCTGAGATTTTTGGATTGAAGACACTTATTTCTGAGCATGTACACACTAACAGAGACCCTTAGTCTGCATGCTTGGTGGCATGGTCAGTGTGGCCTGGCAAATGTCCAGACCGAACCATACACTCAGGACTCACGTGAGTCAAACCAGCAAATTCCTCACCAAGAGGGGGAGGCATGAGAGTGCCCCCTCTGTCCCAGCACTCTCAGACTTGGATCCTTTCCACACTGTCTACATCTGGTCTTGTTCCTTACAGAGGGAGAGACCACTGACTACTGTGTCTTCTGCCCTCTGTCCCAACCCATGCTCTCTGCTGCTTAAACTACTCCTCAGACTCATTCTGTATTTCCCCCCAGCTATAACTGTCTTGAGTGGCCATCTCCCACCTCGCCAATGTGGTACATTGTCCATAGAGACCCATAATTTGATTACTCTGAGTTTTCTGCTCCCCAGAGCAGTTTGGTCCCTATCAATAAGACCTTTCTCAAGATAACTGAATGTAGCTCTCTGAGGGTTTGCTGAATAATGTATTGACTGTCTTGCAATTGAACAGGTTGTCATGTTCAGTCTGCTCTGAACTACCTCACTTCTGAGCTGTAGCATGGGGCAGAGTGAGAAGTATAAGCAGCAGACTGCAATTAGTAGTGGTCTAGTAATCCCTATCAATTAGCATAAACTAGTATTGCTTCCTATTCAGAGATTCCTTCCAGGTAGCAACAGTGGAATATACAGAAAAATCGAAGTAAATACTAAAAGCATCAGGCAAAACAGATTTAAGTGGTTGCCTCAAGAAAGTGGCAAATGGGGAGGTGGGGAAAGAAACAAACTGTGTAGAACTATTTGACTTTTTGTAATTTATGCATATATATCTTTAATGGAAGTTTAAAGAAGAAACAAAAGGAAAAGAAAACCACTGCCATAATCGAAGACAGCTAACAAAGCAGTTACTTACACCTGGAGCTAGTTACTTAGATTCTATTCTTATGTCTCCTAACCTGTATATGGAAATAATATTGATGCATACCTTATTGAGTTATTTTGGGAATTAAATAAGGTAGCACATGTATATAATTTTAAATGCTCCAAATGGTAAATGTTATCACTTATTGAATGTTATTTTTAATATTTGTATTATTGTTGCTATTAGAAAATCTTTTAGCATGTTATTTGGTTTCTTAATTTAAATTGTTTTTTTCTTACTGCTTAAATAAGGAATACAGTTGTTCCCAGAACAATTACACTATAACACAACTTTAGTATATTTAATAACTTCTATTTTGTCTTACTTTCTTATTTTACTAAAATTAAAAATATATTTTCCATAATTTAACAGAATTATGTTTGAAGAATCTGAATGATTTATCATCTCTTGACTTGATAAAAATGAATGAAGATGTAAATTTCAAACCAACAGGTAATTTTCCTTTGAAAATTGTTACTACTTTTAATAATTGCTTACTTAAGCCTGAATTTAAATTTTTTTGTTCTAAAATTTAGACGATGGTAAAACTGAATTGTGATAACCATTCCCACTAGAGTATCATTATTAATAGCTGTAGGGTATAATAAATTTACATGAGTATCTTTATGAAAGTCTAGAGCATCTTTTTAATAGAGAGACTATATCTTCACTGATTCTGGTGACTTTTCACAGAAGATTTGAAATGCTTGAATCTTTGGGTTGCTTCATACCTTGTATAACTATTGTAGATATTTTTGCCAGTTTTTAATTATGCAAGCATTGATTATCTGATTGGTTAGGCTCTTGAAGAGCAGGAAAAGTATCTTTTCTTTCTACCCATTAGCCAGGGCCCTTGTAATGAAAGAGATAAACAAAAGAGAAACATACAAATTTATTTAATGGAAGCCATCATAAGGAAATGAAGACCCAAAGAAGAGGTTAAACCTGAATGTTTTTATGCTGAGTTTGATGAAGAATAGAAAGTCATAGAAAAATATAATAGGACAAAGGGAATATGAACTAAGCATGATAAACTGGGGGAAACTTAGGAAGGCCTCCACATTCAGATTCCTTTCTCTGACCTTTCTCTTCAGAGATAGAGTGCTGTTTTCCTCCAAGTATAGGGAGGCCAACTGTTGCATGAGAGGTCTATGACCTGCTTTGTGGGAAGATTAGGAAGTCCTTCTTGGACATACTGCTTCTCAAATTCCTTTAGCTTGAAATATGATGTCATAGTTTGGGGAACAGTGTCCTAAGCCCTGCCAATTCTCCCCCCCCCTTTTTTTTGTTTAGTTTTATTTATAGTAGAATAGAAGAAAGAAAAAAGTATTTCATAATTTTTAGCCCTCCTGATTAGAAGCATTTGGGAGAAAAGATCAAGTTTGTTTTTCTAATTAATCCTTTTAAGAAAAGGTTTTAACTATATAAAAGTTCGTAAGTATAGAAAAGCTTTTGTTTTAAAATCTTTTTAACATTTGGCATATATCCTTCCATTTTTAATGCATTTTTTACATTTTTATAACCACATTGTAGAAATTAACAATTTTATGTCATGTATTTTTAATGCATATTTTACATTTTTATAACCACATTGTAGAAATTAACAATTTTATGTCGTAACAATTTTATGTTTTGTATTTAACATAAAGTTGAATTTTAAAAATAACTTACTGCCCTAACTGAGGCCTAAATTAATAGCATTTTCCCCCTTGTTTTCTGGTCCTTATTTTGACAAGTCTAATTTTGTTTGTGAGAATTAGTTTCTGTGTATTCTAGGGTATCTCATTAGAGGGAGCATGAGAATTACTAATGTAACTTCTTCATCTATTCTTAGATATTTTCACTCTCATGAAGAATCTTATTCCACTATCAATTTTTTCCCTGTGGTACTTCTTGAATCTTATACAATACCTTCTGTCTTTTAATATATCTAATATATGACCTATATAGCATATCTTCTTTTTCAGTCATCAGTGAATACTACTTGATTAATTTTTTCTTCTTAAAATTGTATTTTGGTTCTCCTTTTGCTTTTTTAATCAGTCTCTCTTTGGTTACCTTTCTGCTTACTATGATCTTAAAGTTTTAGGCCTTAGATCTTAATTCCCAGTTTATGTTCCTTTCTTTGAAAATATAATTTACCTTCACAGCTGTAGCTATAACCATTATGTAAATTAATTTAAAATTATAGTTTTGATCCTAGTTTCTCACCTTTGATGCAAAAATTGATCCTCAATTTCAAGTAAAATGAAGTAAATCTTCACTTACATATATGACTTAAAACTTGATTTTGGCATTTAATGATGCTGGCCTAATTATACTATTACATCATGTGTATGTACAAATCTGTAACAATGAATCACACTATTATGTACAATTACAAAGCCCAGTGAAAATGAGGAAGAAAAGAATTCATGTGATTTAGAATATTGTGAAGTGGGATAAACATAGATTTTTGGTTTCAAATACCTAGATGTCAGTGCCAGTACTATTTCTTACTAGCTGTGACCTTATGCTAACTGAGCCTTGGTTTATTTATCTGAAAAACAGGAATCTACTACATGTCCTTTCTACTTTATTGGGTTGTCATGATGATCAAATGCAATAATGAATTTAAAAACATTTTACTGTAACAGGAGTTGTTGGACTCTTTTGTTCATGGCTGGAAAAATATTGTTTGCCTATTATTCTCATTAGCATTTTTGCTAAGCCTAAGATAAAATATTGGATACCTTTGGTTTCTCTTTCATTCCTCAGTTATTCCATATTGAATTAATCATTAAACACCAAAAGCACAATCTAACCTTAGAACTGAAAATATTCCTGTCACACACTAGGATGTTTCTTTAAGTGTGATTAGATTTACTACTTGCAGTCAAAATCAACTGAGTGTGCTACTGTGTTAAAAATGCAATTAACTCACTCTACCTAAGACATATAAATTTTAATTTTTAGAACTAAAACCTACGAATTTTTATTTTACCTGTTTAGTTTAAGCTCCCTCCTAGATATATATTTTGTTAGTTCCTTCATGTTTATAGAAGATACTTATATTTCATTTAACTTTTTTAATTACCTTTATCAGAAGGGTTGTTTTATAATTAGCCTGCCATGAATATAGGTGGAAATTTCTTATGTAGTACTTCTTTCCTTCCTTCCTTCCTTTCCTCCCTTTCTCTCTCCCTCCCTCCCTCCCTCCCTTCCTTCCTTCCTTCCTTTCTTCCTTCAGATTGAACCCAGAGGTGCTTACCCACTGAGCCACATCCCCACATCCCTAGCCCAATACTATTTCTAATTAGTTCTTTTTTTAACGAGTTCTTGTTCCTTCATATTACTAATATTTTTGTCCTTTTGAGCTTCTTTTTTGTATATCAGTTCTTAGTTTATATGTTCCAATAATTCTGCTTCTTAGAGTTTTTGCTTTTGAGTTTGTGATTATAATATTCAAGTATCTAGGTATTTTTATTGTTAACTTGTGTTCATATCCAGGGTTTTGCCTATTTTTAGAAGGATTAATCCTTTAGTATGGATAGTAATTAAGAGGCTTCAGAGTTATATTAAATTGGGGTACAGATCTTGCTTCTGTGAAGGAAAGGAGGGAGGAAGGGAGAGTCTTAGCCCCCATTGCAATACTGAATACATCTGGCAAAGCTGATGAAGAATCTTCAAGTTAAAGGTCCATCAGGGAAGTTTCTTATTTCCTAGGTCTTCCTTAGTCTTCCTACCATGCTCAGTCATTGAGAGGATTTTATGAAAACATGAGCTTGGTGTGGATTCCATGGTGATGAATTCAGAGCACAGCAACCATCAGTCAATGACACTTCTTGCAATAAGAGGTCTGAGAGGTACAATCTCATGGCCTCCATGACCTCCCTGAAAACTCTGTGGTCTTTAAATTGAATTAATCTGAATTTGTTACTGTGAGAGTATTCATCATTCAGTAGCTCTACTGATAGCAAATTGCCTCTGTATTTCCTGTTTAATTGCAGATCTTTCTCATTTCTTTCCATTCCTTCAACTTTGACTCCTCTTCTTCATGGTTTCCTTTCTAGATTATTTTTTCTATCTTACCTAAAAGAGCTTCATCCTTACTAATAAGCAAGCAAGTATCAAGATTTTTCTTAAAACTTTTCATTTTCTCTAGCAGGGAGATACTTACATTAATTTATAAACATCAAGAATGAGAGAACAATGTTTAAATATTAAACATTAATATACTAGTTCCCTTGGTAACCATATTCATGATACCTAACATACTCGTCTTAGAAACTCCATTTCTTGACCCACTGCATCCATCACATTTTGGCTTAACATATTCACCAAGCTCCTAATTGAGAAAATGGCTCTTAAACTGGCTTGGCTACTTCTCTACTTCTGATTGTTAATTCTCTCTGCTGTACCATGTCTTCCATGCCTATAACTCTTTTGGGATGCCAAAAATATTCCCTTCTTCTGCAAAACCAGTAGTGTCTACATAAATGTTGACCCTTTCCTTGAGAAACAGCATACTCCTTCCTCTTCCCAGCTGTTTTCTGTGTAAGTTCACAATGCTTGAAATTCTTTGAAATGCTTTTAGATAATTTATACTTGAATCTAGTAACTTCTTAAGTGAATTTCATTCCCTCAGTTACCTACCCCCCACTGCATTCATCCACTGCCCCCAATCAACCTGCTTTTCTATTTTCTGAAGAGTTTATTTTGAAATTCCTAATTTAATTAAACTATTTATCAATAATTTTAAGTGGCCCTCTGTTATTTTAGAAATCAAATCCAAAATGTATACTCCTTTAAATAGTATTTCAAGGCTCTCTGTGAGTCTCTCTAGTCTATCATTCATCATTTCTTAATAATGAAAGTAGGTAACATTTATTAATGTTAAGCACCATACTGACTACTATATATGTATTTTTTAAATTGCACTTAAGTTTCTTCACAAATTTCCGAAGAGGGTACTTTTATTATCCCACAATACATTAAGAAACTGGCAAGTAACTTGCATATGATTATCCACCTACCTAATAAGTGAAGAGCGAGAATTCTAAGTCAGTTGACCTGAACTTATCACTATTAAGCCATATCTATCATTACAGTATTCTAAAGCTAGTCTTTTTAATTTTACTTTTTCAATAAACAATTTTTGCTTTTTCCCAAACTCATTGGCTCTATTTCCTTGCTGCCAAAGCACATTAGTCACTTTTAAATCCTGCTTAAGACCCATTTTCTATACTAGCCCATTCTATATTGAACATTCTCCTAGGTTTAATTTGCTCTTATGTTTGTATTTAAGTATTATCATTCTCTGGATTTTGTCCTCTAGCTATTTAACATGTAATCACCTCCCTAGCCAACCAATAAGTCCCAGAGATGTGTGTTATACAGTTTTTGGTGCATCTTTTGTGCCAGGTGTCACTGTAGAAACAGAGTAGATATTAAGGAAATATTTGTTAAACTGGTGAAAAGATAAGGCATTTTGACTGATGGGGGTAAGTTTATTTTTCCATCTTTTCTCACAGAGGCAGGAAGATTGATGGCTTGGTATTATATTACATTTGAAACAGTGAAGAAATTTTGTACGATCGGTGGAAAAGAATCTTTATCGGATCTGGTAAATTAATTCTCACTAGAAAATAAATAGATAATGATAGAGAACAGAGTAATATTGAAGAAACTACTGATTTATATATCTCATATAATTTAAGAATGAATGAACAGACAAAAGCATTTCTAATAATGCTATGCCTCAGAATATCTCTGATCATGAGATATGAAATATTCTTCCTTAGAATATATTGTATTTTCCTTTATATTTCTTATTGGGAGCTAGGAAAGTTTATATACATGCCAAAAATAGGTGTGGCAGCTACCTCCCAACTTGCCTGTTGATGCTGATTATCTTGATAGTACCTACCAAATGTAATATGCAAGAAAAATTCCAAGATAATATAGCATCACATATTAGGTGAGTCTGCCATGAATGATGATGAGTTGCAACATGATGCCTTGGTGCCTTGTACTTGCAGTCCCTCCCTAAGTCTTTTGTATGAGAATAGTAATATTGGTGGAAACAGAATAATATTGGTACACCCCAGAAAAAAATAAGTGATTATTGAGAAAATGGGAATAACAGTAGGTGATGCTAAAATATCAACAGTGGGGGCCAATGTGCAGTTGCAGGAGTTAACAGACCACAGGCATACTCTTGGTATATGGGAACTGCCTTGGTCCTTTCTTTCTTTACTGGAGACATGACCAGGAAATGAGAGATTTGTAAAGGAAAATACTTATTCCCAAATTTAAACCATTCACTTCTATTTTAAATATCTTTTAAATATCCTGCCAATTAGATCATACTAAAGATTGAACAATAAAATTCTATTATTAAGGAGTCACATGAGCAAAAAATTGTTGAAAGGTGAAAGGTTAATATTTTCATGTAAATATTATTTTTACTAAGAAGAAATCAGGAATAGAAACTGCCCACTGTTAACATTAACTCATTTGATCTTGAGTTCAACAAGTACATAGGAAAATTAGAGTAAGTTTCATTTTATAGATGTGGGAAAACAGCACAGAGCATTCTTGCTCAGTTATCTGGCAGAACTGGGCTATAGAATCCAAATTTCTTAATATATAAAACATTCTTTCCAATACCAAATAATTGGAATAATGAGTTGCAAACTACAGAAGAGCAGATAATAGTAGTAATGATAGTAACAAAAACAACATTTTTTGAGTGTCTGTTACTATGGGCACTGAATTGTTGTAAATTTTATCTTGTTAATCTTTACAGTCTTATTGATATAGTTCTAATGTCTAGCAACATTATATGCCACATCATCATGACATATAACAGATGTATGTAAGTACATAAGACGTAGTAAATGAATAAATCCTTAAAAAAGCAAAATGTATAAGGCAGATTTTTAACTCTGTTAACTAATAAAACTATGATGACCCAAGATAGCATAAAAAAATATTCAGAGAAAGAAGATGAGAGAAAAGAAGTAAAAAAAGTACTTCATTAAATGGACAAATACTTAAATTTTATAGGTTGCAATGATATCTAGCTGCAATGAATTTCTAGATGTGCAGTTAAGGATAAATGAAAAGAAAATACTGAATACTTTGAACAAAGATCCAAATCGGGTAACCATCAGGTACAGAAATTACATATGTTTTAAATAATTTTAAGAGGTTTTATTTAGTGGAAACAAATAATAAAAGTTTTGCCTTGTGTTTTTATTTATAGATTTCCAATGGAAGGAAGAATTAAAACAAGGGAAATGAAAGTAAATTGGTAATAATTATTTTTTAAATGTCTTAACATATAATTCATATTTGTTAAGATCTTTTTTTATTTTTAAAACATTTTAGATTTGCTTTTCTTAATAAAAACATTTAGATAAAAATAAGGAGCCAGAATGTAGATATGGTATTAATTTTCAAGAACTCTGAGATTTTAATTAAAATGAATTGTGGATATTTTTAATCAACAAACATTTGTTGAGAATGTTTTATTGAGGCAAGGTAGACAACAGAAAACATATTTATGCTTCTCATCATCAAGAGCTTTCAATTTTGCTTGAATGAGAACCATGCATATAAAAATAATGGGTAGGGCTGGGGTTGTGGCTCAGTGGTAGAACGCTTGCCTAGCATGTGTAAGGCACTGTGTTTGATCATCAGCACCATATAAATATAAATAAGTAAAATAAAAGTAGTGTGAACTAACTAACCTAAAAATTTTAACTAAAAAAATTTTTAACTGAAAATTTTTTTTAAAAAATTTATTAAAATACATGTAATCAATGTCTTTTGAATGGTAGTGGCATTTTGGGAGACAAAAAGTAAAAGCAAAAACCTGAGAAAAGGCATGCGTATATGCCTGTGGATAACTTGCTAGAAATGGGGATTTTGTATACAGGAATAGTAATTGGAAGAGTAAACTAAGATTATACTGCCATATACTTATGCCCTGGTTAGTGGCAGAGGTACCACCACAACAGAAGGTGTGAGAACAAGCATATAAAGTTAAGATCAGGGAACGTCACTGCTAGCTTTATCTGGTGAAGAGCAATCTTGTCATGGTTCTGTACCTCCTAGAACAAATCTCTATTCTCTCTCCCATCCCCATCCCTGTCTTATTACTGCTTGTATTAAGACTTTCAACAGGGAGGTTTGATGTTGAAAAGTGTTCTATTTATTAATAGAAATATTGATACTAAATAAAATAGTTTTACTCAAGCAGTAGTGAATATATCCCATATTTGTGTATCCCTAGACATCTTCTCAAGGAGTTTTACTTATCTTTATTTAAAAGCATCTCATCCACATTTTTTCCATCAGTTCCTTCTTTGTTAAATAAGAGAAGTTTTTGAGAGAATGGGAGATTGAGTATAGAAGAGTTAAAAAAATAACAATGACTGAACTTTTAAGGGTTGGTAAAAGGAAGTCAATAATGACCTGCAATGATAATGCAAGATATAGCATCATGAAGTACATGGAAATCAAGGTATAGAAAATTCTAAGAAGGACTACTTCAGTCACTAATGTCAAACACCACTGGGCAGGGGGGTGCACACCTGTAATCCCAGTGGCTTAGGAGACTGAGGCAGGAGGTTTGTGAGTTCAAAGCCAGCTTCAACAACAGCAAGGCACTAAGCAACTCAGTAAGGCCCTGTCTCTAAATAAAATACAAAATAGGACTGGAGGGATGTGGCTCAGTGGTTGAGTACCCCTGAGTTCAATTCCTGGCACCCAAAAAAATAAAATAAAAATAATTTCAAATACTGTGGGATACTAGCTTTTAAAAGAAAATAATGAAATTTCTTCTTTCCTTCAGTCTTATACAGGCTCAATTAGGATGTATTCCCATACAAGATTTTGCTTTGACACAAGACACCTCAAAGATTTTCAGAAATGGCTCACGAATTACAAGATGTAGGTTACAGGATTAGTGGGTTTTCAATATTTTTCCAGTAAATTAGTGCTAGATTTAATATTGAAAAAAATTTTTTTTCAGGGTTGTCAGATTTTGTGGCTGCTCAGGAAAAGAAGTTTGCCGTACTGTTGAATAGTTTGATTTTAGCTAAATGTTTTAGATGCAAACTTTGGGAAAATTCTCTGCATGTATCCAAACAGCTAGAAAAAATTGGTAGGTACTGCATACAGGAAGCCAGTTTGGTAATGTCAGCAATTTATTTTGTATTTCACCATTAAGCAAATTATTCTGTGATTATAGACCATTAAGGAAAATATGTGTTTATAGACCTAAATAAGGTGCTGTACTTACTTTGAAAATCTGATTTTCATTTGCTCTTGCTTAAATGATTCCTTTTGAAATCAAATGAATCGTGCATAAGAGATCTAATAAAAATACTCTAATTTAAAATTTTGTTTTCATACCAAGAGTAAACTTTTCTTTTAGTAATTAGGTAACTAACTGTGATGCTGTTTCTTTCATTTCTGTGACTCTTATTTTGCTGTGATCTCAATTACAAGGTACAAAGGTAATAATTCTGGCCATTCCCAATCAATTACCAGAAAATTATATCAGTTATTTGTATTTGAACTTTTCTTCTGTTTTCAATAATAGTAAATAAAGAATAAAAATAAAATAAATAAATAAGTGCTGCCACACTTAGGACCAAGCCTGGAGCGCACAAACCTTAGGGGAACCCTCAAACCATATCCAAACAATAGCAGTTAGATGTTTGAATCTTTTTTTAAAAAAAGTTCTATCTTTAAAAACATTCTTACTAATATTAGTTATTAAATAATTAAGATATAGATTTCATTTTAAGTAGATTATTTAAAAATTGTCCTTTGATTACTTTTTCATAGGTATAACATTGTCAAATACCATGGTAAATGCAGGTTTGACCTCCTTTAAAAAAATAGAAGAAACAGATGCAAGGGAACTTGAACTGGTATTTAGTATTCACTTATTCCTAATCTTACCTGAATTCTATTTAAATTCTAGAACCTAATTTTGATATCTTTATTTCTGTCAAATTATTTTCTTTTTTATATTCATATTTTAACTTACCAAGATTTTGGGTAGTAACTGTTATTAAAACCTTATTCTAAAAATATTTTACTGAAAGAGTTTTAAGTATTATGGTAAGAATATAATCATGTAAATATGCTTATATGCTTAGATTTTAAATAGACACCCCCCTTTTGGAACCCAAATAAAAGAAGCTGTGATATATCTGCCAAAATATGAACTTGAAGTGGAACAGGTAAATATTTTGTTTATTAAATATTTTGATTCTTTTCAGCAATAAAGCTACCTAATAACTAGACTTAGAGCTGAGTGTGAGTAGTAAGGTTATATTTTAACATTTCTTATGCCTATCCTCTTTTGAAGATTACAAGATACAGTGATACTGTCGCTGAAATATTAGTGACCATTATATTAAGGAACTTTGAACAGCTACAAAATAAAAGAACAGCACCAGATTCTCACTATGTTACCTTAATCATAGGTGATGCAGACAATCAAGTGGTTTTTAAGCACAGAATTATGTAAGTAATTATGACCTTTATTTGATTTTATTTCTAAGCATATACTGTAGATAAAAATTTTTACTGAAAAATAGAAGAAAAAAATATAATTGTAGAATCAATTAAATTACATTTTCCTAAAACAATAATGGGGTAGTTTTTAAATTTATCTATTAAGGAAAGTATTAACATTGGGTCTGTTTAGATCTTTATATTTAGTATTCAAATGAGCAAAGTATAAAATCTATCACCATTGTCTGAAACAAGTAAATAGATGACCTTTAGGAGGTTGTTCTTATTTTTCTGCTTTTCTCCAGTCATTTATGGCCTTTCTACTTTTTGGATAGTTTTCCTCCTGCTCATCTCAAAATGTATCTTCTATTTCCAAATTAAAATCTAACAAACTACTGTAGCTTAGTTGTGAAATCCAGGCAACCAGATGACATAGATCTAGGAGGTACCCACCCTATACCTAGTTCTCTAGCATGCTATTGTGTAAGTTTTCCAGAAACTATTATTTTCTTCCAGGATGTCATAGAAAACTCTAAGGACTTCATTTCCAGCTATATAGCTACTACTTTGTTAGTACTGAGAAGATTTCAAATATTGAATTGTTTAATATTTATATGAAACAGGTGCTATCATCATCTACATATTTATAGAGGAGTAAATTGAGAAAAAAGAGTAGTAATTTCTGCCAAGGCATATCTAGTTCATAGTGAAGTCTGAATTTGAACCTAAGCATTCCTAATCCAGAACCTATGCTCCTAATTATATTACCATACATGTAAGCTCAGGAATGACAGTGACTCTAAGATGGGAATCTCCTAATGGTTGACAGTATAATAAAGGATACCTTCCCAAAAGGTCACCAAAAAAGGTATGAAAGGGACTATAGTAAATAGTAAGATTTTTTTCACTGGAAGCTGCCCTCTGCAACTAGTCGTGGTACACTTAGAATATGCCATTGTACAAATCTTTGTTCTCTGTGATTCTTCAATCTAATGATAGCTTGGACTGTCTGAGACTAAACTAAATTTAATCATAAAATTGGTGGCTGGTTTTTTTGTGATATTATTAGATACAAACTATTTCAGAACAATTTTAATGATATTATTGAAGTTGTTCTTACAAATAAATGTAACTGTATATAGCCACTTTAAAATGGTAGTGACTTAGGGGCAAACACATGTGTTATTGGTAGCAACTATATATTCCAAGTGGGCCTCAAATGAGTCAGTGCAACTTGGAAACAGGTATAATTAAGAAAATTATGGTTACCATAACTCCACTGATACTTTATTCTCCTTCCTCAGAATTTTAGAAAAGTAATTTTTAGTAATCAATTTCACTCTACTACTAGAGAGTACCTATCTTAGAGATAGTCAACACTTAGGAATTAATGTTATTTTGTTTAGTATTTGGATCATTATTTAAATTATGCATTACTATTTTTCAGGGATTCTGCTTTGCTCATAACTGGAAATTGGACTAAAAAGATTGATGTGAAGAGAGCTCTTATGTCTGAAGATCTTAGCATAAATCTAATTAGTTCTGATTTTGGTAAGCTAATTAATGAAAATATAAATATAAAAAATACAATAGCATTTAAAAATATTTCCTTTTTGTTGATACAGAAAAAATAAAGATATTATGTAAAAGTAATATATTTAAATAATATGAATAAACTTTAAGGAGAGTGTCACCATATTAGATATGGAATATGTAACATGAACCAGGATAACAATTCATATTGTTCATTTATAAACATTTTATTTCCAAGATAGTTAAATTTCAATTATTATGGGAACATTGACTTTTATTTTTAGTAAGATAAATGTATGAATTTCTGTTGGTCATATTTTTTAGCATTTTAAAAATTTTTTCATTTCCTGGACTTCTTAACTACGGAGTTACCGTAATATAAGAGGCATAAAAAGAAATAAATGATCTCAATTATAGACTTATATGACTTAAATGAGCATTCTTTTACCTTTTTCTCATTTTAGTTGGACTTGATATTCAGCAGAAATTTACAGTCTTTTACTTAGGACCTAAGAGGTTTGGAAATCAAATAATTATACAAAGAAAATCAGAAACAGAGATTTCTCATTCTAAATATCCAGCTAGATCTACTGTAGCAGGACCCAGTAAAGGTAAATAGCTCTAGTTATATTGTGGATACTCTCGGACTAGATATTTAGATTATTTACATTAGTAATATGTAATAGAAATTCTTCCTCATAGTTAATATTTGTCAAGTTAGATTGATGTTTGGAGCCTATGCTGTTTTATTAGTCTTTTTATATACATTTCCCCTTTCCCATACTTACTTCATTCTTATGGCCTTTATCAGAGGGAGAGCAAGTGATGTACAAGAATCTACAAATGTGATGAGGCAAACTAGAATGAAAATAAATTAATTTTTGTGTGTGTGATGGGATTTTCAACATACACAAAAGTAGACAGAAATGTGTAATGAACTCTTAGGTATTCATTAGCTACCTTAAATGGTGATCAACTCATGGCTAATATTATTTTAGCTATACCTCATTTCAGTTTTTCCTTTCATATGTTGAAGCAAACCTCAGGTATCATATTATTCACTCTGTAAATGTTTCATTATATATTTGTAAAAGGTAAGGATTTTTTTGCAAAAAAACATAACTGCTTTACTTTATTACCTAAAACTTAATGCCACCCAATATTGAATCAATGTTCATATTGCTAATTGTCTAATAAATGTGGTATATATATACTATCTAATTACCATCTAGATATACCAGATTGACCTCTGAGTCCCTGGTACTTTTGACAGCTTCCTTCCTGTCCAGGATGATATGCTATTCCAGGTGCAGCTTGGATATTTCTAGTTTCATACCTGTAAATAACCCCTTTTGCCAAGGAGCCTAGGTTTCTTTTAATGATAATAGTTTTCTTACATCAAAATCTGTGTCCTAGAGGAATTCATTGCCATTGAGTGATCACTTGAATTTTTCCATGCAGAGTTAGGAAATATGTGATTTTGTTTTGTTTTGAAAGATAGAATACATCATATTCAAATGTATAACTCATACTTACAAGTCCAAATCAAATTCAGGGATAAAATCCTTAAACGCAATTATCTATATTTCTTTTATATCAGGCTGAGAAATTTGGTTTTCAGTGACTCAAAAAAATTATAAAATGCTGCTAATTTTCCATCATTTGCACCATTATACTCACAATAAATGATCTAAGAATAGCAATACCAAACTACCCTGCTTAACATGATTATTAAAATTTGAGAATATTTTGCAGATATTTTTGTTCTCAGAATATGTCTCACAGTTTATATATATATAGTCAAATTCATGTGTTTTAAAATCATTTGGAATACTTCTACATGGGTAGACTATTTATGCCTCCAAGTGCTAACAGTAACTGGTGTTTGTTTTATAGATTGGACTGTGGAATCATGTAGCTATTTCTCATTCACTTGCTTCTATTTTCACTATTTTGGCCCTATAAAAGGAGCAGATAACAGATACTGGAGAATGTGAGAGCAATAGGTCTACCCAAGTACCTGAATAGTCGTTTACTCTGAATGGTATTGGTACTTAAAATAGGTAGAAACTGCGTTGAGTAATGGCAGAAAGAATACATTTAAAAATAATCTGTGACCTACTGAGCACTCAACTCATTCCTCTTCAGAGAACACAAAAAAAGCTTTATTTCCAAACAGAATATAGTAGTTTGTAGCAGGCTGGTGCTTCCATGGCAGCACCTCTAAAAACTACATAAGTGCTAAAGTTTGGGCCTTGAATGTCTCCTAAAGGGCCATGTTTTGAAGGCCTGGTTTCCAGGGTGGTGGTATGGGGAGGTGGTAGAACCATTTAAAATAGCATCAAAAATATATACTTAATAATGCTATAATAAAAGATGTTCAAGACCAGTTCGTGAAAACTAAAAATCATTATTAAGAGGAAATAAGGGAAAACACAAATTAAGTGATATGCTAGTTCAAGGACTGAAAGATTACATATTGTAAAAGATATCATTTCTCCCCCAGTTAATCTTTAGAATATAATCCCAATCCCAAACCCCAGTGGGTTTTTGTTTGCTTTTTTCTGAAACAACAAACTGATTATAAAATTCATGTGAAAGTTAAAAAAAACAAGAATAGTCAGGACAGACTTGAAGAAAGACATATCTGGGAAACTTTACTAGATATCAGGACCTCTTACCAATCAGTAGACATTAAGAGATTTTGATGTATGCATAAGGATAGACACATTAACTAATGGAATAGATTAAGATTCAGAAGCAGACCTATAGTTGTACAAGCAATGATTTATGACAAAGTGACTGTACCATGCAGTAGAGAAAGAATGGTCTTTCAAAAAATGAGGCTAGCTTAATTGAATGTTCATATTGAAAAAAAATTGTGCCGGATATGGTTTGAATGTCTTCCCCAGAGGTTCACATCCTGAAAGCTTGATCTCCAGTCTTGTTATTGAGATAAAACTTTTGAAAGATGAGGCCTAATGGAAGGTGATTGGGTCATTCCTACCCTTGGAAGAGATTCATGCTTGTCTCCTAGAGTGAGTGAGTACTCCCAGGAGTAGCAGATTTTTACAAAGTGAGTCCATTCCATGTGCTTAACCCCTAATTTATGCAGTTAGTTTCCACTTCTCCTCCACATTGTGATATAGCTAAAGGGTCCCTAACCAGAGGCTAAATCATTGGAGCCCTCTGAGCTTGAACTTACAGCCTCCAAAACTGAACTAAACAAATTTCTTTATAAAGTACCCAACCTCCAATATTTTGTTAAGGCAACAGAAAATAGACTAATACAGATCGTATCCTGGTCACAAACTCATACTCTGAACAAAACTTATTTCTAAATAGATTGCTGATTTAAATGTGAAAGAGAAACAATAAAACTTTTAGAGGAAAAACAGATCTTCCAGGCCTTGGAATACATAGTTTAATAGCACACAAAAAGTTCTAACTGCTTGTGTTAAAATTAAGAACTGTTCATCAATGTACACCAATAAGAGAGTTAAAAGTAATTCATGGAGTATGAAAAAAAATTTAATACATATTCCTGAGTGTTGTAGGCTGAATTCATACATTGAAGTTCTCATAATGTAACTGTATTTGTATAATGTAAAGAGATAATTAAGTTAAAATCATTAGGAACTCTAATCCAATATAACTGGTCTTCTTATAGAAATAGAAAATTAGGACACTGACACACATGGAGGGAAGACTACAAGAAGACACAGGGAAAGCCATTCACAAGCTGTTAACTGTGTTCACATTTTTTTCCTACTCACCACCAGTTATTTGTTTCAAATAGCTTGAATTGTTTCTTTGATTGTTTCTCTTATTTGCAACTGTAGTGAAAGCTGGAATGTCTGCTATACTTCCTACTAGCATGAGCCTTTTGTAAGGGTAAAAGTTCCCCACATACTCAGTACAACCCTGTGGAAAGCAGACAGAAAATGCACCCTATCAGACAAGTAGTTTTATTACACACACACACACACACACACCTTTTACATATATATCTATATAGCCATCCCAAATATTGTGAATTTATGTACATTCTGATTGTACAATTTAGTTCTTACGTGAAAATTCACATATTCCCAAATAAAGATATATTTTTATACCTTTAAACATAACATATATTCACTATCTACATTTTCTTTCTCAGTAACAAACACAAGATGAGGCCATAGATTTATCCTACTAAAGTTATAACACAAAATTTAACCTTTCTCAAGATAATCCAAATTTCAGCTATTCTGATCTCTTGTCAGACCATCATGTTATTAAATTATTCAAACGAATGTCAGTGTTTCTTGACTTACAATGATGAGGTTATATCTTGATAAGCCTCTGTAAGTGGAAGATATCATGAATCAAAAATGCATTTACTACACCTAAAGTATTGAACATCAGAGCTTAGCAGTAGATAATCTGTTGTTTTACCCTCATGATTGTGTGGCTGATGAAGCTGTGACTCACTGCCCCTGCCCAGCATCACAAGAGAGAATATTGTATACATATTGTGTACATAGTGCTAGCCCAGGAAAAATTCAAGTTCAAAGTATGATTTCCAACTGAAGCATATTTTCCAACCACCATAAAGCCGAAAAACCATTAAGTTGAACCACCATATATTGGAGAGTGTCTTATATTTAGTTCAGACCATATAATTCAATACATTTCTATTTAGCATCATTAATATATTTGCTTAGAACTGGGGGCTATAAAAACACATTAATTAAAATTTCATGTGTCATAACTATGAAACTATATGCATCTCAGATTGTGATAGTATGGGATCTGCTAACTTGAAAGTATACTGAACAGTACAGTTTAGATCAATGTTCTCTGAGAATCATATTTTTTAAAATTATCAATCTTTGAAAACATATTTGTTAATAAGACATTCAGATAATTCTCAGACTATAGAGTGGGGTGGGTGGAAAAGCAGTTATATGGTACTGGGATGCTCTACCACTGACCTTCTTCCTTAGTTGCCCAGGCTGACCTTGAACATGTGATCCTCCTGCCTCAGCCCCATGAGTAGTGGGAATTATCAGCATGCCCTATTGCCTAGCTCTAAGTACCATTTCTAACAAAAATATAGGGAAAAAATTTTGTCACTTAGATAAAATCCATATGCTAGTATTCTAAACAAACTTGTATACAGTTCTTATTCCTGATAAGATATGCCAACTCTGCTTTGAAATTTTTGGGAGCCCCTGGAAACTGTTAGATATCCACATCCTGGGTCAGTTTTTGCTACTGGCAGCAAATGTTGTGCATAGTCATTGTACACCATCTTGTGGTGATAGTTTAAAATGCATTGTTTTTGGTGAAGTCCTTTGATTAAGAGACAAAGGCAACTTCTATCTCATATGGAAAAAAAAAAAAAAAAAAACTTGCAAGGCATTTCATCTTATCCCCCAAATAATAGATTCCTTTTCCCATCCCCCAAATAATAGAGTCCTTCTCTAAATAAATTAAATTAATCCTCTGAGGAGATCTAAAGCAATTAGTACGAATAGAGAGGCAGAATGGTTGAGAGATTAGGCTCTGGATTTAGACTACGGGAATTAGAATACCAAATTTGCTCATTATTAAGAATGTGGTCTTGACCATGTTATTTAATCTCTGCATGAATTACTTTTCTCTTATGTGAAGTGGAGATATAATAGAAATACCTTACAGACAGACCAGATATTTGAAGAACATTCTGGAACATGTGAAAGTCCAAAATAATTAAGCAGAAAGTGGATGAAACAACAGGATAATTCAGAAGTGTAATAAAACTTAATATAAAACTTCAAATAGTAACCTCAGAGAAATTAAAGATAAAATTGCAACCATAAAACTAAATAGGATGCCTAAGGGGAAAAAAGGACAAGAGCAAGTACAGGGAAGTAAAATCTATGATTATAAAAACACAAAAACACTAGAGAACTAGAATATAAAGTTGGTATAATGAATCAAAAAGAAAAGGAGATAGAAAATTTAAGAGACAAAAGAGGCAATCTAGGAGCCTATTTTCTGACTAACAAGTGTTCCAGAAAAATATCAATTAGAAGAAAAATATTGAGAAAATTTTCTAGACCTAAAATGAACTATAAATCTTCTTTTCAAAAAGGCTCAATGCTAGTTAAGGTGAATGAAAGATTTACAAATAAGGCATAATTGCAACATTTCAGAACATCTTGACAAAGAGAAAATCATAAATATTTCCAAGAAACAAAACCAAGGTTTTTTGTTTGTTTGTTTGTTTGTTTGTTTGTTTTGTGGTGCTGGAGATTGAAACCAGGGTCTTACCCATGTGAGTCAATCCCTCTATGAACTAAACTGTATCTTCAGCCCAAAACCAAATGTTTTTATGAGCAAATTGGATATTAGAAGAGAATGGACTTAAATTCCAGAGGATAAATGATTTTCAGCCTAGTGTTCTATATGCCCAGTCACACTCTTAATTAAGTGCAAAAGTACATTTGAAGGTTCTTAAGTTTCATTCTCACACATCCATTCTTAGGTAGTTGCTTCAGGATGAGCACAGTAAAACAAGGAAGTTAACCAGGAAAGAAAAAAGTCAAAGAACTCAAGTATAGTGAATTCAGCTCAAGAGCTTAATGAAAGGAAGTTTCAGGGTGACAGCTGTAAGACTGGCTTCTACTGCCTTAGGAAGAGGATATAGGGCTCAAGGAAGGAGATATCTATGAAGGGGAAATAAACAGGCAAGGTGTTTCCTTATATTTTTCTTTGTCCCTGAAATATTGAATGAACTTTAAGAAATTTAAAGTAGATATTGCTGAAGTAAAAAAAGCAATAAAACTTCAGGGGAAGCAATATACTGCTTAAGAAAGAAAAACACTTCACTTGGTTTTGCTTTAAAACTATTTTTACTTTCTATATGTCTCTCAAATCAGCCTATTTTTTCTGACTGATTTTACTACTGCCCTCACTGTAGTCTGAGTTAATATCTCTCTTTTTTTTTTTTTACTAGACTCTTATAGTAGCTTTTTAACTAGTCTTGTTGCATCCATTCTATCCTATCTCAAATCTCTTCTTCATATTACTTTTCATAGAGTAATGTTTTTCACAATACAAATCTGAGATGTTCCTTATTGATTTAAAACACTTCAGTGACTTCCTATACCTCTTAAAATCTAAATCATTAGCATGCCCTACAAGGTTCCACACTGTCATAGGGTCAACCAGTCCCTAAACAACAATGTGATGTCTACTCATACATGGTCTTGCCTTACTTCAGAAAATTTGGCTGGGAAAGACACAAGAGTCTCAGATGTATTTAGATAGTTTAATACTTACACAGACAGCAACGCACAATCAGCATGGTATCAGTTACTCCCATCCTTCATCCCAGAGGATGATACTGGACCAAAGGGGCCAAACATGAATGGTGGGTCACTTTGTTTTTGAGGTATGAACTCTATCCTGCAGCTATGTCTGAAATGGGAAAAATGGAAAGTCCCATGCCTTACTGGAATCAGGGAAACAGATAAGAAACTGCTTCATGGTAGCCTCATGCAAGATATGGAGCCTCCTGTAAGCTAAGGAGTCAAATGAGCAACAGCTCCTTATAAGACTGCCTGGATGATAGGCCATTCTGCCAGTAGTTGAGCCTTATCAACGTGGTCTGTGTGAAGACATGCAATTGCCTGGGTGCTAAGGTGGAGCTGTTCGTCCCCGCCCCACACACACATAAGCTGCCTTTTCTACTAGTAGTCTCATGTACTTTCTCTTTCTTGCTTTAGCATCACCCACACTAACTTTTTGATTTCTCCAGTAGGCTATGTTTTTCCTGTCATAGAGCATTAGTAAATGCTGTACTCTGCCTAAAACTCTTTTTCCTACTACTTTGTCTTTTTAACTCCCACTCTTTCTTCAATTCTCTGCCCAACATTCCTGACCAGGACAATACCTCATTATCACATAGCATGGTGATATGTACAGTGTGTTCCTCTTCTTTATAGTACTCAGAGGTTTTTTTTTTTTTATAATTATTTGTATAATCTTGAATTAATGTAAGAATAGTAGAGATGGTACTAATATATTAATTTATAACTTAATTTAAAAATACTTTTATATACTTGTTTATTTTCTCTTTAAAAACTTTTATTGGTGCATTGTAACTATATCTAATAGTAGAATTTGTTGCTACATGTTCATACATGCATACAATATGAAGATAATTTGGTCAATTTTGTTCCTCAGTACCTCCCTGTTGCCTCCCAACCTGCCTCCCATGGTCCCCTTCCTCTATTCTATTGGTCTCCCTTCTATTTTAATGAGACAACCCCCTTTTTTCCCCTTTTTTTCTGTCTACCTTACACATATGAAAAAAAACTTGACCCTTGACTTTTTAAGTTTGGCTTATTTCACCTAACATAATACTCTTGAGCTGTATCCATTTTTCTTCAAATGACATAATTTCATTCTTCTTTATAGCTGAATAAAACTCTATCATGTATATACACCATTTTCTTTATTCATTCATCCATTGATTGTCACCTCTGCTGCTTCCATAATTTGGCTACTATGCAGCTATAAACGTGGATACACATGTAGTGCTATAGTATACTGACTTTAAATACCAAGGAGGGGTATAACTGGGTCATATGGTGGTTGCATTCCTAGTCTTTTGAGGAATTTTCATACTGATTTTCATAGTGGTTAATTTACATTCCCACCAACAGTGTAAAAGCATTACTTTCCCCCAGCATTCTCACCATCTTGATTATTTGTATTCTTGATGGCTACCATTCTCACTGTAGTGAGATGAACTGTCAGTGCAGTTTCGATTTGTATGTCCCTAATTGCTAAAGAGATTGAATTTTTTTCATATGTTTGTTTGTTGGCCATTTGTATTTTTTTTTTTTTTTTTACTGGGAATCGAACTCAGGGCCTCGTGCTTGCGAGGCAAGCACTCTACCAGCTGAACTATCCCCCCAGCTGTATTTCTTCTTTTGAGAAATGTCTGTTTAGTTCATTTGCCCATTTATCGATTGGGTTATTTATTTATTTTTGGTGTTACATTTTTTGTGTTATTTATATATTTTATATATTAATTTTTATTTATTTATTTTTATGTGGTGCTGAGGATTGAACCCAGTGCCTCACATATGCTAGGCAAGCACTCAACCACTGAGCCACAAACCCAGCTCCCTGTATTTTAATTGTCATAAAAGTAGCTAGCAAAGATTTTCCCCCATTCTGTAGGTTCTCTCCTCACACTTGTTTCCTTTGCTATTCAGAGGCTTTTTAATTTGATACCATCTCATTAGTTAATTCTTGGTGTTATTTCTTGAGCATTAGGAGTCCTAGTGAGGAAATTGTTCCCTGCACTTATATGGTGAGTGTTGACTCTTGGTTTTCTTCTAGTATTTGCAAAGCTTCTGGTCTAATTACTAGGTCTTTGCTCCATTTTGAGTTGATTTTTGTACAGGGTGAGTGATAGAATCAACTTTCATTCTTTTCCATATGGATATCATTTACCCAGTTCCATTTGTTACCAACTTACGTTTTTGGCACCTTTGTCAAGAATAAGGTGGCATTATCTGTGTGGGTTTGTCTGTGTCTTCTCTTCTGTAAAGTTGGTTTTTGTGTGTTTTTATTCCAGTAACAGATACTATTTTTTATCCTTGCTTTATATTGTTTTTCAGATAAGAGTTCATATTGGAACTCATGTTCTTTTACTCCAATGTGTCCTGTACTTCACCTGTAAATATATTAAATACAAGGCAGCATATAGTAAGTGAAATGCACAAAGAATAAGCCACAGGGACCCTGTTATGGTTTGGATGTGAGATATCCTCCAAAAGCTCACATGTGAGACAATGCAGGAAGGTTCAGAGGAAAAATGATTGGGTTGTAAGAGTCTTAACCCAATCTTTTTTTTTTTTTTTTATTGTAAACAAATGGGATACATGTTGTTTCTCTGTTTGTACATGGCGTAAAGGCATACCATTTGTGTAATCATAAATTTACATAGAGTAATGTTGTTTGATTCATTCTGTTATTTTTTCCCTTCCCTTAACCCAATCTTAATTAATCCCTGATGAGATTAACTGAAGTAGTGGGTGTGGCTAGAGGAGGTGGAAATTGGAGTGTGACTATGGAATCTCTCTCTGGTTCCTGATGATGCGAGCTGCTCCCTCTGCCACACTCTTTTGCCAAGAAGTTCAGCCTCACCTCAAGCCCAGAGGAATGGAGCTGGCCTTCTATGGACTAAGACCTCTGAAACCGTGAGCCTTCATATAAACCTTTCCTCCTCTTTAATTGTGCTGGTCAGATAATTTAGTCCCAGCAGCAAATTAGCTAACTAAAACAGACCCAAAGGAGAAAGAAATCACTTCTGATGAAGTGATCACAATAGGTCTGTGATAGATGTGCCATTTGAGTTGCCTTAAAAGTTGATAGCTTCTTCTGATAGACAAGGAAGTGAGGGTTTTCTAAGATGAGGTAATATCAAAGATACAGTCAGAGAAAGGCATGGGATAATTCGAAGAATGGCAGTTGAATGTGTTTTGATGCTATAAAGAGAGACTGAAATTAGATTCTACAGGACCTTGGATATGGAATAATTTTGTCAGGAGGAAGTAACTAATGTTGATGAGTGGGCATCTAACCAGAGTTGAACTTTACTAGGATTAATTAAGAAAAATATATGGAATAAATTGAAGCATGAAGGACTGACTTCAAACAAATCAGATACCATCTAAGTTAGTGGTAATAAGATCATGATGCTGGCACAACTTTCGAACCAGTAAGTCATGGCACTCCTTACAAAATATAATGTCAAAAAGCCTTTCAACCAAAGACCCCTAGGAACACATCTGCCTTTAAAGAAAGTTAGCTTTATTTAACATTCTGCAGCAAGTAAGAATACAGTACTGGCCCAACTGTGGATCATCTCAGGAAGTTGAGAGAAACTGACAGGATTTCATCTTATGTTGGGTGATTCTTAGAAGGGTTTAGGGAAAGGAGAGATTAGTTCTGAATTGGATACCTTCAGAAAGTAAAGGATTGGTTATATTTTGGTCTTTTGATCTTGGAGTTGGATTTTAAAAATAGTAGTCATCTGTGTTAGCCAGAAGAGGGGGATATTTCATTATTTTTGTGGTTCTTGAGTGTTCTTGCCTATAGTTTCAGAAGTAATTGCATAGTAATCTTATGTCTGACTTCCACTAAGATAACATTGTACATTGTTTATATTCTCCAAGTAGTTCATGTTTAGTTGGGAACAGTGTAGTTTAGCTGTCAGTTTTCAGCTACCAGGAATTTTTTAAAATTACTTTATCAGTACCTAATGCTTTGATTAAGTATTGATTAGGTCCTCGAAAGAAACCAGCCTCTAGCTGGAGTTGTAGCTCAGTGGTACAGTGCTTGCCTTGCACTTGTGAGACACTGGGTTCGAAATTCAGCACCACATAAATAAATAAAAAAATAAAGTATTGTGTCCATGTACAACTAAAAACATTTTTTTTAAAAAAAGAAAGAAAGAAAGAAATCAGCCTCATTTGGTGAGCAGGCTCATCCATTTATCCCATGCTGCTAGACATACATTATCATTGTCTATCATGACTTGACTGAAAGTTAATTGAAGAGTGACTCTAAAAATGAAGAGTAAAAATCTAAGAAAGGTTGTAGAGGTCTTCAAAACTCTCTACTATCTCCAACATTTCTACTTTACTTAAAATTTATGCTCTAGCAAAAATAAACTGATGTTGGTTCCTATAATCTGTGGTTTGCTGCCTTTGAATATTATGTCTTCTATCTAGAATATCTTCTCTTTCTCCCCTTTTCATATCCTAATCCTGTCTGTCCTACAAGGACCAATTTAAATCTCTTTCTCCTTATCCATGTTACTAGTCAGAACTAAGATCAAGAAAAAGCCTACTTAAAGTACAATAAATGAAGAATTAATTATATGTGGGTATATTAATTCTAACAGAAGATAAGCTGAAAGCAATATTTCCTTTCTTTGAATTGAAATATCAAATTTTTTATATTCCTAATGCATTTATTTTTAACATTTATGAAGAATGGTGTCCTATCTATTAATGAAAACTGCCATGAGGTTTGCTTCTTTCCAGATTTGCAAGCTTAAGGATAAAGCAAAGCAAAGTTTACATCTCTATCCTCATTCTCCCTTCGTTAAGGACAAAGTATGTTACTTATGTTTTGCTGTATTTGATTCTGTTTATACCAGAGAGGTTGTGTTAAGCTTATAGGAGGCTAGGTATTCCTTGTGAAAAAGGGTTAGGGCTAATAATGGGACAGGAATTGTTATTAGAAATATTTTTTTCTAATAACAGTTTCACTTGAGGAAATGTGAAGTCAAAATCCTTTTGTGCTGTCTGAGAGAAGAGACTGGATAAAAATTAATGATATTAAGTTCATAATAATAAATATCATAACAAATAGGTCTTTTCTTATATTGATTTAGGAATAACTGCCTGCAAAAAACCTGGGAACCGAGAATGCAATCATCATTGTAAAAATAAATATACGTGTGGCCATGACTGCTGTGAGTTTAATAAAACAAGTTTATTTTAGGCATTAAAAATTGAAAGTTCTTTGATAAGTAGTAATGACATCCTAATTATCTATCTATGATTTTTATGTCATGCGGCTTAAAACTCTCAAATAATGTTCAGTCTTTTGTGGACAACGTGAAAAAAAGTAAATATTAGGTTTGAAATTTTGAAGAAATTTGGCTTTACATGAACAATGCCTGAAGTTTAACCTAAAGTATCTGAAATTTATTTTCATAGGTAAAACTGGAGTTGCACAGAAGTCAGAAATTAAAGAACCAACAATTTCTTCGTATTTATCTGATTTAAGAAACAGGAATGCTATTTCATCTCTTCCTCCAGTTAAACGTCTCAAGGTTAGTATTAATAACATTTATCCTTTGTTCTGCAATTAAATGAATATAAATATCACTTATTCTGTATACCAATTAGGTAGGTCTTCACAGTGTGCTTTAGAATTACTTGTGGACTTAACTAGAAATATGCCCATTATTTATAGTCAATCTGTAAACCTACTTTTAGAATGTATTTATACAGCTTCTTTCTCATTAGCTTTTTTTCATTTTTTCTTTTCCTTTTTTTTTTTTTTTTTAAACAAGAAAGAAAATGAGCTTGTCTTAGTTCAGCAACAGTTGAACTAGACATTCTTGCCTTTTCTTGCTCCTCCTCCTCTGTACTGGGGAGTTGAAATCAGGGGCACTCTACCATTGAGCAACACCCCCAGTCTTTTTTATTTTTATTTTGAGACAGGGTCTCACTAATTTGCCAAGCCTGGCCTCACACTTGCAATCTTC
The DNA here is from genome assembly GCF_902686455.1 of Sciurus vulgaris. NCBI lineage: Eukaryota > Metazoa > Chordata > Mammalia > Rodentia > Sciuridae > Sciurus > Sciurus vulgaris. Next base: position 79,051,755 of record NC_136461.1, on the reverse strand, counting down.
CTGTCTCAGCCTTTCAAGTCACTGTGATTACAGGCCTGCACCACTGCACCCATCCCCAAGAAAACAGCTGGATGTGTTCCCCAGGAGCACATCTGCAGTATGTCCCTGGGTGAGCAGGAATCCTTGCTCCTTCTGTGCTGTATTGGGTTGGAAATTCTGAAGTCGATTTGGATTCTTTTTTTTTTTAGTTGTAGGTTGACACAAGGCCTTTATTTTATTTTTATGTGGTGCTGAGGATCAAACCCAGGACCTCATGCATGCTAGGCAAGCACTCTACTACTAAGCCACAACCCCAGCTAATTTGGATTCTTGAACCTAGAAAAGTACTAAGCAAGAGCCTTCCTTCCAAGTGATAAATAAATGAGAGTCTAGTGGTTAATAGGCTAGTCATTAAGTGACTATTCTTAAGCCTAAGTTATATCCTAGAAAAGCCCTTTTCTAGGGCTCTTAGAAAGAATAAGTATTTTAAGGCATGAGTCTAAACAAGAAGAATGTCAGGAAACAGAGAGGAATGAAGTAGGAAATAGTCACCATCTTCTTTGAGAAAATAATTTTTTATTTCATGTTTTCCTTCCCCTCCCTTCTCCCCCTCTTCCTCTCCCTTTCCCTTCCTCTCTTCCTCTTTTCCTTCCATATTCATTGAATATCAAGAATATTCCCAGGGCTAAAGTACATGATAAATAAGACAGTTTTATTTCCAGTCCTCATAGAATTTATAGTTAAATAAAAGATACAAATAAGTAAACAGGCCTTTTCAATATAGTGCGATGAGTGCTTCTATGACAGAAGTATAAAAATGCTTCAGTTTAAAAGGGGAATGAAGGGAAGGGAAGGGTGATGGAAATAGGAAAGACAGAAGAATGAATCGGACATAACTTTGCCTATGTTCATATATGTATACACTACCAGGAAACTTCACATTGTGTACAACTGCAAAAATGGGATCCAAGTTAGAATAAGTTATAATCCATGTATGTATAATATGTCAAAATATACTCTACTGTCATGTATATCTAAAAAGAACAAGTAAAAATTTTTATTTAAAAAAATGCTTCAGTTTAGATTTTTTAAAAAGTATTCTGAATCCTCATTTGATGGACCAGGAAAGGACTCTTAGTAGATGTGATTCAGACCCCCAAAATAAGCCAAGTATGGAGGTATAGGAGACCAGAATGGTCAATGGGAGGGACAGAAAAATTCTCAAGGTGAGGGTGGGGAAGAGAGAGATCTTTAAAGGAACTGAAATAATACAATATGTCTAGAATTCAGTTACAAGTAGAGTAGAGAGAGATGAGGCTGAAGAGGTAAGTAAAAACCAAATCATTCAGGCCTTTTCACTACTTTAGGGATTTATATTTCATTCTGAAAGTATTGGTAAGACCCTGAAGGGTTTTAATCAGTGAAATGACCTGAATTACATTTCATAAAGATCATGCTGGCTGCAAGGTAGAGAAGGAATTAGAGGATAAAAAAGTAGGGACTCATTAGTTTGTTTTTGCCATATTTCAAGCAAAATAATGACCTAAACTGTGGTAGTGCCAGTAGCAATGGAGAGAATTGATGGGGTTTAAAATATTTTTTCAGAGATGGGATGGACTACCTTGGTACTTCATTGGTCCTGAGGAGTAAGGTTGAAGGAAGTAGTTAAAAATGATGCCCAGATTTCTGACTTGAGCAACTGGGAGAAAAGTTAGGACTCACTAGGATAGGAACAGTAAAGGAAAAGCAAGTTTGGGGGAATAGAGAAGGATAAATTCAATTTTGGAAATAACCAAATTTAGAGGTCTACAAAAATGTGTAGTATAAATGTCCTGCACACAGTTTTATATAACTGAAAAATCAGGAGAGTTAAGCTAGAAACAGATTTGAGAGTCAATCACAAGAAAATGATAGTTGACATCATTAGTTGACTAAATCGAGTTTTGAGAACATGAAGAGTAAAAAGAGAAGGCCTATTAAAGAACTATGAAGATAGCAACATTTAAGATCACTCACCTGAGTTATTCTTAGTTCATTGATTTCTGAACTTTATGTACCAGATATGACTGTGATGTGCTATTTGACTCATTTGTTGAAAGGTTTTCATGTAAAACTGATAGTTGAACTCATAATTATTTTTCATTATAGGTACAGATGAATAAATCTCAAAGTGTGGACTTTAAAGAGTTTGGTTTTACTCCCAAACCTTCCCTTCCTAGTTTATCAAGGTACAAATATAATGTTAATATCTAAGATAAAATATTCATCTTAAACTCTCTTCTCCTCCAGATAACTGCTTATTCAGGAGAAGGTGGTCACTGGTTACAGTTCATAGTAAATTACAGTAATCATTTAGTTCCATAATGAAGCGATAATATCGTAAGGGTTCCATTATCTTTCATACTCTATTTAGAACTCTACAGTTACAGAATACTTTAATGTTCATTGAATTGTCTCTTTCTAAGGAAACTACCAGTTCTATATATCATCCCCTCAGGTTCTTTGCCTTCTAAACTTAAGTGACAGAAATATACTGTGCTTTAAAAAGAGAAACCATATTGGTATATAAAGTCTAATCTTTCTACTCAGGTGCTCATCCCATATTAATAATACCTCAGATTTATAAAATACCTTAAAATTTTAAAATTTCACTTTTGTTCATTATTTCTCTTGCCTTAACAACAACCTGGCTTATAAAATAAGGTATTTTTAATCTCTTTTTATTGATGAAAAAAATTCAAACTTCATATTCCCAGTTAGTAAGCCAAAGACCTCAGGTGATAATTCAGTGTTCTTATATCATGATGCCTAGAAACCAATAGCACAAGTAATTTTCCATTCAGATAAGGACATTCTAGATCCAGGGATAACACTAAATTTATTCAACAACCAATACAGAACAGGAACTAACCCAATCAGAATACTAAATCCCAGAACTACTTCTAGAGATGTCAATTTTTGTTATCTAACTGTAAGTAGCATTAGCAATAAATTTTTAAAGATTGTACAATGATAACAATATCTATTGGGGGTGTGTAAAGATGGGTAAATGTTGGTCTCTTCCATTAAACTTCTGTTTTTACCCTTTGCTACCTAGTTTGGGTATATTTTATCATTGAAGTATTGAGTTGATAAGCCATGGGGTTTTTTTGGTTTTTTTTTTGTTTTGTTTTTTTCATTGTTTTGAAAAACTAGTTATTAAGGCTAGGTTCTTTTTAATATTTACTTTCACATTTTTATTGTTTTTTCTACCTTTATGAAGATCAGAATATTTGAACATACCTGAAGTGCCTGTAATGGAGCAATGTGACCAACATGAAATTCATGGGAAATTTCAACAAGAGCCATCTGAATATCAAGACAAAAGTAAATTACTGTTGATACTGACTTGAGAGGGAATATGATTTGTCATTACTTCAGATTGGCAAGTAATGTTATTGAAAAGCCAACACTTAAATTACTGAATTTTAACTGTGCATCCTTTTTCTCTTGGGTCTTTGAACCAACTTTAAGCTCTTGAGTTTGTTAATTCAGATAGTCATGGATTTAATTTTGTATATGTAACACATGTATATATTTTATATATATATGCATATATATATATTCCATATATGGTGTTGATTAATTTAATTTTACGATAATCTGAGAAAAATCTGAGAAAATAAGGGATTTTGGGGTAAATATAGGATTAAAGTGCTGAATTATTACTTTCATCTATCTTTAGAATTATTTAAAGTAACTTTATAAAATAGTCCATTTTTATAAAATAGGTGTGACCTTGGGGAAATTACTTAACCTCTTTGGACCTTTCTGGTATTTTTTAAATAACCAGACTGAAATGGGTGAACCATTAATACCTCTTCAGTTCTTAACCTATGATTCTTATAGTTTCTATGATAATATAAGATAATGCATATAAATTCTTCAACACTATGCCTGGTTTCATAGCATCCTGCTATGAGGCACATTATTTCCTTTGATTGTGCTATTAATATTCAAACTATTAAAATGCATGAGAAATAATCCTAGCCAATGAGTTGCTTGTTCAAGTGACTGTATGTTAATGTAAATGAAATGGTAAGATTGGTGTTTTCTGAAAATAATTTCATGTTTAACATTGACTTCTGTTCTCACTCTTTTTTTTTGTTTCTGTCACTTTATACTTTCTTTAGTCATAATATCTTAGTGGGCCTAAAGATGTAGCTCAGTGATAGAGTGCTTGTGTAGCATGGAAAACACCTTAGGGAGGCAAAGACTGGAACTACCCATCTCTTATGTCATGGTGGCAATTAGGCCAATATGAGATCAAGGAAGTTCCCTAATCAAACATTCCCTAATCACAACATTTATTCAACTTATTCAGAGCCAGAGTATTATTAGAAAATGGATAGGAGATTTAAAATTTTCAGCCCTCTTATTATCTTCCTTCAGCCTATGGCTCTGATTTACTTCTTCCTGTATTTACCACTCTATTCTCTGCAGTTTATTTCATCTTCCCCTCTACTTTCTTTCTTTTTTTTTTTTTTCTTTTTTGGTACTTGGGATTGAACCCAGGGGTACTTTACCACTGAGCCATATCCTCAGCCATTTTTTTTTATAATTTATTTATTTTGATTTCATTATAAACAAATGGGGTACAACTTGTTTCTCTGGTTATACATGAAGTAGAGTCATATCATTTGTGTAATCATACATGTACATAGGGTAATGATGTTTGTCTCATTCTGTTCTCAGCCATTTTTTTATTATTATTTTTTTAACTTTGAGACAGAGTCTCACCAAGTTGCTTAGGGCCTTGCTAGGTTGCCTCCATCTCCTGAGCCACGGGGATTACAGGTGTATGCTACCACGTCCAGCCCCTCTACTTACTTTCATGTTATATTTATATAGGTTTATTATTTCTTTCCCACCACCATCCCAAATCAAATTTGTATCATGATATGAAAGTTCCATCTAGATACTTTAACCCCCAGTCATAACCATTTTCCTGTTTTACTGAGTGGGCCACTTTTCATTTTTTCTTTTCCTTTTTTTTTTTTTTTTTTTTCTTTTTTTTTAAAGAAGGAGTCATATAGTATAGCAGTTAAGCTCACAGAATCTGGAAACAGTCTATCTAGGTCCAAGTTCTAGTTCTGCCATTTACTGTGGCCCCATATAGCATATTTAACTACTGTGTCTCAATTCCCTCATCTGAGTACATTTTAGAGATTTTAGAATTAAAGCTCTTAGCATAGTATTTGGTATTATTAAGAGTAGTAATTGAGCATGTTTATTATACTTTTCCTACGTTGTTCTTTATTGGCAAAACATTTCAAAATATTAAAATACTACTTTTGAGAGTATTTTAAGAAAAACATGGCAATTTTTACTATCTGTATTCCAATTTCAGAAGAAGAGAAGAAAAAAGTGTTAAAAATTATATGAGAATCAGTGTTGAATCATAAAATTTAAATTAGAAGGGACCTTTGTGCAATTTCTCATTTTATAGCGAAAGAAGCCAAGATTCTGAGAGATTAAATGATTTGCCCAAAATCACATAGCTAATTAATGGCAAGACCAGAAATATATTCCATATTTTTTGATTCCCAGTCCAGTGCCATTTCTAGAAAATTAAATTGACTTCTAGTTATCAGTGGAGAATGGAAAATTGAACCTATAGTGTATGAACTGTTTCAGCTTTCCACCATCCCATTCAACCCTCACTCTATTTATTTCCTGTCTCTAAACCTATCCTTAATCCTCTGTTTGTCTTGAAAGATGATTTATTTTTTTCTTCTATTTAAGGTTTATTTCCCCTCCTATAATCTTTTATTATAATTCTCAACAAATTAATTGTACAAATTAATGGGTTTCACTGAGGCATTTCCATCCATGCATTTATCACAGTTTGATCATGTCTACTCTCCCTTCTCCTATGTAATCCCACCCTACTACCCACCTCTTTTACTTTCAGGTCATCTCTTTTTTTAGTTTCCTCATATGAGAGAAAACATATTATTACTTTTCTTTATGTGGGCTGGCTTACTTTGCTTAACATTACATCTTACAGTTCCATCCATCTTTCTGCAAATGGCAACATTCATTCTTTTTTATAGCTGAATAATAGTCCATGATCTGTCTATCAATATGTGTATATGTGTGTACGTGTGTGTGTGTGTGTATGTCATATTTTATTTATCCATTCATCTGTTGATAGGTGGTACCCAGGCTGATTTTATACCTGTACTATTCTAAAAAGTGGCAAAATAAACATAGGTGTGCAGTAATCTCTTTTGTATGCTGACTTCATTTCCTTCAGATGTATATACCCAGTAACGGTGTAGCTGGATCATATGGTGGCTCCATTTTTAGTTTTTTTGCAGAACTGTCACACTATTTTCCATAAAGACTGAACTAATTTATGTTTCCTACCAATAGTAGATAAGGATTCCTTTGTCTCCACAACCTCACAAACATTTGTTATTTCTTGTTTATTATTATTTTTGTTTGTTTTTGTTTTTGATAATAGCTATTCTGGGTTATGGTGGAATCTCAATGTCGTTGTGATTTATATTTACCTAGTGGCCACAGATATTAAATATTTTTTCATATATATATGAAATATTTTAATTTTATTTCATATACTGGCTATTGTATTTCTTCTTTTGTGAAGTGTCTAGTCAGCTTAATTGCCCATTTATTAATTAGATTATTTGACTTTTGTTAATTTTTTTAGTTCTTTTTATATTCTGAATATTAATCCTCTGTCAGATGAATGACTGGCAAAGATTCTCTCCCATTAGGTAGGTTTTCCCTTCACCATTTAGTTTTCTTTGCTGGGCAGAAACTTTTTAATTTGATGTACTCCCATTTGGCAATTCTTCCTTTTGTTTCCTGGGCTATGGGAGGAAATCATTGCTTATGCCAATACTTTGAAGTGTTTCTCCTGTGTTTTCTTCTAGTAGTTTCAAAGATTTGGGTCTTTCATTAAGGTCTTTGATCCATTTTGAGTTGTTGTTTGTTCAGGGTGAGAAATAGGCATCAAATTTCAATCTTCTACATGTGAATATCCAGTTTTCCCAGCTTGTTGAAGAGACTGTCCTTCTTCCAATGCTTGTTTTTGACACCTTTGTAAGGAGTCAGTTGATGAAGATGCATGAATTTATTTCTGGGCCTTCTATCTATTCCATTATCTATAGGTTTGGTTTATGCCAATACCATGCTATTTTTGTTACTATTGCTCTATAGTATGTTTTGAAATTGGATATTGTGATGCCTTCAGTATTGCTTTCTTTCAGGATTGATTTGGCTATTCAGGGTCTTTTGTGTTTCCATATGAATTTCAGGATTTTTTTCTAGTTCTGTGAAAAATGTCATTGGTATTGCAATTGGGATTACATTGAATCTACAGGTCATTTTGGGTAGTATGGCCATTTTAACATTAATTTCCCCAACCCATGAACATGGGAGGTCTTTCTACCTTCTAGTGCTGTCTTCAGTTTCTTTCTTCAGTGTTTTGCAGTTTTCATCCTTACTTAGGTTTATTTCATACCCTTAGTTGGGTTTACTCCTGATACTTTATTTTTTAGTGGCTATTGTGAATGTGATTGCTGTCCTCATTTCTTTCTCAGAGAGTTCATTACTGGTGTATAATAAAGTTACTGATTTTGTATGTTGCTTTTATATCCTGCTACCTTACTGAATTTATTAGTTCTAAAAGTCTTTTGATGGAGTCCTAAGTAATTTCTGTATATAGAATCCTATTATTTACAAAGAGGGATAATTTGAATTCATCCTTTCCTATTTGCATGCCTTCTATTTTTCTCTTGCCTCATTGCCCTGGGTAGAATTTCTAGTACTATAGAGTGGTGAGAGTGGATGCCCTTCACACGTTCCTGATCTTAGAGGAAATGCTTTCAGTTTTTTTCCTATTAAGTAGGATGTGGATGTGGGTATGGGTTTGTCATAGTAGCCTTTATTATGTTAAGGTATGATTCTTCTATACCTAAGTTATTCAGGGATTTTATCATAAAGGAATATTGAATTTTATCAAGACTTTTTCTACATCTGTTGATATGATCGTGTGATTTTTAATCTTTGACTTTGTTGTGTTACATTTTTTAATTTATATATCTTGAGCCATCCTTGCATCCCAGCTTGATCATGGTTTATGATCTTTTTAATGTGTTATTGAATTTGATTTGGAAGTATTTTGTTGAAGATTTGTGCATCTCTGCTTATTCAGGGATTTGGGTCTACAATTTTATTTTGCTGTTGTTGTATACTCAGCAGGTTTTGGTAGCAGGGTAATACTGACTTCAAAGAAAGCATTTAGAAAGGTTCCTTCCCTTTCTGCTTTGTGGACTAGTTTGAGAAACATTGATGTTAGTTCTTCTTTAAAAGTCTGGTAAAATTTAGCAGTGAACCCATCCATGTGCAGACTTTTCTTTTGTGGGAGACTTTTTATTATTTTTTCAATTTTGTTACTTGTTATTAATCTGTTTAGGTTTTTATAATTATATCCTCTTGGTTCTGTTTTGGTAGGTTGTATGTGTCCAGAAATTTGTCCATTTCTTCCATATTTTCTTAATTTTATCCAATGCTGCCCTCTCTGGGACTTCAGGAGACCAGTTAATCCTCTCCTCTAATTTCTGTATTTTCATTCTCCCTCCTCTATTGTCTTTTTTTCCCTTTAACATATACATAAGCTTAAATTTCTTTCTTCTTCAGCTCTGTGTCTCCATCTAGCTTGTCATGACCTTTTTGAGAGTGACAAAAATTCTATTTAAAGTGAGTTAAACACACAAAAAGGTAACTGATTATCTCATGTAGACTGAGAAGTCCAAGCATGTATTTGGCTTTAATCTTGGCTGGATGGAAGCACTTCAATGTTCTCATCATGCCTCTGGCTTTCTCTCAGTCTTTTAGTTATGCTTGATTACTGATTGACTTTATTTGTTAAATGAACTTTCTCACATGGCAGGTAATCCCTATCTTACATCTTCCCAGGTTAACAGCTTCAGTAGAAAAAAATTAGTCTTCCCTGTTAGTTTTGAACTCAGACCAGCGTTCATCTTGACTATCTTCCTTTGAGTCCAGTGTTCATCTTTAATTAATCCCCATGGCCTGGTGGAGGGTGGTATCATTCTATCTCTGTGGCCTCAGGGAAAGCAGGCTACCTTGAATGAGATAACCTTCCCAGGATCACATGGAATGGTGGAGGCTTGTTATCCAAAGGAAGAGAGGTACTTTTATGAAACAAAAGGAAAGCATGCCAGACAAAAGCAGAATTCTAGAGTCTCTATAACCTCTATCTCTTGCTTTTTCATCCAAACAAAATTTCCTGAAAGAGCATTTTACTCTTAGCATGCTTATTTTCTTACAGCCTTACCATGCTTCATTCATTAAAATTTGGGTTCTATCATTACTTTGAAATGGCTTTGGTCATTTAATGACCTCCTAAGTGCTGAATTTAGTGAACTTTTTTCAACTTCTGCTCTTTTGGACCTCAGTCATTTTTTTTGTTTTGTTTTGAAACAAATTTTTCTGTGTTCCAGGCTTGTCTCAAACTCCTGAGCTTAAATGATCCTTCTACTTCAACCTCCGTAGTGCTGGCATTACAGATGTGGGCCACTATGCCTGGCCTTCTGTAGTATCTGACACTTTTGATTTTCTGGTCTTTCCTTCCTTTCACAAGTTTCTCCTTTGGTTTCAATTAAATCATTCTATTTATTTTTCTCCTATTTCTTGGATTAAGTTTTTCTTCCCGTTGATGTAAAAAGAGTTTTTTGTTGTTTTTTTATTTCTCTCATGTCTCACTTCAAAACTTCTAGACCACCATCACCTAAGCCTGTGTCTTCAATCACTTAACTATATTCTGATGATTTTTTAATCTATATCTCCCATCTAGATCTTTCTAACTCCATCTGTATAATCACCTTCCTGGAGATGTCTGCCTAAAAGTTAACACATCAGCACCCCCAATCCTTCTTCTTTCTGTCTTCTCTTTGCTTCACTCTGTTCTCTTTTTTCCTTAGTCTAGTAAATTAACCCTCTTCTTATTTAAGCTGCTAAAGGCATAAAAAAATTGTCCAAAATATCTCATCCCATGTACAACTGATCACCAAATCCTAATTATTTTGCCTCCTACACTTTTCTCATATCTATTCTTTCCTCTCTATCCTTTTTATTAATAATCTAGCTGAGGCATTCATGTTTCTCATTTATTTCAATAACTTTCTTACTTTCCTCTCTACTTCTTGTCTTATTATCCTCTAATGTATAACCATTCTGAGTGATCAAACAGGTAGCTTAAGTAAACCTGTTGCTAAAACATCTTCATGTCTCCTTAATGTGACAAATAAGCTTCGACACAACCTGGCATTTACCTCCCTGTGCAGTCTCAATTGGATCTGCCTTCTGCTGTGTACTACAGAAATCCTGAAAACTCATAGTTCCCATCTTCTTTGGTCTCTCATCCTGCTATGTCTTTTACATGCTGTTGTCCCTTCACAGAATATCTTGCCTTTCTTCACAATCACAGCCCTATCAAGCTTAGAGTCCTAGTGCTGTTGTTTCATTTGTTTTCACCTTGAGGAGTCTTTTTGACTCCCATTGCTCTTTCCTCTACCTTCTCATTGTACTTTGTATCTACTTCCATTTTTAGTACATTGTGTATATGTATTAACACACAAAAGTAGAGTAATGTGAACTGTAATTGTAGGTACAGTTGAAGAATAAAGTAGGATTTGAATAGATGAAGAAGAGGGCAGAGATTATTTATTTATTATTTATTATTTATTTACTTATGGCACTAGGGATTGAACCTAGTGGTGCACCACTATCATTGAGCTACATTCCCATCTTTTCTTTTCTGTTTTGAAACAGAGTCTTATTAAATTGCCCAGGCTGGCCTCAAATTTGTGATCCTTCTGTCTCAGCCTCTCAAGTCTCTGGTATTATAGGCATGCAAACTGTTCCTGACTGAGGATGGGGGATAATTAATGTAAAATGACTCAGTGGTATACTGGCACAAGCTTGTATTTGTTTATGAAAAGTGATTGGAATCTTTCGGTCATTATTGCGATTTTAATTATATAAAATTTCAATTAAATAAATTGTTAAAAACAAAGTAAAAAATTCTCAAAATTTATCACTTCCTAATTATTCTATTACATTTTACTATTATCTGTATTCTTGAGGCTGTTTATATATATGATGTCAATACTGTATAGTGGAGTGCTACTGTACGTTTCTTCCCAACTTCTCATCAGTAGTGTCACAGTAGCTTAAAATCATTTATGGTGAGAAAAGTTTTACTGTGGGACTCAACAAACACTGCCTATCAGGATTTGGTTTATTGTTTTGTTTATTGTTTAGGTTTAAGAGACAATAGTGAAGATTAAACTTGACAGTGTATTATAGAGTCATTACATTGAATATAACACAAAAAATTAAGGAAATATTTTTTTAGTATTTGAAAACTACTGTTTAATTCAGCAAAGACGTTACTTAAGTCAATGATGATTGAGTAAAGTCCCAACATATGTCTTTGTTTTACTTTTATCTTGCTAAAGTCAACAAAAATATCAAGCTACATTCATATGAGAACTGTCCTTACTTGTCAATTGCAACCATTGGTTGGCTACAGATAGAAGAAACATTTAACAAGAATCAAATAATTATATAGAATTTACAGTTAGGCATACTGTATATAATATTATTTTAAATTGTATAATATACATCCTAAAATTTTTTGTTAAACGTATGTATATATGCACGTGAATACACTTCAGAGAGGCAGTTATTAAACATATATTAGTACACTTCTATGTAAAACTGTTCAAGTAAAGGGATTTAGTTTCCATAATAACTTTTTGAAATAGCACCTATTTTGCACCTTCCTTTTGCAGAGGAGAAAACTAGGCTCAGGGAATTTGAATTACTTCTGTAAAGTCATACAAATAAAAAAGTAGAATTTTTACACAGGTAGTCAGTTTCTAAACCCAGGTTATAAACAGTGAAAACACTGAGGATTTTTTAGCAACAGAAAAATAAATATTTTGGATAATTATAGTCAATAACAATATTCAAAATTAACTTGTAAGGATAAGAGGTGGAGGCCAATCAGAGTAGAATTATTTTTATCTAGGACTTAAAACAAAAAATTAATTCTGTCTTTTAAAATCCAATGAAAAATACAGTGCAACACTCAGTACATGTAATACAATCAATAGAACTGACTGAACATAACATTCAACAGTGCTTGACACAATGCTTTTGAAAACTGCTGCTCAAGAACTCTGCTTAATAATTGAAAGATGTGTTTGATGTATCAATATAAAATCATGTTTATGGTTTTAAAAGTAACTATACTCTTTTATATATACACATAACAGATTTTTTTAGATGGAACTATTCTACAACTTCAAATGAGAAAGTCCCTCAAACAGTGGTGTTCAACAGAAATCTTAATATATCTGGAAACCAAAATCTGATAGATACAAATAAAAGTAATTCTCCATTTTCAGAAGTTTTGAATGTGAACTTTGAATTGAGAAATGAAGTTTGGGATGATTTTGATGATGAAAACTTAATAGAAGTTACTAGCTTTTCAGTTGATACTGAGAATACTGAGAACGCAAAGATATCAGGTAAACATGTATTTTAGCATGAAGTAATTTCATTAGCAATTCTTTGAATATTTTTCATTTTAACTCCAGGGAGTAATTTTCCTCACCTTTTTATGTGTGCTTATTTAATTAGATTTGATTCAGTAATATCATAATTTTTAGCAAAACTAAAAATGTGACCCTTCCATAAAAAGCATTTTGCCACCAACCCACTAAGAACAGAGGTCAAGGTTATTTCACAATGGTGATAGAACAAATGAACTTTTTCCTATTTTGTTGCCCCTCATTAAAGACCCTATTCGAATTCAGATTGTTGATTGAATTTTTCCTTATAACACAGACTATCCTGTTGTCCACTCTAAGATCACACATGGTTTGCTAATTTTTGTGAAGGACAAAAATGTTCCATTTTTGAAAGTATTTGCTTGCCAAAAAAAAGCTTTATTTCTAGTCAAAATATTGACTTCAGATATAAATAAATACATAAGAAAGGATTCATTTCTCTGTATTGGCAATTATATTTAAATCATATACAAACCCAAAATAATGAGACATAGTCCTTTGACTTATAGGCAAAGTTACTCTATTTCATTGAAATAGAAATTGAAAATCGTGTCAAGTGTCTGACAAGATAACAAATGGAGATAATCTTGCCCATAAGGGCTGACAGAAGGAAATCAGTCCCTCAGCCTTCTCAGTGCAGACTCTTACTCCTAAAATTATAGTTTTTTGCTTTTTAAAATACCACTGTATGCTCTTTAAAAAACAATATTTCTAAGAGAAGCAGTTAGCAGTGGAAATGTCTTTTTAAAGATCCTAAGAATTTCCTTAAAAAGTAAACGCTTTTCTCAGAAAGATCAGGATTTGACCAACTTCACAAAATAGGCCTGGAAAATTTTTGTGATATTGGATCATTATATATCATTTCCTCTATCACTTGACAGTTAAGAGTCTCTTTATCAAAATTAAATGTCACTGTGTTCTGCAAGTTAATAGGCAATGTGTACGATCTTTTGATGTAGCCTAATCCTATGAGGGCATAGACTTATCACTGGGAAAATCAGTAAATGTCATTTTTGTCCATATGCAAAGCACTTTTATGATCACATAGAGACCACTGAAAATACTGAATGAATCTCAACTTGATCATTTACCTGAATCTAAAAAATGGATAAATAAATAGTGGTGGTTTGAGGACCTTTTTATAGTAACTTTTTCCTCCCTGTGGTGCTGGGAATTGAACCCAGGGCCTTGTGCATCGTAGGCATAGCACTCTACCAACTGAGCTATATCCCCAGCCCCTTTTTATAGTAACTAATAAGTTAACTTTTATGTTTTATAATTTTACTTCTTCATCTTTATGCCCTTACTTTATGAAAATTAAATTTGATTATTGAAAAGAATTAGGCATCTCTTTACTAATCAGGTCATATCTGTTGGAGAACTCTCTTGTAGAACTTGTAAAAAACTTCTTTCAGCCCTTTACTGGCATTTTATTTGAAACTGTTATCTCTTTATATAGAATCTGGAAACACTTTGATTTCAAGTACCAGAGGAAGTAAGCTACCTCTCCAACAGTCAAAGAGCAAATTCCAAAGAGAAATGTCAAACAGGCAAGTTTTAGAACTTTTGGTTTGTTATTCTTACAACTTTGTATCTTCTTGAGACATAGTTGGAGATGAGGATCAAGTCATTAGATGTCAGAGAAGATACAAGGTATTAGTCAACCTTAACCTAATGTTAGAGGTATGTTTCTCAAAATGCTGTTGTCAAAACACCTGATCATGTTGGGAAAACTGGAAATCCACATGCAACAGAATGAAATTAAACCCCTATCTCTCACCCTGCACAAAACTCAACTCAAAATGGATTAAGGACCTCGGAATCAGACCAGAGAACCCTTCATCTTATAGAAGAAAAAGTAGGTCCAAATCTTCAACATGTCGGCTTAGGATCAGACTTCCTTAACAGGATTCCCATAGCACAAGAAATAAAAGCAAGAATCAACAACTGGGATAGATTCAAACTAAAAAGCTTTCTCTTAGCAAAGGAAACTATCAGTAATGTGAAGAAAGAGCCTACAGAGTGGGAGAAAATCTTTGCCACTCATAGTTCAGATAGAGCACTAATTTCCAGAATATATGAAGAACGCAAAAAACTCTACACCAAGAATACAAATAATCCAATCAACAAATGGGCTAAGGAAATGAACAGACACTTCACAGAAGAAAATCTACAAGCAATCAACAGATATATGAAAAAATGTTCACCATCTTTAGTAATAAGAGAAATGCAAATCAAAACCACCCTAAGATTCCATCTCACCCCAATTAGAATGGCAATTATCAAGAATACAAGCAACAACAGGTGTTGGCGAGGATGTGGGGAAAAAGGTCCACTCATACATTGCTGGTAGGGTTGCAAATTAGTGAAGCCACTATGGAAAGCAGTATGGAGATTCCTCAGAAAGCTTGGAATGGAACCACCATTTGACCCAGCTATCCCACGCCTTGGCCTATAGCCAAAGGACTTAAAATCAGCATACTACAGAGATACAGCCACATCAATGTTCATAGCTGCTCAATTCACAATAGCCAGATTGTGGAACCAACCTAGATGTCCTTCAATTGATGAATGGATAAAGAAACTGTGGTATATATATGCAATGGAATATTACTCAGCCATAAAGAATGATAAAATTATGGCATTTGCAGGCAAATGGATGAAATTGGAGAATATCATGCTAAGTGAGATAAGCCAATCTCAAAAAACCAAAGGACGAATGATCTCACTGATAAGGGGATGATGACACATAATGGGGGGTGGGCAGGAGTGTTAGGGTTAGGGTTAGGGTTTGGGAGGGGGGCAAGAATGGAGGAAGGAAGGACTGTATAGAGGGAAAAGAGGGGTGGGAGGGGTGGGGGGAAGGGAAAAATAACAGAATGAATCAAACAACATTACCCTATATAAATTTGTGATTACACAAATGGTATGCCTTTACTCCATGTACAAACAGAAAAACAACATGTATCCCATTTGTTTACAATAAAAAAAAAAAAAAACACCTGATCAAAAATCACCTAGAGGTGCATATGAAAGAAGCACTTTCTCGGGCCTCACATTAGACCTACTGAGTCATGGTCTCTAGGAAAAGAGCTCAGGAATTTTCATGTTTTCTAAGACAAGTAGAAGAGAGGTGGATAGGCATTTCAGGTATTTAAAAAAAGCATCTAAAAGGGGATAAGGCTTGAAAAGACATTCTGTGCTCAAGGATTAGTTAAGTGTGGCATGTGTGGACATAGTATTTGGCTGAGATTGCCAAGGGCTGATTGTAAGAGTTTTAAAAGTCATGATTAGACACTTGTGCTGTATCCAGGAGATCAAGAGTTAAAGGCATACTATAGTGAGGCCTGAACTAGAGCAGGAAACAAAGATTAAAATTGGATTTTTAAAACATTTCAGAGATAAAGTATATTCAGTTTGGTAATTAATAAGACATGATAATTGAGGTAGATTGAAGAATAAACAGCAACTGGGTAGATTGGTGATATTGTCTGAGGACTTAGGAGACTGATTTCAAAGTGAAAATAATTTTAGAAATGTAAAATTTCTAAATTTCAATTTGATGTATCTTTGCAGGAATGCAAAATACATTTTGAAATGCCAGAGCTGATTAGAAATCAAAGGACAGAAATTATGACTAGAACCCAAACTTTCCCAAACAGAAGAAATACTGATAACTTTTTATTTGAGGTCCAATTTTTCACTTAAGGATTCTTTTTTTCTTTTTCTTTTAAATGCTAAATCTGTGATATCTTTTGGAATTGTTGCTATTATTTAGTCTTTCTACTGATTATTACTATCACCATCACAGAGTCATAGATTTCAGAGAATTCTAGAGCAAAGGAGACTGAATTTAAGTGTCATTTATAAAGTCTCCGTACCACTTGATCCTTGAATCACCATTCAGCATCACTAGCAAGTAATTATTATCTCTGCCAAGACATTTCCAAGTGACCACAAGCTCACTCATTTCAAAATATCACTTGTTTGATGTTTGGATCCCTCAGATCTTTCAATAACTTTTAAAAATATTGACCTAAAATTTGTCTTTTTATCATTTCCATTCATTGGTTCTGACTCTGAGTCATATAAAATAAACAGATATAAGTATCAAAGTAGAACAAATCTGGGTTTAGAGAAGCAAAACATAGATGTATCACAAGTAAGAAGATAACAATCCACATGTTATCTTAAGGTGCACCACACCTTTAAAATACTGCAAATAATTTTGGAAGAGATTAGAAGTGACCAGTAGAATATAAATGGGTTTAAAAATGGGTCCTGACAGGAAGCCACTGGTATCCAAAGTTGCTCAGGGAAGAAGGCCTTTTTATATAAATTTCTTGCCATGTATATATAATATTTATTAATCAAAAATAAAAAGATTCAGTCCCAACAATGTACATGGCTCCCCCAATCCCCTACCTACTGCTCATTGCTCCTCGCACAGTTGTCACATTTTAGCCTTTGTGTCATCTTAGATTGTCACTCCCTAAGAAATGCATTGATAAATATCTTTTTAAAAAGGTTTTATGTGGGCTGGAGATATAGCTCAATTCATAGAATGCTTGCCTCACTTGCACTAAGCCCTGAGTTCAATCCCCAGCACCATAAAAAAAAAAAGGTTTATGTCTCCACACTGTTATTTCCTGTGATATTGCCTAATTCATTCCTTTAGAATCTATAATTATGTTTATAATCCATAACTTTTTATTCATTGTCTGTTCCTCTACTAGATAACTCCCTATGGGTTTGTTTACCATTTAATACCCAACTCCTAGCATAACATATGGCATATGGTAGTGACTAAGAAATGTGTTTTAATCAATGAATTTAATACAGAAGGTTATAGATGAATTCTAGTGTACAGTTACACTTAAGAAGATGCCTAGACATGTCTGTCTACAATGAGACCAGAATAGGGAAAGGATATTAAAAATTAAGTAAGTGGAATTTAGAAAAGATTTACAGACTTTTAGATGATGGACAGCTAAGCATAAGACTAAATTTTAAAGAAAATTGTTGAACAATATTTATATAGTCCCTTAAAAATTGTACTCTTATCTAATTTGGAATATATAAATTGTGTTTTGGTCTAAAAGAAAGGAAATACACTAAGTTCTCTGTGAGTATAAGAAACACGATAATTTTTTGTGATAAATATAATAAACTTTACTAGTACTCCCAAAGGAAATCACTATTAATGCAAATTAAAATGGTTGTTTTTTCCCTTTGGTGTATTTTACAAATAATTAATTTTAATTTTTAGTTTTGTTTCATCATATGAGAAGCCAGCCATTTATTTGTCAAATTCTGCTACGTCCAAGTTTGATATATCTTCCATGACACAATTATCTCAACAAGCTGGAAATGCAAATATTGTAAGCAAAAGCACTTCTTTATTTTTCCTATAAATTTTACCTAAATACTTAAACTTTCATTGATTGCTATTTTTTTTTTTTTTTTACTTCAAAATATAGGACCATTTACAGGAAAGAAAACAGCAATGTTTGTCACCAGAGATTAAGAAACTGTGCTTTACTCATTCCAAAAATATATCAGATTCTTCAAATTTCAAGAAAGTAGATTTTTTTTTTAGAAATAGTGAACCTGTAAAGGAAATTGATTCCAGGTAAGAATTCTTTAAATATGTTAAAGATTTTATCAATAAAAACATCTCACAAAGAAATTCAGCTTTCCTTTTTCCTTGATTCATTTTAAAGATCAGAACCTAACCATATTTATTAAAGACATTGAAATTTTAGACCTGTAGTGAGCTAAGCTCTTTAAGATATTTCATGGGCTAAGTGCAGTGGCACATGCGTGTAATCCCAGTGGCTTGGGAAGCTGAGACAGGAGGATCTCGAGTTCAAAGCCAGACTCAGCAAAAGCCAGGCACTAAACAACTTAGTGAGACCCTGTCTCTAAATAAATACAAAATAGGGCTGGGGATGTGGCTCAGTGGTTGAGAGCCCCCGAGTTCAATCCCTGGTACCAAAAAGAAAAAGAAAAAAAGATTCTTCACAGAATCAAATATCCTAAAAAGTCTATATTGAGTCCATAAACTGATTTGAATACAGTATTTTTTTGTATAAAGTATAACATCATTTGAGGAATACAAATGAGATCAGCTAATTTTTTAAAAAATTCAGTTGTAGTTTATCCTTCCAGTTATTTCACAATTTAACAGGTTCAATGAAAAAAGTCACAGCCAGGCATGGTGGTACATGCCTATATGATCCCAGTAACTCAGGAGTCTACAGAGGATCCCATGTTTGAGGCCAACCTCAGCAACTTAGTGAGACACCAAGCAACTTAGTGAGACCCTAATAAAAATTAAAAATAAGCACCCCTGTTAAAGAGTGAGGGAGGAAGGTAGGGGAAGGGGGAGGAGGGAGGGAGGAAAGAAGGAAAAATGTCAGGTTAAATTAAATCAGTGTCTCCACTTCAGGTCATTTTTGAAAGAGAAACTTCAGGAGTCAAAGATTATGTGTATGTTTATACTTTCATTAAATTATGTTACTTTCCAGTATATTTAAAGAAATGTCATTGATATTTGGTCCTTTTATAGCTTACAAAGTCTAATTTTTTACCCAAAGACTTCCTGTAAGGTTATACACACTGAAGTTTATTTGATATATTAACCTCACAGCAATCAAGTTTATATGTTCTGTTAGTATTATTTATTGTGTTTTGTAAAATAAATTGTTTTATATTAATAGTTATTTTCACATTTGCTTTTTCCCTTCAGTAGGTATCATCCTGATGATGAAGCTGATGAAATGAAGTCTTTTCTGGGAATATTTGATGGCATTTTCTAAAACAAAAAATGCTCCTTATTAATGCAAAAAAAGTATGAAGATACCTAGTCACAAGCATGGCTCTTATTTTTATTTTTTGTGCTTCATATTTTTAAAAAGTAGTTCATAATTGTTCAGATTTTTTCTTTTAAATATGATCAATTTTGTTGACTTTTTTTGCAACAAAATATATAGTTTTGCCCACTATATTGTAACATCATGAAAAATGCTTTTACAGTAGTTTTGTTTCAATAAGCTGATTGAAATTGTTTCCATAATTTATACTTAGAAATAATTGTATAGTTATCAGTTGGATTTTGATTGAATTTTGACGGGACTAATAGAGGTTTTCATTTTTATATTTCTCTTAAGAAGGTTATTCTGTCAAAATAATGTCAAATCAATGAATCTATTGTATGGATTATTCACTCATGTGGTTTTCATGTGTTTTATTTTATTATTTACTATTTTAGATTTTTAGAAATCCCTTGGCTGTTTGAACCTGTTGTTATCTAATTTTGAACAATGTTAAATGAAATAATAATTGGTATAGATTGTTGGTTTGTTTAGTTTGTTTTTCAGTGTCATGAATTCTAAAACCCAGTTATACTGACCTTCAGCAAATATTAATTTCCAATAAATTATATCTCAACTTCAACTTTAATTAGCTTTATTAATCTAGCATATAGGGCACCATAAGCAATGCTTATTTCTAATTTATTTACTACATAAATACCATGTGAAGTTGACACCCACTTAAATAATTTTAGGAAATACTTAATTTCTTTAAGCATAAAAACCTTAGAGGTAAGAGAATAAGAGAAACTTCCAGATTAGCAAATATTTATGAGAAATTATATATATTAAGCTTAGATAAAAAGATTAGGGGAAAAGAGGTTTTATCTTGTATTGAAAAATAAGGGCAACTAGTTTATTTTAGTCCTGTTTACAATGGGTATGTCTCTGTATCTGGATCAATCATACTACAACTTTTAAAGATTCTTAAACACCATTAAAATGAAAAAGTGATGCCCTGAAATCTGTTTATCTTATATACATAGACTTTGACACTAAAAAATTAGCAATTTAATTCAACATGACTTATTGTGATCTGCTAAGTGAAAAGCACTGTAGTTGACACTGTGTTAAATGGAAACACTGTTTCTGCTCATGGAGCATACTTTACATTCTGGTAGAGAAGTTAAGAGATATAGTATAGGCATACCTCAGAAATATTGCAGATTTGGTTTTGGTCCACAACAATAAAGAAAATATTGCAATAAAGTAAGTCACACAAACTTTTTTTGGTTTCCCTGTGAATATTAAAGTTATGTTTACACTATATTGTAGCCTATTATATATACAATAGCATTATATCTTTAAAAATGTATAAGCCCTAATTTTAAAATACTTTTATTGCTAAAAATGTTAACAATAATCTGATCTGTTAGAAAAATGGACCAATAGACCTGCTGCATGCAGAGTTGCCCAAAACCTTTAAATAATAAATAATGCAATGTCTTTAAGGTGCAATAAAGTGAAGCACAATAAAATGAAGTATATCTGTAATAATAAAATCTAGAATACATTCAAGCAGTGGTTTGTAAGGTTAAGGGTGCATGGAATCACCTAGAGAGTTGTTTGAAACAGATTGCTGGGCACTGTATCCAGATTATTTCTAACAAATTCCCCAATGATGCAGATCCTACTGGTCCATGGATCACGCTTTGAGTATCACTCTGCAATAGAGATTTAAATAGCTATAGGGATACCTAAGAGAGAATATAATCCTGGCCAGAGGGTCAGGGAATCCTTTATAGAGAATTTAAAATTTGAACTGAACCTTGAAAGATGATTAAGATTTTGTGGAAAAATGACATGAGAAAAGGTCATTCTTGGCAGAGAAAACTGTCTTAACAAAGGTCCAAGGGAGGAAAGTCTCTATTTTGGGGGAAATGGATAGATTTTTTAAAATATGGGTTAACATTATGGATGTTTGAAATGTAAGGCCAGACCAAAAGGGGCTTTAGATGAAACTTGGCCTTTATTCAGTAGACTACTATTTCCCAAACTTGTTTCATCATAAAAAGTAGATAAAATATTAAATATATGAAATACCTTGACCTCACCTCAGATCTACTGATTCAGACTCTCCAGTGGAGGGGACTAGAAATTCTGTAGTTTTAACAAGCATTCCAAATGGTGCTTATGATCAGGTCAATTTGAGAAACACTTGCATCAATAATACATTCACCTCCTAAGTGATTACCTGGGAAATTATGTGTTTGTTAAATATATGTAACTCAAAACCAACCACAACAGTGCTGTTACACGTACTAACCACTTAAAGGAGTCCAATTTCTGGCTGTTCTTTTCATGAAGTAAATAATAGTCCTAAATTTTCCTATTTATCAGTTATATATTGGATTTATTTATTTATATAGAGTGAATCATACAACATAACATTTCACAAAAATCACTGGTGGATTAAAATTTTTAAAGTTTTCTCAATTAAAAATTCCTCAGTAGGCCGTTTTCTTATTTTGTTGGCATAATAGCATCTACTACCACTGCATAGAAAACTCTTATTAATTTAGGAATGGATTCATAGTTGTGTTCAATAAGTGATAGCTGTTTGTACCTAAAAAAGGTCCTTAATAACACTTTAAATGGCCAACTGAGAAGGGGGGAAATAATATAATATTCAAGTTGTATTGATTTGCATAAGAATTTGACTTTCCACAGATGTATCATCCATAGAAAAAAATGTTATCCTAGATCATTCTCCTACATAGACTTTTTCTTTCCAGAAGATACCCCTACCCCATATCTCCTCCTCATAACACTATTGGTTGATGTATGATCAGAGCATACAAATCTGTATTATTGTTACCTTAAGTAAAACATGATTAGAAAATAATTTCTCTTATACATTCTAAAGCCAAATAGAAATGATAAATTATTCATTATTCTAAGTTTTAGCACAATTTACTCCTTTACCAGTTTCTTTACTGTGACTCTATTTCTAGAAATCCTCATCAGGTACAGTAGGGAACCACTCTTTGAGAACCCCTAGCCTGGGACTCACATGGATAATATTTGCCTGTGACATCCTAGATAATAACAATTGTCTGTATTTAAGAACTTTTACTTTTGTGGGAGGAGAGAAGACACCAGTGAGGAGGAAGTCAGGGCAAAGAAAAGCTAAGCTTAAAATTAAACTAAATAAATAAGCTAAGAATTTCAGTCTGAGTTTGGTTAGTTTGTGAAATAGAACAAAAAGGGAAAACCAGTCATTTCTTTTGCCAATTCCAACTCTTGGCTGCCCGTAGTTTTAAGCCTTGCTACTCAAAGTCTGATCCAAAGAGTAGTAATATGGGAACTGCCTGGAAGCTGGCTTAGGTCAGTGTCTCAGGCTTCACCCTAGTTCATCTGAGTCAGAATATGCATTTTAACAAGATCCTCAGGTGATTATGTGCACATTAAAGTGTAAGGAGCACTTGTATAATGTGGAAAGGAAGGGAAACAACATCAGAATCTTAAGAGGATCCATTCCAGAAGACAAGTATCATAGTAATGATGATTACTTGATTTTCTGTACATATATTTCCAATTTAAAATGTAATATGATGATATAGCTCTTGTTTAATTGCCTTTTAGTATGGTTTTGTTCTTCACCAACTGTATAAATTATCTTTATAATTCTCATGCATCAAATGGGTATTTTTTATGCAGCTTGAGTGGTACTTAGACACTCTATAGAATTTCATTTTAATTAACATAATAAAAGCAGACAATTCGAAAGATCTATTTTTGTTTCCATTTAGAAATTTTCCCTAAACTAACACATGCCTTAAAAATTTCTACATACTTAAGCAAGACAACAGAGAAACAAACAAAACTCTCATAATTCTATCTGAAAGATTTAGAAAAATGTGCACAAAGCTACACTTGCATATATATTTTATAGCTATAAAATTTTTACTTTAAAAATGAATTCTGATTAACATAACATTAGCATTTTTCTGAATGACCACTTTATGACAGCAGATGACTTGAATCCTTTAGAAACTACACATATAGGGACAACTGAAAGCGCCGTAAAGGAGGCCACTCGGCTCAGCGCTGGGACTCGGAGCAACCACTGGGGCTCCGGCGGCTGCCCAGGGGAGGAGTGGCGAGGAGAGCTGTGTGGACTCAGGACACCGGGGCCTGCCCTGAGGAGGAAGAGGAGGAGCGTGGCCGCTTGGATTCAGAGTGACTGCACCAGAGCTACAGGCGGTTGCCAGAGGAGGGGATGCGTGGCGAGCTGTTTGGACTCAGACCACTTCTGAACACCGGGGCCAGCCTGGAGGAGTAGGAGGAGGAGGAGGAGGAGCGCGGTGGGTCGTTTGGACTCGCAGTGACTGCATTAGCGCTCCAGGCGGCTGCTCAGAGGAGAAGGTGAGTGGTGAGTTGTTTGGACTTAAAGCGACAGCTCCTGAACACAGGAGGGCTGCCTGGAGGAGAAGCGTGGTGGGTCGCTTGGTCTTGAGTGGCCGCACCAGAGCTCCAGCCGGTTGCCCAGAGGACGCGTGCAGCGGGTCACGTGGATTCAGAGCCACTCAGAGCGACCGCTCCTGAACACCCGGGGGGGGTATCTGGAGAAGGAGGAGGAACGGGGAGGGTCACTTCGACTCGGAGTGATTGATTGCCCAGGGCTACGGGTGGTTGGTGGGAGGTGGAGGCACGCAGTGAGTTTCTTGGACTCCTAGTGACCGCACCGGAATACTGGGCAGCTGTCTGGAGGAAGAGGCATGTGGCAGGTCTCTGGGACTCAGAGCGACTGTACGGGGCCCCAGGTGGCTGCTCAGAGGAGGGGCCGCATAGCCAGGCGATTAGGTGCAGAGCAGGGTCCCAGGATCTAGGAGGCTTCTTGGTGGAAGAGCCGCACAGAGACAGGCTTAGGGCATGGAAGAGCCGCACAGAGACAGGCTTAGGGCGGAGCGAAGGTTCCAGGCCTGCGGGCAGATTCTCTGAGGAAGGGCAGCCTAAGGAGATTCATCTGAGAAGGGTAAGGCTCCCAGGCCCAGGAGGTAGGGCCGGGCCCCTGGGAACTTTGCAGAGGAAGGCAGCCCAGCCCAGGCGGTAGCTGTAAATTGAGGGGAACCTCTAGGAGGGAACTGACCAGCGAGACCTCCCCACCAGGTGAGTCTTCCCTGCCGGGTGAGGTTTCCCCACAAGGACAGTAAAACCAGAGACTCAGGCCCAAACAGGCCTTGCCTCAGCCCACAGCCTAGGTGCCCTTTGGATGACCATTGGTCAACAAGTGGAGGCACCTCTGCCCACTAGCAGGGATTATACCCCACCTGAAGGCCACCACTCCTAGAGAGGCAGCTTCCTTGTGGAGCACCGCATTATCAACTTCCTCCAAGACTTCAGCCTACTGAAGGCTAAGGGGGGATATATATAGAAATCTTCAGTAACATTGTAAGTCAATAGAGGAAATCTGTAATATCTCAGTGGTCCACTGATACCTGAACAATGTGAGAAAACAAGGAAAGAAAATGCTGCAAACAAATCTAGATGTTACATCAATAAAACCCAATGACAGCATGGCAGAAGAAATGACAGAAAAGGAGTTCAGAATGTACATAATTAAAATGATCAGGGAAGCAAACGATGAGATGAGAGAGCAAATGCATGCACTGAATGATGAGATGAAAGAGCAAATGCAAGCATTGAATGATCGCACCAATCGACAGTTAAAAGAGCAAATACAGGAAGCAAAAGATCATTTCAATAAAGAGTTAGAGATATTGAAAAAAAACCAAACAGAAATCCATGACATGAAGGAAACAATAAACCAAATTAAGAACTCCATAGAAAGCATATCCAATAGGATAGAACACCTGGAAGACAGAACCTCAGACATTGAAGACAAAATATTTAACCTTGAAAACAAAGTTGAACAAACAGAGAAGATGGTAAGAAATCATGAACAGAATCTACAAGAACTATGGGATATCATGAAAAGGCCAAATTTAAGAATTATTGGGATTGAGGAAGGCCTAGAGAAACAAGCCAAAGGAATGAACAACCTATTCAATGAAATAATATCAGAAAATTTCCCAAATCTGAAGAATGAAATGGAAAATCAAGTTCAAGAGGCTTATAGGACTCCAAATACACAAAATTACAACAGACCCACAACAAGGCACATTATAATGAAAATAACTAACATACAAAATAAAGACAGAATTTTAAAGGCTGTGAGAGAAAAGAACCAAATTACATTCAGGGGGAAACCAATACAGATATCAGCAGATTTTTCAATCCAGACCCTAAAAGCTAGAAGGTCCTGGAACAACATTTTTCAAGCCCTGAAAGAAAATGGATGCCAACCAAGAATCTTATACCCAGTAAAACTTACCTTCAAATTTGACGATGAAATAAAATCCTTCCATGATAAACAAAAGCTAAAAGAATTTACAAAAAGAAAGCCAGCACTACAGAACATTCTCAGCAAAATATTCCATGAGGAAGAGATGAAAAACAAAGAAGCAAATCAGCAAAGGGAGGAATTATCCTAAAGGAATTGTCAAATAAAGGAGGAAACAAGTTGTGTCAAACAAATAAATAAAAAAAATTTTAAAAATGAACCAAATGACGGGGAAACCAAATCATATCTCTATAATAACCCTGAATGTTAATGGCCTGAATTCATCAATCAAAAGACATAGACTGGCAGATTGGATTAAAAAGAAAGATCCAACAATATGTTGCCTGCAAGAGACTCACCTCATAGAAAAAGATACCCATAGACTACAGGTGAAAGGATGGGGAAAAACATACCATGCACATGGACTCAGCAAAAAAGCTGGAGCATCCATCCTCATTTCCGATAATGTGGACTTCAAGCCAAAGTTAGTCAGAAGGGATAAAGAAGGTCATTTCATACTGCTTAAGGGAAGCATAAATCAGCAAGATATAAAAATCATAAACATCTATGCCCCAAACAGTGGCTCATCCATGTATGTCAAACAAATCCTTCTCAATTTCAGAAACCAAACAGACCATAACACAATAATACTAGGTGATTTTAACACACCTCTCTCACCACTGGACAGATCTTCCAGACAAAAATTGAACAAAGAAACCATAGATCTCAATAACACAATCAATAATTTAGACTTAACGGACATTTATAGAATATACCATCCAACCAAGAGCGAATACACTTTCTTCTCAGCAGCACATGGTCCTTCTCTAAAATAGACCATACATTATGCCACAAAGCTAATGTTAGCAAATACAAGAAGATAGAGACACTACCTTGTATTCTATCAGATCATAATGGATTGAAGTTAGAAATAAATGAAAGAGTAAAACACAGAAACTATTCCAACATCTGGAGATTAAACAATATGCTATTATATGATGAATGGATAACAGAAGATATTAGGAAGGAAATTAAAAAATTCTTAGAGGTAAATGAGAACAAAGAAACATCTTATCAAAATCTCTGCGACACTATGAAAGCAGTACTTAGAAGGAAATTTATTTCATGGAGCGCATTTAATAAAAGAAGTAAAACTCAAAAAATAAATGACCTAACACTACAGCTAAAAGCCCTAGGAAAAGAAGAACAGAACAGCACCAAAAGCAGTAGAAGACAGGAAGTAGTTAAACACAGAGCTGAAATCAATGAAATTGAAACAAAAGAAACAATACAAAAAATTGACAAAATAAATAGTTGGTTCTTCGAAAAAATAAACAAAATTGATAAACCTTTAGCCACACTAACAGAGAAGACGAGAGAAAACCCAAATCACTAAAATTCGGAATGAACAAGGAAATATCACAGCAGACACGAGTGAAATACAAAACATAATTAGAAGCTATTTTGAAAATCTATACTCCAACAAAATAGAAAATTTTGAAGACATCAACAGGTTTCTAGAGACATATGAATTGCCTAAACTGAACGAGGAGGACATAAACAATTTAAATAGACCAATTTCAAGTACTGAAATAGAAGAAGTCATCAAAAGCCTACCAACAAAGAAAAGTCCGGGACCAGATGGGTTCTCAGCCGAGTTCTGCAAAACCTTTAAATAAGAGCTCATTCCAATACTTCTCAAAGTATTCCATAAAATAGAAGAGGAGGGAACCCTCCCAAACTCATTCTATGAAGCCAATATCACACTGATACCTAAACCAGACAGAGACTCATCAAGGAAAGAAAATTTCAGACCAATATCCTTAATGAATATCGTCGCAAAAATTCTCAACAAAATTTTAGCAAATCGCATACAAAAACATATTAAAAAGATAGTGCACCATGATCAAGTGGGTTTCATCCCAGGGATGCAAGGTTGGTTCAACATCAGGAAATCAATAAACGTAATTCACCATATTAATAGACTTAAAATCAAGAATCACATGATTATTTCAATAGATGCAGAAAAAGCATTTGATAAAATACAGCACCCCTTCATGCTCAAAACACTAGAAAAAATAGGGAGAGTGGGAACATTCCTTAACATTGTAAAGGCCATTTATGCTAAGCCCACGGCTAATATCATTCTAAATGGTGAAAAACTGAAAGCATTCCCCCTAAAAACTGGAACAAGGCAGGGATGCCCTCTTTCACCACTTCTATTCAACATCGTTCTTGAGACTCTGGCCAGAGCAATTAGACAAACCAAAGAAATTAAAGGGATACGAATTGGAAAAGAAGAACTCAAATTATCCCTGTTCGCTGATGACATGATTATATATTTAGAGGAACCTGGAAATTCCACCAGAAAACTCTTAGAACTCATAAGTGAATTCAGTAAAGTAGCAGGTTACAAGATCAATGCCCATAAATCCAACACATTTTTATACATGTGATGAATCTTCAGAAAGAGAAATTAGGAAAACTACCCCATTCACAATAGCCTCGAAAAAAATAAAATACTTGGGAATCAATCTCACAAAAGAGGTGAAAGACCTCTACAATGAGAACTATACAACACTAAAGAAAGAAATTAAAGAACACCTTAGAAGATGGAAAGATCTTCCATGTTCTTGGATAGGAAGAATTAATATTGTCAAAATGGCCATACTACCTAAAGTGCTATACAGATTCAATGCAATTCCTATTAAAATCCCAATAACGTACCTTACAGAAATAGAGCAAGCAATTATGAAATTCATCTGGAAGAATAAGAAACCCAGAGTAGCTAAAGCAATCCTTAGCAGGAAGAGTGAAACCGGGGGTATTGCAATACCAGATCTTCAACTCTACTACAAAGCAATAGTAACAAAAACGGCATGGTATTGGTACCAAAATAGAAAGGTAGATCAATGGTACAGAATAGAGGACACGGACACAAACCCAAATAAATACAATTTTCTCATACTAGACAAAGGTGCCAAAAATATGCAATGGAGAAAAGATAGCCTCTTCAACAAATGGTGCTGGGAGAATTGGAAATCCATATGCAACAGAATGAAACTAAACCCATATCTCTCACCATGCACGAAACTAAACTCAAAATGGATTAAGGACCTCGGAATCAGACCAGAGACCCTTCAGATTATAGAAGAAAAAGTAGGTCCAAATCTTCACCTTGTTGGTCTAGGATCAGACTTCCTTAACAGGACTCCCATAGCACAAGAAATAAAAGCTAGAATCAACCACTGGGATAGATTCAAACTAAAAAGCTTTCTCTCAGCAATACGAAGAAAGAGCCTACAGAGTGGGAGAATATCTTGGCCAATCATACTTCAGATAGAGCACTAATCTCCAGAATCTATAAAGAACTCAAAAAACTCTACTCCAAGAATTCAAATAATCCAGTCGACAAATGGGCTAAGGAAATGAATAGACACTTCACAGAAGAAGATCTGCAAGCAATCAACAAACATATGGAAAAATGTTCAACATCTCTAGTAATAAGAGAAATGCAAATCAAAACCACCCTAAGATTCCATCTCACCCCAATTAGAATGGCGATTATCAAGAATACGAGCAACAACAGGTGTTGGCGAGGATGTGGGGAGAAAGGTACACTCATACATTGCTGGTGGGGCTGCAAATTAGTGCAGCCACTATGGAAAGCAGTGTGGAGATTCCTTAGAAAACTTGGAATGGACCCTCCATTTGACCCAGCTATCCCACTCCTTGGCCTATAGCCAAAGGACTTAAAATCAGCATACTACAGAGATACAGCCACATCAATGTTCATAACTGCTCAATTCACAATAGCCAGACTGTGGAACCAACCTAGATGCCCTTCAATTGATGAGTGGATAAAGAAACTGTGGTATATATATACAATGAAATATTACTCAGCCATAAAGAATGATAAAATTATGGCATTTGCAGGCAAATGGATGAAATTGGAGAATATCATGCTAAGTGAGATAAGCCAATCCCAAAAGGCCAAAGGACGAATGATATCGCTAATAAGTGGAGGATGACACAATTGGGGGGAGGGAAGGGTTAGTGTTAGGGTTAGAGTTAGGGTTAGGGAGGGGGGCAAGTATGGAGGAAGGAAGTACTGTATAGAGGGTAAAGAGGGGTGGGAGGGGTGGGGGGAAGGGAAAAAATAACAGAATGAATCAAACAACATTACTCTATGTAAATTTATGAATATGCAAATGATATGCTGTTACTCCATGTACAGAGAAACAACATGTATCCCATTTGTTTACAATAAAAAAAATAAAAAATAAAAAAAAGAAACTACACATATAAAATCATTGTTCTTTTAGTTTCTTTGTTAATCAGATTGAAAACTTAAACTTTTTACCAGTTAAAAATTATAAACCCTCTCCCCGACACTGAGGCTCAAACCCAGGGCCTTGTGCCTACTAGGCAAGTGCTCTGAATTACATTCCAAGTACGGAAACTTTTTTGTTTTTTAAAGCTAAATAATTTTACCACCTTTTTTAAATGACTGGTTTACAATTAGTTTTATCTTAAAACATTATTTTTATTCTTTCTATTATCTGATTTTTTTAAAATAATTGAATGGTACAATGAAAAACACCTAGAGATTCTAGTTCAAAACTTCACTTTGTTTTAGGGAAAATTGAAGCCCTCAAAATATTTTTTTAAATTTTTTTTTATTGTAAACAAATGGGATACATGTTGTTTCTCTGTACATGGCGTAAAGGCATACCATTTGTGTAATCATAAATTTACATAGAGTAATATTGTTTGATTCATTCTGTTATTTTTTCCCTTCCCCCACCCCTCCCACCCCTCTTTTCCCTCTATACAGACCTTTCTTCCTCCATTCTTGCCCCCCTCCCTAACCCTAACTCTAACCCTAACACTAACCCCTCCCTCCCCCATTATGTGTCCTCATCCACTTATTAGCCATATCATTCGACCTTTGGTTTTTTGAGATTGGCTTATCTCACTTAGCATGATATTCTCCAGTTTCATCCATTTGCCTGCAAATGCCATAATTTTATCATTCTTTATGGCTGAGTAATATTCAGCCATAATATTATCCATTCATCAATTGAAGGACATCTAGGTTGGTTCCACAATCTGGCTATTGTGAACTGAGCAGTTATGAACATTGATGTGGCTGTATCTCTGTAGTATGCTGATTTTAAGTCCTTTGGGTATAGGCCAAGGAGTGGGATAGCAGGGTCAAATGCTGGTTCCATTCCAAGTTTTCTAAGGAATCTCCACACTGCTTTCCAGAGTGGCTGCACTAATTTGCAGCCCCACCAGCAATGTATGAGTGTACCTTTCTCCCCACATCCTCGCCAACACCTGTTGTTGCTTGTATTCTTGATAATCGCCATTCTAATTGGGGTGAGATGGATTCTTAGGGTGGTTTTGATTTGCATTTCTCTTATTATTAGAGATGTGAACATTTTTCCATATGTTTGTTGATTGCTTGTAGATCTTCTTCTGTGAAGTGTCTATTCATTTCCTTAGCCCATTTGTTGACTGGATTATTTGTATTCTTGGAGTAGAGTTTTTTGAGTTCTTTATAGATTCTGGAGTTTAGTGCTCTATCTGAAGTATGATTGGCAAAGGTATTCTCCCACTCTGTAGGCTCTTTCTTCCCATTGCTGAAAGTTTCCTTTGCTGAGAGAAAGCTTTTTAGTTTGAATCTATCCCAGTTATTTTTTTTTAATAGTTAAGAGACTTTATTCTAATAGCTATAATTACAGTGCTTGTCGAAATGAAAACTGAAAACAAGTATACAAAACAGTTGATTACTAATTGTGTACTGAAAGCATTAAGAGGTTCCACGACACCAAATAAACCAGTTCTGAGGTTTCCCCAAGATAAATTTAACAGCTCCAGCTTCTTCAGTGTTTATCAAAATACAAAAGAAAAAAGTAGAGGTCGTCTTTTTCGATGGCAAATCGGACCCTTGCAGGCTGAGGGAGGAAGCTACTTCACACATGGAGATGGGGGTGCTCCGGGGCCTGTGGGTCTGGAGTGGACCAGCCCTCCCAGCTTGCTCGCACTCATGCTGGTGAGACCCAGACCTGCCAGCGTGCCGAGCGGGTGCAAGAGTGAGTGGGCACTGGGAACATGGGCTGCTGCTCTGGCCACAGGCCAGCCAAGGGCGTGTCTGGGCCCTGTGTTCTCCACAGTGTTCCTCCCAGCCCGCCCAGGTGACTGTGAGCACAAGTACAAGCACAACGCTGTGGAATGCAAGTGACCCCAGACGGGCGAGTCACGGGGTCTCTATGGGACCGTGCAGTGGATGGCGGTTTGTGTCACCGATTTTGTGTTCCCAGAGGGAACAGCTGATCCGATGGATAGCATTCAGGCTGTACACTAGGCATAGTCTCCCTTCTGTGTGTTCAAGTGTTCTCCTTATCTTATATTTTAAAAAATGCACTGAGTTCAGGTTAAAAACCAACCACCAAATGGATCCCAACACCAATCTACAGCCCAGGAGCTCCTGGAGGCCAGGTGCCCACATGCCTAAATCCCTTCTCAGTACTGACAGTGAGTTGATTCTCTTTTTACAATAAAAAAGCTGAGTAATATTGCATAGGAGTACCAGAAACTGCCTCAGTGGAAACAGATACTATTTACATTAAATAAAAACCTGGCTGCAGGCTGCGTCTGCACATGTACAGCACCGTGCGATGCACACTGACCAACCCATGGAGACAGCTTCTGGCACTCAGGACCACAGAGTCGCACGTTTGCCACATGAGAGGAAAGCGAGGGCGGAGAGGAGGAAGTGAGGGGGCGGGGGGGTTCTGGTTCACTTCTGGTTCCGGAGCTGATTGGACAGCCAGTCCAGTCCTTCATAGAGCCCGTCCCCGCTGGTGGCACAGGTGGCCTGAATGTACCAGTTCCTGTGACGTAGTGAGTGCAGCCCCAGCTTGTCTGTGATTTCGGCCGCATTCATGGCGTTCGGGAGGTCCTGCTTGTTGGCAAACACCAGGAGCACAGCGTCCCGCAGCTCGTCCTCAGCCAGCATCCTCATGAGCTCCTCGCGGGCCTCGTTCACACGCTCTCTGTCATTGCTGTCCACCACAAAGATCAGGCCTTGGGTATTCTGGAAGTAGTGGCGCCAGAGCGGCCGGATCTTGTCCTGGCCGCCCACGTCCCACACAGTGAAGCTGATGTTCTTGTACTCAACAGTCTCCACATTGAAACCTATGGTGGGAATGGTGGTCACAATTTCACCCAGGTTCAGTTTGTATAGAATCGTCGTTTTCCCCGCAGCATCCAGGCCCACCATGAGGATGCGCACATCTTTTTTGCCATAAAGGCCCTTGAAGAGGTTTGCAAAGATATTCCCCATCCTTGTGGGTGGCTGGAAGCGACACTGGCCAGAGACCTCAGCAGCGGCTGCTCCCAGCCAGGCATTGGTTTCGCTCCCACAAGATCTATTCCAGTTGTTGATTCTTGCTTTTATTTCTTGTGCTATGGGAGTCCTATTGAGGAAGTCTGGTCCTAAGCCGACATGTTGAAGATCTGGACCTACTTTTTCTTCTATAATTTGCAGGGTCTCTGGTCTGATTCCGAGGTCCTTAATCCATTTTGAGTTTAGTTTCGTGCATGGTGAGAGATATGGGTTTAGTTTCATTCTGTTGCATATGGATTTCCAATTCTCCCAGCACCATTTGTTGAAGAGGCTATCTTTTCTCCATTGCATATTTTTGGCACCTTTGTCTAGTATAAGAAAATTGTATTTCTTTGGGTTTGTGTCCATGTCCTCTATTCTGTACTATTGATCTGCCTGTCTATTTTGGTACCAATACCATGCCGTTTTTGTTACTATTGCTTTGTAGTAGAGTTGAAGATCTGGTATTGCGATACCCCCTGTTTCACTCTTTCTGCTAAGGATTGCTTTAGCTATTCTGGGTTTCTTATTATTCCAGATGAATTTCTGCTCTATTTCTGTAAGGTACGTCATTGGGATTTTAATTGGAATTGCATTGAATCTGTATAGCACTTTAGGTAGTATGGCCATTTTGACAATATTAATTCTTCCTATCCAAGAACATGGGAGATCTTTCCATCTTCTAAGGTTTTCTTTAATTTCTTTCTTTAGTGTACTGTAGTTCGCATTGTAGAGGTCTTTCACCTCTTTTGTGAGATTGAGTCCCAAGTATTTTATTTTTTTCGAGGCTATTGTGAATGGGGTAGTTTTCCTGATTGTTCTTATGTATAAAAATGCATTAGATTTATGTGCATTGATCTTGTAACCTGCTACTTTACTGAATTCACTTATGAGTTCTAAAAGTTTTCTGGTGGAATTTCCAGGTTCCTCTAAGTATATAATCATATCATCAGCAAATAGGGATAGTTTGAGTTCTTCTTTTCCTATTCGTATCCCTTTAATTTCTTTGGTTTGTCTAATTGCTCTGGCTAGAGTCTCAAGAACGATGTTGAATAGAAGTGGTGAAAGAGGGCATCCCTGCCTTGTTCCAGTTTTTAGGGGGAATGCTTTCAGTTTTTCACCATTTAGAATGATATTAGCCATGGGCTTAGCATAAATGGCCTTTACAATGTTAAGGAATGTTCCCACTATCCCTATTTTTTCTAGTGTTTTGAGCATGAAGGGGTGCTGTATTTTATCAAATGCTTTTTCTGCATCTATTGAAATAATCATGTGATTCTTGACTTTAAGTCTATTGATATGGTGAATGACATTTATTGATTTCCTGATGTTGAACCAGCCTTGCATCCCTGGGATGAAACCCACTTGATCATGGTGCACTATCTTTTTAATATGTTTTTGTGTGCGATTTGCTAAAATTTTGTTGAGAATTTTTGCATCGATGTTCATTAAGGATATTGGTCTGAAATTTTCTTTCTTCGATGTGTCTCTGTCTGGTTTAGGTATCAGTGTGATATTGGAAGCCCTCAAAATATTAATTGCCCATCCTAAGGCTCAAGAAGTAAAATCAAGAATCAATATATGGGATGGTATCAAACTAAAGAACTTCACAGCAAAGGAAACAAAAAAATGAGAGAAAATCTTTGCCACCTGTAACTTAGAGCATTACCCAACAGGATATACAAAAAGAACTCAAAAACTTAACACCAAAAAGACAAATAACCCAAACAGTAAATGGGCAAAGGAACTGAACAGGTACTTCACAGAAGAAATATGAATGGTCAACAAATACATGAAAAAATGTTCAACATCTCTAGCAAATAGAGAAAGGGTGCAGATTAAAACTACACTGAGATTCCATCTCACTCCAGTCAGAATGGCAATTTTCAAGAATTCAAGTAACAAATATTGGCAAGCATATAGGTGAGAGGTTCGCTCACACATTGCTGGTGTGACTGCAAATTGGTGCAACCACTATGGAAAGCAGTATGGAGATTTCTCAGAAAACTTGGAATGGAACCACTATTTGATCTAGTCCTTTCTTTGGTCTATACCCAAAGGACTTAAAATCAGCATACTACAGTGACACAGCCACATCAATGATTATAGAAGTTCAATTCATGATAGCCAAGCTATGGAAACCTACCTAGGTGCTCTTCAACAGATGAATGGATTAAGATATTGTGGTATATATACATAATGAAATATTTCTCAGCCTAAAAGAAGAATGAAATTATGGCACTTGGATGGAACTGGAGACTATCCTGCAACGTGAAATAAGCCAATCCCCAGAAACCAAAAGCCAAATATTCCCTCTGATTAGTGGATGCTGGCACACATTGGTGAGGGAGAGGCAGAGAATAGAAGTCCATTGGATTAGACAAGGGAATGAAGGGGAGGATGAATGGGAATAGGAAAGATAGTAGAATGAATTGGACATAATTTTCCTGTGTTCATATATTAATACATGACTATGAAATTCCGTGTCATGTACAACCGCAAGAGTGGGATCCTAATTAGAATAAGTTATACTCCAGGTATGTTCATATGTTAAAATATACTCCACTGTCACGTAAATCTTAAAAGAACAAATTTTAAAAATATTAACTGCCCACAGTTTCTCAGCAAATATTGGTAAAAACAGAACTGGAATCCAGGTTGTATCAGGCTTTTTCTACTTCATTTCCTATATTAATTGTATTTCCATGCTCACTTTGGTAAACTTTTGTCTTTCAATCAGAAATGTAAAATGTATTCATTCTGCTCTTCTTCCTTAAATGTGTTATGGAATTCTTTATAAAAGTACTTTTCTCTCCCCACCCCCCTTTTTTTTAACCGAGAATTGAACCAAGAATTGAACCTAAGGGCACTTTACCACTGAGCCATATCCCCAATTCTTTTTTTTTTTTTTTTTTTTTTTTTTTTTTTGAGAGAGGGTCTCACTAAGTTACTTAGGGCTTCACTAAATTACTGAGGCTGACTTTGAACTTCCCATCCTCCTGCCTCAGCCTTCCGAGCCTCTGGGGTTACAGGCATGGGCCACCAACAGAGGCAATAGTTCATTTCTAAACACAACTTTATCCATAATTGTAGCTGCATTTATCATTTTGAAACATTACAGACATATACTATATGTTACATGTAGATTATAATGGTCTTGCTACACCTTGTTGTTTGAAAACAAATGTCTTACTGTTTGTTCTGCTCAGTAGTGTTTAAATAGCTACTGTGTCTTGCAGAAGTCTGGGGAAAAAACTTGTGTATGAGAACCAGCTGCCAAAGGTGGAAATTGCTGAGAGACACAATAAAAAGCAGACAAATCCAGGATTGCACAGAATGAAATTTATTACAGACAGAAACATGTCTTGGGCAACAGCAAGACAGGAGGATCCTCATATCCCAAAGTAGGAGGAAGGGGTTTATAAGCTAAGCTAGACAAAGGTGGGCTTCAGCCAACTGGAATGTACCTGGGCTTCCTCAAATACTATTAACATGTCAAACATCAGTTAAGAAACAGTTTGGCTATCTTAATGACTTTGTTTATTTTATAGAGTTTGTAGTGGATACCAGAGTTATCTAACAGGCAAAATGGCATTTATAACCAAGATGATTATAGTCATGTCAAGCTGGATCCCTACATATCCTGGAAAGATGAATATGACCAAGTCATGTTTCATGGGGCTGACACATGGTTCATTCAGATAACAGTGATCAAAATGCGATAAAAATATGGGCCTTGAAAGTTTTATCAATAGCTTTAACATTGATATTATCTCCAGCAAGTTATATTTCCAGATGTCTCTGACTTTTAAGATTTTTTTTTAGATTTTGCCTGAGTCTGTGATGTCTGAATTCTTAAAGAGGTAACATGCAGACATGTATACATTTTATAGAAAGCAAAGCTACATATTCTTTTGAATAATGGATTATTAAAATAGGGAAGTTAGAGGATGGTGTGAAATTAAGGAGGGACGAAATGTCACTGAGGAACAGATTGACAGGTTAAGGAAAGAGAAAAAGAGGCAATAAAAAGAATTGGAGACAGTGAGTCTTCCTCATCTGGAAGACCAGTATAAAGATCATATACATGCATTTAATTATGTAATTAATATTTATAATTTAAATTGAGAGGAAATTATAAAGTCCAGCACTTTTCAATAGACTATAAAGCAAATTATCCTTTTAACTAAAGGAAACTATTTTATTTGGAAGACTACTTACATGTATTTAAAATGTGATTTTCGATGGAAAGGGAAAAACAGACATTCCTACCTACTTTGATGTACTTTGCTGTATTAATCAATATTGTTGGTAGTTTGTTTTTGGATTTTTTTTTTCTTTTTTCTGTTGCTTTCCTTGTTGAGGCAACTAGAATATGAAGTAGACATTCTTCAAGGAAAGAGTGGTGAAATTCTTGAGTTTTTTTAAATTTCAAAAGCCAAGATCCAGACTAAAATGAAAGAATTGGAAAATGCCTGATGGGTCAAAAAGTATTTTTCCAGGCCCAAAAGTGAAGATTCACTAGACTTGTGGGAAAGGAGAAAAGTGGAGGAGCGGGATGGGGAGGAAGCATTTAGATGCTGGGTACCTAGAGAAGACCTGTTTCTGGTTTTCTCCTGGATTTCTTCTGAAGTAGGGTGGGCAGTGGATTTAAAATATAATAGAATGCTCCTCTCCACTTAATTTTGGAGACTCCTGAGAAGAAGGAATATCACTTTTTCTATTTAATCTGAGAAAGGTACTGGGAATTCACCCTGTTAATGGCACAGGAGCAATATAAAGAGACAAGAATGGTACATTGACTTTAAAGGAGGCCTGAAATAGCCTCATAGAGTACCTTTATGTTTAAGCATGGCATGAAGGAGCAGCAGGATCGTTTTCCATGAGCCGGGGACTAGTAGAGGGCTGAGAAGCCTTTTAGTGTCCCACCACTCATTTTCTCACTGTCCCAAAAGTCACAGAATCTAATATTCAACACAAGGGGGACACAGCTATAAATTTGGGGGACTCACCAGCCAGGACTGTACACCTTAGCGGATAGTAGCATAGCCAGATGATGACAACTAATGAAAGGTAATTACCTCCTAAAACATATATGTAATTCCAGTGTCATGGGGTATGGGTTGTTTAGGCCATAATCCCAAAATACACAGTCTTGAATGTTGTAATCCCAAATGTTAAAATCCAAAAGTTCAAAATCTCTAAAGTCTAAAATCCAGAAATATCAAAATTCCAATTAATTCTGGAAAAAATAAAACTTCAAATGACATTTTAATTTATTGACATTTTAAAGGGGAATTTATTTAAGAAACATAAAAACATGATAGAACACTCCCTAGGAAACAAAACAAAATCAGTAATGATAACATTTTTGCAAGCATAAACACTCAAGTTGTATAGGAATAACCATTATGAGCAGATGAACTGTATTCATAAAGAAATTGAACAGACAGTGAAATCTGTAAATGCATATCACTACAGTTGGTAATTTGTGGACCCAGCTTTATAACATGTTCCTCTGAAATACCATAATAGACAACCTAAGTCATTTTTACAAGATCAATCCAAAACCACGATGGATTACCACCACCTATGCAGTCATCCAAAGAGCCAGGATCTGGAAAAACGTTTTCTTTTATAAATGCAGATGTACAAAAAAGGACATCTCTTTATTGAGGAAGTTTCAATATTTTTACATACACACACAATGATTACACACAAACTCAATATTGTTGTGATAATGTACTTTTGTGGAGTCAAATTTGCAAAAAAAAATGCACAAAATGAATTAGAACTCTCTGAAAGTCGTTACACAATTTGTACCTCAAGTTTGGAAATGATGCAAAGATGAAATGCAGAGTATAGCACATTGTAAACAATAATGCTGGCAATTTTAAGTAGTAGGAGAAAAAAACTTTAAACAGGAAAAACAAAAGCTAAAAAAATTCAGCACTTGAGAGTGTATTTCAAGTCTAGATTATAGGCAATTGTAGGGAGGGAGTTCTTACAAACTGGCCAACTTTATAACAATGATATCTTGAAGTCTTGCATCAAGACGAATAGCTGCTTTTTTACTTTTAGGGCACGGGTCTGCTTGGTGAATGCATTCACATTCATTTTCTACATGACACTACTCTTTGGCAAATTCTTTAATGATTCAGGACACACCAACATGAGTTAGTGTTCCCTAACACATTTTCCCATCTTCTCTGCCATGCTTATTTTGTTTTAGATATTCAGCAATCTATTCAATGTACAGACCAAAGATTTGACAGAAACTATACTGATAATCAAACAGCAATTTCCTTCACTGGCTTCTTCAGGCAAATGCAACTTTACATCCTTAATGTAATATAAAGCCGATACCCCGCCTCCCAACCACTTGTCAATCTGTGCTCTGCCCGCCTCTTATGTTAGAGGAATTTCCGGCCTATGCTACAGTCATTTCCTGCTTCCCATGTTCCATCCTAACATGCTAGCTAGCTATTGGTTCACCAGTCAGCTTGCAAGTATTCTCTGCCACTGGTTCCTTCCAGCCCGGGAGATTCCAATATCTGGCAGAAGCGCCCATGCCATATTTCCTCTTTTCCTTTCTTTTCACCCTGGAGCGGAGGCTCTAGTCATCCGCATAATAGTCTCTTGCGTGAGGCCTCGTATCTGTGGTGCATTTTTTCTGGGAGCTATTGTCGAGCTGCAACTGAGACGGGAGTGCGCAGTGGCGGCTGAAATCGCCGTGGGTCCGAGCTAAGCTGCATTTTTCCTTATACTTAAAGCTCCTGGAATTGCATTAGCTGAAAGAAATACCAATGCTGACAAATGATGTATTATTCAAGTTTTTGTCATTGCTGCATAGTGTGGCCAGTCCCTTCCCCAGAATTCAGCTTTCTACACCTTATATAGCTTCCCCCAATCCCTGGAGAATTAGTTTTTCAGATTTCAGCTTTCAGGATTTCAGCATTTGTAATTTTAATCTTTCAGGATTGTGTCTTTCAGGATTATGATCAGCATGGGTGGGGGAACTTTGAGTTGACTGAGATTATTTTCCAACATCTTAGTGGAATGGGGTCTTGAAATAGAAATTAAAACTTAATGTTTCCTGTATACTTGAGATTATGGAGTGATATTTGTGCCCACTGCATTATTAGTGGTAAATCCGCAAGAAGTTTCATTTCCTAATGTCTTCTTCACATTGAATATGATCTATCAAAAACATTTCAACATGCTAATCTCCCATTGATGTTTTAGGCAAATGTATGCACAAATTACTACCACACCAGCTAACATTTATTGAACATGTACTATGTGCCAGAACTTGTCCTAAGTCTGTTAGAAGGCTTATTAGATTATCTTTTCAGTAATCCTATAGGATGAATTTCATTGTGTGTGTGTATGTGTGTGTGTGTAGGTATATAGGTATCTAGGTATAGATATCTACATACATATATATATATATATATATATATATATATATATATTTTTTCACTCTACAGATGAGGAAGCTAAATTTGCCAAAGTTTTTCAAAGCTTGAACTTTGGGGATTCAAGAATTCCTTGCAGAAAAATAAGCTATTCTGCATAGAAAAGAATGAAATGCTGGCTATGTCTTTAAAGTTACATCAAATTGTCAAAACCCATGTTTCTCCTAATCTTTATAGTTTTTCAGTTGGAGAATCCAAGGCAAATTCAAACAAGTTCTTAGCTGGGACATATCCTACAGTCTAGGTTTCTAGCTCAACTCTCATTTCTAGAGAAGCAAGACAGCTCTGACCTTCTCCCTCGATTATTTGGCCATTGTGCTGGGCCTTTCCCTATTTAGGTCTTCTGTCAATAATAGTACTCATCCCTTCTTCCCATTTGGCCCTGAACATTCAGATGCCTACTTTTTTTTCTTTTAATTTTTTTTTTTTTTCTTTTTTGGTTGTTGTAGCAGGATAGAATGCCTTTATTTTATTTCATTGTTATTATTATTACTTTAACGTGGTGCTGAGGTTCGAGCTCAGTGCCTAACATGTGCTAGGCAAGCACCCTGCCACTGAGCCACAATCCCAGCCCCAGATGTCTTCTTTGTTTTTCATTTTCACACTTAAACTTCTGTAATTTAATTTGCTGTTTGGACATGCCTTTGGGTCTCTCAAGACCATTTGTTTGTCTTTCCTGGGTCAGTGACTTCATTTTGAAACCAAATATCCATACAATGGGATGCAGGGATTTGGGAAACCCTGTTTTCAACAAAACGCCCTTAGCAAGGGCTGCTTGGTATCATCAGCCAGTGATGTGTTACAAAGCTTCTCCTCTGTTACCAGTGAAAATTACCCTAATAGGAGAGAGAAGCACAGTTCTTTCTTACCTCTTCTGGGATCATAGTACTCCAGTGACATCTACTTTGAAATTTGATTCCCAATTTTTCATTTTCCCCCATAATATACAGTATATGTGATTTTTTTTATACCTGTCATGTAGGAACAGGATGCTGTTTTGAAGAAAAGTTTGAAAGTTAAACACAAATCTTAACAAAGAGTATTAGATATCTATATTATAAAAAATATGACTGAATAAAGTTACTCTTGAAGTTCTATTTTTATCCTTAAATTAAAGATTAAAGAAAGGAAAGGGATTAGCAGTTATTATTAGATTTTTGTGTTAAAAATGATGAACTTTCAATATATAAATTTCAAGTTTTTCCCAATAGACTTTATTGCTTCCTCTGTCTTTTCATTTTCTTGTGCTGTCCATCAACCGTTTCCTATCCTTTTGGGATTTTCCTTAATTTCTGTTTGCATTGCAATGTCATACTTCTTTTATTTTAAATGATATTAATTTCATTTTTAATATATAGTGAGAACATACTGTAATAAGTTCATATCACTACTTTTCACTTTCAGAATAACTTTGTCTTTTGAAATTTTTGCCCCCTAAAATATAAGTGAAGTGTTTTAGAATCTAAGAAATATTTGCTTTTCTCTTCAAATTATTTGTGTTTCTTAAAAAAAAGAGATGCCTGCATCCAATTGTTTCATTAATGAAGAGGTTCTTCATAAAACAAAATCTCCAGTATAATAGATATTTTTCCATTCGGATAATTCCATTGACAAAATCATTTACAGTTATTTTATAACCTATGTGTGCTCTTATGTTAAAAAAAGTTTGTTGCTCATCTCTTTTTGTCTTCACAATAAAAATAACTTTCCTGAATCTTTTTTATTATGAAAGTAGCACATGCTTATTCTTAGAATTTACAATACCTAAATTATAAAATGTCAACAGTTCTATGCATTAGACTAGATTTACACATAGCTATGTAGATCTAAAAGCATAGTGCTAAGTGAAAATGTAAGAAACAGAATGTGAGTCTAAATAAATTTGAAATATCTGTACAAGAAGCAAAACTATATTTTTGTACATATTAGGTTCAAAATTTTGTACATATTGTGTCAAGGTTCTCCAGAGGGTCAAACCCTATTAAAATTACACCTAAAACTATCATCACAGTAGAAGTACATATAAACTAAAAAATTTACATGAAACACATTACAATAGTTGTCAATGTGTGTGGGGGGTGGCGAATAGAAGGGGTTGGGTGATCTAACTACAAAATGGGAATAAAAGAGAACCAAAGAAAAACTTTCAGATAACACAGAAATACACAAAGAAGGTAAAATTACCCTCAATCCCACTACTTTGTTATAATCACATTTAACATGTTTTGGCATATATCCATTCAGATACACACACAAAACACACATACACACACACACACACACACACACACACAGTTTAAAATGGGATTATGACCTGTTTTA
Organism: Sciurus vulgaris; assembly: GCF_902686455.1. Lineage (NCBI taxonomy): Eukaryota > Metazoa > Chordata > Mammalia > Rodentia > Sciuridae > Sciurus > Sciurus vulgaris. The sequence goes on along the minus strand of NC_136461.1, from coordinate 79,008,685 downwards.
AAATTTTTATTTTTACTTAGCAATACAATATAAATGTATTTATATATCTAATCATTTTTATGTAGTATCTTCATGGAATGTGCATAATTTATTTAATGACTTCCTATTGATGCATATTTAGAGTATTCCCAGTTTTTTGTTACAAACAGTACTGTAATGAACATTCTTCCAAATATAACTATCTATTTGCCTTTTGCTGGAAATGCATATTTAAATTTTGAAACAAATTGTCAAATTGCTCTTCAGAAATGTATCATTTTATATTCCCAGTATGAAATTTTCTGATTCCTACAAGGTTCTGAAACTTAAAATGCTGTGACTCAAAACCCAACAAGCAAAAACAAAATTATCTCCATATTTCAGGTGATCCAAATGTGCAACTGAGTAACTTTACTCAAGAGTCCTATTTAGTGTTATGTGAGATAAGAGATTGTAAAATATGCTAAGGTCAGTGCACAACTGGCACTTCATCTATTCTGCACACCAGGGACTGAGAGAAAGCAGAAGGGGCACACCTGGAACTACCTCCTATTTATCTGTATGTATTCACTTCAGAAATATGTCAACTTTTCACATCAAGTTTTATATGTGCATCAGAATTCTGAAGGTAACCAAAAAAAAAAATTAAAGCTTTAATTTCTAACAGTAGAACCTGTGTTCTGAGTGATTTCGAGTTTTCTATTTTTCAGCTCTATTCCTAAAGTGCCTTTTAATTTTTCTAACTTCGTTGGTAGCATCATGCTCTAAACAGTTGAAAGGATATTCAAGCATCCTAACCCAATCAGAGAGCAGTTCCAATGCCCCAGCTGGAAGCAGTTTGGGATGGGAAGTGGGATGTGAGGGTGAGCCGAGCTATTGCAGCAGTGAGACTCTGGGCTTTGCCTAAATGGATGCTCGGCAAGGCCTTGGACTAGTCACTTAAGTCCTTTAAGGCTCTCTTTCCTCAACTATTACGTGGGGAGAAAGACAGCTACTTGGCTCTATCTCCAGTATCTAGAATAAATATTTCAACAAATATTTCTCAGAGAGTTAACTCAAGGTAACAATTAGGAATAATGAATATGAAATGCCTAGAACTCATTAGGTGGTACCCATTGTCATTATTAAGATAAAATATGGGAATGTTGTTGGTGAGAAGTAGATAGCTAAAAAATTTCAAATAGTCTTGATGGCTATTGGGAGTCTGAGGTTAGGTACTGGGCCAACATGAGTCTAAAATGTGGGAATTAGTATTGACAGGTTAAAGAAAGAGAAGGAGTTACCCTGAATTAGGCTCATTATTCAGGGTTACCAATAGCCACTCTAGATGGAAACTACCCATCTGACTTTTAACAATGTATGAATGTGAATAATCAACTCATCAAGGCAAAGTCCTTAAGCTTTATCTACCCAGTAGCATTTCTATGCTCAAAGGCACACTGTAGAAAGAATTCTAAATGCAAGTTTTTCTTAAACTTGCAGCAATTTAAGTTGATAATCTCTTCAAGGTATATCCTTATTAAAAGGATATTATTCAGAGCCATCAGAGTGATAATTACTATATAAAGTTTAATTGGCCTAATTAATCTAATGTGGGTCAATGGTTCTATAGTACCAAAAGAATGTATTTTCAAATGAGGGTGGAAAAAAAAATGAAAAAGAAAGAAACTCCAAAAGGAATTTCTTTAAGTGAACATCCTTAAATTTAGTGGATCTAGTTTATTTCTTGCATGCAGATATTATATTGCTGGATATTATATTGCTGGAGTGACTGAGCCAGGATAAAAAGAGATAGAGAGACTAATTCTCTGAGGATACTAAGGAATATTCTGTTCATCACTCAGGGGAAGGCACTATATAAATTACATTATAACAATACTATCTCTTTCTGATAACATAGCACTGAAAGAAGAATTCAACATGACAAGAAGTCAAATTTACTATCATACTGTTTTGATTCTCTTGGTGATGTGATAAAGTGCATGCTGATACCTGCTTTTTATTTGACTAGCTTCTTTGAATGTCAGCTTGTCCCATTAGAAGTCTTGACTGCAAAATATAAACTGGGACTGATAACATTTTGGCTCTATGACAAAGGAAAGAATATATAATCACACCTAGAAAAAATAATGGCACATTATTTAACTTGCACATGTAAAGATCTTGAGATAAGGAGATTTTCCTGGATTATCTGAATAGGCCAAGGATCATTAGGAGACTTGTAGGTGAAGCTGGGACGTTGGCAGGAGAGTCAGAGTCGGAGAAGAAGGAGTGATGATAGAAGTAGAGTGAGACAGAGAGATCTGAGGGAGGAAAGGCCACATTTCAAGGAAGGAGGGTAGCCCCAAATTTTGAAATCAAGCAACTTGATTTTTGTTCAGTAACACTGATTCTGGACTTCTGACCTCCGAAACTGTAAGATAATGAATCTGTGTTGTAAGATGGTGAGTTTGTGTTATTTCAAGCTTCTATATTTGTGGTGATTAATTTGGTATAGTTACACTGGAAACTAACACAGATCTTTGGGCACGTGGCACAGAACTATATTCTTACCATTTTAGTTAGACTGAACTGACTTTTCCAAACTGCCTCTATAATCCAAGAAAGAAGTTTGATCACAAACCAGGGCGGTCCTACATCAGAAGATCCTGCTGTGCCTTTTATTCACCACAGGCTTATTTCTTAGCTAATAGTTTTCAGGTTTTTAGAAAAGTGGAGTGTTAGTGAGGGTTCCTAAGTATGGGAAGAAATCAGTCCTTTTGGGAGTTAATTCCCCTCTCCTAGGCTTTTACAACCTGAACAACATTGCCTAAAAAGATATTTACAACTATGACTTTTCAGTAATTCGGCCACTATTCTATACTCAAAATTAAGAATGAACCACTTGGAGGCTGAGGAAAATGTTCACAAGTCTTTAGAAGGTGGTGAAGTGTCTTCAGTGGGAGTCACAAGCTTTGGATATGCCCTTGAGATAATAGGATATGCTGCGAAGGGACTTTGGGCAGTTGATCAAAATTTCACATGGGGCCAAGAAACTGAATAATGATCATATTAAGAGCTACAGTGTTAAAGAGCATTTACATCAAATTAAAGAAAACATGGCATGCTATTATCTTAGACTTATCCTCATCTTCAAATTAAAACTTAAGACACATGTGTTAGTTATTTGTCACTAGAACAAAATACCTGAGATATTGCACTTAAGAAGAGGAAAGATTTTTTTTCAGTCATGGTCTCAGACGTTTCAGCCCATGACCAGTGGGATCTGTTGCTTTTGGACCTGTGGCAAGGCAGAACATCATGGTGAGGACACTGGTGAGTAAACTGCTCCTCTCCCGGAAGCCAGGAAGGAAAGAAAGAGCATCCCACAGTTCCCTTTGAGAGCATGCCCCCAATGACCTAAGACCTCCTACTTGGTGCCATCTCTTAAACAGTCAACAACCTTCCAATAACCCTAAGCTAAAGACTAAGCCTTTAACACGTGGGCCTTGGGAAGACATTCCAGATCCAAATTATAGCAGTATGTTACCATCTCCACCTTGACATATAGCAGACTCATGTAGGTTTGAGTTACTGAATAACCGGATTGTTTACTACTAGTCTGTGTCCCTTGTCCATTACTTTCTACATAGCAGAAGCTCACTTGGAAAACAATGTATGTGACAGTCATGGCAGGTTTGTTTTCTTGATGTTCTGCATGTTCTGCCCCAGAAAATTCCTGAGAATGCAGGAAGACTTTGCTAGAAGAAAGTTATATTACATACAGCACCAAGAAAAGTCCTTCTGCCAAATGCAGTCAGCAGAAAATGGGCCGACTATGCAGTACAAAGCTTGACTTTCTCTGAAGTGCCCTCGTTCTTCTGATCCCAATAGAAAAGACTGATGTCCTGATGGTGACTCCATTACAGGTGAGGCAAACAATGGAAAAGACTAATTTTCACATTTGATTCTGACCATTGTAATGACCCCACTGACAGAGAAAAGCTGGAGGAATCCAAAGAGACCAATTAGGTTGGAGAGCAACCTTTCTGATGATCACAGATTCAACCTGAACAAGATAATATAGGCCCAAAGTCTTAGACCAACTCAGTAAAGAACATTGGGGAGGAAGACGATGCTCAGAATGAGATGAAAATGCTAAAGAAAAGAAGAAATTCGATGCAGAAAGACTTGAAAGATCCCATGGGTGTGCTTTCAAAGGGGATTATAGGATGCTGGTATCTTCCTCTCCGCTTTATGGCTTCCATGAGGAAGGGAAAGATTCCAACTTGAAAATAATGATGCTAGATTAGCACAGCAGTACTGAGGAAGCAGAACTTTTCCCTTCTACTTTACTACCACTCTCTTATTTTATTTCTTTATTTCTAGGCAAAGAGACAACTCACCAGAGTTAACTGGAAAGGGTGCAACCAATGCTTTTTAGAAGGCATTGGACACCTGACTTGTTCAAGATTCCACAACCGAACCATCGTATCCCAGGGGAAGGTAATGTATTGGCTGAGAAAATGGGCTTTGAAGTCAGATAGACCTGAGGGTCAACTGTGTTGTCTAGGTCTAAATTTTGGCATTTTCACTTTTACAATTTGGATAACAATGTATACCTCACAGAGTTAGGGTGAGGATTCAATGTAAAGCACTTTACCATAGCATCTGGCACATAATAAATTCATTTTATCGATATTTTTTCATAGGCTAAATAGTTGAAATAACAGTAATCAGTGATCTTTAATGTATTTAATAAATTATGGAGAAAGAATAAATATTGCAAATAAATAGTAAAACTAGAACTAATGGTTTTAAAGATACTTTTGCCCATTTCTAGAATAGTGATCTCTAGGAATAACATGAGTTGAATAAGAATAAGTCATATCAACCCAAGTACATTTTCTATCAAAAGAGCTTTATAGACAAAGAGTATTGGGATTTCAGCATGACTAAGAATTTCACAAAGGCACTTGTGAAAGAACTGCAGGCTGGCTGTCACACATAGGAGCATTTTTAACTTGTCAACCCAAACAGCATTAGTTAAGAAATAATATAGATCTAGAAGGTTTCTAGGAGGAGTGACTTGTAGTGAGTTTCTTCAGCTTTAAATCATACAATATTTTCTCTAAAGACTATTATGCCAACTTCTGAAGCCTGCTGATCAATGGAAAGGATTTAAGTTACAAATTAGATTTCAAAAAATTCTCAAATCGCTGAAAAAAACCAGACCAAATCTATGATATTTGCCCACCAAAGAGTCTTATCTTTTAGTCTAATATCAAATTCTAGAAGCAGAGTATAAGGTACTGAACATCTTATATTTAAACAAAAAAAAAAAAAAAGATTTTATTCAAGAGCCAAAAATGCCAGTATAGGTCAACCTTGTGACTTTGCTTCCATCCAGTTATTGTCTTCCATCCAGTTATTGTATGACCTGGGGATCTCCTTAAAATGAAGATTCTGATTCAGTGAGTCAGGGATGGAAACTGAGATTTGAACTTCTGAATTCTCAGGTGATGATGAATGACAACGATGATCCCTCAAACCACCATTTGGAAAAGCACAGTACTAATATTTCAAATTGCCGTAAAATGGATGTAGGTCAGCAGGGGTTTGCCACATTAGAGTCATTAGAATAACTTGGAGAACTTTAAAAATACTGAGCCCTGGGCTCAACCAAGACCAACTGAATTAGGATTTCTGGGGGTGAGGTTTGAGTATCTGCACGTTTTTAAGCTTTTGAATAGTCTTAGTCTTTAGAGAAAGACTAATTGATTTATGTAAGAAGTTTTATAAACACATGCATATAATTTATATATGTAACTGAGAAGCTTTGTAATTACATATGTATACAAATTGTAACTCTTCTTAGGTGTTGCTAGAGCTGTACATATGAATTAGGGTATGTATATAATTAGACATATAAACAACTTGGGAGTCTAAGTTCCATATATATATATATATATATATATATATTCATCTAATATATATATTTAGGAAATGGGGATGTAGCTTAGTGGTGGAGTACTTGCCTGGCATGTGTGGCCCAAGGTTGAACCCCAGCACTGAAAAAAAAAAAAAAAAAAAAAAAAAATATATATATATATATATATAAAAGAATCTGATTTATGGTTAAAAATACAAAATTCATTCCAAATATAAAAACTTAAATTATATTAGACAAAGGCTCTTCTACATCATTGTACTAAAAAGTAAACCAGTACATACCATCTCACACCCATTTGGATGACAACAATCTAAAAAGAACAGAAAATAAGTGTCATCAAAAATGTGGAGAAATTAGAAATTCTGTGTGCTGTTGGTGGGGACATGAAATCGTACAGTGCTGGAAAAAGCATTACGGTGGTTTCTTGAAAGATTAAATTAAAAATTATTAGGCAATCTAGCAATTCCACTTCTGGATATGTGCCTGAACAAAATGGAATGCAGAGTCTTGGAACTATTCGTACAAGTATTTTCATAGCAGCATTATTCACAGTAGCAAGAAGGTAGAAGCAACTCAAGTATCTATCAGTGGATGAATGGATAAACAAAATGTGTACATACACACAAGGGAATATTATTCAGCTTTAAAAAGAGGGGGAATTCTAACACATTATAACATGAATGAGTCAGTGTGCCACTTGTAATCTCAGACTAGAGAGGCTTAGGCAAGAGGATCTCAAGTTCAAGGTCAGCCTCAGCAACCTAGTGATACCCTGTCTCAAATAAAAACATTTTAAGAAAGGGCTGGGGATGTAGCACAGTGGTAAAGCACACTTGGGTTCAATCCCCAGTATAAAAAATTAATAAAAATAAAAATAACATAGATGAGTTATGTACGGTGGTGCAGGCCTATAATCCCAGAAGCTTGGGAAACTGAGGCAGGAGGATCACAAGTTCAAAGCCAGCCTCAGCAACTGAGGCCCTAAGCAACTTAGCAAGAACTGTCTCAAAATAAAAAGGGATAGGGACATGGCTCAGTGGTTAAGCACCCCCGGGTTCGATTCCCAAAATAAATAAGTAAATAAATAAATAAATAAATAAATAAATAAACAAACAAACATGAATGGACCTTGATCACACCATGATAAGTGATTAAGTCAATCACAAACAGAAAATATTGTATGATTTCACTCTAATGAGATAGAGTGTTCATATTTATAAAATCAGAAAATAGAATGGTCATTGGAAAGTATGAGAAGAGAGAGTTACTGTTTAATAAATACAAAGTTTTAATTTGGCAAGGTGAGAAGAGTTCTGAGATGGATGGTGATAATGGTTGCATGACCATATGAATAGTGCCACAGACCTGCACACTTAGAAGTGGTTCTGTGCATTTCACCAAATTTTTAAAACAGAAACTAATATAGCATCAAAAATATAGGAAGAGTAACTTTATACAAGAGGATGGAATCTATTATTGTTAAGTACTTTGTATTTTGTATCTTTAAAATTGTTGATACTCAATAATATTTTAAAAGAGGACACACATGATCTGTTTTCGAAATTAAAGAAACTGAGGCTCGGAGAGATGAGACTAGAGCTCAGTATTCGTGATCTAAAGGGCTGATATTATTCCTTTCTCAATATTCCCTAGCAAAATTTTGCTCTAAGTGTCTAGACTCTGAGGTGTGGGGGTGTGAGGGTGTTGGGGGGTATGCACACACGCATTCAGTTTTCCAGATTAATATTCTGCCTGGATGTTTTTGCAGTTATAAATATCTGATTTGTTGACATGGTAGGGATGCTTGTCTCTTTGCTAAACTGATGACAACTTAATGATAGTATTGTCAGCCAGTGCCTTCAATGATTATACACATTTATCAGACAGTATAATCATCTGCTTTGCCAGTTGCTCACACTCTAGAAATGAAATTCCAGAAACAGTTCATTACCTTGACAAGGATAATAGGTCATTATTACCAAATCAGCAGCCAGTGCTTTAAAAATAAACGGCCCCATTCCCCATCATTATTCATTTTTCATAAGTGCTTCAGATTTGTCTTACATCTAACAGCAGGAGACAAATAGCCTATTAATATTTTCCTACTTTTTAAAAACATGCTTTAAATGGTAAATGCAATGTTTCTAATGGCCCCAAAGTAGAAACATGAGTGACTTTATAGGAGCTCTAATAGAAAATGGGTAGAATTCATGTTATATGCATACCGAGTGCATGTAATCATTTCCTTTTCCATCCAGTCCTGTTGAAATTTAAAAAAAAAAAGATCAGTTAGGAAAGAGGAAGAAGTAGCGTGTGATTATCACATGAATTAAAGTGAGTTTTTGATGTCTCTTATTGCTGTTTGATTGGCAGATAGTCCCCTCACTGCCCCTTGCCTACACAGAGCATTTTAAAACAGAAACTCATAACTCATAAAAGGAAAATTTCTTCTCCACCTGCCTAGGAGTTTACCTTTCCCCTTCTGTTCTTCAGACAGGACAGCCTGAGGGGAGCTGGAGGGACCTTTCCCAGTTGGACACCTACCCTTAGCACCTGGCAAGAGACTGTGCTCAAAAAGCAACTCTCCTTGCAATGAAGTCTGATTAAGTTGCCACCCAGACTAGAGATTGTATCATACCTACGCAGTGATGGGGAGGTCGCCATCAAAGGGAAGCACTTTTTTTCCCCCCTATGGAGAGATGGGGGAGAGAGGCTGGATGAGAAACATGTTTCTTGGCAACTGAAAACCATCCTCTTAGAGGTGGCCACTCTCACTTTCAAAACAAAAAGAAGCTTGTAACTGTAAAAGGCTATGATGGGTTTCTTGCTCCCCCACCCATTTAAAGGCAAAACCTATTTATGAGGCTTTATTAAGTGCAAATAAGTCCCTGGGCTTCAACGGAGAAGCAGCAGCTGCTGAAGATGTGGTCATTTGCATATAAATGACATGATTTCAGCTCAGAGAAGAATATTGAAAAATATACATGTCGACAATGGAATCCTGATAGATTCACACATATTAAGGTCAGATACTGTAATTTTTAAGGCTGCTGCATTCTGATGACTGCATCATATCACACATTCAATTCTGTTTGGGTTATATTAGTTTTATCTTCTATGAAATGGAAGATTTTTATTGTGAATTAATTAAAGTACTTTTTTTTTTTTTGGAAGATGAGAACATTTAGGTCAATAAGCTAAATGTTCTACAAATGCATAGTCTCTGTGACAGTTGAAGTTACCAATACAAACTTGGTTTTCTTCACAGCTAACAAAGAGGGTTGTATGCCCAGGTGTCTTCTGGGGAAGAAATTCCAGAGCACTTTCTGATTTCAGTCTCTCCTATGCAAAAAAAGGTCAACTTTTTTTTTTTTTTTTTTTTTTTTTTCTGTTTTGAAGGGCTAAGGAAGCATCAGTTTCCACATTCTAAGAAGTTTTCCAACAGCCTGGCTCAAAGATTAAGAGGGAAATATTGTATTCCAGATATTTCCACAAACTTCCTATGTACCCACCATTGTTTTCTTGCCCCATGACCTGTCAGGTTCAGAGTTGGAAAAAACAAACAAACAAACAAAAAAAAAAAACCCAGATCCTGGAATCTCCTCAGTGCTTCTAAATAGGAGCCCTCTGTGCTGCTTAGAGGAAGTAGGTGGGTCCCCCTGAATTTGCTGGATGTCTATGAGCTGCTAGGAAGGCCTAGAAATGTACCTCACCTTCACCTTGCCAGACTGCAGCTCCCTCGGGAAGCATGTTTTCTCAAAAATGATAATTACTTAAGTGATAACTTGAGGGTTTCCTTTAGAAAATTAGTATCTTCTGTTCCTCTAAGTAATAGACAATATTGACATTGATCGAACACTGATTATTGAATTATTTAATAGATAAGCCAGTTAACTAATTCTTGGCATATTCTTCAACCCTATGCATTCACATATACTGGATGAATAAAGTTCTTGGCATACACACACATTTTGAAAGAGATAATTAAAGATAGCTGATAAATAATTAAATAGCTAGTAGGGAAAAGGGAAAAATTAGAAACTCACCATACATTTATGCTTCATAAAGAACCTCAGAGAACTCTTTTATGCCAACTTGAATGAAGAATCTCAATTTGCTGAGGTTTTTGATATATTCTCTTAAATGATTCATGGAGATACATACGGCACTTTAGGTTTAATAAAGATTTTAAAACTATAAGTTCTAAAAAGAGTAGACCTATAATTGATCAAATTAAATAGATAGAAGATGATCTTATTATCCAATGTTTGGCATTCCCAAATTAGAGAAGAGTGATCTATACTACTCAGGGTGGATCGAGCTATTGTGAGGCCTGAAGCATATAAAGTTTGGAGAGCTTTCTTTAAAAAATACAAAATTACTGATACAAAATTAAGTACAAAAATGAACATATGAGAAAGAAATCACAACAAATTTTAAACCTTACAAAAGCCACAAAACTAACCTACTTTTACTGATTAACTGGTTGACAGACCTCTAAACCACTTCTCCCTCTATAATTGACCACCTCTTTAGTTTTGATAAAAGTTTCCTTTTGGTGTTCATAGTTTAGAAAAATTTCACTTCCAAAAATTGCTGTGGATAATTTCACATGAAGTCTTAGGATTGTGGTCAATTTTGGGAGAAACTTTCTTTCATATATGAGTTGTAAAATTTCAGAGAATTTCAAGTTTTCTTGTGTAGTGACTAATCCTAAATAGGGTCACATTCTCCCTGTACCTAGGCCACAGGAGGCATTGCTTTCTACTGCAATGTGCAACAGGCCCTGCACTTCTGTGTCCCCAGCAGTACGGTTTCTCAAAGCTGTCCCTGTGTGGGGGGTGGCGCTGTCCTCACTGTAAGCAGATGCAACTGCGAAACACAGAAAAAATGTTCCCTAAATGAGTGTATTCCCAATGCAATGCTGCTGTGGGTAAAGAAGAAAGCATCTCATGAGCAAGATTTCTGGCCCTTTGTGCTTTTAGTTAGTCATGTGGTTCTTTGTACCCAGTCATTGTCAATTTCAAAATGTGGTATGTGTGACATCAGAAGAGAAGCTGTGGAAAAGAAGTAGAAGACTTTTACTTTTTCTTTCTTTCTTTTTTTATTTTTTGTTTGGGGTACTGGGGATTGAACTCAGGAGCACTTAACCACTGAGTCACATCTCCAGCCCTTTTTATTTTTTATTTTGAAACAGGGTCTTGCTAAAGTGCTTAGGGCCTCACTAAATTGCTGAGGCTGGCCTCAAACTTGCCATTCTCCTGCCTCAGCCTCCCAAGCTGCTGGGATTTTAGGTATGTGCCACCATGCCTGGTCAGTAGAAGACTTTTGAACAAAGTTTTCCTCTGGCAGTCCAAGCCCCTTAAATTTAAACAAACAAACAAAAAAACAAACAAAAGCTCTTCTCTAAATTCATGACAACCATACCCTCCAGACTCCCTCTTCCCGCATTTTCTGGACAACAGGTCTGTTCCACCAGAGTAGAATAAAACTAGAAAAATTCCACAAGAAATAGAACGATAAGAGCCCTTGAGTGGATGCCAGTATCTCTGGGGTGTGACTGACTGAATGCCACGAATTCTCTAGCGAATCAACAGCCATTGTCCCCTGGAAGAGCTTTGCTAAAAGCAGCGCATCCCAGAGCCGCCAGAGATGACATGGGTACTCTGTTCTGTCCTAGAGAAGATGAAGCTGGCAGTTTAGATTGCTGAGAAACAGTTTGAGATAAGCTTGTAGTTCCATAGAAATTAATCCGTGCCTCTAGACAGCATGTAAGCCTATTGGAAGCTTCTTCAATTCAAGCAGTTAATAATATATCAAGTCTTGTAGCTTAAGGGATACAATTTTCAAAATTATTGTACTGAGGGAATCATAAATTCCACCAAGAGGAAGGTTGTAGTCCAGATATTTTATTTTAGATTTCCATCTAGGGTGCATTATGACACTCCACATGAAAGTCAAATCGTCCATGTAAAATGGTTTCCAGGTGATAAGTTTACCCCAAGGGGTCCCGCAAAGTAATACATTCAGAGTTATATCTGACTTTCACAATCTATAAAGACTAGTTATCAATTTTTTGAAAGATTTGATAAGCAGGAACAAAAAAATAGCTTATGGATGCTGACATTTGTCTCATTAATGGGAGCAACATAAGAAGTACAAGCTCCTTCTGGATTTGGCTGTAAATACACCACTGACATACATTTTGGAAGGTTGCTGTTTTGTGCTGGTGGGAATGTATTTGTCTAACCTTGCTCCGACTATAATAGACATAAGAAAGCAGTGATATTACTCTCAGCCACATTCGGCTTTTTAAAACAGGGGCACCCACTCTGCCAATATCTGTCAGAGTCCAGGCCACTGCATATTAAAAATTATGTTCCATCAACACTGGTCTGGTAGAAGTTTTATTAGGAAATAATTCTGCTGTTGTCCTTTGGGGAAGGGAAGAAAAAGAACCACTTTACACAATAGAATTCAAAGGAATAATTAATGTGTCCCCCATCCTCAGAACAGCAAAGCTGCTGACTTCTCCGGTGTGTCCTAAGGAATTCTGCAACCCCACTTTGCAGGCAAAACTAATAAACATGTGAGAAACAGGCAGGAGGCCCAAATACTAATTAATCGCCAGTTTGTTGCCTATCATTCCACCATTCTGTGTATTGTAGGCAATATTTTCCATCAGTCATTACCTTGTTACCAGGGAAAAAGGATTAGATTCTTTTCATTCAGGATGATGAGATTGGTACATTTGCTGAAGTTGCTTAATAAAGCAATAATAGTAACAAGGTGCTGACATTTGCTTGGCTTTGGTTAAACTTTCTAGTTTAAAGTGCCTCCCTGGGAGAATGCTGCCAGCCCACACTGTGGAGCAAATGCTTCCAGCTGTCCCCATCATCTCCTGGGTTCATGGGGTGTCCACTCTGAACCACTAAAACCACTCTGCAAAACTCACCATGCTCTCCAACCAAAGCGAATCTCAGTAATACCTTGTTTAGCTAACACCATCAGTGAATGGGTTGTTTTCTATTAAAGTGAATCTTCTAAACAACTGAATTAAATTTTTATTCTAAACCATTTGGTGTAACACTATTGCACTTTAGCCTTTCTAACCCAACTGTGTACTTCCTTATCTTTCAAACAGGGAAAAGGAATTACTCTTACCAGTAACCATTCAGTTGTAGCTTCCAGGGCATCGGAGTTGCATTTGGCTCTTTGTGGCTTTCAATTGCCTCTTTTGCTTTAGAATTCCCTTTTTGTGCTTACTGTATGCTTACCAATAAATGCCACTTACCTCTTCTAATCAGAGGGAGGCAGGTTATGACAGGTGAGTGGGGTTTTGCATCTAGGCCCCATCCCAGATCCACCACTTACTACCTATATCCCCTTAGTTTCCTGGTTTGTAAAAGTGGAAAACCCATGCTCACAAAATTAGGCACAGAGTCTTCTGGGGGCTGGGACATCAATCATCAGGTTTTATAGAGTATAGCTAAAAGTGAATTGTTTCTGAAAAGACCCTGAGGCTTTGTGACAGCTTGCTTGACTGTTCTTCAGGGGCCTTATTTACTTGCTTGCATGTTCCTTTCTGGGTCTTAAAGGTCTGACCCCACCAGCACCTCACTCCTGGAGATACCAACAGACCTTTATTGTTGTACCTACTGAATTAAAGCAGTACCATCCAGCATCCTCTCTGTGACTTTTTTGGTTAGGTTCTTGTTCATTGATCTATATAAACACTGTTAAGTTTCTTTTTTTAGTACTTTTCCAACACATGAAAATGATTGAAAAGATTTCACCATATTTGCAGGCCTGCCTTTGCATATAAGGTATACAGAATCAACAATAACTTCAGAAAGACCTGGGGGGCCCTTAGTCCCATGGTTCTTAAACTCAAGCATGCATAGAGAGCTTGATAAAACATGGATTCCTGAGCCCCACTCCTAGAGTTTCTGATTTAGTACTTGTAGGGTGGGGCTAAAGAATTTACAAGTTTAGCAGATTCCCAGGTAATGCTAATGCTGCTAGCTGCTGCTGCTGCTGCTGCTGCTGGTGATCTGGGAACCACACTCTGAGGACTGCTGCCTTAGGTAATACAAAACGGAATGGGCAGTGTTGATGTGTGAGTGGTCAGCACCCCTGCCCCAATGTGCTACTAAAGGACTAATGAATCTTTTGATGCAGGCTGGGGAGGTCAGCTAGTTCTGCTAAAGGAAAGCTTGCTCTTAGGGGCAAGTGATCATTTACAACTTGATTCCTAAAGAGTATGAGTGAGGTGGGTCAGGCAGATTTCTTGTAGCTATTCCTTCCCACATCCTACTCTCTAGTGAGTGGGCATAGCTGGAGCAACTCTTCTGGTGCCTTGCCTCCTGTTTCCTGCCCACATCCACAGCAGCAGATTGGGTTGGGGTTTGAGTGAGGTTTGGGGTCTGGATTATTAACTTTTGGGTATAGTAAGACCCATTTAAATCGTTGTTTTTGATTTTCCACCATAGGCTTAGGTCAAGAAGGAAGCAATTTTGTAACTATTTGCAAGCAGGAAATTGTGTTCATAAAATACTTAAGACAACCCCCACATTTTCAAAAACAAATCACACTTAGCTAATTGAAGTAGAAAAGAGTTTTCTGCCCATGTCCCTGGCAGTACAGGTGACAGCATCCCAGAGAACTCTTGCCCAGACCCAAGGAGAAGAGAGAAGAAGCTAGGGTCAGACTTGCCCTGTCCATGTCTGTGTGTGACCTGGGGAGAAAAGGGGACAGTGGGAAGAGGGAGAGATGAAAAGAGACTTTTTGGAACAGAAATAACTAATTTTAAGGTTGGTTTTTTTTTTTTTTTTTTTTTTTTATGTGTGGTCTTGTGGCATAATCCCCAACTTTAGGATGAGCCTGCTGCATACTCTGCTCTGTACTAACAAGGTGCAGAGGGTTTGTAGTCTCTCCATAGGGGAGTGAACAACCCCCAAACTAACACATGAGAGGGAGTTAGCAGGCCTGGGGAATTAGTGAGAGAGATAATGCAGGGCACTTAGGTCTTGGGGATTTACTGAGATCCTGAGAAGATGCCGGACTTTCTATCGTATTTGGCCCATAGGATTTGGGGTATTTTTATTTTAATAGCAAGGAGATACCCAAGTGACAGATTTCCGAGTAATCACAGATTATAAGAGATCTAAAAATTCTCGTTGGTTTTTCCTTAGTCACATTTCTCCAACCTGAAGAAAGTGGGTTCCTTTATTCATAAATACTTCCTGGTAGCTGGTGGGGGCCCAGCTTTGTGCCAGATGCTGGGGCAATAATGTTGACCACAATGCTGATCTCCAAGAGCTGGTTTCTCCAGTTACCCTGTGTGGCCTCTTCCTCTGGAACCCAGCTCTGTCACAGCTACGTTTCTACTCCACCTTCCTCTTCCATGCTTTCACCAGTGGCCTGCTCCCAGAGCCCAAGGCATGCATTCACTTACCCAACATCTGTGTGCCTGGCAGTATTGGGGGGCAACAGGGACTCAGCAGCGAGCAGAATAGATAGGATACCTTACCTTCTTGGAGTGGAAGACAGACAATACGTATGATATAATACAACAAAAACTATGGTGTTAGGCAGTGGTAAAGAGAGAAAACAGGGGAATAGAGGGTGTGTGGGGTGGATTAGATGGGCTAACCAGGGCAAGCCTGTTTGAAAAGGAATAAAGACAGGAAGGACTAGAGAGGGGATCCCAGACAATAGGAACAGTGCAAAGGCCCAGAGGTAGAAGTTCACTCCTGGCACCATGAGGAAGCTCAGGAAAGTCACAGTGACAGAAGCAAGGTACAGGAACCAAGAGCAGGAGGTGAGATCAGAGTGGGATGAGGCTGGGGAGCAGAACCGGAAGGTCCTTGCTGGGCATGGTAAGGGCTTGGCTTTTACTCTGATGTGGGAAGTCACAGGAGTGTTTGGAGATGAAGGGTGACATATCTTCATTCAGCAGGATCACTCTGGCTGCTGTGGAAATAGGCAGAAAGAGAGAAAGGGAGAATGATTAGGAGGCTCTTATGGAATCCAGGGAAGAGATGGTGGTGGCCAGGACCAGGGTGTGATGGTGTGAGATGGTGAGAAATCATCCAATCTAGGATGGATTTTTTTACGATCAAGCCAGCAGGATTAGTTGACAGATTATGAGATTTCCGAGAAAAGATAGGTCCTAACGGTCACCAAAAAATGCCTTAACTGGAGAAATTAGAAAAAAAGGGTCACTATTTACTAAAACTGAGGAGAGTACAGGAAGAGCGGAGGGGAAAGATTATGAGCCCGATTTTGGATCTGTTGAAGTTTTGAGAAGACTATTAGAAATTCAAGTGGGGACATCAAGTTGGCAACTGGATATCTGACTCCAACTTGGGAGAGGAGGACAAGCTTGAGATGTAAATACGGGAGCAATTATGATTAACCATGAACTGTAAGGTGGGAAGAAGTTGGGGGGCTTGAGAGACAGTGAAAAAGGAGACAAATCTGCAGATTTGGGGTACACCACTGAGAAGCCATGTCCTCAGAAGAGCAAATTTCACAGGTGAAAAGAACTTTCAGAGAAGAGGGGGCAGATGTGGGGATTTTGCTGATGACTGACAGTGAGTTCTAGAGAGCAAAAGTGTATCCGGAGAGGGGAGTTTGGGGAAAGGAAGAAGAGGAGGCCAGAAAATGAGATTGAAATGGGTTCAAGGTGTGTACAGAACAGGGATTGAATGATCTCGAGTTTGAGGCCTCTCCTAGGGACAAAGGCAAAAAGGCAGAGGGCGCGAGGAAGTTGGACCTCTGGGACCCGAGGAGGTGGCGGGGAGGTGAGTGCGCGCGTGCGCGTGGAGTGCGTGGAGGAGCGCTGGCGGGGCCTCCGCCTAGGCCTTCAGGCGGTTGTTTTTCCAGCCGCGGCTCTCTCTCCGCAAGGCTGGTTTTCTCCATTTTGTCTTCTGTCGCCACTAGGGGCTCGTGGACCTAGTGACTGCGGACTCCCCAGGCCTCGTCCTGAGGCTCCTCTGTCCTTCGGCTGCTCTGGAGATGCCCTTGCTGCGCTCTGGTTCTTCAGCGTTTGGGACTAGGGATTGCCCGTGGGTGCCTGAACTGAGCTGTCTTTCATAAACCGTCACATTTCTCAGTGTCTTTATTTCTATTTCCTTTCCCTCACATCCACCCCCTTATGTAGCCATAAATGAAACCAGGCTTTTTAAAGCCAATGGTTTGCATTCTTTATTTTTAATTGTTAAAACAGTAAAAGACAGTTTTCTTTCTTTGTGGATCTTTCCCTGCCTTTGTTATCCATAAGATTGGTAACCTTCTGTGGTGAAATGATTCCCTTGCTCACTTTTAGCTCTTTGAAGCCCTTAATCCCTGCCCCCCAATTAGGAATATAACTTTTATTTACTTATTTATTTTGGGTATTTTTTTATTGGTGCATTATGATCATACGTAATAGTGGGATTAGTTACTACGTATTTGTACATGTACCCAATATAACAATATAATTCGGTCAGTTTCATTCCCCAATACTTTCTCCCTCCCGGTCTCCCTCCTCCTGGTCTCCTCCTAGTTCATGAGATTCCCCCACTGCACCCCCATACACACACCTTTATTTTCCTTTTTTCTCTTGAGCTTCCACATATGAGAGAAAATATACAACCCTTGACTTTCCGGGTTTGGCTTATTTTGCTTATCATAAAGAAGCATTTAATTTCTAACAGAACTTTTCTGGAACCTTCTCTTATCTGGACAGTAGCACACCCACAACCTCCCTCCAGCCCAGGGTTTCTTTCCTCTGGTCACATTCTCTGGGCTCCTCTTCCTGACCTCTGTCTTGGCTGTGTCTCTCCAGGAGCCCCATCTATCTTCAGGCAGTACTAAAAACAAAAAACACACCTGGCAGAAGAAAAACAGGAAGATGGTGTTTACTACCCACCCAAGAAGGAGCAAAACCAGAAAAGGCTCACTGTATGTGACTCTGTCAGACGAAAAATACAAGGGCAATTAGAAGGACAGGGAGGAAAAACCCTTGGATGGCCCGGCTATTCCCTCTAGAATAGCCAGAATATGCAGGCTTTTTAAGCTATTGTTTGCAGCTCTGCCAACAGTTTTCCTGACAGATTCTGGAGCAGAATAGAACTAATCACTATTAAATGTTCATTAGTAGCTACTGCAGAGTTGGATCACAGCAAGAGATGCTGGGTGTTATGTTTTTCTTCCAACATAAGTGCCCAAGATTTGGTCATCCTGATCTGCAGGCAGCAGGGTCTACACCCTGCTTCTGCTGAGTTCTTCAGAACATATATTCTTTTAACAGGCGGGGGAGGAATACATCTCCCATCATGCACTGCTCAGGGATGGGTTCAGTGTGTTTTCTCACTCTGGACATCACCTTCTAAACTATGATGACAGTATGACACTTGAGAGGTCATTCATCTGGCCTCCATACGTGCTGTGTGTGTAGCATGCACATGTGTATGTGTGTGTATGTGTGTTCTCTCAGACAAGAAAAACCATCCTTATGCTGTTTGAAATACCTTGTCATGCTGAAAGAATGGACATTTTTTAAAGCTGTCTGTTTTATCTCAACTCCCTAAGGTCTCCCTCCCAGTAATGGGAACAAAGCCCTTAAAGCTATTCCAGGAAACAGCCCCAAACAGAGAGCAAAAGAGTAAATTGAGCCAGATAGTGCTCAGACAGTAAGATTACCAGAAACTATTGACCAGAATCTACTCTCTGTTGTAAAACATTGTGAAACATGTTGTATGTTATTAGCCAACTCAGACCCCCTTTGGAATTTCCTGTGGCTTTGTTCCCCTTTTTTCCTTTTTTTCCCTTTCATGTGCGACCCCTCCTGATGTGTGGTCTCTGCCTTTATAAACCTACAAGATTTTTTGCTCGGGACTCGACTCCTGGACTCCTGCGTGAGTCACGAGTTGGGTCCCAGCGCGCTGGAATAAACACCTCTTGCGGTTTGCATCAAGTGACGCCTCCTACGGTTGATTGGGGTTATCGTCGATCCATGGGACAGAGTTGGGGTTTCCTTTTTGGGGGCCTTACAATGCCATACCTTTAAGGAGATACCCTGGGCAGGAGGCATGGGAACAGGTTATACTTAAGGTTCTTTTTATGTAAACGTAAAATGATTGATGTATAAAAATAATATTAACAGAATAGACTAACCCAATTTTAAATTGTTTTAGCTAACATTTAATAAATGTATTTGGTAAATGTTTTAGGCATTTTGAGTGCAAAAACTTGCTTAAGCTCTTTAATAGCTCCAATTTTGTAGGTAGATATTATTAGTCCCATTTCATGTATAAGACAAAATAACTGCCTCAAGAGTATGTGGTAAATGAGAGACAAAATAGAGATTTGAATCCGGCTCCATTTCACACTGAAGTCCATATTTACTCTCCTATATCATAATGACTTTTTTTCCTTGGGGAGGCGGGGTACTGATGGTTAAACAGGGGCTCTTTACTACTGAGCCACATCCCCAGCCATTTTTATTTTTTTACTTTGAAACAGGGTCATACTCAGTTGCTTGGGGCCTCACTAAGTTGCCAAAGCTGGTGTCAAACTTGCAATCCTCCTGTCTTGGCCTCCCAAGTCTCTGGGATTACAGGTGTGCACCACCATGATAGGCTTTGTGATGACTTTTAAAGAGACCAAAGGATTTATCTATAAGGTGAAATGTCCTTTGCCTTTCTGTTTTGGTTTGAATGATGGCATTCTCTCCAAAATTCATTCTCAATATAGCAACATGTGGCCTTTGAGAGGTGATTAAGTCAGGAGAGTAGAGATTTTTATAATGGTGTGCGCACCCTTAAAAAGGGACTCAGGGTTGAAGGAAGCACGTGTTGCCTTTCTGTTCCTTCACCATGTGAGAGTACAGCTCCCTTACCCTCTGGAGCATGCAGCAACAAGGTACCATCATGGAAGCAGACAGTACCACTCACCAGACACCAGCCTGGTGCTTCAAACTTGGATTTCTCAGTCTTCAGAACCATGAGAAATAATTTTCTGTTATTTATAAATTACCCAGTCTATGGTATTTTGTTACAGCAGCACAAATAACCAATCTGTGTGTATTAAGTACTGACCAAGTAGGCAGCACTGGGTTTGAGGTTAAGAACCCAACTTTACACATCCAAATAGAATAGAAGTTAGTTCTCCTGAGTTCTTATTGGGTAACGGTGGAAGCTGGCAAACATTACTTCACAGGGAACAGATGTTGAAACTGCTGAAGTTGCTTGTCTGGAGGGGACGGAAAGGAACTAAGCCAATTCTACACAAACTTGGAGGTGCCTCAGCTCTAACCTAAGTTGTGATATTACCTGGAACTGTGTCTTAGGCTTGGCTTTGAGGGCAAGCCGAGCTGAACTGCATTCTGGCTGAAACACACACACACACACACACACACACACACACACACACACACTCCTCTTCACAACACCTGCCCCTAGCTGATGCAAATTGTAAGCAGTCTGCAAAGCCTTCTAAGGTCCTTCACTCAGACAACACTTCTTAGTGTCTGGGGTTAGCATTACAAATGACAGCAAATTCCTTCTGTCCTCTTTGACATTTTGAAAGAGCCACACCACCTCTAGCCAAAGTAACTTGTTCTTCCTAGGGGATCTTTCTTAGAATATTTTTCTTCCTTACAGAATCTATTAGACTCAGAATAGCCTCAAAACAAAACTACATTCCCACCCTAAGAGGCACTAACTTCTTACTGGACCGCGCTGACACTCTGCCTCCATGTAATCCGCACACAGGTAGACTTAGTCCCCATTGTTCTTGCTAGGCCCAGATAAGTATGTGGGGGACAAGCTGATTGGTTGTTCTGGGCAAAATGCCAAGGCCACTGCCACTGTACAACTTTGGGCAGTGACTCCAAGTCTTGTCCTAGTCTTGCCTGAGGTAAATTGGATCCAGGGAAAACACATGGCAGGATCTTGGGATTCATCCTGCTATTGGCCATCTTACCAGAGAGGAGCTGGCAGAGCAATTGAAACTCAAACAAAAGAGAGGCCATACGCACTCACACCCCTACCTCAAGGAAAAGGGACCACAAGGGAAAAATAAAATTTAGGAGGTTTATTGAACCCACTGTAGAGCTGATCCAGAATTTAAATTGATTCCATAATTTATTGCATTTTAATTAGCAATCACAAGAGACCAAGTATTGTTTACTCTCTTGTTAGGAGCTCTAGCTGGAAACAAATACCAGAGAGTCTTAATAAGGATGAGTTATATTTACTGTTTTCCATTTTACAGTCTTGTTATAATCATCACAAGAAGAGATTCATTTAGTGCTCATCTGTTCTTCGCATGACATTTGTTGACCACGAGGGTGACATAAAATCAGAACATACCCCATAAGCCAAGAAAGAGCCCGGCCACCCCCCATCCCATCCCATGCTTGGTCCTGCATTGTTTTCAATAATATAATTTAATGGGAGAATACTTCTGGCTTAGGTTTGATGAGATGAGTTCCCATGTGCCATTGTCACCCAAAATACATCTAAATAATGGCTATTGGTTATTTATTTAGAGCAGAATAATGCTACAAACAGACAGACAGCTGCATTTATATGTGCCACTCCTACTTGGAAACACTGGGTACATCAGACAGCTGAGAGGCCATGCCTCTGCTGCAGGGTACCCCATCCAGCCCAGGAACCCACCTGACTGTTGGTCATTGATCTGTGGTCTTTCATTCTAAATTTCTGTTTTGGGGGTCCTAGCATGTTAATTATTTTTAAAGATATTTTCCCAGAGTCAGACATTTGGGGACTTCCAAATGACTCTTGTTGTTATTACTCAAGCAGGAAGAATCCTGAACTTCTACTTGTGGAACTCTAGGACAGTGGGTTTCTTTGGGAGCAATCTGGGTCTGTGGTGCTTCCTGAGAGCATTATAATTATCACAGTAATTCTCAGCAGCATCCCAACTTGCCCTCTCAGATTGGGCACCCAGGAGGTAACAGAGCTCCCTATCTCAAACCGAGGAAGGCTATTCCATTAAATAAGGTAAGAGGACTTGATTCCAAAAGGCCAACCTCAAAAAAAAAAAAAAAAAAAAAAAATGTTTTTTTGTAACCTGAATATATATACACCCTTTTGAGACTTCTCATTCAAAATGAACTTCTTTTCCCAAAAGTTGGTAAAAAAAAGGTACCATCATTTATTTATTCCTCTTTCTTTTTTTAACCTAGTTTTTCCACTCAGCCAGAGGTACCAATTCTAGGTTCAGGTTTTAATTAAACCTTGCTCCCTGTTAAAAAGCTCCTATTGTCCTTTCCATTTAAATAGGATTTTTCTTAGATCTTTAACAAGACCACTGAGGAGTAATAAATCTAAGTAATTGTCCTTATTAAGAGGAGATTATTCTCACAAGACTATAACAGTCACCAAAGTAACTAAAGCCATTTCCAGGTAATTCTGGGGGTGTCCTCCTCATACCCAAAACAGAGTGCCTCATTAGTCACTTTCTTTTGCTATTCAAATTAAATTAGATGTCATTCTGTTTATTTTTCACATCTTTTGCTAACTAAAAGAGATTTGC
Source organism: Sciurus vulgaris (assembly GCF_902686455.1). Lineage (NCBI taxonomy): Eukaryota > Metazoa > Chordata > Mammalia > Rodentia > Sciuridae > Sciurus > Sciurus vulgaris. Next base: position 78,986,220 of record NC_136461.1, on the reverse strand, counting down.
CCTTTGAAGATATTTCATCAGGAAACCTGAAATCCAACTGCACTCAGTTTGTGGGATGGAGATGACTCCTCCCTTCCTCCTGCCTGCCCCCTCAACTTCCTTCCTCAGCTGATGTCTGAGTTCCCACTATGCCAAGCACTCTGCTAGACATTAGTGATTCAAAGATGAAAGACACAGTCCCTTGGATAGTACATAATTCACTCATCTAATATTTATTTACTAAACATCTTCCACGTGCAAGGCATTAGGTGCTGAGTTTTCGGGGGTGGGAGGGGGAAACCTATCTTCTCGAAACCTGAATTGTAGCAAGAATTTAGACATTAACCCAATAATTGCATAACTGACTAATTACAAAGCGTGGCACAAAGATTATAAAAGAGAAGACAGGGTTCCATCTGAGCACATTACGGGGAGCTAGAATTATTCACTTAGTTAATTTTATTACAAATGATCAGATATCTGCTTTTCTAGCCTAACCTCCTAAGGAGGTTTTCTCATTTCCAAAGTTCTTACATGCAAATGACTTCTGATATTTTAGGTTCTATTTAAAATCTATGTTTTATACTAGCTTCCCTTGGTAAGAGAACTAAGTATTTCTAGAATGGTGTTAACAAACTGAAAAATGATAGCAGGTTTGAGCACCTGCCAAAGCTTTATTTCAGAAATGTACACACATGGATGCATGCTAGTCTGTCAAGAAATGGACTCCCTAAGGAGCCTGGAGAGGAGGTTTAAACAAAATTTAAAGAAAAGAAAAGAAAAGAAAAGAAAAGAAAGAAAGTGTTGGTTGTCAGCTTTATTGGCTCCAATCTTTGCCTTCAGATCTTGAAGAGAGTTTACATCAGCTTAGCTCTTATACACATTTCTTGTGGAGGGTACTGTGAGCTCTTGTTTGGGAATGCAAGTAAGAACTGATAAAGTTGTCACTTCCAAAATTGCCAGTAACCTAGTAATTGTGGCATTTCTTGCAAAATTCATTCCTGGCGCACAGTTCCAACTTGGAACTGTGCAGAAATGAGGATAGAAAGCTTGCCATTTGAATTGGCAAATATCCAATCACATGACAATAGAAAAAATAGCTCTTTTCACTCACCCAAGAAGCCAAACAATTTTCTTGAAGAACAAGATCAACAGGTCATCTGCTGGGAAGTTTTGATTTGTGGACTTTATCACCTTTGTGGACTGGACTTCAGCCCTGAGGCTCAAACTTGGACAACCCTCCATTTTCCCAGGTGGAGACCTATTAGCCACATAAGTGAGACTAAAGGATAAAAGCACTGTCAGGGCACTGACCATGTTCCAACTGGCAATGAGTAGGGTCTCTTACAGAGCCCAAGCACTCAAGTCTACATGTCCAGTTCATTCTTTGTCAGAGCAGCCTCCAAATCATGATCAGAAGATTGTTGGAGGAGCATAGATTTGGAAGCATTAGATGACTTGACTATTTAGTGAAATCAAAATAATATGCATAATGCTCCCATCTGGCAACTAGATCTAGAACTAACTGGGGCTGGAAGATGAGAACACCCTCAAGCCTCTGCGTTCTTCTTCACATTAAGGATGTCTTTGCCACAGAGAGTGACTCTGTTTAACCTGGATGCATCTTCCCCAAATATCACTTTGTTAATTTACAGTAAAGAAATTGAGAGAACAGCCTCATGAGAGCCTCTGAGTTCTTAAAAATTATACTACTTCCTCTTTACCAAGGGATTCTTTTTCTGGAGGTGGGGAGGAATCCTCATCTTATATTTGAGCATGTACAATAAAATTTTATGATTAAACAAAGAATGCCAGGTGTGGTGGCACAGACCTGTAATCCCAGTAGCTCAGGAGGTTGGGGCAGGAGGATTGTAAGTTCAAAGCCAGTCTCAACCACTTAGGGAGGCTCTGTCTCAAAATAAAAAAATAAAAAGGGCTGGGGATATGGCTCAGTGGTTGAGCACCCCTGGGTTGAATTTCCAGTACCAAAAATAAAAAATAAAAAGAATAAGTAAGGAGCAGAGCCATGATCTGTCTAAGGCAGGATTCCTTTCCATGGCTTCCCTTGGCCTCTGGGCTCTAGTCCCAGGCCCTTTCCACAGTCATTGAAAGTCTGCTCACACCATCAGCATGTGCCCTGGAACCTATCCTTTCTGTAGGCTGCCAGTTTGAGGTGCTGCTCTCTGAATGGCCACATTCTTCCTTTGTACACATAGCCCTTCGCTGGGTTACTGGTGGGGCTTTGGAGACCCTGGAGCCAATCTGTCTCTTCAAAGCAACCTCATTTCTCTCTGCTGCTGATCTTACTGATTGGCTCTTACAGGGCAAATTTTATTTCCTGTTCTTGGGAAAGTAGAAGAGGGGAGTGGGGTGAGGTAGGGAGTACCTTCCTAAAACCCAAAATAGACAAATAAAGGCACCATCATCTGAGCTTATATCAAACTATCAACAAGAACAGGCACTAAATTATAGCAAATGCATATTGTGAAAATACACACATACCACCTGCTCTTTCTTTTCCTTTCCTTTCCTTTCCTTTCCTTTCCTTTCCTCCTTCCCTCTCCTCTTCTCTCCTCCCATCCCATCTCCTCCTCCTCCACTTCCTCCTCCTCCTCCTCCTTCTTCTTTCTTGTTGTCTCTACTCTGAGATCTCAAATGGGAAAAAAATCTTTGAATGAAAATGTGGTGACCCAAGTAACAAAGGGGGAAATACACATCTTCCCTTAAACCCAACAGAGTTCATTACTATAACTTTTTCGAGAACTACTTAATACCACAGATCTTTATTGACAGATATTTGCAGACAATGATCAAAAAACTATCAAGTACTTTTGGCTCTGTGTGTTGTCAGTTAGGAAGAGAATGATTTTTTTAAAATCTAAGATTAACCTGCAATTCAGAATATGCCACATACTCTGGGCTTATTTATGGGTCCCAGAAAAATAATGTGGTTTTGTCTTCCTTACTAGTTACATTTATGGACTTCTCACTGGGTGTGTCATGGCATTTCTTGTATTTTTGGTATCCATTTCTTGACAGGCAAAGAGGCTGTTGTTGCTCCCACCCCCGACACAGTGAGCTTCCTGTCTTACCACACAGGGCTTTTCTTTGGCTCTAGGAAGGAGGCGGGCAATTCAGAACGCCTGTATTAAAGAGTCACTGGTTTGGGATAGAGATGTAGCTTGGTGTCAGGGCACCTTCCTAGCGTGCACCAGACCCTGTGTTCAATCTCCAGAACTGTAAAAAAATTAATTTTTAAAAATCACTGGTTTAATGACATTAGACGTATAAGACAAAAAGTCTGGCAGATGGGATAGAAAAATTCTAGAAAATGACCCTTGAGGTTTAAAATCTCCTCAATAGAAGTGATTTCTTACTATGGAACAGAGATTGCTGGTGCTCATTGGGACCCACAACTCATCTGTTTCCCAGCCTCCCTTGCAGTTAAGAGGGGTCATAGGACTGGGTTCTTTCTAATGCAAGTGGAAATGTGTGTGCCACTTTGAGACCTTGACCCTGTGATGTCCCACAAGCTTTTGTGTGGTCTCCCTCTTTGTCATCTGTGTTCCTGGAGAAAAGGATTCTGAAATGTCAGAGCTGCATATGATATTGGGAGCTGGACCCTGGAACTCCTAACTCAGAAATACCCCAGCAGTGACTTTCACATAGAATTTTGCATGGATGAAGAGTAGCTTTCATTCGTTAAGCCACTGAGATTTTGTAGTGGTCTGTTACCACATTTAGCTTAATCTAGCCTGACTGGGAGGCAGGTGCCCAGCGAGTAAGCCTGCTGCCAGTATTCCACACATTCTATCCTTGGGTGCATCAATTCTTTGTTCTGACATGAACAGGAGGCACCTATGACCCAGGACATTTTCCCCTCTGGGAATCCAGCCAGTTTTCTACTTTTAGCACATTTGCAAATGATTTTTCTTATTAAATAAATATTCCAGATAGAAAAGCCCATCTGACCTAATATTTTGATCAAATGTATATGGGGGCTATTCAAAGTAGACTGTGCTTTAAGGCTGAGTCTAAGCCAAGGTCCCTGAGGAGTAACCAGATCAAAGTTTGAATTCGAATGTAAGCCAGTGCCTGGGATGTATCACAACCTCCATAAACATTGATTGGAGGACAACATCCTGATGGCAGGAAACAAAGCAGGAACCAAAGTCCTAGGTTAGGAACAGGAAGAAGAATATGAGAACAGAGTGCTGGCAGGGCCACGTCTGCCTGCATTGGCAGGGAGGGGCTACATGGTGTACTGAGCTGTCCAGATGCATATACATTTTTAAGAGTAGTTTTAAGTTTATAGCAAAATTGAGCAGGAAGTACAGAGTTCCTGTAGGCCCCTCCACCCCAGGCGTGAACAGTCTCCCCCGATTATCAACATCCCCCAACAGATTGGTATTGATGGACCAACATTGATACGTCACTATTACTCAAAGTCTATAGCTTACATTAGGACTTACCTTTGGTATTGTGCATCCTATGGGTTTGGACAAATGTATAATGACACGTATCCGCCATTACAGTATGATGCAGAATAGTTTCACCACCCTGAATATCAGAGGTACATTTTTACACTGGGCACAAACAACTATGTCCATAGCTTTCTAAGAGGCATTTTCCTAGTACACAGCCAAAAGACCCCAGGAATTCTTTAGCTGTCTATGAGGGAAGGGAAAGCCTGTCCTGGACCCTGCCAGTCCTGATCGGAGGCTGCAGTCCCATCCCCAGCATTCTCTGGAGTTTAACTTGAGAAAATAATAAGAATCCTATAGGATCAGTGATCTCACTCATTTGGACTACAGTAAATCTCTTCTATATTACTGCTCAGCCTCTGAGAATATTATATTGGGTCTCATTTTATTAAAGAATGCCGTGCATACCCAGAAGTCGCTATTTAATTTTTAGCTGCAAGATACAATTTTGAAAAACCATTATCTAGAAAGTGCAATAATCAAACAATGTAATCACGAATGTTAAACCTCCTTGGAATATTATTTTAAATGCTTGCCAGCTGGAAAGCAAAAGTTGACAAGGAAGCATCTGACTTGGTTGGCTTCCTAATTTGTCAAAGCATCTACACTTTCCAACAAGATATTATTTGTTAAAATATGTTTTTTCTCTGCACGATTGTTCTGAAACTGTCAAGGAATGCAAAATCCTTAAACAAGGAAGAAAGATTTGCATTTTCTATTTGTTCCAGGCCTAAGATTTAGGATTAAATCACTTTAAGGGACACAATTGAATCCTTCCTCAGAGGAGCCAGACTGTTCACACACATCACCAATTGCCTCTGAGCTCTCTGGCTTCTCTGTGAGACCAGACTCATAAATTTTGTGACATATGGAAAATATCAGAAAACCACAGCATGCATTTTTAAGAGAGCCTAGAAAACAGGACTGACATTGTCATGAATGATCCCTGGTAATTCACCCATTCTTCCCATCGCCCACCCCTGAATCTCTCCAGAAAGGGTCAGCTGGATGTTGGGCCAGTGGCTGGGAATCTTGGAGATGATCCAGCTATCTGGAGGGATGTTCCCCTCTCTCTGCCCAAAGGGGGTCCAGCAAGGGTATGGATCACAGAGTGGTTTCCCAGGAAGCACATCCCTTTTTTTTGGCTCTGAATTTGGGGACATGTAGCTTCTCCCATCTGGAATGCTTTTGCATCCCAGTGAACTCCCCATTCTGGTCCCACACATTTCCTACCCACCCGCTCTCAGCATTTGTTTACTTATCCTATAACTTGCATGTCTGTGTTCACTATCATGCATTGAACTTACGGAGGCCAGATTTTCTTTGTAAGTCTTATTTTCTTTGTAGGACCTGAACTCAGCACATACCAGACACTTGAACAGATAAGTGGACAAATATGCCACTTACCTGGGAAGCCAGGGGTAGAACAGAGTTGGATATCAGCTCCTGGCTTCTCTTTTTCACACAAGGGTCATAGAATGGGATCAGATACTTAATCTCTCTATACTTTAATTTCCTTGTCTATAAAATGGGAAAGATAATGGTACCTATCTCCTAGAATGTTGTGATTATTAAATAGTTTATTCATATATTACACTTAAAATGATAAGTTGCATTAGTAAGTGTTCAATAAATCTTAGCTAGCAAAGTGAACTCCCCCAAAATGTGAGTTGTCCTTATTTGTCATAATAATGTTATTCCAAATGACCCAACTCCACTGAACTTCCCACCACAGCCCAGGTCTCCGTGTAAATAAGAGAGGTTTATCACATTTACTTAGAGGAGTAATTTGCTGAAGGTCTCGGGTACTCTGGTAAAGAGAACAGAAATTGTGTCCCCCTGGAGTGGGTTTTCCTTAGCAGTTTGAGTCACTTAAACAGTATGGCTTAGTCAGTGCTTCTTACAAGGAAGACTGGAAACAACCTTCAAACATGTTTCCTCCCTGGTACCATCTCTGCCCCTTGATCCACAGAGAGCAAGTTCCAACTCTCTGTCCACCTGCTGGGGGCCTCTGGGTGATCACTTAGCTTTGCTGAGCCGAGGCCTCTCCTCCTAGAAAATGGAAGGAACACAACCATGTCACAGAGCCAGTATGAGTCTCAAATGAAATAAGGCTTATCGTGTGTTCTGAGAGCTATAACATGGCAAATTAATAGTAAGCATTTTACTTACAATAATTCAACAATTGTATTTACAGAAACTTAAACACTCATGGGTGGATAGAAGTGAAACAAATTTAGTCTTAGAGGCCAGCAGCTGTGGTAGCAGTAGAGGGAGAGTTTGACTGGCTGGGATATTCCTTCCAAACTGGCCTCTCTTCTGTCCCCTTCCTCCACAGCCTGGAGAAGACTGGCATTACCGGGCAGTGGTGGAGGGTGTGGGGAACCAGCCTGCCTGCATTTGAATCCAGTCTCTGTCACTGCCTGTCTTCAAAGCCTTAGGCAAGATACTTAACCTTTCCATATCCCAGTTTCTTTATCTGTAAATTGGGAATAATATTAGCACCTACCTCACAGAACGTCATAGATACTGAGTAGATATTACTTGTGTAATATTTTAAAATGATAACTAATGAAGTGAGCACTCACAAATCATGAACTGTCCTTACCATTCCAAACAGCCCACTCCATTGCCCCCCTCCTGCTCCTTCAAGGTATGCCAATCTTTTCCAGCCTGGTGAACCATTCGGGGAAGCCAGAAGGAAACATAATTAGAAATTTCTGTGGGGAGAAAGTGAAAATATTATCTTTGGGAGGAGGGAAAATGGGGGTGGTTGTAGACCTGAGTGGTGTGTATGATTTGCTAGGAACCCAGGAGATCCAAACACTGGGACTGTCCCCTGATGACGCAATTGGACTTTCTGTAGTGGGAAGCTCTCAGGAAGGCACCATCTTAGACCAGTGGGACCAGCCCTCCTCTCACGCTTCCTGCAGGGAAGAATCATGTACTCTAAGACTGGAAGGGATCCCACAGGATCATTCAAACCAATGGGATGGTAACAAACCTGGGGAGAAAAACATGTGGCTGAGAAAGTTCTGTTCTTGAGCGGGAAAATCCTCTCTCTCCCACTCACAGCCAAGTGCAATACTGGACCCCTGTGCTGTTGGCAGCTCACTCTAGCCACTCCCTGACACTCCTTGAGTGCCAGCCTCAGCTCTCTGCTATCAAGAACCTCTCAAGTTTAGATTATGTAGAGGGAAATGAGAGGAGGGGCGTATGAAAGAGGGTGGAATGAGACAGACACCATTACCCTATGTACATGTATGGTTACACGAATGGTGTGAATCTACATCGTGCACAACCTTAGAAACGAAAAGATGTACCCCATTAGTGAGCAAGGAATCAAAATGCAGTCTGCAAAAATAAAAAATAATTTAAAAAAAAAGAATCAGTTTGGCAGAGGGAGGAGCACAGCTAATATCATTTCAAAACAATGTGGTTACAACCATGTTGAGGGTGCAGGGGAGCTAGCTGAGGACAAGGGCACCAAGACAGCCTGGGCCATCTGCAGGAAGTGCTTTTGAGATGCTGGTGACACTTGAGCTAAGTTTGGAGGGATGAACAGAAGTAAACCTGAGCAGGGGGTTGGAAAGATGGTCCGATCAGAGCGAAGAGAATCAACAAGCAGGTCAACATGGATGGTGGCAGCAGAGGGGTCCGGACAGATGAGGAGCCCAAGGGTGCAGGTTCTCCTGTGCCTTGTTAAGAAACAGAACTTGAGTGTGGGGAGTGGGAGCCATCAATGGGATTTTCAGCAGAGGAACTGTGCAAAGTAATGTGCAATCTGAAGAAGAGATTCAGGCTCTAGGAAGGCGGAGGATGGATTGGGGCCAACAGGCTTGGAGGAGGCTATCCAGTTAGTTTCTTCAAAGCTCAGTTTCACTGGTTCCTTGGTGGACAACAGGACTTCCCAGAGACCTGGAGACCAGAGTGGCAGCAATATCCCACATACAGTTACCAAACATCCACACACATGCAAGCCCACCCCCAGGTTAACCATTCTGATTCATCCAAGTGGTCCCTTACCCCAACTCAGTCCATATATATCAGGGGGAAACTGACTGCATCCTTGGGGCATGAGACTTGGTCACAAGTGAATAAGACAATTCTACCCGCCTGGTCATAGTGTTTGCTTCAAGAATGGGTAACTGGGGGCTGGGCTTGTAGCTCGGTGGTAGAGTGCTTGCCTAGTACGTATGAGGTACTGGATTTGATCCACAGCACTGTATATAAATAAATAAAAGATCCACTGACAACTAAAAAATTATATATATTAAAAAAAGAAAAAAAAAAAAAAAAAAGAATGGGCAACTGAATAGGAAAGACAGTGGAAAGAATCTGACACAACTTTCCTATGTACATATATGAATATATCGCAGTGAATTCCACAAGACTGGGTCCCTAATTAGAATAAGATATATTCTTTGCCTGTATAATTTCATCAAAATGGGCTCTAATGTTATGTATAACTAAAAAGAACCAATAAAAAGAAAGAAAAAAAGAAAACAGCCAGACACAGGAAAAAAAAAAAAAAAAGGAATGGTTAACTGATTCAATTCAGTCCACTGTAATCCAAGGCACCCCCTTTCTGGGGGTCTCTGAAAGGTGAACTATACAGATGTAAGACCTGGAGCTGTTGCTGCTATTGAGGAAAGACTGCCTTGGACAAAGCCAACCCCCAGATGGGAATACTGTCAGAGAAACAGACCTGAGACCCTGATGACAAGATGAAACTGGATCAAACCAGACCTGAAGCACATATGGCTTCCCCCAGAATAAAGCTCTGGACTTTCTAGTTACCTGAGCCAACACAGTTCATTGTTTTATGAACTTTTCTTGCTCTCAAAAGCTCAAAGCTTAGGGGCAATAATGTCTTCATCTAGCACATAATGGCCAGAACTGACTGGTCCTAAACATGTTAAAAAACAAAACACTGAGAGGTTGTCCTGACATCATTTTTTTTAAACATAAGAAGTGTGAAATAGAAACCATTTTGCAAAGTCTCGATGGGACTTACCTCTCAAATCCCCGGCTTGGAGTTCCCTAAAGCAGTGGCGTGCTGCCACCTGCTGGTCGCAAAGCAGAACGTGCCCCAGAAAGTAGTTGAGAACACTAACGCTGAGAATTGCCTTAAAATATCCTCACAGGGTTAGAATTAAATGGAGATTCATTCTCTGCTAATGTATATTTCTGAGCTTTTCTGACTTTTTTTTGTATGTGTTATTTTTATAATCACAAAAATAGAGATGTTAGCTTTGAGAAATATGGTATTTCCTATCTTGTGCCATTTAACTATTTTCATGAAAACCTTGAGAAGCAACCAACTACAACCACAACCAGCAGACCAAAAACCCTCCTCTCTCTCTCATCTGAAACCACACACACTGCCCCTACCAACCCTACCAAAAGCAGCAGCCATATCTCCCCCTCCATAGCAGCCAACCAGCCTTTCTTCTCCATTAAAAGTGGGCAAAAGTCACACCCCCATACCTCATCTCTATTCGGCAAGCTCCTACCAAAATCTCTAGCAGTCTCTTTCCAACCCCTCTCAGCAGCCACAGACCCCTTCCACTAACCCTGAGAAGAATTGGATGCACCAGCTTTTCACTCTGAAAATTCTCTTTGCAAATCCTCTTCGCCTTTTCCTAACAGTCAAGGATTATAAGATTTTTTTGTCAGCTGGTTGTGGTGGCACCTATCTGTAATCCCAGCTTGCTCAGGAGGCTGAGGTAGAAGGGTGACAGGTTCGAGACCAGCCTCAGCAATTTATCAAGACCCTGTCTCAAAATAAGAAATAAAAAGGGCTGGGGATGTGGCTCAGTGGTAAAGAGCACTTGTATTCAATTCCCAGTACAAAAAAAAAAAAAAAATTGTCCTGTTCTTGATAGTACTTTGAAATGTCTGCACAGTGGTCCCTTTGGAGTTTAGCATCTATTGTAGTCATGCCTCAACCAAAACTGAAATAGGAAGAATCCCCTCACAAACGCTGTTTCAAACTCCCTCCGGTCTCCATTTGAGGTAGGCCTAACCAGGACTAGAAGAGTGGCAGTGGCCACTGCTCCCAGCAGGTGGCGCCCAAGTCATCCTTATTGTCAGTGCTCCTCCTAGGACTGAGCTTGGTTTCAGTGCTTCTGTCCATCACCCTCCCTAAACCCTCTCTCCACTACAACTCCCTTCAGCTTGCCACAGTGTTGACTTGCTGCCTGGGTTTTCGCTTCGGCTTCTGTTTCCTGATAAACCCTGAAACAGAGGCCCGATACCAGGCCTGCCTCGCTGGCCCCGTCCTCCAGGGATCACTTTCCATTTTGCCCCAACCCCAATCCCCTCATCACTTGCTGACGCTGATTTGTCTGGGTACCTGTCGGGCAGATTCCCACAGCCACATTCTGCTCCACAGAACCCTCCTCTGACCATGCCCTCCTGAACCCAACTTGAATCCCCCAGGTCTTTTGGACACAGTATCCTGCGCTGTCAATCAACTTACAAAGTTCACCCTCCAGCAGGTTTTTTTTTTTTTTCCCCTGGACCCCTCGCACCTAGTCTAGGGGCTTCTTTCCCACTTGCTGAAGCTCTCCCAGATCCTCCGTGCGAGTGCTCCGTTCAGCCTGGAGCCTGGCGCCCAATATGATTGGCACGTCCAAGCACACCTCATCTCCTCCGCTCTTTTCCTTGTCTCCATTCAGGCATGTTGGTAGAACTTCCAGTTCTTTAAAAGCCAACTTTCCCACTATTTCAAGATCTGTCCAGGTTAGCCCTCACAGCTGCCAGGTAGTACCTGGCATTTTGTACCAATCCTGTTCCAGGTAAGATGCCTCCTGCTGAAGTTTTTGAGGCCTGCCAGGCCCCCTGAAGGAACAGAGGCCCTGCAACAACTGCTGTCTTCCTGAGATGCCCACCACGTTGTGTGATATGACCTTCAGCATCACAGCTATGGGCAGCAAATGCTCAGTGACAGGCAGATCCCCTTTCCCTGGTCTGTGTGACTAGAAAGTCCTTTCCTATTTTGTCCCATCACTAGGGAAAAATCATCAGGAATCTTCTCTGTGAAACTGTCCCTGCATTTGGAACAGGAGACACCTGTATTGGGTCTGCAGAACATTCACCTTGATACTGAAGCTCCTCTGGCCCAGATTCCCAGGCTCCACTCTAATCTCCGCTGAGCTGGCTGCACCAAGGCTCTTGGATTCCCTCTGCCTATGGGCTTTAGGCTGAAGCATACCTGAGTTCATGGTGGCTCACTCCTGAAATCCCAGCAAGTCAGGAGGCTGAGACAAGGGGATTGAAAGTTCAAAGCCTTCCTGTCCCAAAATTAGTGAGACTCTGTCTCAAAATTTAAAAAATAAATAAATAAAAGTGGCTGGGCAGGTGGCTCAGTGGTTAAACACTCTGGGGTTCAATCCCTGGTATCAACAACAACAACAACAACAACAACAAAATCTGGCTTCTCCATTACTCATACTGTGTGAATTTTGGCAAGTTACAGAATATTTTTAAGCCTCCGCTGCCTCTTCTGTAAAATGGACTTAATGTAAAACCCTAGTATCTGCCCCCTAGGGTTGCTGTGAGTTTAAAATGAGATCAACAGTGTGCAGAGAGCAGTTGCAGAATAGCCTAGCAGGGAGTTACTGTTCCACAAATGGCAGCTATTATTTACTGCAATAAAACAAGGCCGCTCCCTACATTATTCTCACCTAGTTGGTGCTACATTTGAAGACAGAAATAAAGTTTCCTCCATTTTATATTCCCAGCACCTAGAATGGTGCTTGAGACTCAAATATTTGTTGGGTTGAAATATTTGATAGCGCTATGTTCTCTCTTCTTTCAGATTTTATCTTTCTTAAGGATAAAAATTATGTGGGTTTTTTTGTTTTTTGTTTTTTTTTTTTTTTGGTAGCATGACTTTTTATTGTGGTAAAATATATATAACACAAGCCTCACCATTTTAACCGTTTTTAACTGTACAGTTCAGCAGCATTAGGTACATTCACATTGTTGTGCAACATTGTGGTTTTTGGTTTTGTTTTTTCTTCTTTTTCTTTTTAATCTCTAGCAGCCAGCACAAGGCCAGAAATAGACATTGAGCCTGTAGAGACTCTGCAGACATGAATGAAGGAGCCCCCAGAAGGTGTGCCTCACCCAGAAGGTGTTTCCCAGCACTCAGTACAGTTCCTTGACATGGCAGGTGCTCAATACATGCAACATGAGTCACGGCAGAAGTTGCACATTGGCAGGAAGACAGGACAGAGTTTTTAGAGTCATTAAGATAGGACATGGGGGCCTCATGGGTTTTTCTTTTTTTTAAGTTTTTAATAATTTGTTTTTAATAAGTTACACACATACAAAAAAAACCATATCCTGGTTTCTCTTTAAAAGTAGAAGGCTCCCTGTTCTTGGATGGCAGCACTCTGCAATTGCTGAGTAACAGCTCCCGAGTAACAAGGATTACGTTTCCAACACATGAAATTTGGAGGTCACATTCAAAACATTCACCTGCCCATGGCATCTCCAGCATTTTGAAATTGAATATTCACCTGGACAGACACCAGATCTTAACCAGCCAGGGCAATAGAGTACCATCCAGTCAGTATAGGCAACTTCCAGGTGTTCCTCTGGCCTATCAATCATCTTAGGTTTTTGCAAAGACCCTGCCTGGGTGAAGCACAGCTCAGCGCAGGATACCCAGGCACAGGCCTGCCATCCAGAGCTCCTTGCCTGAGGGTCCTCCAACACCCTGCATAGTGATCCCACAGGCATCCGACTCCAAGTGCAAAACCGCCTGGCATATTTTCCACATCTTAAAACCAGCTCCTCAAACTAGTAGATTGAGTGTCAGAGCACCACCGATCTCCTATTCCTTCCTTGCCCTCCTTGGTCTTGGTTCCTGTGATACCTTTTAAGTCTGTTGTTGACACCATTCTTTCAAAAGCTAAAGGAAATGAGGACTCTCTCCCCTTCATTCATTCTTTTTTCAAACTCTTTTCTCACAATTCACCTCAAAGCTAGGGTCAACTGCATTTCATTAGCAGCATCTTGATACTGAAAAAGAGCTCAAGACAGGCAAGAAACAGAAAAGTAAGTCAGGCGGTGCAGTTTTGAAATAAAACAAGTTTGTATAGTAACTAGTTCCAGATTGCCTTACAGTCTTGCTTGGCAGGTAGAGATTTATCTCTGATAGCGTACCAGATGTCACATTTGCTCTTCTAAGACATTTGCTTTTATCTCCAGCAGTTCCTGATGGAATAGATAACAGAGAAAAGACTGAAGCCCTGTGTACGTAGGGACTAGTGTGTTTGCATCCTGACACCAGAGATCTGATCACCAGAGAGCTTCCAATCTAGAGCTTAACAGCTTTAAAAAAATCAAACACATTAAAACGAAACGCAGCAATGCAAAACAAAAGCACAGAGAGGTACTTGCACATTTTGAAATCTTCAGGTAAGATGAAATAAGATGCTTACGATGCAAGAACCAACAACCTCCTAAAACGAGATGCATGTTTTAGCTCATCTAAAAAAAAATGAGGCCTCCAGAAAATGGCTTCTACTTTCATGGAAAAATGACAGTCACTTGACAACATTTCATTGTGATAAACTCCTCTGAGACTCATTTTCTCCGGGAGTGGTAGCCTTCTTCCACGCCGGGGGGGGGGGGGGGGCGCGGCCCAGAAGCTTCCTGCCTTGGACTTTTTTATCTGTCCCTCTCCTTTCCTCCTGTCCACGGTACAGTCCTGGTGGGACTTTCTGGCTCAGTAAATGTGAGTGCTAAGGCTCTTTGGCAAGTTGTACAAACTCACTGCCATTTAAGCAAAATGGCACAGCCTCAGAAGCTCAACAGCACAAATCCACAGCCCTTTTCACCAGACGCCCGACAATAACAGGCAGCAACTCCCAGCCCCTGGGCTCAGTGTCTTCTTAGCTCAAAATCTCAAGAAAGAGAATCAAGGTCTGAGGAGATAGCTCAGTTGGTAAAGTGCTTGCCTTGCAGGCACAGGTCCCTGGGTTCGATCCCCAGCACACACACAAAAAATCATTCTGTTGCAGTGTGTGTCACCTTTCCATTCTGCTACATCCAGTTTGGAGGGTCTCCTGTAAATGTGGTTGTCAAGGTTCATCCAGCAGTTGGAAGATCAAGTAAAGGAGTGGGTCATGGGCCACCCAGACACCCTGGGAGGCACCTGCCACTTTATAGGACTTGGTTTTGATTAGTGACTGCAGCAGGAGTGGGGACTGTTCTATGATGAGGTATTTCCAGCAGAGAAGCACTAACCATTGGGGATGAGAGATCCCGTGGATACTTTTAAGGCTGGGGTTGGGAGGAAGTTATGTTAGTTTTCTACACCTGCCTTAACAAATTACCATAAACTTAAAAGCTTCAAGCAACACAAATATATATTCTTATAGTTCTGTAGGTAAGAAGTCTTACATAGGTCTCACCTGAGGAAATCATGTATTGATCTAAAATCAAGGTGTTGGCAGAGTTGGGCTCTCCTCTGGAGTCTCCAGGGGACAACCTACTTCTTTGCCTCTTCCAGCTTCTGAGCCACCAGCAGCTTTTGAAACATGGCAACCACAAACAGTATGCCTTTATTCCATGTACAAACAGAAAAATGTATCCCATTTGTTTACAATAAAAAAATTTTTAAAAAATAATAAATTAGAAAAAAAAGAAAAAAAAAAAAAAACATGGCAACTTTCCTCTTTTCCAAAGCCGGAAATGTTGCATTTCTTGGACCCTTCTTGTGTCATCGTCACTCTGTCTCACTGACCACAGATTGAGAACTCATGTGACTAGATTGAGCCCACCCAGATTACTCCAGCTAACCACCCCATGTCTAAGTTCTTATATCTGCAAAGACCCTTGTTTTGGGATGAATTTCCTAACCCCCAGCATGTGCTCTTATTTGGAAACAGATGCAATTGGTTAAGATGAGACCTGAAACTGGGCCCTAATCCAATTTGACTGGTGTCCTTTCAAATAAGGCGAAATTTGGATACAGCGATAGAGATGCATAGAGGGAGGACAATTTAAAGAGATGCAGAGAGAAAACAGCCATCTGCAAGCCAAGAAGAAAGGCCTGGAACATATCCTTCAGTTACAGCTCTCAGAAAGAACCAACCCTGCTGACACCTTGATCTTGAATTTCCAGCCTCCAGAACTGTGAGACAATAAATTTCTGTAATTTCAGCCACTTAGTTTGTGGTACTTTGTAATGGCATCCCTAGAAAATCACCACATCCTTTTTCCTGTGTGAGGTAGCATATGCACAGGTTTTAGGGACTTGGATACAGGCACCTTTGGGGAGGGAGAGCCATTATTCTGCCTACCACAAGTTTGGATGGTGGTTCTATGTTGCTTACTTGACTTCATGTGGGTTCTATGTTCTGCATTCAGTGGCAGCTACCATAAATGGAAGAATTTACCACAGGGCTCTTGCTCACAAATACCCTGCCACACCAGAGCAGTCTCAGAATGATCAGTCTTTGCAGGGAAACAGTGTCCAGCTTTAGGTACATTCACCTTTGTAAACCACAATGAAAGGTGGTGCTATTTTCTGCCATTTTTAAGGAGAACAATTTTGTTTGCAGAATCCATTGGAATGGACTTTGTTAGCTACTTTCCTAAAAACATATGTACTGTGTTACCCTCCAATGTAAGTCCACTCTAAGTTACCTCCCCTACACTGGAGTGAGCAAGCATGCTGCAGGCCTGGATACCAACTCCTTCATCCACATGGACCAGAGGCAACTTAGCAAGGACCCTCTCCCCTGCAGGTCACATGGATGCCTGCTGGTTCAGGCCAGTTGTCAGATAACGGAAACTGAGGTGATAGTTGGGAGACATGGAAAATAACACAGAAGTAAATTTGAGACTGATAATAAAATAACAGATTCATGTCCACTTCCGAAAAGTGCTTCATGACCCCTACCACTGCCCCACCCTAGTCCTGATCCTCTTTGATTTGACATATAACACTCTCCTAGGTGGCTTCCTGTCTTCAATGATTTTTCCCCTGCTATTCATCCTCTGTCTGTTTCTGTAATCAGGAAAGAAAAATATATCACACACATAGATCTGATAATGTCGTTCGCTACTCAGGGTTAAAGCATCAATGAGTCCCCATGACCCATGAAGTCCAAGGTTCTAACAGTGGCTTGTAAAGTCCAACCTGCTTTTCCAAACTTGTCATTTGCTGCTTCACAAACCCAATAATCTATTCTAGTTTTCCCCCAAATGCAGGGAAACCAGATGCAGGGAGTACCAGAACTAGCATCACCTGGGGTGCTTGTGAAAAATCCCAGTTCTCCTGACTCTGAGTTTTAGCAAGCATCACAGCTGGGGATCACTTATCTAGAACCACCGCAGTCTTTCTGTGTCAGATGTCCTTCTCTTCCTCCTCCACTTCTTTTGAGACATTGTATCTCGTCTTCTGCTTTTCATAAGTCAAAGAGACTGCTCCTCTATCCCTCTTCCCTTAGCACTTCACACAGACCCTAATAATACAGTTCTGTTTTACAGATGTTTGCTACAGATCGGGCTCTCCTACTGAATTTTGAATTCCTTACTGTTAGGAACCATGTCTTTTTCACTCTTTTCTCTCCAAGTAACTACATGATTTCTCCCTGCAGTGGGAATTTGTAACTGACCATGATTCCCTTTTCCCTTGGCCACTTAACGTGCTTAGAGTCAAATGCTAGTTCAAGTGTAACAATTATGAAGGCTCCTGTTGGCCTTGTATTTATGTCCTCTTTTCCCCCTAGACTTGACCTATTTTAATTTTATTTCCCTTGGCTTAAGTTTTAAAAGCTTGCATTTGGATGTTTTTTTAATTAATTAATTAATTTATTTATTATTTTTCTGCTACAAGCTGCCTCAGATCCTTTCTGAACAAGGTAGGAGAGAAATAAATTATTTATCTCAGTATTTCTCCCACCCTGGACACTGTCTAGCAGATAGAAAATACTCAATAGCTGTTTGTTAAATTTAATCAAAGGAATAAAGTTATATGGATTCTGTGACAGCTATTTTACTCATCACTTAGAAGATGTTTTACTGATTTTTTTTAAATCAGTGCTCAAGAGCTAAAACTGCTAGAAGGATGCTTGATGGACAAGTACCTATTTCTGAACAAGTTTACCTGATTGAATCAACCTAATTATTGCAGTTTTCCACCTTGATCTAATTGCAACCCAGTTTAAAACTCAGACTACTCATCAATTGTGTAATTGTGATTAATCTTAAAAGTTGGTGAACAAGTAGCCAGGAAATGAGAAAGGAAACAAGAACCATGTGTCTCAGGGAATGGGGAGAGAGGTGTTCAAGTGAGATCACACAAGAGATAGGTCGCAGGATGCCAAGGACCAGGTCATGGAGACGAGAGGCACTTTGGGAAATGGCAATAGAAAATGATGAGGAGCCTTTAGGTTTTTGTTGCTTAAATATACATCGTCGTTACCTCCCATGTGCTTCTGGAAAGACGAATGTGCTCAAGCACACAGTTAAAGATGTCAACATCAAATTACTGCATGATAAAACTATGAAGAGAAAAGAGAAAAATCTTGAGAAAGAAAAACAATCTCACTTTTTATACTCATTTTTTTTCTTCAATTTACATCTAATGTTTCCTTAAGAAAAGTAATCTTTTCCCTCCCTACATATTATATCTGAAGAAATAGCAGCAGCGTCCAAATCTCTTTAAATTGGAGATTTTTTTCCCTAGGAAACACATGAACATGTGTAGTCTTGACTTTCAGTTGTCACCTCAACTTTCTAAACAAGTCCCTCGCGCTTCCAGCTAGCTATTTTCAAAGCATCACTCAACTGGAATTATTTTTCCCTTGAAGAAAAATAAAGGTATGCTAACCTATCGATTGATTCACATAACCAACTACATGTAAAGCCACATGTCTAATTTAAATTTGTTTCAATAAAAAACATCAATTCGATGTGTTGGCTTTAATCATATTTTTCTTCATGAAAACCTAGAGAATCTGAGAGAATTCTTTGAACAACATAAAAGAAAGGTGTTAATATTAAATAGATTAGAATGGAAAGTTCATAGCAATAAATTTGGTTACAACATAACCATGTGAAAGTAAGTGTATGATGAGATAGAAGTCTGGGTTCATTTTCACAAAGTATGGCTCTTTTCCCCAAGCAAATTGAACAGAGGGATTGCAAGTTAAGGTTTGGACATACGGCTTATTTTCTTGACCCACTACTTGCACTAACTGAGAGTATGATCTGGGCCTCAGAGGACTGAATGCTAACAGGGTTTGTCACCTCATCAGCCAAGGTGAGAAGGCCTAGTTAACTCCTGGTCTGAGCATCAGCTCGCTGGATATGTCAGATGGGGACTGGGGTCAGAAGTTATACGCCAGCAGCTCTATGCCCTGCTGAGCTAGGACTCAGGTAAGCTTCTAGTTTGTCACCCAAACCTCAACTGATGGCACCAGTCCCTTTGATGGGTAGACCTAGCTGTCCAGCAGTCTGAACCATGAATCAATACTGTGCCAGTAGCAAGAACTCAAAGGGATCCAATGCTTGGTCTGTGATAAGTCCAGCTGCTCTGGGTCTGGGAATGGGTTTGTGTCAATATGGAAGCATCTCTGTACCTACCAAGCTGTCTATGTTTTCCTTGAATCCTTCTGAAGTCCCCCAATTTCTGCTTCTGTTTACTCTCTAGCCCTCCAGTTTCCCTTCCGAGCCTCAGCCTCTTTAGTGAGAGTCCTGGCACCCTGACATGAAAAAACTTCACAATCCCCTCCCCACATTCCTACTGGGGACCCATCTGGTTTGTCAGTTCTAGAACCTAGGAACTCCCTTTCCATGCTACCATGTGTCTCACAACTCACCTGCTATGATGTCGAAGCCATCTTCATAATATGAGCTTCTGTTTCTTTAGCCCTTGCCATATGCCTGGCAGTGTACCAAGAATTTAACATACGTTATCTCAGGTCATTGTCACAATAACAGAATGGGGTAGATGCACTGTCTTACTTTTGCAGACAAGTAAACTTAAGGTTCAAGGAAGTTAAGTCACTTCTCAAGAGAACAAATAGTGATAGAGCCAGGACTCTGACCTAAAACTGCAGGGGATCAATACTGAAGTTTCTAACTATGTGCCCCTTATAATGAACCAGAAGAAAAGAGACCATAGAAGTAATCGAGAATCTTAGAGATATTTCACTGAAACTGGTTAGTTTCTTGGACACATCTTGTTCACTAATCCTGTCAGCCCTACTTGCTCCACCAGTAACTGACAAAGCCTCCAGTTTATGCTTTATGCAAAAGCAACCAGGAAGTGCCTGCCTCCATGTGTCTCATCCTTCCACTTCCTGCTCTATAACTTGTCTGATGTCACTTCATGGGCTACCATATAGCATTTCCAAATGGACGACTCAAAATGTAGGGAGTTAACTCCTGGAGCCACTCTAACCAGTGGCAGATGACTGAAAAATGTTTCCTTCTTTCATCCCCACATGGACATTCTGAAACATTTCATATGGCTCCTCAGAAGTTCCACACAGTCAAGCCCTGGTCCATGGCCATGGTCAACCCAACAACGCATCTTTATATTGGCTTTCCTTCCTTTTGTGCTTCAGTCTTGCTCATCCCTCGTTTCTGTCCTCTGGAACCACACTCCCAAGTAAACCACTTGTTTGAAAGTCTTTGTCTCGGGCTGACAGAAAAGTGCTCATTTCTCAAGAAAACCAATCCATGTATTCACATCTTGCTCTTCACTAGTGATCACAATGATTTTTCTCTGTTTTGTTCAGTATATTTCATCCTGGAGACAAGAAGGAATCCTGAACTCCCTTGTTCTGAAGTCTTACTGATTAAAATGTCCTGAAAGATTAGGCAGAAGAACTGACTGTGGCAGACAGAACAGTTAACATCTCCCTAGTAAGCCAAAGGCTTAGTAAAGTAGCTGCTTCTGTAGGGCAGCCCAGGATGTCGATTTAGGCAGAAGATGAAAGTTTTCCTGGTACAACCATAGATGAGTTCTTTGAGGGAAGAAGCACACAAAAAGCACTGCGCATCACCCAAACGCAGGCTGCAGGGCTGCTGGCTGCAGGTCTGTTTCACCTGCCCATCAGGCTCCTGGGCATTTCCCTCCCTGCTGCAGGTAAGGTTCCAGAGTCTCTGGTCCCTTAAACCACTGTTACTTTTCATCAGATCTTTGCCTCTTCTGCCCACATACACTCTCAGGGGCAGCGGTGCCATCACTGAAGATGAGGATGTGCCTAGGGAAATCAGGAAGGGCTAGGGGTCACAACCTACACAATCAGCTGATTGTAAAATTGGGGGGACAAAGAGAAGGGCCATAATTAAAGAGGCTACAATTGGATCCAATTAAGACTAAACACTATATTCTGAAAATGGACCACCGACTTTCTATTTCTCACAAGTTGATCTTACATGAAGCCTTTCTGCTAAAATAGGCTTTTTACCCTTTCAATTATTTTCATTCTGGTGACACTAATTTAACTTTTGGATATAATCATTTATTCCTTAAGATCTTATAATTTAATAAAAATCATGGTACCTATGACTCCTAATAAATTACACCAACAAACAGCAATTTCTTTTCTTCTTTTAAAAAATAAACCCAATGATGACTAATGATTCCTACAAGTATCTTAAACCACCATAACTATAGTCAACTCAGTGGTCACTACATTTCAGTGCTGTGTCTCCAGGCTACAGACTCCAAAGGCTTTTGGAGCTTATTTAAAAAGATCTAAAATCCAAATGTGATTTGTAGTCTGCCTGCCTAATTCCTATTATACACACATAGGTGTGATTATTGAAAAGTGTTTGTAGAAGCTGTTATGACTAATAAAACACAAATCCATTAGCTCAATAGATAGTGGTAGGGTAATGTAATATTTGAAATATTTAAAATACTAAAATGAAGTCCAAGTGACCCACAAAATTAGGGTAATTAGTGTCATAGAAAGAAGTCCAAGACAGTATCAGACTACTTAGGTCCATGTTCTAAATTCAGTTGTCAATAGGCTCAGCAACCTTGGATAATTCATTGGTCCTAATGAACTTATTTTTTTGATTGAGAGAAGATAACCAATCCTATATCACAGAGACTCTGTAAGAAATATAAATCATATCATATGTTGGTTTCTCAAATATTTTAAAAATATGACTTCCCCCAGAGATTCTGATTCAAAAGTCTTGAGTGGTACCCAGGATTAAAAAAATCCTCAGGTATTTCTGACATACAGCTAATTTGAAATAATCTACATGTTAATAAAATGTAGACCCAATTATTTTTGCAATTATAAACTGCTATAGAAATCCAAAAAGTTCTTAGAAGTAAGTTGTTAGTTCAGTAATTTCACTAAACTAATATTCAAGGAGTTATCTTCCAGCAACACACCCTGGTAGCCCTTGGCCACAAGGATGCATCTGAGATGAACTTGGTTAGTTGCAGCATAGCAATCCATGCTATTTGCTCAAAATGAAAGAAGCAGGGGGAAAACAAACATGTTTTGTTGTTGTTGTTTTTATTCTCTTTTGCACTGGGAATTGAACCCACCTCACTTTACCACTGAGCTACATCCCTAGCCCTTTTACTTTTTATTTTGAGACAGGGTCTCTCCAAGTTGCTTAGGGCCTTGCCAAGTTGCTGAGGCTGGCCTTGAACTTGCCATCCTCCTGCCTCTGTCTCTGGAGTCTCTGGGACACAAGTTGGGTGGCATGGGTGTGGTGGGCGGAGACTGTGTTAGAATCAATCAAAAGAAACAGGAAGAAAACCACACCAAGTTGCATCACTAATCAAATTTCTGAAAACCAGTTACAAAGAGAAAATATTAAAAGCAGTCAAGGATGTGGGATGGGATGGTAGGGGTTGGAGAAAAACACTAAATATAGTAGGGAAAATATAGGATTATAACTGATTTCTCATTAGAAGCAGGGCGAGTTAGAAGACAATGAAATAATAACTTTAAAATGCTGGAACAAATCTAGTGTTCTACAGGCAGAAAATATATCTTTCAAAAATGACAAAGCCTGAGAAAATTCACTGCCAGCAGACGGGATCTACAAACTTAAGCTAATTCATACCAGGTCACACAAGCTGATTGTTAAGATTTCAGAAAATTTGAAAACTAGTTGTTAAACTGTTGGTGGCTTGAAATTGACCATAGTAGGAGTATCTACACCACAGAAATTCCCAAAGAGCAAGGGGCTCTTTGTACTCCTCAGAGAGCAAGTTTATAGCACAACACTGACAAGAATATTAAAGGAAGGGATGGGATGTGGCTCAGTTGTAGAGCACTTGCCTAGAGTGCATATTGCCCTGTGTTCAATTCCCAGTACTGGGGGAAGAAAAAACTTTCCATTACCTTTGTAAGAATCTTACACTGCTCACAGATGACGTGGTATTAATTGAAAGTGGTCTGAATGTTGTGAATCTACATTGTGTACAACCATAGCAACGAAAAGTTGTATGCCAGTTGTGTACAAGGAATCAAAATGCAGTCTGTAAAAAAATTTTAAAAAAGAAAAAAGAAAATGGTCTGATAAATTGAAGATGGAGATTATAAATTTTACTGTGATTACTTAAAAAAAGGGATATCACTAATACACCAATTGTGGAGATAAAATTGAATCATTAAAAAATATTTGACTAATACAAAAGAAGATGAAAAAAAGGAAGAAAATGTGAGCACAGAAGAGATAGGGCAAATAGGAAACAAGTAGTAATGAGGTAGATTTAGATCCCGTCATATCATTATTATAACTAGACATATATAATCTCAACATATTAATTAACAGGCAGAAAATGAAAGGTTGGATTTTTAAAACTAAATATTGTTTATAAGTGAACTATTTTAAATATAAAGACATGGATAGTTTGTAAACAAAAGGATGGAGTCTGGCAGTACAGATCAATGATAAAGTGCTTGATGGGCTCGGATTGTGGCTCAATGGTAGAGCACTTGCCTAGCATGTGTGAGGCACTGGGTTTGATTCTCAGTACCACATAAAAAATAAATAAATAAGAGTCCATCAACAACTAAAAATATAATGTTTTTTAAAAAGTGCTTGCCAAGGGGTTTTCCAGATGGCGGCCTAGAGGGTGGCTGCATTTCATGTTGCTCCAGGACTCAGGATTCAAAAGAGGAGATATTGAGAGACTTGGGATCAACTCAAAGCAGCCGGGTGAGTCTCTCCCATTGGGGAGGCGTCCCGGATGGGGCTGTAGTCCCTGAACACAGGGAACTTTGTGAAGTAGAGCAGCCCGGCGAGACACCCCTCCCCCCACTGGAGCAGTGAACTCGGACAACTGGGAGTGTCGTAGAGGAGGCCGCTCAGCACAGTGATGGACTCGGAGCAACCACTGGGGATCTCGGCGGCGGCCCAGAGGAAGGGCTGCGAGGAGAGCTGTTTGGACTCAGAGTGACCGCTCCTGAACACCGGGGGGCTGCCAGGAGGAGGAGCGCGGTGGGTCGCTTGGTCTCCAGTGGCTGCACCAGAGCTCTGGGCGGCTGCCCGGAGGAGGCATGCAGCGGGTCATGTGGACTCAGAGCAACTCAGAGGGACTCAGAGTGACCGCTCCTAAACACCCGGGGGGCTACCTGGAGGAGGAGGAAGAACGGGGCGGGTCACTTGAACTCGGAGTGACTGCCCAGGGCTACGGGCGGTTGGTGGGAGGAGGAGGCACGCAGTGAGTTGCTTGGACTACTAGTGACCGCACCGGAACACCGGGCGGCTGTCTGGAGGAAGAGGCGTGCGGCGGGTCACTGGGACTCGGAGTGATTGTATGGGGCTCCAGGTGGCTGCTCAGAGGAGGGGCCGCACAGCCAGGCGATTACATGCAAAGCAGGGTCCCAGGACGTAGGAGGCTTCTTGGTGGAAGAGCCGCACAGAGACACGCTTAGGGGCGGAGCGAAGGTTCCAGGACTGCAGGCAGATTCTCTGAGGAGAGGCAGCCTAAGGAGACTCCTCTGCGAAGGGTGAGGCTCCCAGGCCCAGGAGGTAGGTCCAGGCCCCTGGGAATGTTGCAGAGGAAGGCAGCCCAGCCCAGGCGGTAGCTGTAGATTGAGAGGAACCTCTAGGAGGGGAACTGACCAGCGAGACCTCCCCACCAGGTGAGTCTTCCCTGCTGGGTGAGGTTTCCCCACAAGGACTGTAAAACGAGAGACACAGGCCCAAACAGGCCTTGCCTCAGCCCGCAGCCTAGTTCCCCTTTGGATGACCATTGGTCAATAAGTGGAGGCACCTCTGCCCACTAGCAGGGAATATAGCCCACATGAAGGCTACCACCCCTAGAGAGGCAGCTTCCTTGTGGAGCACCGCATTATCAACTTCCTCCAAGACTTCAGCCTACTGAAGGCTAAGGGGGGATATGTATAGAAATCTTCAGGGACATTGTAAGTCAATAGAGGAAATCTGCAATATCTCAGCAGTCCACTGATACCTGAACAATATGAGAAAACAAGGGAAGAAAATGCTGCAAAAAAATCTAGATGTTACATCAATAAAACCCAATGACAGCATGGCAGGAGAAATGACAGAAAAGGAGTTCAGAATGTACATAATTAAAATGATCAGGGAAGCAAACGATGAGATGAAAGAGCAAATGCAGGCATTGAATGATCGCGCCAATCAACAGTTAAAAGAGCAAATACAGGAAGCAAAAGATCATTTCAATAAAGAGTTAGAGATATTGAAAAAAAACAAACAGAAATCCTTGAAATGAAGGAAACAATAAACCAAATTAAGAACTCCATAGAAAGCATATCCAATAGGATAGAACACCTGGAAGACAGAACCTCAGACATTGAAGAAAAAATATTTAACTTTGAAAACAAAGTTGAACAAACAGAGAAGATGGTAAGAAATCATGAACAGAACCTACAAGAACTATGGGATATCATGAAAGGCCAAATTTAAGAATTATTGGGATTGAGGAAGGCTTAGAGAAACAAACCAAAGGAATGAACAATCTATTCAATGAAATAATATCAGAAAATTTCCCAAATCTGAAGAATGAAATGGAAGATTAAGTTCAAAAGGCTTATAGGACTCCAAATACACAAAATTACAACAGACCCACACCAAGGCACATTATAATGAAAATACCTAACATGCAAAATAAAGACAGAATTTTAAAGGCTGTGAGAGAAAAGAACCAAATTACATTCAGGGGGAAACCAATACGGATATCAGCAGATTTTTCAATACAGAGCCTAAAAGCTAGAAGGGCCTGGAACATTTTTCAAGCTCTGAAAGAAAATGGATGCCAACCAAGAATCTTATACCCAGCAAAACTTACCTTCAAATTTGACGATGAAATAAAATCCTTCCATGATAAACAAAAGCTAAAAGAATTTACAAAAAGAAAGCCAGCATTACAGAACATTCTCAGCAAAATATTCCATGAGAAAGAGATGAAAAACAAAGAAGCAAATCAGCAAAGGGAGGAATTATCCTAAAGGAATTGTCAAATAAAGGAGGAACCAAGTCATGTCAAATAAATAAATAAATAAATAAAATTTAAAAAATGAACCAAATGACCGGGAAACTGAATCATATCTCAATAATAACCCTGAATGTTAATGGCCTGAGTTCATCAATCAAAAGGCATAGACTGGCATATTGGATTAGAAAGAAAAATCCAACAATATGCTGCCTGCAAGAGACTCATCTCATAGAAAGATACCCATAGACTAAAGGTGAAAGGATGGGAAAAAACATACCATGCACACGGACTAGCAAAAAAGCTGCAGTATCCATCTTCATTTCAGATAATGTGGACTTCAAGTCAAAACTACTCAGAAGGGATAAAGAAGGACATTTCATACTGCTTAAGGGAAGCATAAATCAGCAAGATATAACAATCATAAACATCTATGCCCCAAACAGTGGCTCATCCATGTATGTCAAACAAACCCTTCTCAATTTCAGAAACCAAATAGACCATAACACAATAATACTAGGTAATTTTAACACACCTCTCTCACCACTGGACAGATCTTCCAAACAAAAATTGAAAAAAGAAACCATAGATCTCAATAACACAATCAATAATTTAGACTTAACGAACATTCATAGAATATACCATCCAACTAAGAGCGAATACACTTTCTTCTGCGAATACACTTTCTTCTCAGCAGCACATGGATCCTTCTCTAAAATAGACCATATATTATGCCACAAAGCTAATGTTAGCAAATACAAGAAGATAGAGACACTACCTTGTATTCTATCAGATTTTAATGGATTGAAGTTAGAAATAAATGAAAGAGTAAAAAACAGAAACTACTCCAACACCTGGAGATTAAACAATATGCTATTATATGATGAATGGATAACAGAAGATATTAGGAAGGAAATTAAAAAATTCTTAGAGGTAAATGAGAACAAAGAAACATCATATCAAAATCTCTGGGACACTATGAAAGCAGTACTTAGAGGGAAATTTATTTCATGGAGCGCATTTAATAAAAGAAGTAAAATTCAACAAATAAACGACCTAACACTACAGCTCAAAGCCCTAGAAAAAGAAGAACAGAACAGCACCAAAAGTAGTAGAAGACAGGAAATAGTTAAACTCAGAGCTGAAATCAATGAAATTGAAACAAAAGAAACAATACAAAAAATTGACAAAATAAATAGTTGGTTCTTCGAAAAAATAAACAAAATTGATAAACCTTTAGCCACACTAACAAAGAGAAGACGAGAGAAAACCCAAATCACTAAAATTCGGAATGAACAAGGAAATATCACAACAGACAGGATTGAAATACAAAACATAATTAGAAGCTATTTTGAAAATCTATACTCCAACAAAATAGAAAATTTTGAAGACATCAACAGGTTTCTAGAGACATATGAATTGCCTAAACTGAACGAGGAGGACATACACAATTTAAATAGACCAATTTCAAGTAATGAAATAGAAGAGGTCATCAAAAGCCTACCAACAAAGAAAAGTCCAGGACCAGATGGGTTCTCAGCCGAGTTCTACAAAACCTTTAAAGAAGAGCTCATTCCAATACTTCTCAAAGTATTCCATAAAATAGAAGAGGAGGGAACCCTCCCAAACTCATTCTATGAAGCCAATATCACACTGATACCTAAACCAGACAGAGACACATCAAAGAAAGAAAATTTCAGACCAATATCCTTAATGAACATCGACGCAAAAATTCTCAACAAAATTTTAGCAAATCGCACACAAAAACATATTAAAAAGATAGTGCACCATGATCAAGTGGGTTTCATCCCAGGGATGCAAGGTTGGTTCAACATCAGGAAATCAATAAATGTCATTCACCATATCAATAGACTTAAAGTCAAGAATCACATGATTATTTCAATAGATGCAGAAAAAGCATTTGATAAAATACAGCACCCCTTCATGCTCAAAACACTAGAAAAAATAGGGATAGTGGGAACATTCCTTAACATTGTAAAGGCCATTTATGCTAAGCCCATGGCTAATATCATTCTAAATGGTGAAAAACTGAAAGCATTCCCCCTAAAAACTGGAACAAGGCAGGGATGCCCTCTTTCACCACTTCTATTCAACATCGTTCTTGAGACTCTAGCCAGAGCAATTAGACAGACCAAAGAAATTAAAGGGATACGAATAGGAAAAGAACTCAAACTATCCCTATTTGCTGATGATATGATTATATACTTAGAGGAACCTGGAAATTCCACCAGAAAACTTTTAGAACTCATAAGTGAATTCAGTAAAGTAGCGGGATATAAGATCAATGCACATAAATCTAATGCATTTTTATACATAAGTGATGAATCTTTGGAAAGAACAATCAGGAAAACTACCCCATTCACAATAGCCTCAAAAAAAAAAAAGTAGAATACTTGGGAATCAATCTCACAAAAGAGGTGAAAGTCCTCTATAATGAGAACTACAGTACATTAAAGAAAGAAATTAAAGAAAACCTTAGAAGATGGAAAGATCTCCCATGTTCTTGGATAGGAAGAATTAATATTGTCAAAATGGCCATACTACCAAAAGTGCTATACAGAGTCAATGCAATTCCAATTAAAATCCCAATGACGTACCTTACAGAAATAGAGCAAGCAATTATGAAATTCATCTGGAAGAATAAGAAACCCAGAATAGCTAAAGCAATCCTTAGCAGGAAGAGTGAAACAGGGGGTATTGCAATACCAGATCTTCAACTCTACTACAAAGCAATAGTAACAAAAACGGCATGGTATTTTTACCAAAATAGAAAGGTAGATCAATGGTATAGAATGGAGGACACAGACACAAACCCAAATAAATACAATTTTCTTATACTAGACAAAGGTGCCAAAAATATGCAATGGAGAAAAGATAGCCTCTTCAACAAATGGTGCTGGGAGAATTGGAAATCCATATGCAACAGAATGAAACTAAACCCATATCTCTCACCATGCATGAAACTAAACTCAAAATGGATTAAGGACCTCGGAATCAGACCAGAGACCCTGCAGATTATAGAAGAAAAAGTAGGTCCAGATCTTCAACATGTCGGCTTAGGACCAGACTTCCTCAACAGGACTCCCATAGCACAAGAAATAAAAGCAAGAATCAATAACTGGGATAGATTCAAACTAAAAAGCTTTCTCTCAGCAAAGGAAACTATCAGCAATTCGATGAAAGAGCCTACAGACTGGGAGAAAATCTTTACCAATCATACTTCAGATAGAGCACTAATCTCCAGAATGTATAAAGAACTCAAAAAACTCTACACCAAGAATGCAAATAATCCAATCGACAAATGGGCTAAGGAAATGAACATCCACTTCACAGAAGAAGATCTACAAGCAATCAACAAACATATGGAAAAATGTTCAACATCTCTAGTAATTAGAGAAATGCAAATCAAAACTACCCTAAGATTCCATCTCACCCCAATTAGAATGGCGATTATCAAGAATACAAGCAACAACAAGTGTTGGCGAGGATGTGGGGAGAAAGGTACACTCATACATTGCTGGTGGGGTTGCAAATTAGTGCAGCCACTCTGGAAAGCAGTGTGGAGATTCCTTAGAAAACTTGGAATGGAACCACCATTTGACCCAGCTATCCCACTCCTTGGCCTATAGCCAAAGGACTTAAAATCAGCATACTACAGAGATACAGCCACATCAATGTTCATAGCTGCTCAATTCACAATAGCCAGATTGTGGAACCAACCTAGATGTCCTTCAATTGATGAATGGATAAAGAAACTGTGGTATATATATATATACAATGGAATATTACTCAGCCATAAAGAATGATAAAATTATGGCATTTGCAGGCAAATGGATGAAATTGGAGAATATCATGCTAAGTGAGATAAGCCAATCTCAAAAAACCAAAGGTCGAATGATATCACTAATAAGTGGATGAGGACTCATAATGTGGGGAGGGAGGGGTTAATGTTAGGGTTAGAGTTAGGGTTAGGGAGGGGGGCAAGAATGGAAGAAGGAAGGTCTGTATAGAGGGAAAAGAGGGGTGGGGGGGAGGGAAAAAATAACAGAATGAATCAAACAACATTACCCTATGTAAATTTATGAGTACACAAATGGTATGCCTTTACTCCATGTACAGAGAAACAACATGTATCCCATTTGTTTACAATTAAAAGAAAAAAGAAAAAAAGAAAGAAATGCAAAAAAAAAATGCTTGCCAAACATGCACAACACTTAGCACCACACAGACACCACAAAAAAAAAAAAAAAAAAAAGAGGGAAAGGATGAAAAAAAAAAAAACACATCATACTAATAGTCATCAAAAGGGAGCTGGAGTGACTATACTTATGTAAAAAAAAGTCAATTTCCAATCAAGAAATTTTACTAGGGATAAAAAAGAATCCTTTAAGTCTCAAAAAGATGTAACAATCCTAAATGTGTACACACCTGAATCAGGTTCTAAAGATGTGAAATAAAAACTGATGAAAATGTAAGGAGAAAGAGATAAATCTACAGTGTACTTACAGATTTCAATATTCCTCTCTCAATACGTAATAAAACAAAAATTGTTAAAGATAAATAAGAATAATGACTTATCAATAAACTTGAGTTAATTGAAATTCATAGAATATTTACCCCAATAATATAAAAACAAACGTTATTTGTAGGCATACTACAAATGAATTATTTCTGAAAATAGGCCTTATTGTGGGCCATAAAACAAGCTGTCATAAGTGTAAAAGGCTTAAAATCAATGTATGTTCACTGACCACTGAAGATTTAAAATAGAATCGGCAGAAAAATATATTTAAAGTCCTCAAATATTTGGAAATTTAACAAATTTAAGAACTTTCTTCTATAAAGTTTATGGGACAAAGAAGGAATCATGAGGAAAATTAGAAAATATTTTGTAATAAATGAAAATAAAAATACAACATATAAAAAATGTCTGGGGTAAAGTTAAAGCAGTGCTTAGAGGGAAATTTATAGCAATAAAATATTAATTTAGGAAAGAAGAGAGGTCTCAAATCAATGACCTTAACTTTTGCATTAAGAAACTAGAACAGGGGCTGGGGGAGTGGCTCAGTGGTAGGGCACTTGCCTGGCATGTGTGGGGCCCTGGGTTCAATCCTCAGCACCACATAAAAATAAAATAAAGGTACTGTGTCCACCTACAATTAAAAAATATATTAAAAAAAAGGAACTAGAACAGAAGAGCAAATGAAACCAGAGGAAGTATAAGAAATAATAAAGATCAAATAATAAAGATCAAATCAAATTAATTTTATAAAAAATAGAAAAACAATTAAAAATTAATGAGACCAAAACATTGCTCTTTGAGAAAATCAATTAAGTTGATAAACTTCTCGTCAGACTATCTAAAATTGAAAGGGAGAAGACAAAAATGACAAATATCAGGAATGAAAAGAAGGTCATTGCTGCAGAAACTACAGACATTAAAACTGTAATAAGATTATATATGCCAATGAATTTAATGACTATAATGAAATAATTGATTAATTTTTCAAAGACTCAAACTATCAAAGCTCATCCAAGAAGAAGTAGATGACTCATATAACTGTTTATTAAAGAATTGAAATTGTAGTTAAAAACAATCCCATAAAATCAAAATTTAAAAAACCTCAAGGCCTAGATACGTTATGGTTTGGACGTATGGTATCCTCCAAAAATTCATATGTGAGACAAATGCAAGGACATTCAGAGGTAAAATGATTAGATTATGAGAGTTGTGATCTAATCGGTGAATTAAGCTACTGTTCTGGATTAATTGGGTGGTAACTGTAGGCAGGTAGGGTGTGGCTGGAGAAAGGAGGTCACTGGTGTGTGTCTTTGGGGCATATATTTTGTCCCAAGTGTGCTTCCAGTTGCCATCTCCTGAGCTGCTTCCCTGTACCTCACCCTTCCACCATGATGTTCTGCCTCACCTCAGGCCCAAAGCTATGGAGTCAGCTATCCATGGACTGAGCCCTTTGAAACTGTGAGCCAAGGAAACTTTTTCTTCTCTGTGTTGTTCTTGTTGAGCGCTCACAGCAGCACAAAGCTGACTAAAACAAGAGAGCTGCATTGATGAATTCTATTAAGTATTTAAGGAATAAATAATGTTAATTCCACCAAACCTCTTCCAGAAAAATAATGAAATTTTCTTAACTCATTCTATAAATTCGGCATTAACTCAATAATCGAAACCATAAAGACATTATAAGATGAGAAAACCACAGATCCTATAACTTTCAGGATCATGCAAAAATTCCTAACAAACTTTTAGGAACTTTATTCCATCAATACACAAAAAAGGATAATATATCCTAACCAAGTGGGATTTATCTCAGAGATGGAGGATAGCTTTACATTAAAAATTCGATTAATGTGGTTCATAATAGTCACAGACTTAAAAAAAGTACATGTGCTCATCATGATGGTAGCCAAAAAAAGCATTTGGCTAAATCCAACACCCGTTCATGATTTTAAAAATATCTGTCTTAGGGAGTTTCTGGCATTTGTCCTCTCACAAAAACATGAATATGAATAATCATTCACACACAAAAATACCTTTATAAGAACTAAGAGATTCGCGAAGGAGATTATGGCACCTGGTTGGAACACAGAAAGAAGAAAAGACTTGTGGGCCCATGGTCCATGCCCAGAGACTGAACCTGAGGCAGGAGGATCTCAAGTTCAAAGCCAGCCTTAGCAATAGTGAGGCACCAAGCTTCTCAGTGAGACCCTGTCTCTAAATAAAATACAAAATAGAGCTGGGGATACGGCTCAGTGGTTGAATGACCTTGAATTCAATCCCTGGTACCCACCCCCAAATAAAAAAGAAGAAGAAAAGACTCCTTGGAAAGTGTAAGAAGAATGGTTTCCTTTTACCCAAGTCTCTCCTCCCACAAGTCTATAGAGAGCAGTACAGAGATACCTTCTGGTTGATGGAAAGAGAGGGAAGTGAGTACCTGATTTTTTCACAGACAACAGCACAAGTTAATTACAATACCAGAGAGTCCCTATTTTAGTTAGCTTTTTCACTGCTGTGACCAAAAGTCCTGGGGTGGGGGGGGGGGGGCGGAAAAAAGGATTAGAGAAGGAAAAGTTTGAAGGCTCACGGTTTCAGAGGTGTCAGTCTATTGATGGCTGACTCTATTGCTCTGGGCCTGAGGGGAGGCAGAGCATCATGGTAGATGGATGTGGCAAAGAAAAGCAACTGGGAACATGGTACCAGGAAGCAGAGAGAGAGCCTGCTTCCCTCACCATGGACCAAGTATAAACACCAAGGGCACGCCCCCATCCACTCACCTCCTCCAACCCCGCCCTCCCTGCCCATAGTTACCACCCAGTTAATCCTTATCAGGGAATTAATCCACTGACTAAGTTAAGGCTCTCATGACCCAATCATTTCACTTTTAAACTTTTGTGCATTGACTCACACATTAGCTTTTGGGGGACACTTCATATCTAAACCATAACAGTTCCCATGGCATAGGCTCTAGGCTGATCTCTGTAGACCTGGGTTCTAGGTCCAACCCCATGACTCCAATCTGTAGACTGACCCCTGATTCAGGCTCTAGGTTGGCTACCAGGGACCCAGATTTCAGGCCTGCCCCAGTGTCAGGTTGATCCTCATAGACTCACACATAAGCTTCGTCCTTGTAAATTCAGGCTCCAGCCTTACCCCTAGAGACCCATGTTGGGAGGCCCACCCGTGGGACTCAAGCACCAAATAGACCTCTGGAGACTCAACACAAGGCCCAGCCACCTATGGACCAAGACGCCAGGCCAGCCCACCAGAGAACTCCAGTGGTAAGACCACCCACAGACTCCACCAGCTGGCCTGCCCAAAATTTTTTGGACAGGTTGACTTGTGGAGGGTTTTCCCTCCCAAAGCCAGTCTGGAAAGATTAGAAGAGGTGCCTGCTTGTTCAAATAAGCAGACACCAATGCAAGGGCACAGGGATCATGAATAATCAAAGGAATGTAATACCATCAAAAGAGAAAAATAAAGCGCCAGTAACTGATCCTAAAGAAATGGAAATTTAGGAGCTGCCTAATAAGAGATTCAAAGTAATCATCTTAAAGAAGCTCAGTGAACTATAAAAGAACAAAAAAAAAAAAAAAAAAAACTAAACAATGTCAGAAAAGTAATATATGAGAAATTTGAGAAATTTAACAAGGAGATAGGAACCATAAGAAAGAACCAAACAAATTTTAGAGTTGTAGAGCACAATGATTGAACTGCTAACACTTATGAAGAGCTTTAGCAACTGACTCAATTAAGCAAAAGAAAGAGTCAGCAAGCTTAAAGTTGGGTCACTTGAAAACACCTAGATAGAAGAAAAAAGAAACAAGAAAGAGGGAAAAAACTACTGAAACTTTTGGAACAACAAGTGAACCAACATACATGTTATGAGGACCCAAGAAAGATCAAAGAAAGAGAAAGGGGTAGGAATAAACTTATTTAAAGGGATAATGACAGACTACTTTCCAAATCTGGAGAAGAAATTGTGTTCACAAAGCCCAACAAGTCCAAATAGCTCTTCACCAAGACACATTAAAATCACATTTTTGAAAGTTAAAAACAGAATTTTGAAAGTCGTGAAAGAAAAGCAACTCACTGCATACACGGGAATCCCCATAAAACCATTAGCAGGTTTCTCAGTGGAAACTTTGTAAGCCAAGAGAGGGGTATGATTTAATTAAAGTGCTGGAAAAAAAAAAAAAGGCTTTCAACTAAAAATACTATACCTGGCAAAGCTATCATCAGAAATGAAGGCGGGAGGGCTGGGGTTGTGGCTCAGTAGTAAAGCGCTTGCCTGGGACATGTGAAGCACTGGGTTCAATCCTCAGCACCAAGGGCTGGTGAAACTGAGTTGTGATTAGCCTGTTATACCTGTCTTACTCAAGACCCATGGTACCCACAAAGAAAAAGTCAACAACTGGGCACAGTGGCATAGGCTTGTAATCCTAGTGACTTGAGAGGCTGAGGCAGGAAGATCTCAAACTCAAGACAAACTCAGGCAACTTAGCAAGACCCTGTCTCAAAATAAAAAATACAAAGGACTGGGAACATGACTCAGTGGTAGAGTACCCCTGGATTCAATCCCCAGTACTCCAAAAATACGTATAAATAAAATAAAATAAATATAGCAACACTAAGTAAGAAACTACCTACAGTAGATACACAAAAGATAAGGAAGGAGGGGCTGGGGCTGTAGCTTAGTGGTAGAGCACGTGCCTCACACCTGTGAGGCACTGGGTTTGATCCTCAGCACCACATAAACTTAAATAAAGATATTGTGTCCATATGCAACTAAAAAAATATTTAAAAAAAAGATAAAGAAGGAAATGAAGTATTCCATTACAAAAAGTCATCAAATCACAAAGGAAGACAACTACAGAGGGAACAAGTACTTCATGTATCAATTCTTACTTCAAATGTAAATGTGTTAAATTCTCCAATTAGTCAAAAGAGTGGATGAATGGATAATAAGACCCAATTACTTGCTGCTTACGAGAGACTCGTTTTGGCTTTAATGACACACACAGACTGAAAGTGAAGGGATAGATTGTTCATTGTTAATATATAGAAACCCAACTCATTTTTGTGTCCTACAACTTTGTTAAATTTGTTTATTCTAACAATTTTGGGGGGTAGAGTTTTTAGAGTTTTCTGCACATAAGATCATGTTTTCCAAAAACAGGAATAACTTCTTCCTTTCAAATTTGGATGTCTTCTAGGTTGGTTTGTTTTTTTCTCTTAATTTCTCCAAGATTTCTAGTACTGTATTAAACAGAAATGGCCAGAATGGGCATCCTTGTCTCATTAAAAGTTTTCAGTTTTCACTATTATGATGTTAGTTGTGGGCTTTTTATATATGAACTAGATAACCCAGCATAAACCTATGCATATATTGTCAAATGACCTTCAACAAGGGTGCCAATTATATACCATCAGGAAAGGAATCATTTACTAAATGGAAAGCTGAATAGTCATATGCAAAAGAATAAAATTGGTTCCTCATTTAATACACAAAAATCAACTCAAAATGGATAGAAGAATTAAATGTAAGACCTGAAACTGTAAAACTACTGTAAGAAACCATAGAGGAAATATTTTATAACATTGATCTTGGCAATGATTTGTTGGATATGACATCAAAAGCATAGATAGCAAACGGAAAAGTAGATGAATAGGAGTGCATCAAACTTAAACACTTTTATTCAGCAAAGGAAACAAAAGTAATAAGGCAATCTAGGTATTTATTGTGGTTGCAATATGAAGTGTCCCCCCAGAAGCTCATGAGACACTGTTGCAATGTTCAGAGGTGAAATGATTAGATTATGAGAGCTGCCACATAATCAGTGGAGTGATCTATTTGATGGATTAATAATGTGAATTAATTACTGGTGGTAATAGTAAGTTGGTGGGGCATGGCTGGAGGAAGTAGGTCACTGGGAGTATGTCTTTGGG
This sequence comes from Sciurus vulgaris, assembly GCF_902686455.1. Classification (NCBI taxonomy): domain Eukaryota; kingdom Metazoa; phylum Chordata; class Mammalia; order Rodentia; family Sciuridae; genus Sciurus; species Sciurus vulgaris. The sequence continues at coordinate 78,949,829 of NC_136461.1, read as the reverse complement.
GATTATATTTTGTCCCTCACTCTTCACATATTCTCTTTCTCTTTCTGCTTCCCGGCTGCCTGAATCGAGTTTTCCTCTGCCACACCCTTCCACCATGATGTTCTGCATGTCAGGCCCAGAGCAATGGAACTGGCCAATCAGGGATTTGAACTTCTGAAACCATGAGCCAACATAAACTTTGCTTCTCTGAATTGTTCTCGTCAGGTATTTTGGTCACAGTGATGCAAAGTTGAATAACACGGTACTACAGTCTGAACATTTGTGTTCCCTCAAATTAATATTTTTGAAACTTAATCCCCAGTGTAATAGTAGTAAGATGTGGGGCCTTTGAAAGGTGATTAGGTCATGAGGGTGGAATTCTCACGAATGGGATTAGTGCTCTTAGGAGAGGCCCAACAGAGCTTATTTGGCCCTTCTGCCATGTGAGGACAGAGAAAGATGTCAGCTATGAGGAACAAAATTAGCAATGAATTCTGTTGTTTATGAATTACCCAAGCTAGCATATTTTGTTATAGTAGCCTGAATGAATTAGGCTTACATAATGGGAGAAAATATTTGCATACCACATATCTGATATTCGGTTAATACCCAAAATATTTAAGAAACTCCAACAACTCAATTGTAAAGAAACAAACAACCCAATATAAAATGAGAAAAGAAGACGTTTCTCCAAAGATATACAAATGTCCAACAGGTGTATGAAAAGACACTCAACATCACTAATCATCAGGGAAACGTGAATCATATTCACAATAAAGTACTTCTTCAAACATGGTAGGATGAACATTAGAGACAGAGAGAATAAATAACACGTGTTGATGAGGATGTGGAAAAATTGGAAGTCTGTACCCCGTTGGTAGGAGTATAAAATGGTGTAGCTGCTATGAAAAACAGTATGGAAGTTTCTCAAAAAAATAAAAGCAGAATTACCAATTGATCCACTATTATCACTTTTAATATTTAACCAAAAGAATTAAAGATCTCAAAGGTATTTGCACTTCCATATTCATCCAGGATTATTCACAATAGGAAAGAGTAGAAATGGCCTAAGATCTATCAGTAGATGAAAGGATAGAGAAAATATGTTATATGTACACCCAATCTGATGTTATTTAGCCCTAAAAAAGGAAATCCTCCTGATCCTTCAGTTCAAGAGAGTGATGATTGGGTGTTCATGCTATTGTGTGAGATGGGCCTTCCTTTAAACCTTTTTACAACTTGAGCACAGTAGGTCTGACGTCAAAAAAAAAAAAAAAAAAAAGGAAATCCTGCCATATGCTGAAGCATGGATGTGAACCTTGGAGACATTATCCTAAGTGAAATGAGTCAGTCACAGAAGGACACTTTAGGATTCCACTTCCGCAAGAGCTCTGAAGTAATCAAATTCAGAGAAGCAGAAAGTAAATGGTGACTGCCAGGAGCTGGGAGTAGAGAAAACAGAGAGCTGTTGTTCCATGGATAAGGAGGGTCAGTGATACAAGCTGAAAGGGTTCTAGAGATCAGCTATACAACAATGTTCATACAGCTAACAATGCTGCACTGTGCAGCTGAAGGTTTGTTAAGAAGGTAGATTTCACGATATATGTTTTTGTTTCACCATGATGAAAACAAGCAGAATGTGATCGTTTAAAAATAAACATATGGGTCAAGGGAATAGAATAAAAATTTTAGAAATAGACCCGCAAATATAGGCTCGACTGATTTATTTAAAGGCTCGATTGATTTTTGACAGAGATAACAAAGTAATTCAATGAGGAAAAAGGGTGATCTTTTTAATGAATAATGCAAGAACAACTGTGTTAGCCAGGCGTGGTGGTGCATGCCTATAATCCCAGCGACTCAGGAGGCTGAGTCAGGAGGATCTCCAGTTCAAAGCCAGCTCAGCAAAACTGAGATGCTAAGCAACTCAGTAAGATCCTGTCTCTAAAATAAATACAAAAAATAGGGCTGGGAATGTGGCTGAGTAGTTGAGTGCTCCTGAGTTCAATCCCCGGTATCCCCCACCAAATTTAAAAAAAAAAACTGTATTACCATCTGCAGAAAAAAAAGAATTTTGAGCATTACATTATACGATATAAATTTAATTAAAATGGATAATATAACTAAATCTAAGAGGTAAAACTATAAAGATTCCAGAAGAGAAGATAGAACAAATTCTTAGTGATCTTAGGTTTGGAAAATATCTTTGAAGTATGGCCTCAAAGCATAAAATTTAAATGAATTTAGTAAACTAGACTTCACCAAAGTTAAAAACATTGGTTTTCAAAAAGCCCTGCTAAGAAAATGAAAAGATGAGTTATAGATTTGGAGAAAAAAAAATTTGAAACATATATCCAAAAAAGATACATTAAATATTGTTATAACTCAATATAAGGAAGATTTAAAAACTCAGTTAAAAATGGGTTCCTGCATCTAACTATACCTGAAGTGATCGCTTCTTAAGCTGCCTAGTTACTTGAACTAATAAATTCCCTTTTCTAACTAAGCCAATTTGAGTTGGGCTTCTATTTCTCATAATAAAAGAGTCCTGAATAATAAGCATGTATATTATGAGGTGGTGCTAGAAAAGCACTGGCTTGTGCACATACTGTCTGCCCTTGGGGATTCTAAAGTTCTGGGCCTAGGTTTCTGATCACATAGAAGTGATTGTACTGGGATAATAGGTTTCCAGAAGAGTTGCACAAAACTAAGGGCACCACAGTGACCTCCGTAGGAAATGAGGGAGAAGCATAATCCCTCCTTCTAAACTGGAAATAATCTTCCTTTAAAAAAAAATGTTTTAACTATTGAATTACACAAAGACTTTGATATGAGAATAATAAAAATTCCTTATCTTAAAACAGACAAACAAAAATTTCTGTGCTCTCCTCTGTTTGCACAGCTCCAGTGCTTTGTTGATTTCCAAGAGACAGTGTAGCACTGAGCATTAGGGCACACCCCATGCCTGGAGTCTGGATTCGGCTCCACCCCTTACTACCTGGGTTACCGTGAGCAAGCTTCTTTGTCCCTTGGTTTCTTCATCCTTAAATTAGAAGCAACAAATCTGTCTTCTTCAGAGGGTCGCCATGAGGATTAATTAGCAACATATGTTAACCTTCCATTTATTCCTGGCACCTGGTACCTGCTCCGTCACTGTTAGCATTGAGGATGACAATGGGGAGACCCGAAATATTTTGGTGAGCCTGACTTCTGGTTTGCCTTTGTCAGTTTCCCCACGGAGTGAGCTGGAGAAAGGATGGAGACTCAAATCAGGTCACCTGATTCTTCCCTGTAATTGTGTCAATAGGTGGCAGGTAGTGAAAAACTTTGTCTTTATTCTTTGTTTTCTGAATATAAACATCCTTTTAGCTAAAGTCTAGCCCAAATAATAATTTTTGAATTTTTTTCTGATATTATTAATAACATAATATGCATTGATTCAAATTTGGAAAATTAATTTAAAAAATATTAAAGCACTTGTAATTCTGCTACCAAGAGATAAATGCTATTAACATTTTGATTACTTCATATTTTAACTTGGTGTTATTTTCTTTCAAAGCATTTAAAACGAATATGCAGATGCACTTTAAAAACGTGTGTGTGTGTGTGTTTGTAGTTTCATGTCCTTTTCTCAGATAAGGTTATATAATTTTCCATGACATTAAATATTCTTTGGAAACAACATTTCATCATATACCTCCACCATTATTTATTTGAGAAGTTCCCTATAATCATCCCTTTTACTTATTTTTTGTTTGGACCTAGTGTAAATAATGCTGTTATAAACATCATTGGATGTCAATATTGAAAGATACCTGATTCAAACCCCAGAATACCATGCCCAGAGGTAGAACTTCTAATTAAAGAATGTGGTCCTATGTAAGGGTACTGATATTTATCATCAAATAGTTCCACAGAAAGTTTGCACCATGGTGTCTATAAACAGCAACTGTGAGAAGTTCTACATGCTGATTTCCATGATAGAAACTAGTGAGGAAGCAACCTGCTGAACATATTGTCCTTTGAGAACTTGAACTGAATTATCAATTTTTACAGAGGGTTTTCCTTTAAAGTTTATGAAACTATACTTTTAAGGCCCAATATAGATCACATATTTTTTTCTTGAGCCTTAAAGTTTAATTTTGTTTTAAAAATAATTCTTATAGGACCATAAAATGAGAAGTTCATCAAATTACAGAGTGATTCAGACTCTTTATAAGCCATGATGCCTACTAATTTGAAAATAAAGAAAATATTATTGTTATATTTCAATAACAAAATTGCATCCCATCACTCACAGATCGTGGTCAAAGAAATTGCCTATGTCATGCCAATGCTGACTTCACTCTGGCCCTAAAATACTTAATGATCTGTGGTTTAGACCAGTGACCTGTGATTCATTAAATGTGAATATTTGAATTTAAGTGAACAGCAATTTGAAAATATTCCTTACATATTTATCATTCAAATTGGAAACTATTGGTAGTAAAATGTTGCAAGAGGACAATTCTGTGACTAGAATGTCAAGTTGTGAAAATGGCATCATCTAGAACTTAATTTCTAAAGACTCGATTCAAATTCCCTGGAGCTCTGGCTTGCCCATAAGACCCAAATGTGCAGCTGACGTGACAGTTTCTTGGCTCCCTTCTTCTCTCTGTGTTTTTGACCAGCATGAACTGTTCTTCATGTCCTAAAGGAAACTAACAGAGAAATGAATCTGAGTATGTACCCATGCTCTACCTACTTAAGGATCTTGTTTACACTTCTGCAGAACAAGTGGATCCCTGAGAATCTGGCCCTGTGGATCCACCCCCAAAGTGTTTCATTCTCCTTCACTCTTCTCTTGAGTCACATTCTCTTCCCACCATTCTCTCACCTGGACCTGCAGTCTCTAGGACTGCATCAGCCCTGTCCCCAGGATGTCTTGCTCCTTTGTGGGTCTGGTTAGTTCTAGGCATTGATCAGATTTCTTCACATTGCTCCAGTTCATAAATTCTAAGACCAAGATTCACATGTTGTTAGGTTCTTTTGGTTTTAAGGATCAAATTTTTTTAAGTTATAGTAAATGGGTTTGTTATTAGCATGTCCATGGAGGTAAGAAAGAGTCAAAGAATCTCATGGAAAAAAAGAGTAGCCCCTGTTCAAGATTCAAGACGGGCCTAGGATCCAAGTGGTTTATCACCCACTTCAGTCACAAGACCTAAAGATCTCCATTCTAGTGCTCTCTTATTATGGTGACACCTAGTCTCTCTGGTCCTGTGCATCTTTGTATGCCATGTTATTTTCTTCTTCCTGCCTACATCTGGCTTTTCTATGACTACTCCTTCAGACTTACTTTGAGTGGTTTCTTGGGTGTAGCTTCCCAGACAAGACCATCTCACAGAGAGGGAGCAGCCCCCAGTCTGGCTGCCTTTGGTGGATGTTCCACATTGGTCCAGTCCGGCAGCCACCTTGTTTCAACCCCCTGCTTTCTGTAACAGAGGAGTGGCTAGGAGAGGGCAGCTCCCTTCATAAGGAGATAAAGATGCAAGTAGGGCATCTTTCTGGATATCTCTGATGCACCAAGTCCTAAGTGTGGCCCTGAGGATATTTCTTTTGGTAGAATATAGTGTTGTGAAGGAGAGGGTTTGGAGTGACTCTTTAAGCACTATCCTGGAACAATATCAGAGAGAATTTTAGAAACTTGTTTCACCTATTCTAGATCAATGAACTCCTGCCCACTGTCCACTCTATCCTTAGCTCTTTCAATGAGGCCGACCTACTTACACAGGAAGTACAGTCAGTAGGCCACCTCTTTCCACCCACCCTTACCCCCAGTGCAACTTCCATAACCCCTTGGCTTCATTCTCCAGCTCCTGCCCCTCCATTTTCTTCTTTTCCCAGATCTGCTCTGCTGCAGGTCTGCATCTGCTGCTCAGAGGAAGTCACTGCTGCCAGTCATCACTCCTCAGACCCCTGCTCTCTACTCCATCCTTACTCTCAGCCCTCAGGGAAGGAAGTTCTTAATTCAGGGCAAAGTGGAGGGATGCCTTTAATGAGCTTTGGTTTGGATTATGGCTGAGGAGCCAATATATTCTACTTACCTCAGATTTGCTGAGAGGACTAAATGAGATAGCATATGTAAGTGCTGTGAACTCTTGTTATATTTCAGCACTTGGAATCCTCTTGGAAATATCCTGAGTTGCTCATCCTTTCAGAACAGGATCTGCTCTGTGGCACAGTCCAATTTATGCAGAGCAATTATATTCCCAAGTGGATAAGTGAGGCATTTCATCTAGAAAAAGTACAAGCTATTACTAATAATAGCTAGTGTTTATTGAGAGTTTATTAAATATCAAACTCCATGTCAAATACTTCATAAATTTTATCTAATTTAACCCCCATGAAGTAGCTCTACCATTAGTTCCACTTTATTGATGAGGAAACTAAGGTACAGAGGTTAAGTAACTGACTCCAAGACCCTTGGTCAGTAAGTATTGGAGTGAATATTTAAACCAGGAATTCTCTTCTGGGGCCAGAACTTTCTGCCACTAACCAGGCTGTATTCAATGAGAATAGCCACTATATGTAAGCAAGAAATAGACTTGAAAATCAACTTGCCTCTCTCCCTCACTTTATAGACAGGGGAACTGAGATCCAGGCAAATGAATGATTTGCCCTGAACTGTAAACCTTGCTAAAAGCGTAACAATTACTAGACCCAGGATACTGCTTTCATTTCAGCTCTCCATTTTATAAGTTTATATCTCTTAAAGTACTTTTACTAGCATTAGAAGAAATGCTATCTTCAGATAATAACAAAAACCAGGTTTGTTTTGTATGAGGGGTTTGTTTCTCTTATTACTTTTTAAAAAAATTTTACAGACTTCATTTTGATTCATTGTACACAAATGGGGTACATCATTTTGTTTCTATGGTTGTACACGATGTAGATTCATACTATTCATGTAATCATACATGTACATAGGGTAATGATGTCTGTCTCATTCCACCATTTTTCATACTCCCTCCATCTCGTTTCCTTCTACATAATCTAAAGTTCCTCCATTCTTCTCTCACTCCCCACCCCCCATGCCCCCATTATATATCATCATCCACTTATCAGGGAAAACATTTGGCCTTTGGTTTTTCAGGATTGGCTTATTTCACTTAGCATGATATTCTCCAATTCCACCCATTTATTTGCAAATGCCATAATATTATTTTTATTTATGGTTGAATAATATTCCATTGTGTACTTATACCACAGTTTCTTTATCCATTCATCTGTTGAAGGGCATCTAGGTTGGCTCCACAATCTAGCTATTGTGAATTGAGCTGCTATAAGCGTTGATGTGACTGTGTTACTGTAGTATGCTGATTTTAAGTCCTTTGGGTATAAACCGAGGAGTGGGATAACTGGGTCAAAAGGTGGGTCTGTTCCAAATTTTCTGAGGATTCTCCACACTGCTTTCCAGAGTGACTGCACCAATTTGCAACTCCACAAGCAATGTAAAAGTGTGCCTTTTCCCCACATTCACACCAACATCTACTATTGTTTGTGTTCTTGATGATAGCCATTCTAATTGGAGTAAGATGAAATCTTAGAGTTGTTTTAATTTGCATTTCTGTAATTACTAGAGATGTTGAACACTTTTTCATATATTTATTAATTGCCTGTATGTCTTCTTCTGTGAAGTGTCTGTCCAGTTCCTTGGTCCAATTATTGATTGAGTTCTTTGTATTTTTGGTGTAAAGTTTTATAAGTTCTTTATAAATTTTGGAGATAAGTGCTCTATCTGAAGTGCATGTGGAAAAGATTTTCTCCCACTCTGTAGGCTCTCTTTTCACATTATTGGTTGTATCCTTTGCTCAGAAAAAGCTTTTTAATTTGAGTCTATCCCATTTATTGATTCTTGATTTAATTTCTTGTGCTTTGGGAGTCTTGTTAAGGAAGTCTGATCCTAAGCCAACATGATAAGATTCATGCCTACTTCGTCTTCTATTAGGTGCAGGGTCTCGGGTCTAATTCCTAAATCCTTCATCTATTTTGAGTTGAGTTTTGTGCAGGGTGAGAGATAAGGGTTTAATTTCATTTTACTGCATATTGATTTCCAGTTTTACCAGCACCATTTGTTGAACAGGCTATTTTTCTCCATTTTATGTTTTTGGCTCCTTTGTCTAATATGAGGTGACTGTATTTCTGTGGTTTTGTCTCTGTGTCTTCTGTACCATTGGTATGCCTGTCTACTTTGGTGCCAATACCATGGTGTTTTTGTTACTATGGCTCTGTAGTATAGTTTAATGTCTGGTATTGTGATACCTCCTGTTTCACTTTTTCTACTCAGGATTGTTTTGATTATTCGAGGTCTCTTATTCTTCCAGATGAAGTTCATGATTGCTTTCTCTATTTCTATGAGAATGTCATTGGAATTTTAATTGGAATTGCATTGAATCTGTATAGCACCTTTGGAAGAATGGTCATTTTGACAATATTAATTGTGCCTATCCAAGAACACAGGAGATCTTTCCATCTTCTAAGGTTTTCTTTAATTTCTTTCTTTAGTGTTCTGTAGTTTTCATTGTAGAGGTCTTTCACCTCTTCTGTTGGATTGAGTCCCAAGTGTTTTATTTTATTTATTTATTTTTTTTTTGAGGCTATTGGGAATGGAGTGGTTTTCCTAATTTTTCTTTCAGAGGATTCATCACTTATGAATAGAAATGCATTAGATTTATGCATATTGATTTTATATTCTGCTACTTTGCTGAATTCATTTATGACTTCTAGAAGTTTTCTGGTGGAATTTTTTGGATCTTCTAAGTATAGAATCATGTCATTGGCAAATAGTGATAGTTTGAGTTCTTCTTTTCTTATTTGTATCCCTTTAATTTCTTTGGTCTGTCTAATTGCTCTGGCTAGTGTTTCAAGGACAATTTTGAATAGAAGTGGTGAAAGAGGGCATCCTTGTCTTGTTCTGGTTTTAGAGGGAATGGTTTCAGTTTTTCTCCATTAAGAATGATGTTGGCTGTGGGTTTAGCTTAGATAGCCTTTATAATGTTGAGGTATGTACCTACTATTCTTATTTTTTCTAGTGTTTTAAGCATGAAGGGGTACTGTATTTTATCAAACATTTTCTCAGCATCATTTGAAATAATCATATGATTCTTAACTTTAAGTCTATTGATGTGATGAATTACATTTATTGATTTCCAGATGTTGAACCAAACTTGCATCCTTGGGATAAACCCCACTTAATCATGGTGCACTATCTTTTTAATATATTTTTGTATGTGATTTGCCAGTATTTTGTTAAGGATTTTTGCATCTATGTTCATCAAGGATATTGGTCTAAAGTTTTCTTTCCTTGATGAGTCTTTGTCTGATTTTGGTCTCAGAGTGATACTAGCCTCATAGAATGAGTTTGGAAGGGTTACCTCCTTTTCTATTTCTTGGAATACTTTGAGGAGTATTGCTATTAGTTCTTCTTTAAAGGTCTTGTAGAATTCGGCTGAGAATCCATCTGGTCCTGGGCTTTTCTTGGTTGGTAGGCTTTTGATGGCTTCCTCTATTTCACAGCTTGAAATTGATCTGTTTAGATTGTGTATGTCTTCCTGATTCCGTTTGGGAGGATCATATGTCTCTAAAAATTTGTCAATGTCTTTGATATTTTCTATTTTGTTGGAGTATTGGAGTATAGATTTTCAAAGTAGCTTCTAATTATGTTATGTATTTCAATGGTGTCTGTCGTGATCTTTCCTTTCTCATCATGAATTCTAGTAATTTGAGTTTTCTTCCTCCTTCTCTTCATCAGTGTGGCTAAAGGTTTATCAATTTTGTTTACTTTTTCAAAGAACCAACTTTTTATCGATTTTTTGAATTGTTTCTCTTGTTTCAATTTCATTGATTTCTGCTCTGATTTTAATTATTTCCTGTCTTCTACTATTTTTGGTGTTGATCTGTTCTTCTTTTTCTAGGGCTTTGAGATGTAATGGTAGATCATTTAGTTGTTGACCTTTTATTTTTTTAATGTATGAGCTCAATGCAATGAACTTTCCTCATAGTACTGCTTTCAGGGTGTCCCAGAGATTTTGATATGCTGTGTCGTTATTCTCATTTACCTCTAAGAATTTTTTTTTATTTCTTCCCTGATATCTTCTGTTATCATTGCATCATTCAATAGCATATTGTTTAGTCTCCAGGTGTATGAGTAGTTTTTGTTTGTTATTTTATCGTTGATTTCTAATTGCATTCCATTCTGGTCTGATGGAATACAAGGTAGTATCTCTATTTTTTGTATTTACTAATGACTTCTTTGTGGCATAGCATGTGGTCTATTTTGGAGAAAGATCCATGAGCTGCTGAGAAGAAAGTATATTTACTTGATGATGGATGAAATACTCTGTAAATGTCCATTAAGTCTATATCACTGATTGTATTATTTAGTTCTATAGTTTCTTTGTTCAGTTTTTGTTTGGAGGATCTATCCAGTGGTGAAAGTGGTGTGTTAAAGTTCCCCACCATTATTGTGTTTTAGTCTATTTGATTCCTAAAATTGAAAGGGTTTGTTTGATGTACATAGATGTTCCATTGGTTGGTGCATAAATATTTAAAATTGTTATGTCTTGTTGATTTATGCTTCCCTGAAACAGTATGAAATGTCCTTCTTTATCCCTTCTGACTAACCTAGGTTTGAAATCCATTTTATCTGATATGAGGATGGAGACCCCTGCTTTTATACTGAGTCTGTGTGCATGGTATGTTTTTCCCCATCCTTTCTTCTTTAGTCTGTGAATGCCCTTATCTATGAGATGAATCTCTTGAAGGCAACATATTGTTGGATCATTCTTTTTAATCCAATCTGCCATTCTATGTCTTTTGATTGTTGATATTAGGCCATTAACATTCAGGGTTATTATTGTGATATGATTTGTATTCTTGGTCATTTTGGCTTATTTTTGGTTTTTAACTTGACTTGGTTTCTCCTTCAATTGACTTTTGCTTTAGGGTAGTTCCTCTCTCTGCTGACTTGTCGTTTTTCATTTCCTCCTCATGAAATATTTTGCTGAGAATGTTCTGTAGCGCAGGTTTTCTATTTATAAATTCTTTTAACTTTTGTTTATCATGGAAAGATTTTATTTCATCAACAAATCTGAAGGTTAGTTTTGCTGGGTATAGGATTCTTGGTTGGCATCCATTTTCTTTCAGAACTTGAAATATGTTGTTCCAGGCCCTTCTAGCGTTTAGGGTCTGGGCTGAGAAATCTGCTGGTGTCCCCTCATAAGTAATCTGATGCTTTTCTCTCGCAGTCTTTAAAATCCTATCTTTATCCTGTATGTGAGGTATTTTCATTATATTATGCCTTGGTGTGGATCTGTTATAATTTTGTGCACCTGGTGTTCTATAAGCCTCTTGTATTTGATTTTCCATTTCATTTTTCGGGCTTGGGAAATTTTCTGATATTATTTCATTGAATAGGTTTTTCATTCCTTTGTTTTGTATCTCTATGCCTTCCTCAATCCCAAAAATTCTTAAATTTGATCTTTTCATGATGTCCCACAATTCTTGGAGGTTCCATTCATGATTTCTTAGCATCTTCTCAGTTTGTTCAACTTTGTTTTCAAGATTAAATATTTTGTCTTCATTGTCTGAGATTCTGTCTTCCTCAAGATCTATTCTGTTGGTGATGTTTTCTATTGAGTTTTTAATTTGGTTTATTGTTTCTTTCATTTCAAGTATTTCTGGGCCTTTTCCCCCCAGAATTTCTTATTGAAGTGTTCTTTTGCTTCCTGCATTTGCTGTTTTAACTGTTTATTGGAGTGATCACGCATTGCCTGCATTTGCTCTCTTATCTCGTCTTTTGCTTCACAGATCATTTTAATTAGGCAGATTCTAAACTCTTTTTCTGTCATTTTTGCTGCCATGCTGTCATTGGATTCTTTCAAAATAGCATCCTGGTTTGTTAGGGACACTTTCTTCCCCGCATTCCCCGTTTTTTCATATTGTTTCTGTATATTCCCCTCTAGCAGTGAAGAACTGAGGTTGAAGTCTCCCCCCTGCAGGCTTATTGTGATCCTGCAGTTTTCTAGTACCTCTCCTTTGAAGGGGAGATCAGTATTAGCAGCACCCAATACAGAGAAAATGCAGCCCTGAACCAGATAGTCCCTATAAAGACTTTAACATTATTGTAATAAACAGAATGAGTTCAATTATTATTTACAGTATTTCTAGGGGTGAAGGAAGAGGATGGGGAAGGGTGTAGAATGTATGTGAGTAAATAGAGGTCAAAGGGCCTCCAGTCTCCTGTAGGTGTCTCCAGAAGGAAGCTGCCCTTCCAATGATGATGATCACGCCCTCAGGAATAATTCAAAATGCCTGCACCAGCCTCCAAAGAAGCTGGGGAGCTCAGTGAGGGTGCACCAAGTCAGTACAGGGGTGGGTGGGGGCAGGCGGGCTCAATGTCTAGCATCTGTCTGTGGTGGGGTGCAAATGGGGTGGGCTGGTTTATTTCTTTTTCCCATTTATTATCCAAAGCAAGCTTCCATATTTAGATGTATTCTCAAAACTTTGAGAAATTTTATAACTTTTCAAAAATCAGTTTCTTAATATGTTAAAATGCTGGTTGAGTTTGATGAGTGGTTTCTAAATATTTTTAATAAGGTATATATAAAAAATAAAAACAAATGACTACCTAAAATCCTATCATCAGGCAGGCACAGTGGTGCATGCCTATAAATGCAGCAGCTGGGGAAGCTGAGTCAGAAGGATCATGACTCTACACCAAGAAAACAAATAACCCAATCAACAAATGGGCTAAAGAAATGAACAGACAGAAGAAGATCTACAAGCAATCAACAGATATATGAAAAAATGTTCAACATCTTTAATAATAAGAGAAATGTAAATCAAAACTACACTAAGATTCCATCTCACCCCAATTAGAATGGCAATTATCAAGAACACAAGCAACAATAGGTGTTGGCGAGGATGTGGGGAGAAAGGTACACTCATACATTGCTGGTGGGGCTGCAGATTAGTGCAGCCACTCTGGAAAGCAGTGTGGAGATTCCTTAGAAAATTTGGAATGGACCCACCATTTGACCCAGCTATCCCACTCCTCAGCCTATACCCAAAAGGACTTAAAATCAGCATACTACAGAGACACAGCCACAACAATGTTCATAGCTGCTCAATTCACAATAGCCAGATTGTGGAACCAACCTAGATGTCCTTCAATTGATGAATGGATAAAGAAACTGTGATATATATATATATATATATACACACACACACACACAATGGAATAGTACTCAACCATAAAAAATAATAAAATTATGGCATTTGTAGGCAAATGGTTGAAATTGGAGAATATCATGCTGAGTGAGATAAGCCAATCTCAAAAAACCAAAGGACGAATGATCTCCCTGATAAGCAGATGATGACACATAATGAGGGGTGAGAGGGGGAGCAAGAATGGAGGAAGGAGGGACTGCATAGAGGGATAAGAGGGGTGGGAGGGGTGGGGGGGAAATAGCAGAATGAATCAAAAACTATTACCTTAGGTAAATATATGATTACACAAATGGTATGCCTCTACTTCATGTACAAACAGAGAAACAAGATATATCCCATTTGTTTACAATAAAAATGAATTTAAAAAAAAAAAGAAGGATTATGAGTTCAAAACCAGCCTTGCAATTTATTGAGGCCCTAAGCAATTTAGCAAGGCCTTGGCCCAAAATAAAACATAAAAAGTTTTGGAAATGTGGATCAGTGGTTAAGTACACCTGGGTTCAATTCCTGAAACCAAAAAACAAAATAAAATGCTATCATCAGGAGCTAGGGGTATGTAGCTTAGTGGTAGAATGTGTGCTTAGCATGTACAAATACAAAGCCCTGGGTTGAATCTCCAGCACCCAAAAATAAAATAATAAAATAATTCTGTAAAAGAAGGAATATTTATCTTTTCTTTCTTTCTTTCTTCCTTTCTTTCTTTCTTTCTTTCTTTCTTTCTTTCTTTCTTTCTTTCTTTCTTTCTCTCTCTCTCTCTCTCTCTCTCTCTCTCTCTCTCTCTCTCTCTCTCTCTCTCTCTCTCTCTTTCTTTCTTTCTTTCTTTCTTTCTTTCTTTCTTTCTTTCTTTCTTTCTTTCTTTCTTTCTTTCTTTCTTTCTGTTATTACCAGAGGTTGAACCCAAGGGCACTTAATCACTGAGCCACATCTCAAGCCCTTTTAAAAAAAATTTAAGGTCTGGCTCCTACTCTCACAGCCATTGCAGTACATTGAGCTCCATAGAGACAGCACCCAGGCAAGTGAGAGCCGGAAGGCACTGGGCGACTCTATGCCTCACTGAGGAAAAACAACTAAACATGGGCAAAGGAGATCCTAAGAAGCCGAGAGGCAAAATGTCATCATACGCATTCCTTGTGCAAACTTGCCGGGAGGAGCACAAGAAGCCCCAGATGCTTCAGTCGACTTTTCAGAGTTTTCTAAGAAGTGCTCAGAGAGGTGGAAGACCACGTCTGCTAAAGAGAAAGGAAATCTGAAGACACGGCAAAGGTGGACAAGGCCCGTTATGAAAGAGAAATGAAAACTTATATCCCTCCTAAAAGGAAAATGAAAAAGAAGTTCAAGGATCCCAGTGCACCCAAGAGGCCTCCATCAGCCGCCTTCTTGTTCTGTTCTGGATATCGCCCCCAACTCAAAGGAGAACATCCTGGCCTGTCCATTGGTGATGCTGCGAAGAAACTGGGAGAGGTGTGGAATCACAGTGTTGAGATGACAAGCAGCCTTAGGAAAAGAAAGCTGCTAAGCTGAAGGAAAAGTACGAAAAGGATATTGCTGCCTACGGAGCTAAAGGAGAACCTGACGCAGCAAAAAAGGGAGTTGTCAAGGCTGAAAAAAGCAAGAAAAAGAAGGAAGAGGAGGAAGAGGAGGAAGATGAAGAGGATGAGGAGGAAGAGGAAGATGAAGGAGATGAAGATGAAGAGGATGATGATGATGAATAAGTTGGTTCTAGCGCAGTTTTATTTTCTTGTCTATAAAGCATTTAACCCCCTGTACACAACTCACTCCTTTTAAAGAAAAAATTGAAATGTAAGGCTGTGTAAGATTTGTTTTTAAACTGTACAGTGTCTTTTTTTGTATAGTTAACACACTCCTGAATGTGTCTTTAGATAGCCCTGTCCTGGTGGTATTTTCAATAGCCACTAACCTTGCCTGGTACAGTATGGGGGTTGTAAATTGGCATGGAAATTTAAAGCAGGTTCTTGTTGGTGCACAGCACAAATTAGTTATATATGGGGCAGTAGTTTTTCATCTTCAGTTGTCTCTGATGCAGGTTATACGATATTGTTGTTCTGTTAACTGAATACCACTCTGTAATTGCAAAAAAAAAAAAAAGTTGTAGCTGTTTTGTTGACATTCTGAATGCTTCTAAGTAAATACAATTTTTTTTATTAGAAAAAGAATTTAATTTTGAGACAGGGTCTCACTAGGTTGCTTATAGCCTCTCTAAGTTGTTGAGGCTGGCTTCATACCTGCAATCCTCCTGCCTCAGTTCCCCAAACCACTGGGATTACAAGCCTGCACCACTGTGCCTGGCAAAGAAGGAATATTTCAATGCCAAAAAATTAGGAAGCCTGTAATCTTAAAACAAAGGATAAGTCATTTAAAATGAAAAAGATGTATGGTATGGAAAGACGTATTATATGTTTTGTTTGAGGGGTTCGTTTTCTTTCCATTTATCCGAAGCAAGCTTGCATATTTAGATATATTCTCAAAACTTTGAGAAATTCTATAACTTTTCAGGAATCAGTTTCTTAATATGTTAAAACGCTGATTGAGTTTGATGAGTGGTTTCTAGATATTTTTAATAAGGCATATACAAAAAATGAAGTCTCAAAAAACTGTCCTAATTGTTCTCATTTATCATGGACCAGCATTTGAGAGTCTCAGTTGGATGACCTTTGAAGATCTCTCCAGTTCCAACTGTAGATGCTGTGATTTTTGAGCTTTATTTCCCTCTTACGATTATTTTAGAGGTTCCTACTTGTTGGGTCTTTGTAAATTAATCCTTCCTAAGCTTATCTTTAAAAGCTTTGTTACATTGTGCGTGGAATGACTACTGAAGATTTTTACATTCAGAATAATAATGCATGGACATAGAGTTATCTGTATTCCTTCTTACACTTTGCAAGGCTTCCAGCCTCCCTCATCTCTATCCTGGGGAAACAGAGCAATGATTCCGACCTATCGGGTCTCCCCAGACTCCTTCAGACCAAAGGAGTCAGGCTTAAGCTGCAGCTGAAGATTTTATTTTCTACTGAGAGCCCTCCAATGACTCCTCCTGCCTAGGGTCTAACCAGCAGAATTTTGCTAGCCATTGGACAGAAAGGAAGAAGTTCCTGAAGGAAGGAATACCTGTCCCCAAGTAACCATATGGAGAACAGTGGAAGACTGGCACAGATCCCTGTGGAAGCTGTCTCTTGAAAATCATTTTTTTGTTTTCCACTTCATACTGCCAGGTCATCCCTATGTATCTGTTCGCCAGGAAGAGAGCCTAAATGCCTCAGTGGCAAAGGTTTGGCTGTCCATTTTCTGACTCCCTAGCAATCTGCTTGGCCACAGCAAGTACTTGACAAATGTAAAATAAATCAAAGTTTTAAGCATACTAATTTAATAACCGCCACCACTTATTGTGTGACTACTAGTGCCAGGCACTGTGATCCAGGCTTTACAAGACTTCTGATTCTTACCAGAATTCCATTTGGTTGGCGCATCAGTATCCCCCTTATGTGGACAAGGATGAGAAGGCACAAATAAGTGTAGCCAAAAATCACAGAACTACTTTAAGCAACTGAACCAAATACTGTTTCCAGCATGCTGAGCTGCAGAGCCTGTACATAAGTCAAATTCTGGGAAAAGGAGGGGAAGGCAGCTGGCTTCTCCTTTCAGGGTCTTAGCAAGCCTCCTTTCCTGGCCCAGTCTCTGCACAGGCAGAGAGGCAATCATGTCATCATCAGAGACGATGGAATCATCGACCTGCTTTTTAGACTCTCTAGTCGCTATGATCACCTAGGTCCATCGGGAGGTGAGAAGTAGAGCCCAGACAAGGACTGGCTCTCCTGACCACCTAGCGCTTTCCCAATCTTTAAGGACCACAGAAACAGAAAAGCTCACTGTACCAATTACTTCAGGCAACCTCTACAACTACCACCCCCAGCACAAATATCGGTACTTAACACACTTTTATCTCATCAACGCTGTAGATGGGAAGTGGACCTTCCCTGTTCCCTCTGGGCTGACCTTCTCTTGGGCTCCTGGTGTCCTTTATGTTCTCTTCATTTAGCCAACAAATGAACAAACGAGAGCAAGAATTGTGCCTGGGAGGGGTTAGCAGACCAGGCCTGGAAGCGCACGCCTCCCTCAACTCAATCAGTCGGCCACATTCTGCGAGGAATGCAGAGTGCTAGAGGATACCCTTTGGTTCTAGAAGTCTCTTCTGAGGGCATCAGTTGTCTAGGCTCCAGTTCCCAGATTGCACTTTTGTCCTGAAAGTACTATGGGCACTTGACCTTCAAATCCCCATAATATATTTATTTAAATACAAATTTCTATGAAGTCATTACAATTAGCATTTCTGCAGACTGGGGTTTAAGGGAAGGGGACAGTGGCAGTTTCAAGCAGCTGAAAAGTTGTATATGACTCTTCAGGGCTTCTTGTCCTATTCATGTTGTTGTTTGGTTGTGTTTTATTTGGTTTTGCTTCATTTTTTTTTTTTTGTCAATATTTGTTGTATACTTACTAAGTGCCAAATACTATACTATGCATTTGACATATTATCCTTGTTAATCCTCATAGCAATCAGAGGTAGATACCATTTCTCAGATGTGGAAAGAGTAGCTTAAAAGACTCATCACATAGGGTAATGATGTCCGACTCATTCAACCATCTTTCCTACCCCTGTCCCTCCCACCTCTCATTTCCCTCTACATAATCCAAAGTTCCTCCCTTCTTCTCTTACCCACCTCCCACCCCCATTATGTATCATCATCCACTTATCAGAGAAAACATTCAGCCTTTGGCTTGTTGGGATTGGCTTATTTCACTTAGCATGATATTCTCCAATTCCATCCATTTACCTGCAAATGCCATAATTTTATTCTTCTTTATGGCTGAATAATATTCCATTTTGTATATATACCAGAGTTTCTTTATCCATTCATATGTTGAGGGGCATCTAGGTTGGTTTCACAATCTAGCTATTGTGATTGAGTTGCTATAAATATTGATGTGGCTGCGTTATTGTAGTATGCTGATTTTAAGTCCTTTGGGTATAAACCAAGGAATGGGATAACTGGGTCAAAAGGTGGGTTCATGCCATGTATGCATATAATTACACAAATGGTGTGAGTCTACATTGTGTGCAACCATAGAAACGACAAGTTGTACCCCATTGTGTACAATGAATCAAAATTCAGTCTGTAAAAATTTTAAAAAAAAATTTTTTTTAAAGACCAATCAAGGTCAGGAAGTGTGAGAGTGGAGATTTTACCTGGGTCTCTCCCATTCCATATCCTATGCTGTTCACTCCATTGTTATATGACTAGCAAAATTCTGACCAGAGCTGGAAGCTAATAACAGCCTGGAACAGTTCTCTGAGGTCTACACACCTCTGCCATGTATCCATGTGTTGGCATGTGGAGGAGAGGGTCACCGTGTACCCCTTTCCTTGTGGAAGCTGCCGGGAGAACACAGGTTCCTACACTCTGACCAAGTAAAGGGACGTCAGCATTGCTGAAACTCTTGACTGTAAAACAAGCTCTTTCATGTCCATACATTTTTGGTCCACATGTTAGAGATTAATTTCACCCAAAATGAATTAATTTATGTTCAGTCCAATATCTGTTAAATAATTTTTAATTCAGTGGGATATTTCAAAAGGAATTAAGTAGCAGTTCTTTTAAACCACTGTGGTTACAGGCTAGTTAGATCTTTCATTCCATGCTTTTAAATACTTAGAATGCCCTGGGAGTGCAGTGCAGGATCAATTAGGGCAAAACAACTAAAGGTTAATTTAACAGAGCCCTGAGCTGAGGCTCTGCCCATCCTGGCAGCTCCATGGTCTAACAAGCTGAGTTACTTTGACTGTGTAAACACCATTAAAGTATAACGGTTCGTGTACCCACCCTACCATTAGTTAGTAGTTTAAAGAACCTTATTAGAGGAAGCCATTGGGCGTGAGGGTGGGGAACAGAAGGGAATGGAGGGGGTCTTTGAGCTGTTGAACTCTAATTGAACTATAAACAAGGGCTTATGATAAGCACCTCTCCCAGTACTCTCAGCATGTGACCCCCTTAGGGAATTTCAGTGTAAACAGAATTTAATCACACACCTGTCTTTTTAGGGCACCATGCCACTCCACTTGCCTCTAGTTCAAGGGACTAAAAGGTGTGAACAACAGAATTTTAAATCATGGTGCTTTAAGGGTGGATTATACAAAGAGCTCTTAACAGCACTAGGCCAAGCCTACCCTAATGTGGTCCCATGGCTCAGGACAGGCTAAGATCTGGTTGCAGTCCCATGAGCTCTCCTGAAGCAGTGACAGCCATCATGGAATGGGTAGCCATATGTTAATTTCTCAGGGATTCATTATCTGGTTCTCAGTTTGTCCCCACAAAGGTAAGGGGTGCTCCAGGAGCACCTGAGCCCCCCCACTTTCTGGTTCTACATCTTAGTTGCATCTTTAAAATACTGATGCCTTGGCCTCTCCCCGAGGAGATGGTATTTTTCACAAGCTCCCTGAGTGGACCTAAAGTTCAGCCCATGTTAGAATTATGGGTGTTGCCCCACCCTTCTCCAGGAGGTGAGTGGTTTGGTGTTGGACACCTTGGATGAGGAAAGTAGATAGGAGGTGGACCTGACGCTGTTAACTGTGACCAGTAGTAGACATTGGTTAGTGCAGTGTGCCCAATTTTTGTAATGAGATAGTGTTGATAATCCTATGTTGTTAGCTCTCAACACAAGTCCTTTATTTTTTTCTTCTTCCTGCTACATGGCCTTGCTTTTTGACACATGACAATTTAAAAATCACTTATTGAATGTTTTCTATAAGCCAGGCACCATAAAGAGAAAGGGAAGAAGAGAAAGTCATAGTCCTTATCCTCAAAGGACTTCCCAACCTTTACCAGGGAAGCAAATTCAGAGATCAATTCTTCTTATTAAAACTTCTTTTTTTTTTTTTTTTTAAGAACTCAAATATTTTCTTTTCATTTTTTTATTTTATTGTAAACAAATGATATACATGTTGTTTCTCTATACATGGCATAAAGGCATACCATTTGTGTAATCATAAATTTACATAGGGTAATGTTGTTTGATTCATTCTGTTATTTTTTCCCTTTCCCAACACCCCTCCCACCCCTCTTTTCCTTCTATACAGAGCTTCCTTCCTTCATACTTGCCCCCCTCCCTAACCCTAACTCTAACCCTAACACTAACCCTTCCCTCCCCCCATTATGTGTCATCATCCACTTATTAGCGATATCATTCTTCCTTTGGCTTTTTGAGATTGGCTTATCTCACTTACCATGATATTCTCCAATTTCATCCATTTGCCTGCAAATGCCATAATTTTATCATTCTTTATGGCTGAGTAATATTCCATTGTATATATATACCACAGCTTCTTTATCCACTCATCAATTGAAGGGCATCTAGGTTGGTTCCACAGTCTGGCTATTGTGAATTGAGCAGCTATGAACATTGATGTGGCTGTATCTCTGTAGTATGCTGATTTTAAGTCCTTTGGGTGTAGGCCAAGGAGTGGGATAGCTGGGTCAAATGGCGGGTCCATTCCAAGTTTTCTAAGGAATCTCCACACTGCTTTCCAGAGTGGCTGCACTAATTTGCAGCCCCACCAGCAATGTATGAGTGTACCTTTCTCCCCACATCCTCGCCAACACCTGTTGTTGCTCGTATTCTTGATAATCGCCATTCTAATTGGGGTGAGATGGAATCTTAGGGTGGTTTTGATTTGCATTTCTCTTATTACTAGAGATGTTGAACATTTTTCCATATGTTTGTTGATTGCTTGTAGATCTTCTTCTGTGAAGTGTCTGTTCATTTCCTTAGCCCATTTGTTGATTGGGTTATTCGTATTCTTGGTGTAGAGTTTTTTGAGTTCTTTATAGATTCTGGAGATTAGTGCTCTATCTGAAGTATGATTGGCAAAGA
Source organism: Sciurus vulgaris (assembly GCF_902686455.1). Classification (NCBI taxonomy): domain Eukaryota; kingdom Metazoa; phylum Chordata; class Mammalia; order Rodentia; family Sciuridae; genus Sciurus; species Sciurus vulgaris. Next base: position 78,928,640 of record NC_136461.1, on the reverse strand, counting down.
TATTCTCCCACTCTGTAGGCTCTTTCTTCGCATTGCTGATAGTTTCCTTTGCTGAGAGAAAGCTTTTTAGTTTGAATCTATCCCAGTTATTGATTCTTGCTTTTATTTCTTGTGCTATGGGAGTCCTGTTAAGGAAGTCTGGTCCTAAGCCGACATGTTGAAGATCTGGACCTACTTTTTCTTCTGTAATCTGCAGGGTCTCTGGTCTGATTCCGAGGTCCTTAATCCATTTTGAGTTTAGTTTCGTGCATGGTGAGAGATATGGGTTTAGTTTCATTCTGTTGCATATGGATTTCCAATTCTCCCAGCACCATTTGTTGAAGAGGCTATCTTTTCTCCATTGCATATTTTTGGCCCCTTTGTCTAGTATGAGAAAATTGTATTTATTTGGGTTTGTGTCCGTGTCCTCTATTCTGTACCATTGATCTACCTTTCTATTTTGGTACCAATACCATGCTGTTTTTGTTACTATTGCTTTGTAGTACAGTTGAAGATCTGGTATTGCAATACCCCCTGTTTCACTCTTTCTGCTAAGGATTGCTTTAGCTATTCTGGGTTTCTTATTCTTCCAGATGAATTTCATAGTTGCTTGCTCTATTTCTGTAAGGTACGTCATTGGGATTTTAATTGGAATTGCATTGAATCTGTATAGCACTTTAGGTAGTATGGCCATTTTGACAATATTAATTCTTCCTATCCAAGAACATGGAAGATCTTTCCATCTTCTAAGGTGTTCTTTAATTTCTTTCTTTAGTGTTGTATAGTTCTCATTGTAGAGGTCTTTCACCTCTTTTGTGAGATTGATTCCCAAGTATTTTATTTTTTTCGATGCTATTGTGAATGGGATAGTTTTCCTAATTTCTCTTTGTGAAGATTCATCACTTATGTATAAAAATGCGTTGGATTTATGAGCATTGATCTTGTAACCTGCTACTTTACTGAATTCACTTATGAGTTCTAAGAGTTTTCTGGTGGAATTTCCAGGTTCCTCTAAATATATAATCATGTCATCAGCGAACAGGGATAGTTTGAGTTCTTCTTTTCCAATTCGTATCCCTTTAATTTCTTTGGTTTGTCTAATTGCTCTGGCCAGAGTCTCAAGAACGATGTTGAATAGAAGTGGTGAAAGAGGGCATCCCTGCCTTGTTCCAGTTTTTAGGGGGAATGCTTTCAGTTTTTCACCATTTAGAATGATATTAGCCATGGGCTTAGCATAAATGGCCTTTACAATATTAAGGAATGTTCCCACTATCCCTATTTTTTCTAGTGTTTTGAGCATGAAGGGGTGCTGTATTTTATCAAATGCTTTTTCTGCATCTATTGAAATAATCATGTGATTCTTGACTTTAAGTCTATTGATGTGGTGAATGACATTTATTGATTTCCTGATGTTGAACCAACCTTGCATCCCTGGGATGAAACCCACTTGATCATGATGCACTATCTTTTTAATATGTTTTTGTATGCGATTTGCTAAAATTTTGTTGAGAATTTTTGCGTCGATGTTCATTAAGGATATTGGTCTGAAATTTTCTTTCCTTGATGAGTCTCTGTCTGGTTTAGGTATCAGTGTGATATTGGCTTCATAGAATGAGTTTGGGAGGGTTCCCTCCTCTTCTATTTTATGGAATACTTTGAGAAGTATTGGAATGAGCTCTTCTTTAAAGGTTTTGTAGAACTCAGCTGAGAACCCATCTGGTCCCGGACTTTTTTTGTTGGTAGGCTTTTGATGACTTCTTCTATTTCAGTACTTGAAATTGGTCTATTTAAATTGTTTATGTCCTCCTCGTTCAGTTTAGGCAATTCATATGTCTCTAGAAACCTGTTGATGTCTTCGAGGTTTTCTGTTTTGTTGGAGTATAGATTTTCAAAATAGCTTCTAATTATATTTTGTATTTCAATCCTGTCTGTTGTGATATTTTCTTGCTCATTCCGAATTTTAGTGATTTGGGTTTTCTCTCGTCTTCTCTTTGTTAGTGTGGCTAAAGGTTTATCAATTTTGTTTATTTTTTCAAAGAATCAGCTATTTATTTTGTCAATTTTTTGTATTGTTTCTTTTGTTTCAATTTCATTGATATCAGCTCTGAGTTTAACTATTTCCTGTCTTCTACTACTTTTGGTGCTGGTCTGTTCTTCTTTTTCCAGGGCTTTGAGCTTTGAGCTGTAGTGTTAGGTCATTTATTTTTTGAGTTTTACTTCTTTTATTAAATGTGCTCCATGAAATAAATTTCCCTCTAAGTACTGCTTTCATAGTGTCCCAGAGATTTTGATATGATGTTTCTTTGTTCTCATTTACCTCTAAGAATTTTTTAATTTCCTTCCTAATATCTTCTGTTATCCATTCATCATATAATAGCATATTGTTTAATCTCCAGATGTTGGAATAGTTTCTGTGTTTTACTCTTTCATTTATTTCTAACTTCAATCCATTATGCTCTGATAGAATCCATGGTAGTGTCTCTATCTTCTTGTATTTGCTAACATTAGCTTTGTGGCATAATATATGGTCTATTTTAGAGAAGGATCCATGTGCTGCTGAGAAGAAAGTGTATTCGCTCTTGGTTGGATGGTATATTCTATAAATGTCCGTAAAGTCTAAATTATTGATTGTGTTATTGAGATCTATGGTTTCTTTGTTCAATTTTTGTCTGGAAGATCTGTCCAGTGGTGAGAGAGGCATGTTAAAATCACCTAGTATTATTGTGTTATGGTCTATTTGGTTTCTGAAATTGAGAAGGATTTGTTTGACATACATGGATGAGCCACTGTTTGGGGCATAGATGTTTATGATTGTTATATCTTGCTGATTTATGCTTCCCTTAAGCAGTATGAAATGACCTTCTTTATCCCTTCTGACTAACTTTGGCTTGAAGTCCACATTATCGGAAATGCGGATGGATACTCCAGCTTTTTTGCTGAGTCCATGTGCATGGTATGTTTTTCCCCATCCTTTCACCTTTAGTCTATGGGTATCTTTTTCTATGAGGTGAGTCTCTTGCAGGCAGCATATTGTTGGATCTTTCTTTTTAATCCAATCTTCCAGTCTATGTCTTTTGATTGATGAATCAGGCCATTAACATCAGGGTTATTATTGAGATATGATTTGGTTTCCCGGTCATTTGGTTCATTTTTTAAATTTTATTTATTTATTTGTTTGACAGAACTTGGCTCCTCCTTTATTTGACAATTCCTTTAGGATAATTCCTCCCTTTGCTGATTTGCTTCTTTGTTTTTCATCTCTTCCTCATGGAATATTTTGCTGAGAATGTTCTGTAATGCTGGCTTCCTTTTTGTAAATTCTTTTAGCTTTTGTTTATCATGGAAGGATTTTATTTCATCGTCAAATTTGAAGGTAAGTTTTGCTGGGTATAAGATTCTTGGTTGGCATCCATTTTCTTTCAGGATGAAAAATGTTGTTCCAGGCCCTTCTAGCTTTTACGGTCTGGATTGAAAAATCTTCTGATATCCGTATTGGTTTCCCCCTGAATGTAATTTGGTTCTTTTCTCTCACAGCCTTTAAAATTCTGTCTTTATTTTGTATGTTAGGTATTTTCATTATAATGTGCCTTGGTGTGAGTCTGTTGTAATTTTGTGTATTTGGAGTCCTATAAGCCTCTTGAACTTGATTTTCCATTTCATTCTTCAGATTTGGGAAATTTTCTGATATTATTTCGTTGAATAGATTGTTCATTCCTTTGGTTTGTTTCTCTAAGCCTTCCTCAATCCCAATAATTCTTAAATTTGGCCTTTTCATGATATCCCATAGTTCTTGTAGATTCTGTTCATGATTTCTTACCATTTTCTCTGTTTGTTCAACTTTGTTTTCAAGGTTAAATATTTTTTCTTCAATGTCTGAGGTTCTGTCTTCCAGGTGTTCTATCCTACTGGATATGCTTTCTATGAAGTTCTTAATTTGGTTTATTGTTTCCTTCATGTCAAGGATTTCTGTTTGGTTTTTTTTTCAATATCTCTAACTCTTTATTGAAATGATCTTTTGCTTCCTGTATTTGCTCTTTTAACTGTTGATTGGTGCGATCATTCAATGCCTGCATTTGCTCTTTCATCTCATCGTTTGCTTCCCTGATCATTTTAATTATGTACATTCTGAACTCCTCTTCTGTCATTTCTTCTGCCATGCTGTTATTGGGTTTTATTGATGTAACATCTAGATTTGTTTGCAGCTTTTTCTTTCCTTGTTTTCTCATATTGTTCAGGTATCAGTGGACCGCTGAGATATTGCAGATTTCCTCTATTGACTTACAATGTCCCTGAAGATTTCTATATATATCCCCCCTTAGCCTTCAGTAGGCTGAAGTCTTGGAGGAAGTTGATAATGCGGTGCTCCACAAGGAAGCTGCCTCTCTAGGAGTGGTGGCCTTCACGTGGGGTATATTCCCTGCTAGTGGGCAGAGGTGCCTCCACTTGTTGACCAGTGGTCATCCAAAGGGGACCTAGGCTGCAGGCTGAGGCAAGGCCTGTTTGGGCCTGAGTCTCTGGTTTTACCCTCCTTGTGGGGAAACCTCACCCGGCAGGGAAGACTCACCTGGTGGGGAAGTCTCGCTGGTCAGTTCCCTCCTAGAGGTTCCCCTCAATTTACAGCTACCGCCTGGGTTGGGCTGCCTTCCTCTGCAACATTCCCAGGGTCTGGGCCCTACCTTCTGGGCCTGGGAGCCTCACCCTTCGCAGATGAATCTCCTTAGGCTGCCCGTCCTCAGAGAATCTGCCCGCAGGCCTGGAACCTTCGCTCCACCCCTAAGCCTGTCTCTGTGCGGCTCTTCCACCAAGAAGCCTCCTAGATCCTGGGACCCTGCTCTGCACCTAATCACCTGGCTATGCAGCCCCTCCTCTGAGCAGCCATCTGGGGCCCTGTACAATGTCTCTAAGTCCCAGAGACCCGCCACACGCCTCTTCCTCCAGACAGCCACCCAGTATTCCGGTGCGGTCACTAGGAGTCCAAGCAACTCACTGCGTGCCTCCTCCTCCCACCGACCACCCGTAGCCCGGGGCAATCAATCACTCCGAGTCAAAATGACCCTCCCTGTTCCTCCTCTTCCTCCAGGTAACCCCCCGGGTGTTCAGGAGCGGTCACTCTGAATGGCTCTGAATCCACATGACCCGCTGCACGCGTCCTCTGGGCAACCGCCCAGAGCTCTGATGCGGCCACTGGAGACCAAGCGACCCACCGCGCTTCTCCTCCAGGCAGCCCCCCTGTGTACAGGAGCTGTCACTTTAAGTCCAAACAACTCACCACTCGCCTTCTCCTCTGAGCAGCCACCTGGAGCTCCAATGCAGTCACTGCGAGTCCAAACGACCCGCCGCGCTTCTCCTCCTCCTCCTCCTACTCCTCCGGGCAGGCCCCGGTGTTCAGAAGTGGTTTGAGTCCAAACAGCTCGCCATGCAGCCCCTCCTCTGGCAACCGCCTGTAGCTCTGGTGCAGTCACTCCGAACCCAAGCGGCCACGCTCCTCCTCCTCCTCCTCCTCAGGGCAGGCCCCGGTGTCCTGAGTCCACACAGCTCTCCTCGCCTCTCCTCCCCTGGGCAGCCTCCGGAGCCCCCTAAAACTTCTTATTAAGGGCTGGTGATATAGCTCAGTTGGAGAGTGCTTGCCTTGCATGCACAAGGCCCTGGGTTCAATCCTCAGCACCGCCAAAAGAAAAAGGAAAAAAAAAATTCCATAGGATGAGATAAAAATGTAGTTTTAAAATATTTTCAGGAATCGTTGGTGCTTTTTCTCATTATAGAGGTAATAAAGAGTTGTCAATGTCCCTTCATGAAATTCATTTGAATACATGCACGTGCACACAAACTCCCTCACCCACACACCTTCCAAAATAGGAAAGGACTAAACATGGATATTTTAGATACGAGTCACGAGCCTTGATGTTTTTTCTATGGCACCTGTTTGTAGGAAAATGTGGATGAGTTAAGGTTTAAGCAAGGTCCCGATGTGTCTCTAGTTACATCCCCTCTAATTTCATTAGATCTTTCTACATGGCTGCTCCAGACTCCTTTACTCATTCAGTAAACTAGGATGTGAGTTTTATTCTACACCAGACACCATGCTAACACTGGAAATGTAGCAATGAGTCAAGAGGATGGTCCCTACTCTACTCATATTTCAGATGGACATCAAGGTAAATTGTCTGTTGTAGTAAGTGAAGATGTACATAAGGCATGTGAGAATGTTGAAGAGGGACCTAGGAAGTTATGGAAGGATCCTGAGAACTTGATCATGAACCTGGGCTCTGAGGTGGAGAATGTGGCATCTGTGAAGAGGGTCGGGAGGGACATTCTAGTCAGAAGGAAGAGTCTACGTTGGTTGGTGAGAACGGCCTAGACTGGTGGTTCACAATGTGATCTCGGGCCACTGGGTGTATCAACGGTTCTTCCAGAGGTTTTGTGAAGTCGAAACTCTACATAACTGGGCATGGTGATGCACACCTGTAATCCCAATGGCTCCGAAGGCTGAAGCAGGAGGACTGCAAATTCAAAGTCAACCCCAGCAATTTAGTGAGGCCCTAAACAACTTAGGGTGACCCCATCCCTAAATAAAATAAAAAGAAGGTCTGGGGATGTGGCTCAGTGATTAAGCATCCCTGGTACCAAAAACAAAACAAACAAAAAACCTCTTTTTATAATGCTACTGTGATATTTTTCTATCACTTTGCACTGGATTGACACTGGTGTTAATGATAAAAAAAAGCTCTAGTGGATCAATGTTCTGGTGCCTTAGCACAAATCAAGGCAATGGCAGGAAACTGTACTAGCAAACTGTCACTATATTGATATACTTCACCCCATGTACTTGCAGGGAAAAAATGACTTCCCTTAAAAAGGGCTTTGATTGCCAAATGTGCTGATACATCCCTGTAATCCCAACTACTTGGGAGGCAGAGGCAGAAAGATCACAAACTGGAAGTCAGCCCAGACAATTTAGTAAGAGCCTGTCTCAAAATAAAATAAAATAAAATAAAATAAAATAAAGGGATGGGGATAGATCAGTTGTACAGCACTTGCCTAGCATGTGTAACAGAAAAAAAAAAGCCTTTGATTAAGTCATAAAAATTATTTTTTTATTAAACCACTACTATTGAGCATACATCTTTTAAATATTCTGTGTGACAAATGGAAACTATGCAAAAAATACTTCTATGTAGAAGTATGACAGTTGTCTTGAAGGAAAGTACTTGTTTTGATTTTTTGAGTTGTAAACAGAACTAGCTGCTTTTATTGTAGAACATTGTTTTTTACTTGAAAAAACTGACAAACTAGGGTTATTCCAACTTGGCAGACATTTTCTTGAAAATGAATAAATTGAACTTGTCACTTCAAGGAAAATAACTGACAGTATTTGTTGCCAAAGATAAAATTCAAGCTTTCAAACAAAAATTAGAATGTTAGAAAACCCGTAGCCACCATCATGAGCTTGACAGCTTCCAAGCACTTAGGAAGTCCAATGAAATTGATTATGATACCAATTAATGTGATTTTAAATATTGTGCAATGAAATATGTCAACATTTGGAAAATCTAAATAACTTAGTAAACTAATCTTTTTCCAAATAACTAATTATGAGGTTACAAGATCATGCATGGGTAAAAGACCCATTCAAAGTGCAAGAGAGCTTAATGGATTTTACTGTAAAAGAGTAGGAAAAATATGGTCCGACATTTCATTTTGTAATAAACTTTAAGAAACTACCACTTGTCAAGTTTTGATGTAGTATTCAAAAAAGAATATCTATAGTTATCAGAAAAAGCTATTAAAATACATTTCTAACTATATTTTCTACATAAGGATAGATTTTCTTAATTCAAGAACAAAACAGATCACAACTGATTAAATTCAGAAACAGATATGAAAATTCAGCAGTCTTCAACTAATCCAGATATTTTAAAAAATGGAAAATGCTACCATTAGACTGTTTTGGGAGCTTTCTGTTCTTCAGAAAAATATTTATGTTAAAATGCATTACTGTTTTTAAATAAATTAATAATTACATATTTTTAATGCTCAGTTTTAATTTTTGATAAGAAAATATTGATGAATATAACCAATAAACAAAAGGTCTTTGAGGTCATTGTGTTAGTCTTTTTTTTTGGTTGTGCAATCAAAATACCTGAAAAGAACAACTTAGAAGAGGAAAGTTTATCTTGGGCTCATGATTTCAGGGGTCTTAGTCCATTTATGGTGAGAGAAAACATCATGGTGAAAGGGAAATGGTAGAGGAAAGCTACTTATGGCAGCCAGGAAGGGGAGGGGGAGAGAGAGAGAGAGAGAGAGAGAGAGATGAAGAGCCAGGGACAAAATATAATCCTTCAGTGACCTACTTCAGTGACTACTGCAGTCAGGCCCCACCTACCTACTGTTAACATTCAGTAATCCATTTGAATTATTAATCTATCTAATAGATTAATCCACTGATTAGGTTACAGCACTCAGTGTTTATGATCATTTCAGCTCTGAACATTCCTGTGTTAACACATGATCTTTTGGGGGGGACTCCTCACATCCAAACCATAACAATCATTGACAGTTTTCAAGTGTCCTCTGACCCAAATATTTGAGAACTGCTGGGATAAATTATTTTTCAGTAACCAAATCATCTTGAATTTTAGTGGCTCAACACAACAAATGTTTATTTCCCTCTCAAGCATAATCAGGCAGTTCTAAAGGCAGCTGTCCTCCACGAGCTGACTCTGTAATCCAGGTCACTCCATTCTGTGGTTCTGTTGTCTCAACACATGGTTGAAATTGCAGCTGTAGAAGAGAAAGCTGAAAGACAGGTCACTCAGCAGAACTGATCACATGGCAACAGCAAGTGGGCAGGGAAATGTGAGAAAACTTGTAAATATTTAGAAAGCAGCAAATGACTCTAAACAGCATGTACAAAAATGTGTGGTGGGAAACCAAAGCTCCATTGGAAGAGCAGATGGACATTATCTCAAATATAATAAGATGTTGAGATGAAGCACAGTGCAAGACACCGACATGCTGGGAAAACACAGGAGCCAGACCACACAGGCTGGCCTCATAAGCCTTGGCAAAGTTGGATGGTTTAAACACTAGGTGACCAATAATCAGCTCTATCTTTTGATAGATCATTGAGACAGTGGAAGAAAATGAATGTAGAAGGACAAGAGTGGAAAACAGCACTGCTCTGATAAATCAGGTATCTGAGTGAGGGGGGAAAAAAGCCTTAATTGTGGTGTTTGCCCATTTGTACAGTGTGAAGTACTTCCACCATGGCTAATTTCAAACTTGCCCATTGGAGTTCACTAAATGCAGAATTAGGAAGAAACATGCACAATCAGCTCTTTGAGACAGTTGAGCCGATTCGGAGCCACTGAGGCAAGTCAGGAGGCTTGTTTAGACATAGATGATTGTGTCCTAAAATTCCTCTCCTTTGAACACACAGCTGGAACCAACCCACAAGGTAGGCACTTCAGTGACTAAAAGCCCTTGACCCATCACAAACTCAGCCACTACCACCACTGCACATCACCAAGATTTTCCAGCTATGCCTTAACACATGCTGAGGATGCATGTAGTGATCCCTCTCTAGCCACCCTCTTGCCTCTGGTACAAAAGCCTGGGCCTCTATCACTAAGGATCAGCAAATATCTTCTCCACCATTAGCTCATTTCCCCAGAGCCATGTTTGCAAACAACCTCTGATATTCTCACCTAATGTTCCTCCCCAGTTGTTCCAAGGAGGAGCGCCCCAGAACGAGGCTAGAAAGACCCTACTTGGGTTGTTAGCAACCTCTGATTTACGTGAAAAGATTCACAAGAATCAAAACAGTTACAGACTCCACAACTACAGGTTACAGAAAGCTTTTTGCAAGCTTGCAAAAGGAGTGAAAACCTCAGCTTCTGCTGGCTGGCTCCCAAGGGAACCAGATGCCTGTCTGACAGTGAAGAAGGATGGAGTGAGAGGCTCCAATCCACGGTGTTCTTGCTAAAGTGACCTGTTACCTGGGGCTTTTAGCAGCAGGTGACTGTGCTCCTCATCTCCCACCCCAGCTAGATCACCCAAGCTCCTTCTTCCTTCCCCCTGCTCCAGTTTACAGAGTAGAGTAACAGCTTGTACATACCTGAACTGGTGCCTGAGTGCAGCTATTTAAATAGCTTCACTCTGAACACAACAGGTGTCGCTCACAATCTAGCTCCCAAATCTTTTTTTTTCCTCCAGTAGGCCATATGGATTTTTTATATAAAGAACTTGCCTGGCTCAGATGATATTCCTTTTCTTCTCTCCATTCTTCCTTCTCTTCCTCCTCCTCCTTCTTCTTTCCCTCTTTTTCTTCTTTCCTCCCTCCTTCCTACTGTTCCTTCCTGCCTACATTCCTCTCTGCCTTACCTCCCTCTCTCCTATCCTTTCTTCCTTTTTTTTCTCCTAACCTTTCTTTCTCTACCTTCCCTCCCTCCCTTCCTTCCCACTCCCACCCTCCCTCCCTTCCTTCCTTCCTTTCTTCCTCTCACTTTCTCTTTTCTCATCATATAAAGCGCCAGGCTGCCATCTTTCTCAGTGCCTTGTCCATCCCCTCTGCTGGGTCTGAAAGTCACTGACTCTTTAGCACAGGGGACACTGACTGCTGTGCTGGTTCCAGAATCCCCTTCTCCTTCTGCCTGCCAGACAAACCTCCTATATAGAAACTAGGCACTCCGGTCAGGGCCAGTGGCTAGATCTGCATCCCTATTCAAATGTCTTACACAACCCATGTCACCAGACACTGAAGTATTATTCAAAAAGGTGCAGCAAAGAGAACTGTGGCAGCAAATGAGGAAGAAGATGCCAGGAGTGTGGAAGCCATCACATGCTGCCATCTCTCTTGAAAACAGTCAGAAGTATGAGACTGAATAGCAAGAGCTTAAAATTTCTGTTTCAGACATTTCAGTCTTTATTACTACACTCACTGAAACTGCTAACCAAATAAAAGATCTGAAAACAAAGGAGAATTCGCCTCTGTGTTGCTGGAGTCACCTAATCCAGATATTCCAGGCCATGTGGGCACACATACATAGTGAATAGATTCAGAGACCAACTTCTTCCACAATTAAGTGAGTGCATGTTTTTAAAGATGATTTCTTTCTTTTCTTTTTTCCCCCCTTCTCCCTCCTTCCCACCTCCTCCCCATCCTTCTCCTTCTTTTTTTTCCCTGCCAGGGATTGAACCCAGGGCCTCGTGCATGCTAAGCACATGCTCTAAGACTGAGCTACACCCACAACCCCAAGAATGATTTCTTGTGATGACAACTTGATGAAATAAAGACCATTTAACATCAAATATTCTAAGGAATTTAGCATAAGAATTTACCAGATTGTCCTTTTTCACCTGGTAAAGGACTAATACAAAGTACAGTCCATTTAGCAGCATTTGAGAACCTAAATCTCAGTGCATCCAACATCATCTAAGGAAATGAGATGACAGGTATCCTCATGGAGAAATGAGGTCACAGAGGGGTTAAACAGCTTGCCCAACATCACACAGCTCATAACCTCAGGTGCAACTCTTTCCACAGTAAAGAAGGGGTAACAGATTTTTCCCGTCACAATATTGAATAAATTTTATGAGGTCTCTTCTTGCGGTTGTATAATTCTCTGCCCATCATGCAGTGTTCCAATCATGTGTTTGATTTCACAAGGAAGTGTACTACCAGGTGAAGATTCTGGAATAGACTGCATCCCTGTCATAAATCATTAGCTTTGTTGTTTACAAATCCACCTTAGTCTATTTCCTGTGGTCTCTGAGGTACTGTTGAGGAAATGTAGAATAAGTTGCGGGATTTTTAGACCTGAAAAACCTGATTTTCCAGCCCTATAATTCAGAAGCAACAAACATGCCAACCAGCACTGGCAGGGCTGTAGAGAACACTGGTCAGGCTGTGACTAGGCAGGATGGACCCTCCTCCTGCCAGCCAGATGGCTCTCCTGCAGGTATTCTCCAACAGGTGACACTGGCACCCAACTACGGCCTCGGGTACCTCATTATAGCACCTGGAGCCAAGCTGCAGTTTCATCTATGAGTGGAAGGGATTTGGGTGGAATGATCTCGAGGGCTTCTTCCAGGTGACAAACAACAAAACACAACCTATGAAATTCTCAGGACATTTCCACTGCTAAACACAGGGATCAGGCACTTCTCTCCCTTGAGTGACACAACATCCTTCATTTTCCCCCTAGTGTCATCCACTTCCATCAGCCCTCATCAAGACAAATACTGGCCCCACCAAAGGTACTTCCTTTTGAGGCGCTCTCAAGTGTAGGTGAAATGAGAAGGTGGCTGTAGTTCATGTAGCACAACGGCACATGGTTTCCTACAGCAAGCGCTCACTAATTGGTAATTATTGCTCTCAGAGGTCTGGATATACTGTTTGATTGCTTCTATTCATTTAGAAGTATGACCTCAGCCCACACTCCAAAGAGTCCCCAAAGGAGACACGTTCCACACCCGAGCTGGTCAACCATTGTTGCTGCTCTGCCTCCTCTTGTGTCTGGCTCCCACCCTGTGCGTCTGGCTCTGGCAGACCTGTGGGCTTTGAACTTGAGGTAACTCAGAGTCAAGCTAAGGCCAAAGTTCATCCAGTGAGTGAACCCTGGACACTGCCACAGCTCCTGCGCTCACCAGCACAGGCCTGGTGAGTTCTAAGGCAGCGAATGAGGAAGAAGGGCCTGCCCCACCCCAGCCTGGCAGGTGCCCAGGATCTCACCCAGTGCCTCCAACTTCCTGTCGCCAGAAGGGGCCAGTAGGGGCAATGCTGCTTATCCCATTGCCTCCATTTCCTCTTCCTGCCTTTCCCCTTTTTCTCTGGAGGCTTCCTCTTTCCTCTTATACGCAAGTACAGCTTGTGGCCTGGGGAGGTAGGCTGGGGCAGGCCAGGTTTACTCCCACCACATATAACAATGGTGTTGGAATCTGGTGCCTCCTGGGAGGGCCCTGGATAACTGAAGCACAGAGGACAGAGGGATTGTTCAGTATATATCCTTTTGTGCAGTTTGAATGCTGTGCCAACAGCATTAAATACTTATTTAATAAAATAAGTTTAAAATTTTTTTTTTTAAAAATTAAAAATCAGCCCCTAAAGGTCTAATTGTGATTTTTGTTTGGGCAGCTCTGTGCTACCTAACCTTTAGGCTCTTAGGGAAATCCCTTTTCTAAAGAGTGTGTATGACTACTGCTATTTCTGGCCAAAATTGTTCTCTGTATCCACCTGCAGTGGTCTTGTGTGTTCTACCTTGAAGTTCCTAAGCACGTCAAAAGAGAGGTGGAGAGTAGAAAAAGAGGCTGGAATTTGAATCAAGGTAGGCTTAGGTTTAAATCCTGGCTCTACCACTGACTGACTTGAGGAAGATTCTTAAGATCTCTAAGCCTCAGTTGCTTCATCTCTCTGAAAGAAAATCAAACAAAATTACCTAGCTCACCATAAATCACAGCAGTTAAGGACATAGGCTTTGGGTTAAAAAGTCAATCTGAACATAGGACAGTAAGAATCAGAGGTCTGGAAAGGTATTGATGGGGAGATAGAAAAAGAAACATTGGAATTATCAGTGCACTCTGCATGCATGTAAAAATACCACAATAAACCTCATTAATATATGCAATTAAAGTGTTAATAAAAACAAAGACTTTGGAATTAGGTTTAATTCTTGTAACTGTCACATCCTGCTTTGTCACTCTAAGCCTTCATTTCCTCATCTGCAAAATAGAGATAATAACAGTACTGACCTAGAAAGGTTGTGAATTTTAAGTGAGATAATGTATGGGTAGGCCTCAGCAATGCAACCTACACGTAGCTCTTTCTATCATGATGTTTTTGTGAGAATAAACTAAGATAAAGGGCCTGGTACTCAGAAATATGGTGTACATTTTTAACATTTCTTTCTCCTTAGATTACTATTATTTTTTTTTTTTTTATGGAGAAATATCCTACAAGAAATTTCTTGATCTGTGTGTGTTTTCTCTCTCTCTGGATTAAACCCAGGGATGCTTCACCATCAAACTATATCCCCAGCCCTTTTTATTTTTCTTTAAGACAAGGCCTCCCTAAATTGCCAAGGCTAGCTACAAACTTGCAATTCTGCCTCAGCCTCTGGAGCAGATGGGATTACAGGTGTGAACCACCATATCCAGCTTTCTGTTTTCTTTTCTGCAGTGCTGGGGATTAAACCCAGGGCCTCATTCATGCTAGTCAAGTGCTCTACCACTGAGCCACACCCCCAGACCCTACATGTTTTTTTTTAAATGCTCTGTATCTGCTCATGCATTCCATTTTGTCTGCTGATTACAATGCTCTTATGTGAAGAAATCAACTGGAAAGGCTAAAGAGAAGACTCAAAACTTCTCTACTGGGTTCTGGGTAGAGTTCTGCTTAGCCTGTGTGAGGCCCTGGGTTCAATTCCCAACATTGCGAACACACACACACACACACACACACACACACACACACCCTCTACAGTGGGAAGATTCTTTAATGTTTCCTCCATCTGCGGAAAATCTCAGTCCTGGGATTACAGAATTGACTAGAATACACAGTTCTTTGAGGAAGGCAGGAACCTGACCTGCTCTGGCTGAAACTCCTTTGAATTCTCAGACCAAGGGACTTGTAAGAAACCTGCACTGCTGCTCCCCAAGTCCCCCTAAATTAGGGTTGAATGCATCCAGGAAAAAACCTGGCTGAGTAAATTACAGTGTCATAGACAACTATGGAAAGGATAACTCATATAAAGCCATACATTTAAGAATCAATCTTTTTTTTTTTTTGATACCAGGAATTGAGCCCAGGGCATTTAACCACTGAGCCACACTCCCAGCCCTTTTTATTTTTTATTTTGAGACAGGGTCTCACTAAACTGCTTAGGGCCTTGCTAAGTAGCTGAGGCTGACTTTGAATTTGTGATCCTCCTGCCTCAGCCTCCCCAGTCACTGGAATTACAGGCATGCATCACCATACCATCAAGAATCAATCTTAATCTGTGATAAATGAAGCCATTTTCTCAGAGTCAGTATAACATACAGAAACTTACCAGGTTTGTAGGCCTAGGGAGCCTGTACAAAAATGCCAAAGAAAAGTCCAGCATTTCCAGGCTTTCTTACCCTCAGGTAAATGCCTACCCCACAGGGATACTTAAGCCCGAATGTGGCCATGTGTATCAGGGCAGTATGGCCACCAACAGATGGCAGCTGCCACAGAGAACAGGAAGGAGTCCAGAGTTCCCCTGGCTCTGATGTGGGTTTGCGTGACTGGAACTGGATTGAGCTTCATCTCATCCCCTCAGTCGAGCAGCTGAGAGTAGTCGACCATCGTCTACCTGCTCCATGCTGGAGTACAGCCCTGAGCAGCAAGACAGACAGATTCTCAGTTGGAAAAGAATGGGCTGCACTCTGAGGGCTCTGCTGACAAAGCTGAGGGCCCTGGCCTGTGCTGCTGAACTTCCCCAAAGGGACCTTGGATCAGAACTCCTGCGGCTTTGTGATGCTGTCCTAACTTCCGAGTTGGTTAGAGGCAGATGGAAATTAGGGATGAGTCCAGTCACAGCACCTGTGACTTGTCACTGCACTTCTCTGGAGCTCAGACTTTTCAGTCATTAAGGGAAAGACTTTGAGAAAAGAAAAGAAAAAAAAGGTTATCTAAGGACACTCCATTCCAACAGAGCCGTGATTCAGGAATCAGAGAATACTGCCATGTGGCCTTCTTAGCCTTTCTGGGGGTGCTCAGAAGGCTCATGCTCTCTCTCTCTCTCTCTCTCTCTCTCTCTCACACACACACACACACACACACACACACACACACACACACATACACATATACACACACCATTGCTGCAAGGTAAGAATACTAACTTTAAGTCATGATTTTCATTCCAGTATTACTGCACATCATTGAGGGTTTCCTTGGCCCTCGAAATCCAGGTAATACCCTGTAGCCTCCACTATATATATATATTCCCCAATTCCCATGACCTGCGATTTTTTTTTTTTTTTTTTTTTGGAACCAGGAATTGAATCCAGGGATGATTAACCACTGAGTCACATCCCCAGCCCTCTTTTTCTTTTCTTTTTTGTTTTGTTTTATTTTGTTTTTGAGACAAGATCTTGCTAAGTTGCTTAGGGCCTGGCTAAATTGCTGAGGCTAGCTTTGAACTTTCAATCCTCCTGTGTCAGCCTCCCTAGCTGCTGGGATTACAGGCATGTGCCACTGTTCCTAGTTTGACCTATGATGTTTAAAACTCTTTTGATTATTTCTGATTCAGGGCAGAGATGGGGTGATATTCCTCTTCTCAGTCCCCTGGGTATGGTCAGGGACCCCTCTGCATTTCCCATGTTTATCTCTTCCACTGCAAATTCCTCAGCCTACACATGTGTTTATGAGTGCTCCCCCTGGAATCCAGGGCAGACAGCTGTGTCCTATTCTTTCCTCCCTCAGCACTAATCTACACACGATAACTAATAGATATTTGGCATCATTGGATGACTACATAAAAGAAAGGAACAAATGGTGCCAAAGGTGTCACCAAGATAGATTACTTTGAATGACCGGTCAAGGCCAGCCCAGAAGAAAAATGTGTAAAAGTCACCAAAGGTTGTTTTATATCCAGGATCATCCCTGCCCTGCCTGCTTTACCTATAGGGAACCACACAACCACAAGCTACTAAGAAATTAACTGACTGTTGTTCATTGACAGAGGGTTAACATGCTGCTTCCATGCTCAGTCTATTTGCATAAAGAGACTCCCTCCACTCTTGCCCCACCCTTCCAAAGAAATCAAGAGATTCACTCTAAAAGGTTATCCCAATTCTGCTGATCCTTACTTAGCCAGACTTCCTAGCTCTTTAGCTGGGCTCCCTTAACCCTTTGAACAAAATTGTTTCCAGCATTGATCTCTGTGCAGCACACTTATTTGTTCCTGTCTCACTCACTGCATGATGGCATTTTAAAAATTCCTTCCCAGCCACTGTGCCTAGTTCAGTGCTTGACACATAGGACTCAGTAAATATTTGCAAAATGAATAAATAATGGGAGCGGGGTAGAATATTGATGCAATTATTTTGAGGGCCAATGAACAAAAATAGCTGAAATGTTTACAGCAAATTAAAGGGGCAGAGTCAAATAATTTTTAACAGAGGGAAGGGTGGAATGTTCCTTCAGCATTATTGAATGGATTAGTCATTCAGCAAGCCTGCTGAGGGAGGACTGGTTTTCCTAAACCCCAGCCCAACGTATTCTCATAGTGCCTTTGTCACTCCTGTCATATTGCTTTTGTTTGTGATTTGCAGCCTTTTGGGAATTACAACATCAGTTCATTGTTCACTGGGTTTCACAATTCTCTTTCCCATCATGAACATACCATAGGCATATACAATAACTGTTTTCTATATGTCCAAGAATTTAAATTACATTTTGTTTTATAAACTTTGGGACACCCCCTGAGATAACTGGAAACACCTGGAGATGTTGTGAAAGCAGAACAGGAATGGTCTCTTCACAGTGTGCCTGGTGGGCTCTGCAGCTAAGAAAGCACATGCAGTTCCCAGATCTGCTGTTTTCTTCTTTACATGAGCTGCTGCTCCTGTGCTTAGAACTCTCCATGCACAGCTTAGTTGGAAACTAGGCACAAGTAGCAAGATGGCCCAAATTACTGAGGAGTCAAAAGTCTATGCAAAAATAATCCTCCAAAATAGTCCATTAATTTAGGCAAAGGTTTTTGACTTGATTTGTCAAACTGTTTCTGTTCTTTACTCGACTTTGGGTACTTTGGTGTGGTCCAGTGTGATAACCACTGGTCACTTATGGCTACCAAGCACCTAAAATGGGGTTAGTCTGGATTTGGGAGACTTAGTATAAGAACAAAAGAGAAAATATCTCATTATAAGTTTTAACTTTGATTAAATTGTAAAATATAACATTTCAATATATGGGTTAAACATAATGTACTATTAACATTAATGTCACCTTCAGAAAATTCATTTAAACACATAGAAAATTATATATATACATATATATGTGGCTTGCATTATATTTTTATTAGACAATGGTAAATGACTATTTACCCTTAGTACTAAAGCAAAAAGAAATCATAAGGATTGGGTTACTAATGTTTTATTAGTTTATTTACTAATAAAACATTTGTTTATTTCAGATGTAGAGGAAAAGAAAATATTTCTTTTTGCTATTAGCTGTTGAGTAAGGCAGGTACCCTTTTGCAGCAAACTCCTATACCTATAAGAAAAAAGCTGATGCCCCTTTAAAAGGCTATTAATGGGCCTTGAAAGTTGTTTGTTCTTTTTGTTTAAATTAAGACTCTTTGGAGAAACTTATAAAGACCTTGTTTACGAACATGTGATTTATGACCTTCAACTGAGCATGCTCAGGAATGTCTGCCATCTTTCCTTTATGAATATGTGATTTACAATCTTGAGCTAAGCATGCTCAGGAATGTATCAGCCCCTGAATGTACTTTCCTATGAATATACGTAAAATCCCCTCCAAAAAAATCTCACTTTTGCTTTCCTTGATGGAGGAGAGCATTGCTTTGCCAATAACTCCATTGCTCTCCTTACTTGATGTAGGTATACCTCTTGATGATGTATACCTCTCTCCATTCCTTTTATCTTCTGGTTGTGCTCATTGGCTTTGCACTCACCTAGAGGAGAATCCATTGCATTCAGTTACATTCTCATCTTAGGTTCATGACTGAGACATCTATATAACAAAGGACAGATTAACAAGAGAAAAGTATACAAATTAAGTTCTGTTAATATGAGAGTCTTTGGAAAGGAAGACCCCCCCCCCCCAAAAAAAAAAAAAAGCAGAGAAAACTGTGAATTTTTATGTTTAGCTTTGAGGAAGAAGTGGATAGCTGTGGAGAAGGATGACTGGACACAGAGTATGTGACCTAATGGTAATAAATCAGGGAGGTTTTAGCAAAGCCTGTTTGTTCAGATTCTTCTTTATGTCCCTGTGTGATGTTCCTTTCTTCCTGGTATGGGGGTTACCTCTGAAAGGTCTTATGACCTATTTCAGAGGAAGCTCAGAGAATTCTTTTATGTCCTGCTTCAGGGGAGAAGGCCAAGGAAAAGCTGCTGTCTCCTCAAATACCAAAATACCATATTTTGGAACACATGACCTAAACCCTATCATAGGCTTATTCTAAAGAATAAATGAACTGATGGATGTGAAGTGCTTCATGCAATTCCCAGGACATGGCAAATGCTGGATGTAAAGTGGCAAGAATAAGGATTTATCCTGTCAGTCAAGGTCAAGAGAGATTTGGCACAAGGAAAGAACACGGGCTTTGGTGTCAGACCTAGAAATATTTTGGTCCAAATCTATGTATTCATGGACTTGGACAAGGAATTTAACCTTCCTGTGCTTCAGTCTATACATTTCCAAGGCAGAACTGAACTCCACCTTGTAGGGTTTTTATGAAATTAAACAGGACATAATGAATATGAATCCTAGCACATGATGATTGATTACTATCATTGTTACTAAGATCCTTTCTGTAGTCAGCTTATCTTTTCTGCATTCTAGGTCTGAGAGGGCCATCGGACTTACCATCTCCTAGTCCCCAGTACACACCACGCTCTCAGCTTTCATGCCTCGGCTCCTGCTGTCTTACCTTTAGGAACCAGTTGTAAAATGTTAAAATCCTGCTTTGCATTCAAACCCAACTCCTGAAATATTCCTTCCCCAGAGAAAGTGACTCCCTCCCATGCTTAATATCTTCCTGTCTAATCCATTCTGATGAGTCAAGTTTCATTGACTTTGGATAAATTTAACATTTTATAACACTTCTTAGAAAACAACATCAAGGAAAATAATGATAGTATAGTAAGTTTCATAAATTCATCCACATATCCTTTCTCCTTTTAAAAATGTTCTTTATTTTATGTAAGTATGGTATTGATAGATGATAGTTGCTACTTTTAAATGTGCTGGAAAAATTAAAAAGTGGGCAGCCCTGTGTTGATCGCCAAAATATTTTTGGTTTTGTTTGTTTTGTTATTTTATTGATACACAAAGAACAAAAAGTCTAAACACTTGGCACATTAGTGCATGACTGTAATCCCAGGAACTCCTCAGAAGGCTGAAGCAGGAGGATTGAAAGTTTGAGACCAGCCTCAGCAGTTTAGCAAGACCCTCTCAGCAACTTAACAAGATCCTGTTTTAAATAAAAATAAAAAGAACTGGGGATGAAGCTCAATGGTAAAGTGCCCCTAGGTTAAATCCTCCATACAAAAAACAGAGTCTAGAAACGACTCCTTTGTGGTATACAGCTGAGAGAAGAAAGATGGGGAAAGATGTACAAGAGCCGGGTCAGAATCCAGAGTGTGGTAACCTTCTGCTGAATGAATGGAGGCCCCATAGATTCTGTGCAGGTGCTAACCATTCGCCCACAGGAAACAGGTATAGTCAAGAGAACATACATTTGCTAAAATCAATGACTCTAACTCCAAGTTGAAACAGGTAAGACTGGCTCCACCAGTTCTAAAACAATGATTTCCAAATTTTAATGCGAATGAGAAACACCTGAAAAGTTGATTTAAGCACTGAAGTCCAGGGCTCACTCCCAGGAACTGAGTCAGTAGAGTTGGAGCCTCTGCATTTTAACAAGCCTCCTGGGACTGGCTAGTGCAGGTGGTCTAGCTGGACATTGAAAATGCTGTGCTGAATGGCAAACACCGACATTCTGTTCTCTCCTGTATCCAAAGGCTCATCCACCCTAACCTCCACCTTTCCCAGCCTCTGCTTGACATTGCATCTGCCGTCACAGATGTGCAACCCTCAGGTGTCCCTAATACTTTTTTCTTGGCTTACTAATGAAAAGGCTCTAAGAAGCCCAGATGGCTAACTTCTCCTGAATCAAAGTGAGGTCTTACGTCCTTTCTGGAGCTTATTTAAAAGTCACACGTGTTGAAATCTATGAGTCCTGAAAGCATCCACCAGCTCTTCTGCCTCCTTCATTGCCGCAACCAACCCTTTTCCAAGGAGAGGCAAAGGCTTTTCCTCTGCACCACTGACTGTGCAAGAAGCAGTAGCATTCTGTTAGAGCAGATGAGTATGTGTTTGTTCCTGATCAGCTGAGTTCAGTGCCCAGGTGTCCAGGTGCCACTGGAGAGATAAACGTGGCTGAAACGCTTAAAAGGGAATGTGGAAACTAGCTCTTTTATCAAAATCACTTAACTGCACTGACTTCACATCTAGCTGATGTTCATGACATTCATCCATTCTCTAGTTCTAATCACCTCTCAGTGTTGCTGTCAGATTTTAATCTCGTCTTTGCAAAAATCCTGACCAATGTTCATGCAAATATCCGAAAGAAAGGGAAAACAACCTTTCCCCGGGCTCCCTCGGGCAGTTTGCATCCTGGTGTTATTCAGAATCCTGAAGACTTTTGAAAAGACTTCACCAGTAGATAAAGCTCTCAAAAAGATTGATTTACAAAACGCCAGCTAGGGGCCAAGTACACTCCTCAAAGACTTGAGTTTCTTGAGGAGTGAGTTTTAGGGGCCTAGGAACAAAGCATAGATTTGGCAAGCTTAGGAAGGATAGCTGAAGAAAGGAATTTCTTTGCTTTACATACAAAATAATTGAAAAGGGAGGTGTGTGAGGGAGAAGTATGGGGGAGGGGTATTCATTTCTGTGTTAAAAGAACAGAAAAGGAGCATATTTTGCTTTTAATTTTTTTTTTCTATGAGGCAGATGGGCTGTTGGTCGACACTAAATAAATCCTTGAATAAATGAATCTCTCTAGCACCAGGGAGGGTTGGTGATGGAGGGAGTTGGGGAGGATGGGAAGTGCTTTGTGCATATGGAACAGATAACTTTTTAAAGGAAAGGGGGATTAAAAGCAAGAACCTCAGGGCATTTAATAACTGTGGCATTTTATTCTTGCTTCATGTGGATTATTGGGGATTATCCCGCTAAAAGCAAGAGCCCAGTCTAATGTTACCTTCTGATTCACCCTTCCTTTTCTCTCATTAAAAATCTTGTGTTTCTCCCATGATTTTCATTTGGTTATTGATGGACAAACCTGGAAAGCAAAAAAGATTTTCCTGGTGAATGGAAGGCACCACGCAATCAACCTTCACTAAGGAACAGGAATGGTTTTACTGTCAAACTTAACCTTTAAAATACCAAAAAGCCCAATTAAAAGCATTAATTTCTAGATCCATAAAAAGCTTTTGCAAACCGACTGCAGCGGCTTACAGAACTGCACGGCTAAAGCTCTCTAGAGCCAGTTGGTAGCAGACTGCAGGCTTGGGTCCAGTCCCTGCCACACAATGCCAGCTTTTCATTCCACCCATGAGTTCCACAGGCTTGAAGTCACACATGCCTGTGCACCAGGCAAATGCTTAGGCTTTGCCTCTCAACATTACAAATCACCTGCATCTCAGAAGATAAAGTTTTTCCTTGATTGTTTGTTGTTGTTGTTGTTGTTGTTTTGAGCCAGAAAGAAATCCTAAAGTAAAGCTCCTAAAAATTCAGCTCAGGGATTTTAGACATATGGAATATGCTGGATTGATGGGCTAGTCTGAGGCTGAAATAAAAGAGTGTCGTGGTACCAGGAATTAAGGAAAGAGCAATGGATTTTGGAGTCAATTCCAAACTGCCAAAGTGTAGATTTTAGTTCTGGTCCTGTCACTTATATCTTGAGCTGAGACAAGTATTTAAATTGTCTAAATCTCAGTATCTTTATATAACAGGGATAACAGCCTCTCTCTCACAGGGCTGTTTTGTTTATAATGTAATAAATGGAATCTTTCCTTCTACCCATAAATACTATATGTGAAATATATATGTGTATATGTACATATATATAAAGTAAATATTGTAATCCTTCTATATATATTACCTTCTTTTTCCTACTCACTTGGCCTTCCTCCCACCTTCCCCTAAACTCCTTAGTTCAACCAAGACTTCTCAGCACTGTGCCTACATGTCTCAGGAATTTACTTTGGAATGTCATAGGGGGATAATTTGATGAAACCTGCTAACATCAGGAATTTCCTTAACAAACACATTGGCAATGCCTTCAAGCTCTGAGGGCAGCTGTTCCAGGTGGTGACCATAATTTGCACCTGATTTGAAGTATTTCACCATCAGAGAAGCTGCCTCACAGTCTTGGTCCAGGTCCAACTGGAAACAAGAGAAAGTGGGTCCCCAGGAGACTGCAGGCAGAGGGCAGAGAGCCAATCAAGAGAGAGCAGCAGATGAGGCCACGCGGGTCGTGGGGGAGTGACGGATGTGGCAAAGCCCCAGAGGAGGCAGGAGAGTTGAATCAGGAAGAAATCCAGGCCAATGGGTGAGATAACAGGGAGGGCTGTTGACTTTAAAGGCCAGAACAAAGTCATAGAAGGGGAGGGATACAAAAGGTGTCTCCCAAGAATTTTTGTATCGGGGACTTGGGGACAGTAAACTTGTTAAGAAGGGTGTTTGGATGCTATGTTTACATAACACATTGTACAAAAATGAAAACAAAACAAAGTCAATTAGACCTAACAGAGATAGTGATAGAGGAATGGTGAGTTTAAGGAAAGAGAATGACTGAATGGCTGAAGCTCCTGCTCCCTGAGCCTTCCTGGGGAAAGAAGGGGCAAAATACAGTGACTGCTGAGAAGGACACTTGGGGAAGTGGGGATCAGGCCTGGAGCACACAAAGAAGTCTGACCTAAGAATCTGTATTTTATGCATCTTCCCAAGGGATTCAGAAGTACCTCTCAATTTAGAAGCTCCTTCATTAGTGGATTCAAGTTTTGTGTGACTGTTAGGCAGCCCAACCATCTTCCCTGGCTAGATTCCTTCTCTCTTTGTCATGTGAAACCCATGTTAATGCTCACAGTTGTGGTTTTTTGTTTGTTTGTTTGTTTGTTTTTTGTTTTTTTCTTTTACAGAAATATCACCAGGCATTATAGGTATAATCCCTATGCCTGAAAAAAAAATTGACCATTGTTGGAATCAAAAGAATACCCCACAACATGGTGGTTTGGCATGCTGAGCACAGGTGCTTCTTATGATAGGGTGCTATCCTGACAAACCCATCATAAGTTGAAAGTACCAAAAATTCTTTTAAGCCAGGTACAGTGGCACATGCCTATAACCCAGTGGCTCGGGAGGCTGAGGCAGGAGGATGGTGAGTTCAAAACCAGCCTAAGCAAAAACAAGGTGCTAAGCAACTCAGTGAGACCCTGCCTCTAAATAAAATACAAAAATAGGGCTGGGGATGTGGCTCAGTGGTTGAGTGCCCCAGAGTTCAATCCCAGATACTCCCACCAATCTCTTAATATGCCTAATCTACTGAACATCATAATTTAGCCTAGCCTACCTTAAAAATATTCAAAACAGTTATCCAACATTCAGGCATCAAAAAGGAGTATCATGCCACATATTGCTAGCCTGAAAAAGGATCAAAATTCAAAATTTGAAGTGAAGGATGGTTTTTATTGAATGCATATTGCTTCCTCATCATTGTAAAGTTAAAAAAAAAAAAAAAACTAAAGTCAAACCATCATAAGTTGGGAACCATCTGTACTTCGAACTGAAGGAAATTGGAAGGGATCTTCTCCTGCCCTTCTTTCTCTCCCAAGGCAAATCATAGAACCTAGAATTCCTCTTCCTCAATGTGGATCACAGAAATTTGAACCCCTATCCTCCAAAGCCAGCCATAAAACCTAGAAATGTTCTAGCCTTCCCCCACCTTTCTGTGTAAAAGCTAGCCATAAACAAATTCTCTGGCCCACCTTTTCTGATCATAAAATTTCCCTCATTCTACAAGGGGAAATGCTCCACAGAGGCCAAGAGGCATCTGAACAGAAAGGCCTTCCTGGGTTTCCCCTCAGTCTCTTTCCATTAGGTCAAATTCTTTTTGTCCAATCACATGTCTATATGCCTGTCCATTCTTCACCAGATCCACTAGGATGGAAAGTTTTGCCTGGATCCTTGGATCTTCATTCCTGCAGACTCTTGTGTCACGTAAAACTAATCAAATACACTTGCTATGTTATGCCTTTCTCTTGTTAATTTGTCTTTTATTATAGTGGTATCAGCCTTGACTGTATGATGGGGAGGAAAGATTTCATACTTTTCTACCTACACTCTGTAAAATAAGAAAAGAAAATTTGAAAAATCAAAGCTAATAAATATAGGGCTGAGGGTATGCTCAATAGGAGAGTACTTGCTTAGCATGTGTGAGGCCTGGGTTTGATCTCCAACACAGCAAAAAAAAAAAAAAAAAAAAAAGTTAAAGTGTTTAAATTCCTGCAAAACTTAACTTAGGTCAAGTACTCAAATATAATGGATCTCATATTTTGTTGTGTAAAGTATAGTCAAAATGGTATGTGCAATGCAGTAAGGTCTTTATAAGCATGGAAGGACCCCCAAGGATCTTAAAACAGCCCTGGTCTTGAATATCTCCATTTATTCATGCACCTATCTGTCATCTCTAAACATGCTATAGAGTACAATGATGTAACAGGAACTCTAGGGTCAGGTGGAGCGAGGCCAAATACCTAACCACTTTTCTTCAGTGTCTTCTATATAATGGAGAGAATAATAGTGCCTTTCTCACAGGTGTTTTTTGAATCTCCACTTGATGTTGAGAATAAATGTGATGTTACATGTAAACATCATGCAGGGGTCCCAGTACCTAACATGCCAGGATAATGTTATTAGAAAGTTGTTATCAAGGAAGAGGATGACAATGACAATGATGATGAAAACACATTCACCATGTAACACGTTCAACAGCTCTCAGTCTGCTAAGCACACATGACTTGGAGCCTTCTCTCTAAAGCAGCAGGCACATCAGTCCAAAGCCAAACTATAGCTCTACATAAATAGACTTCCAACTTAATGTTCTGGTTTGGCTGATAAGGATGTTGCAGGGTGTTTTCAGATCACAAAGTGTACCAAGAACTCTCACATCCATGATCTTTTCTGCTTCTTACAGCTGCCCTTGGTGGTAGACAGCAGGGGCTCAGCAACATAGAACACTGGGCAGGAGTCAGGCTTGCATTCCCTATGACTTTGAAAAAAAAATCCTTTAAACATTTTAATCTCTGTTGCTTACCCATGAAGCAGGATAGAATTCCTGTTTTGCTCAATTCATACTCTTATGGGAATTCAAAGGAGACTGTATGTTAGAGGGTTAAACCACAATACCCATATACAAATACCTGATCTGCCCTTATTTTGAGGGGATAAGGAAACTAAAATTGGCAGAAATGACTTGACATGTGCAAAATCTCTCAGCTTAGCAGAGGGAGACCAGGGCAGGAAATTGGGTCAGTGTGCCTTCCTCCACACGGTGCTGCTTCCTGAACCGCGGACATTCCCTGCAGACCCTTCACCTCAGAGGCAAAGTAAAAGACTCAGGTCACACAGACCCCTGTGGTCAGAGTTTTGCAAAGCAGACCTGCACCATGTCCCCATAGTTTAAGCCACTGCCTCTCGGTGGGAAGTGTGGCTTCCTGTGTCAGCCTCTCGCCAAGCCAAAGCCCTTTGAGGTTACTTTAACTCTTTGCTACATCCCAATTTATACTGGGGCTAAAGGGCATGGTTTAAAGTTCCTTCTGATACACTTGCAGACATCCTGAGTTGGATAATTTGTCTCTGTTTTAATTCAAGGTGATAATAGTTACCATTTCTTGAGTGCTTCCTATGGGTTCCGTGCATTATGTCATTCAATTCACTAAGGATATAGATGTTGTTATTATTATTGCCATTTCTTAGGTGAGAAAATTTAGGCTCTTACAGACTAGGTTACACTTGCAAGGTCATACAACCAAGTGGGCTGTCTTGAAGTCTGGGCTCTAGTCCAGTGTTTCTCAAGGAATGGGAGGAGGGATAGGCCACAAGTGTCAAAGTCCAGTCCCTCTCCCAAATCCCATATTCACCTATTGAATGGGGGTAGGGTACAACTACAGGTGCTCAGAAATCTGCATTTCAACCATGCTCACAGCTAAATCCTAGGGACATCCATACTTGAGAACTACCACCACCCACAGTGTTCATCCTCCCAGGTGCATTCTGCCAAACCCCAGCAAGGAAGGGAGCAATCTGACCTTCAACATGGAATGCTTAGCATCATTGTAGACAATAAAAGCCAAGTCCCTTCCCCCTTTCAAATCACTGAAAAACCTACATAGCTTCTCTTTCACAGGTCTGAGTGGGACAAGGTTGTTCCTGTTGATTGACAGGGATTTTAGCATGAATATTTAATGGTTTGGGCAGCCAGTACACTTGACTAATGTAATATTTCAAGCTCTACTTTCATGCTGAAGGGATTTGGCCTCCCTTAATGCATGTCTACATCCTGTCCTAGTCTTTCCAACAGCATTTTCCATATAGATAATGCCAGTCCAGGGAGCCTCTTATTTCCCAGCCCTCGAAGTAAGCTAGCACTTACTCTTGTCTTCAAATAAGCTCCATGCTGTAGAGATATCATGGGCATTGCCTTGATTTTATCATTTTCTGCTCAAGTCCTCCATGCCTTCTTGGTATAACCCATTAACAGAATCAGCTGGGCTGAATCATTACATCTTTGCCATTCTCTTTTCTGTCTCTCATCTCTAACTCTATAGCTCCATCACTATACCTCTCCTTCCAGTTACTCACATTTCCCAACTTGAAAAATATTTGGATCCAATATTCTACTTGGAGCTTATTTAAGTCAATTAGAGAACAAAGACTCCATCATCAAGATATAGTCTTGTTTGCTGTGTTTCTGAAAATTCTTGAAGAGTGATTTTATTCAACTAATGTTACAAGAAACATTAATGAAAGACTAAATACTCCCTCCCTAAGATCAGAAATTAGGCAAGGATGTTTACTCTTACCCTTCTACAAGGCAAACAAACACATGCCCTCAAACTGGAAAAGAATAGTAAAACTATCTTCATTCACAGAACATAGCATGTTATATGTACAAAATCTCAAAGAATCCACAGCAAACTGCTAGAACTAATCAGCAGGTTGAGGGGGGTCACAGGATTCAAGAATCAAACATACACACACAAAAAAAAATGTTTTTCTATATATTAGCAACAACAATCCAAAACTAAAATAAAAAATTTCACTCATAATAGCACCAAAAATATATGTAGCAATAAATTTAATAAAAGTGGGAAATGTACACTGAAAACTACTAAACACTGATGACATACATTAAAGAAAATCTAAATAAATGACAAGACATCTCATGTTCATGAACCAGAAATTATTATCTCAATTTTGTTTTTTTGGTACTGGGGATTGAACTCAGAGGCACTTGACCACTGAGCCACATCCTTAGTCCTATTTTGTATTTTATTTAGAGGCAGAGTCTCACTGACTTGCTCAGCACCTAGCTTTTGCTGAGGCTGGCTTTGAACTCGTGATCTTCCTGCCTCAGCCTCCCGAGTCACTGGGATTACATGCATGTGCCACTGTGCCGAGCTTCAATATTATTTAATACCTCAATATTACTGAAGTAGCAATTTCCCCAAAATTGATTTCTGAAATCAACATGACCCCATAAAATCACAGCAACCTCCCTTTTTAAAATAAATTGACAAATTGATCCTACAATTTATATGGAAGTGAAAAGGACCCAGAAAAGCCAAAACAAATTTTTAAAAGAAAATAAAGGTAGGGGACTTATATTAATCAATATGAAGATTTACTATAAATCAACAGTAATCAAGACCATGTAGCATTAGTGCAAGGATAGGCACATAAATCAATAGAACAGAACTGAGAGTCCAGAAATAAACCTTGCATTTATGAGGAATTGATTTTCAACAAAACTGTCAAAACAATTCAATGAGGAAATTGTGGTACTTCTAACGGTACGGGAGACAACTGGATATCTATATGCAGAAAAGTGAACTTATCTTACAAAATACACAAAGATTATCTCATAGATCTAAATGTAGGATCATAGATCTAAAGGAAATAGCTTGGAGCTGAGATTGTGGCTCAGTGGTAGAGCACTTGCCTGGCATGTGTGAGGCACTAGGTTCGATTCTCAGCACCATGTATAAATAAATAAAATAAAGGTCCATTGACAACTGAAAGTATGTTTAAAAAAAAAATTCCTAAAAAAATAAAATTAAAAAAAAATAAAGGAAATAGCTAAAATTATAAAATTTCTAGGAGGAAATATTTGTGACTTTGGATTGGGCAAAGATTTCAATACCAAAAGTAGACTCATTTAAAACAGAACCTAATACCTAGTTCTTCACAGAGTTTTAAACTTTGGTACTTTCCAAAACCCCATCAAGCTGATAAGGCACTTGTAACTCTACAATAAAAAGTAATGAGGGGCTGGGGAAATAGCTCAGCTGGTAGAGTGCTTGCCTTGCAAGAACAACGCCCTGAGTTTGATCCCCAGTACCGCAAAAAAAAAAAAAAAGTAATGAAATTGGAAAACAGGCAAAGGATTTGAATAGACATTTCCCCCAAAGATATACAAAGATATACATGTGAAAAGATGCTCAACATCACTGTTCAGTAGGGAAATGCAAATTATAACTGCAATTAGATACTAATTCATATCTGTTAGGATGACTATAACAAAAAAGAGAGGTTATAAGAGTTGATGAGGAAGTAGAAACACTGAAGCCCTCTTACACTGCTGGTGGGAATGTAAAAGGTACAGTCACTTTAGAAAAAAGTTTGGTGGTTCTCCAAAATGTCCAACATAGAGTTAACATATGACCCAGCAATTATCTTTCTTTTACTTTTAGTAGATATCTATCCACTCCTAGCTATCTATCTACTCAAGATAAATGAAGATATATGTTCATACAGAAACATGTACATGAATGTTCATAGTGGTATTGTTCCTAATAGCCAAAAAGTAGAAACCACTCAAATGCCCAACATGATAAGTGGATACACAAAATGTGCTATATCCACACAATGAAATGTCACCATCAATAAAAAGAACAAAGTGCCAGACCACATTACAATGTGGATGAATCTCAAGACCAGTATATTAAATGAATGAAGCCAATCACAAAAGACTATATATCAAATGATCCATTTTATATAAAATATCCAGAATTGGCAAGTCTCAAGAGACAAAAGGAAGATAAGTGATTTCCAGAGGCCAGGGGAGCAGACTGGAGAAAGACTGCTAATGGACACAATGTCTCTCTTGCAGATGATGAAAACGTTCTAAAGTACGAGTATGACGCTTTTGTGCAACTTAAAAGTGAACTAAAAATCATTGAGTTGTACACAATTTAAACAGATGAACTTTATTGCATATAAATTATGTCTCGATAAAACTATCTTTTAAGAAACCAACAACAACAAAGGATACCATTAAGAAAATGAAAAGACAGGACATAGACTGAGAGAAAATATTTGCAAATAGGATATGTGATTTTAAAAATCCTTGTGTCCATAACATATAAAGTACATTATACCTAGAAATAGAGACATTCCTATTTGGTTGGTAGAAGTGCAAAATGGTACAGCCAATTTGGAGAACAGTTTGTCAGTCTCTTGAAAAGTTAAAAAACAATCTGGCAATTCCATTCCTAAGAATCTAAAGAAATGAAAATATATATTCTCACTAGGCTTGTTTATAAATTTGCACAGCAGTTTTGTCATAGCCAAAAATTGGAAATAATCCAAATATACAGCAATATCTAACTGACAAAGAGATTAACAAAACATGGTATAAGTATAAACTTTCTCTTTATTTATATATGTAATATTTTATTTATGTTATTATTCAAAAGAAACAAAGACAGGAAGGAAGGAAGGAGGGAAAAAAGGAAGAAAGGAAGGACTGACTGATCTATTGTTAGAAGACAGTTCCCCTTGGTCTGAGATGCTGCCTTTGTTCCAGACCATCTTTTCTTGAATGGTTGTATAGGAAACATCTTCAAAAGATTGAGATGGTACTACCTTTTGGAGCAGAGGAGTTGGTTTGTTTGATGCCTAGTTTAATAAATATAATGTCTCTCTCCAAGACAAAGTTTGAGTAGGTTTACTTGCAGCCCATTATTTGGGCTTTTCTAAGCTTGGGGGCCGTCAGCTTAACCCCCTACATGCACAGAATCCACCTACACCCACCTGTGTCACCCATGGGACTTAAGGGACATGGGAATTGATAGAAATATGAAACTTGTGCTGCCTTTTGGGCCGTGAGCAGTGAAGTCCTTTCTCTCTGAGTCAGGAATCTCATATCTTCTTTGAGTAACCATGAAACTGTGGCAGGTTAGCTTGTGAGCTTGCAAGTAGGGTAAAAATTTAGATCTTCATAGTTGACATATAAGATAAGCGTAGATGAACATAAAAAATATCATGAAAAGTGAAAGATGCTTGAAGCAAAGACAATTACATGATTCTATCTACATGTAAAATCCAGAAAGGTGAATTTATAGAGAAAGATAAGGGTTTAGGAGCAGAGACTGATTGCAAAGGGCCATGAGAACACTATTTGGAGTGATAGAAATATTCTAAGGCTGGTTCATAGTAATTTTTACTAAATTTAGTAAAAACCATTGAATTGTACACTTAGAATGGTGAATTTTTATGGTACGTAAAGTATGCCTTAACAAAGCTATTTACAAAACATATTAAGACACTACTTCACACTTACTAGAATCACCATAAAGGAAAAGTCTGGCAAGAGGGTGAGTTGGCAAGGATGTAGAGCCACAGGGACACTCACGCTTTGCCAGTGGCAACCACTTTAGAATGCGATTTGTCAGTTTCTTAAATAGTTAACATCCACTGACTCTGAACCAGCAATCTGCTTCTTCGATGTATTCCCACAAGAAGGGAAAAAAAACATGTGCCCACAGAAGGGGTATGCCTGAATATTTAGAGCAGCTTCATTCATGGTTGCAGATTATCCAAATGTCCATCAACAGGTAAAGAGATCACTAAATTGTGATACATTCATACAATCTAATGTGATTTGGCCAAAAAAGCTTACTAATATACACAGCATCATGGATGAATCCCACAAACACTGTGCTGATGAAAAGAAACCAGATACAAGGGAGTACATCATGTATTATTCTGTTCATCTGAAGGTCTATCACAGTTAAATATTGATCTACAGTAACAGAAATCAAAGTAGTGTTGAGGGAAGGAAGGGCTGCATGGGAATATTCTGGGGACTCACAAGTTTTTTCTTTCTTGATGAAGGTGGTGAGCATACAGTATGTACATTTGTAAGAGGGCATCAGCTTATGTACTTAACAAGTATAATTCTCATTGTATATAAATTGTACCTTAATTGGGACTCAGTCATTCTAGCTCCATGTCCAAGCTACTAACCACTATATTTTCTGCTTCAGCATCTGTTGCAAGTAAGAGGAAACACAACACAATCTTAAATTTAAATCCTCCCTGCCCCGATCAAAAGAGAGAGAGAGAGAGGAGAGAGAGGAGAGAGAGAAATAACAAAAACGAGTTTTATTATCTTTCCTCCAAAATCATCATTCTCTATCATGAAAAAATAAAATCCTCCAATCAACCAGGTCCAAAATCTTAAAGATTTTGATTTTTCCTTCTTCTTTATCTTCCAAATCCAGTTATCCATAGATCCAGTGGATTTCCCCTTTGAAATCTCTCCATTCATTACTACCTTCTCCTCTGTACCGTACATCTATTGTTTATATCAGTCCTGCACAGACAAAAGCAGAGGCAGAGTGGGGGGAAAAGGAGAGAGCAGGGGAAATGGGGGAGGAGGACTTATAACAATGAATTCCTTGTTTGTTCTTTCGTCTCTCTCTCTCTCTCTCTTCATCTCTCTCTCTCTCTCTCTCTCTCTCTCTCTCTCTCTCTCTCTCTCTCTCGGGTCAGGGGTAGGGAGGATTTAAATTTAAGCTTAAATTGTTGCTTATTTGCAACAGATGCTGAAGCAGAAGTTAAGAGGTTAGTAGCTCATTACTCTGGAGCCAGAATGAAATGAGTTCCATGGATTATGATTCTATTAACCCTATGGCTTTGGGCAAATTAATTCCTCTGAACCTCAGTTTCTCCATTTTTTTTACTACTACTATTAATGAGACCAATCACACACTGTAAACCCTTTTTCTACTCTTCGAGCATCTTTTTGCCATTACATAATTAAATATTTTAAAACCAAATAACAAAAATAACAATGTGTTAAATGCCATAATAGAGGTAGTGACAGAGTGTTATGAGAGAATTGAAGAGGAGCACTCAGTTAGCCATACTTCAAAGCTTGAGGGCCAGTCCCTAAAAGTTCCTCCCGCAACTCCAAGTTCAAGGGTTCCCCAACAACCCTCAGATTCTATATTTCACTATAGAATTCAGAACCCACAGAAAGCTATTATTCTCATGGTTAATTATACATTAACATACATAAAGGATACAGATAAAGTCAGCCAGAGAAAGAGATGCATAGAGCAGAGTGTGAGAGTTTCAAATATGACACTTCCATTGTCCCCATGGAGTCAGGACATATTACTTACTCACCAGCATCAACATGTGAAAATGTGCATGGAATATTGCCAACAAGGAAAGCTCACCCCAGCTTCAGTGTCCAGAGTTTTTTGTTGAACCTTCATTACCGTGCCATGATTGGTTGATTGATTGATTGCTATGTGATTGAACAGAGTCTTCAGTTGCAATGAAATCACAAGACTAAAAACCCTTACCCCGAGGGTTTGGATGGACTCTGATGTGGCCAGGCCCTACCCTAAGACTGCCAGATGTGGTCAACCTTACCTTAAGTCCAGTGTGACCAGCCCCCACCCTAAACAAAGGCACTCCAATCAGTCAGGTATAAATGAGCAGTCTAGAATGAAAGGCAGACCTTCTCTTTGGGGAAGGCCAAATTCTCTGCCACACAGGCATCCAACCTGGTTCCACAGCCAGCTAAGTTTTATGGGCAGAGTTGAGATGAGTTGAAGCCTACGGAAGAACCTGACCCAATGCCATGCTGCATTGATTCACTATTGTTGTTTTTGTGTTTTTAAAAAAGAATTATAATCCTGTATATTTAAATATTAATGGCACAATTCCTACCACCGTACTGTTGTGTTCTCCTGGCACTTTTTTTTCTTGTTGCATCTTATGAACAGTTCATGTTTTGAAACAAACTAGGAAGTTTGAAAGGTTTGTATGAAAAACTGAACAGAAGGTTCACAGAAAAAATGAAAAAGAATGACCAAAAGCAGGTTTTGCAAGTTTATGTGTTTTTAGTAATCTATGCTTTGGTCTCTGTTGATATAGATAACTGAGAATTGGTCTGAGATTGGTTTTTGTAAATGCTTAATTTTTACCTGATTTTACAAGATAATCCTTTAGCAAAAGAAATTTCCAAATAATTTCTCATTTCAGGAGTAATAGGCCAAGACAAGAAGATCAAATCCTTGAACTATTTACTTAGATGAACAGAAATACCCCTTTTTGGAAATAATGGATATGCAAGATTTAGCCTTAAAGGGTGAGGGTAAAATGAAAATCCTTTCAGTAATAGTTGAATCTGAGGAAATCTTTCGAGGAAATTAACACTTGATCAAAAGAAGGAAGGGTTATTGGTGAGAGCTGAGATTAAACAGCGGAATTGTCTTAGAAGAGGCCTCAATTATAAGAATCAAGCAGTTAATAATATCCTCTCAGGGATTCTGCTTTTCCTCAAGATGTCGCTTTGGGAAAACGCAATAGAGTTTCATATTCGTTTGGCTAAGACAGGACTAGATGATTTACTTTTGAAAAATGTAAAGGAAAATTTAAAATTTTTTAATTTGGAAACAGTCACCAATCAGTAAGAACAGAATTACTTCTTTAGTATAATCTAAGAGATGAGAAAGTATAACCCTAAATTGGGCCAAGGAAGTTTGAAAAATATACTTCCATAAAGTTTTATTTTGTAAACTGAATTGCAAAAAATAAAAAGTAAGATAGCATTGATTCATATCTGCTGCCATCAAGTTAATTATTGCAAACTTTGACTCATAAGAACACAGATGTCCCCCAACTGAGTCTGTGGTTTGGATCTTGTCTTCGTTAGCAACTTATCACATGCCCCAGGAGAAGGAAAAACAAGAGGAAGTGGAGGAGCAGGAGAAGACACCATTGTCCCCTGCTGCATTTCCCTATGATTGCATGAGAATACATCACAGCAAAAATGTTCTCATCATCACCCACCCTCACTTTTATCACCATCACTATACTAACTGCCAAGTAGTACAGGCATTGCACTATGTACTTTCCATAGTTATTTAATTCTCATAAAAGCACTATAATCAAAGTATTATTCCTTATTTACTTATTTATTCAGTTTTACAGCATTGGGGATTGAACCTAAGGCCTCTGTATGCTAGATAATGCTGTACCACTGAGGTACACTTTACACCTCTAGCCCTCCAGTATTCCTCCACTTAAAGATGAAAAATTTGGTGCTCAGAAAATTCACAAAGTTAGTAAGCAATAGTGTTAAATCAAATTGAAACCTGCTTTGGAGGCTCTTAACTCCCCCCACCCCCCACTATGTTCTCTTTGCCTGTGGTTCAATAATTTAGCATCTTCTATGAACAATTTATTTGTAACTGCAGTCATCCACTCAGGACTGGAAGTTACCATGATCTTTAAATTTAGCTCAGTATCTGGGAGGACGGTAAGGACTCAGTCATGTCTTTACAGGTCTGAGGTTACACAGAAGATGGGTCCTTACAACTCAATGGGGAAATGGCAGTGCCAAGCAGATATTCTTACCTTGGTGAAGGGTAATTGTGACGTAGCGGGGTCTCAGAAACAGACAGACCAATCTCTGGTCTAGGCTGAATATACTGCATGGTCCTGGACTAATTCTATCTCACACCCGCCCCATACCCTATGGCAGCAAGGGGTGCTTCATAATATTATATAATATTCAATATTATTCTAATATTATTTCAAGTCCAGCATGCTTTCTATTTATAGCATTCCTCCCTTTTTGAGCAAAATATACAAACAAAAACATTTTACTGTTGTATTTGGTTAGAACTCTTTGGTTGCATGAGCTAAGACCCCAACTTTTGCCTAAGCAAACAGATAAATCTATGCCTCCTAAGATTAAATCATGAGAAAAGCAAGGATGGAGCTGGCCTGAGGAAAGGACCGAATCCAGAGGCTTCAGCACCATCAGGATTCTGTCTCTTCAAGGAGGCACTTTCCTTGGAGACAATCAGAAAGGATATAAGTACTTGTGAAACTCTGTAGCTTCACTTTGAAGAACCCTGGAAAGGGTTTGTCATGTGCCAAACTCTTGAACCGATTACCACATCCAGGGAGAGGGAGTCATATTAGAAGACAGTTGTACTCAGTCAGGCTAGGAGTTCAGAAGAAGGGGATGACACCACATGGACCCCAGAGAGATAACTGCAGCAGCTTCTGTCCTCCTAGTCAACCAAAGGGTCATCTCTGGAAGTAGGTGTTACCTTCTAAAATCAGCCTGAGGGTAAAACATCATAAATATCAGAATCATCCTTGGAAAATCTCTAAAGTGTGTACACAGTCCTAATTCTTAATCACACTAAGAATCAAAAAATACCAAGCCTGATGAAAAGAACAAAATTATAGCTTACATGCTGGTGTTTTTGGTCAAATGAGCTTGCCTTTAAGACAACAATCGCATTCATTCCTGAGAATGGGGTTGCACAGAAAATTCCAAAAGTGTTCCTCCTTAACCACAGGCTGTTCTCTAATCTTTTCTGACACAGAGCTTCTATTATCTTAATGCAAATTAATAAAATAGTTGTAACAATTAAGGGAGATATGTAAAATTACATATCGCAAGGTCTGGACATAGAAGGCACTCCATGAATGTTTACTGGATTTAAACTCAAATCTTCCTTAAAAAATGATACAAGAAGTTTTTTATTTGGGTTGACATTTTATGCTGTGGCTCCACCGAACAGCAATCATTTCCTGCTGATTTGGGCTTGGTCTCTTGAACTTGGAATGAAATCATGTTAATGAAGTTTCTTGCAGTATAGGTTTGTGCCAGGAGAGGCAGCTTAAGGAATATGAAATATGCAGGGATGGTTTGAGGAGCCTGATTTCAAACCCTGGCTCTGCCACTATTAGCCATGAACTTAATAAATTCTTTCAGTTCTCTGGGTCTCAGTCTATTCATAGGCCAAATTGGGATGTTACTACCTACCAGTAAAGCTGTCGAAGGGAGGTCAAATTAGATAGTGTATAACTGACAAGTTGGATTGTGTTAAACCCTGAAATAATGTGAATTTCTTTCCTTCCTGGGAGGATTCCATTGTGTCAGACCTCAAGATACTAACACCCAAGAGAGCCCTGGATGCCTGTGGACATCTCTGACCTGAATTGGTTAAAGTGGTATCTTCTGAGAAAAAGGTGGCATGGAATTCATTGTCGTTTTCTCAGGTGAGTAGGAACTCTGTTTCTATCAAGTTGCCAAATTATTATTTGTAAATATATTGAATTGTGCCTAGTGAGAAAAAAATTTTTGATTTGTATTTATATGTGTATGTATGATATGACATTGGTGAAAATGTTCAGTTATTGAGATATGAACTTTGAAAGGCATTCTGGGCACACTGCTGACTTACTTAAATTCCTTTACACTTCACCAACTCATTCTAAGAAAATAAGATTTATGTTTCACTGCTAGCAGATTGTATGGATACCTACACAAAAACTCAGTTTCTCCTACTATACTTTCACAACACAGAACACTTCTGTGATCCCAGACATGTGTGGGTTCCCACACACACATACAGATAACAGATGGTTCTCCAGTGGATACTAACAAATGTCCCTCTAATTCAATTCAGTTCTGACACAAACTGAAGATAATATTAGATCTCACAGGTTGAGGACTGGTCCACAAGATTGCCCCTGCTTCAGATGTCATTTGCATGTATAGGTTGTACGCTGTCCTTCTGGACTGACCAGCAATAAGTTGGAGGTCCCCATGACTTTCCTCTTATGTTTGATAGATTTACTACTGTGGCTCACAGAACTCAGATAAACATTTCTTCTTTCATTTACCCATTTATTATAAAGGATACTACAAAGACTATATAATAACAGCCAGAAGGAGAGATGCATAAGTTGCGGTATGGCATAAGGGGTGCCAGGCTTTCTATGCCTTTCTGAGCAGAAGTCAGTCCCTTGGGTATCTATAGAAGCTTCATTATGTAGGTATGATTGATTAAATTGTTGACCGTGGTTGTCAACTCAACTTTCAGGCTCTCTCACCTCCCCAGAGATCTGGGGATGGGATAGGATTTAAAGTTCCAACCCTCTAATTACCTGTCTGGTTCCCCTGGCAACTGTTCCCATCCTGAGGACCATCTAGGGACCCCCAGTCATCTCATTAGGATATAAGGCATTTATTAATTCAGAGAGCCTGAAGATTTAGGAGCTATATGTCAGGAAGTTGGGAGGAAGACCAAATACATATTTCAAAATATCACACAGTAGAATTTTTTCCTTTCTCAATTTTCCCCCAATTGATTGTTTCAAAATAGTTTACTACTGTTCATTACAGTATAGCTTGTGTGTATATGTCTAATGCATATTATGTTTATGAGTAGCCCTCTTGGCCCACAGAAAACCAGATGTGGCACAAATATTCATAACACATGGGCCCTAGAAATACCTGGCCTGGAGATCTAAGCCAAGTGAGATTAATTTGATGTAATTCAATCTCTTGGAGAGGACTATCTAATGTAACTACCTTAATACTGTATTTACTGATGTAATTCAATCTCTTGGAGAGACTATCTAATGTAACTACCTTAATACTGTATTTACTGATTGGTTGTTTTGGATAGAAATGAGGTTTTTGTTTTTTTTCTTTTTTTCTTGATAAGTGTGAATTAGAATCCCAGGTTGATTTTATAAAGGAGATTAAGTTATCCATTTCACTTTAATGGCCTTCTAAGACTCGGGTCAATTGTTGGTGAAATATAGTGTTGCCTAGTAAGTGATACGCAGGTTTAATGAGTTTCTTGGGAGAATTATTACAACATGGCATAGACCTAAGAAGAAGATCCCATTAAAAAAAACCTATACCATATGATATTTATTTTCTAAGTCATTATATTCCCTACTTTGTGTACTTATCTCTGGGATGCACATTTATCTACAACATTCTGATCATACATATGTTAAAACACCTACACACTAGAGCAAGGTCCAGCATGAACTTCCAAGGTGAACCTAGAAGGTAGTTTGGCACATATTTATAAAACCAGTTATTCTGCTTGATCATGGGTCCAGTGAGAACATACATCAGAATGCAAGACAAGAACATGCAATAACTTTAGTAAATATGAAACATGAAATTTCCCCAGAGCCAAGATCCAGTCGTTCATTACTATTATTGTTGTTGTTTGTTGTTTGTTTGGTACTGGGGCACTCCATCACTGAGCCACATCCCCAGCCCTATTATTATTTTATTTAGAGACAGGGTCTCACTGAGTTACTTAGTACCTTACTTTTGAGGCTGACTTGGAACTCTCCATCCTCCTGCCTCAGCCTCCCAAGTTGCTGGGATTACAGGCATGTGCCATCACGCCCAGCCATTCATTACTCTTGATCCTTCCACGTGTACCCTGCGTTGTACATGTTGCCAATCAGAGCAGCATCAAGCAATTAATAATTTATTTATTTGTCAGGGTGAGGGAGCAAGAGGGTGAGAATAAAGCAGTCCAGAAAGGGATACCAGTATACATAGAGACCTAACCATGAGAGAGAGCATGGGATGCTCACAGAAATAAGTCCAGGACTGCTGAGGTATGTAGACTTCAGGGAAGAGATGTGAGAGGGGCAGTATACGGAGAAGATCAAAGACTGCAGGGGGTTTTGCCTCATTATAAGGGGGATGGGGAGTTACTGAAATGTTAAGTAAGGAGATCATAGTTCAGATCTGCATTTTATGTGTTTTCATCT
This sequence comes from Sciurus vulgaris, assembly GCF_902686455.1. Taxonomy (NCBI): domain Eukaryota; kingdom Metazoa; phylum Chordata; class Mammalia; order Rodentia; family Sciuridae; genus Sciurus; species Sciurus vulgaris. The sequence continues at coordinate 78,888,742 of NC_136461.1, read as the reverse complement.
AGCTGCAGGATAAGTACGAGACCAAAGAATGAGAAGAAAGGAAAAGAACACCTAGGTTTTTGACCTGAGCAACTGAGGATCTGGAATCATTTATGAAGCAGACAACACTGGAGCAAAGTCAGGTTTTTTTGTTATATTTTGTTGTCATTGTTTATTGGGGAACAGGGGAGATGATGATTGGTTCAGTTTTGGACACCCTGAATTTGAGATGCCTAAAACATGCTGTATTAGTCAGCTTCAGCTGTCATAACAAAAATTCCACAGACTGCATGACTTAAACAACAGAAATGCATTTTTTAAATTCTGGGGGCTGGGAAGGCCAAGATCAAGGTTCTGATTTTCATTATAAGGCCTTTTCTCTTGGCTTATAGTTGGCTACCATCTCACACCGTCAGGGGACAGGTACTGGGGAAGTGGAAGCTCTCAAGTGGGGAGAGAGAGAGTTCTTTGACATCTCTTTTTATAAGCACACTATTCCTACTGGATCATGGTCATACCCTTATGACCTTCATTAACCTTAGTTACTTGCTTTGAAGCCCCATCTCCAAATGCAGACACACTGTGTTTAGACTTCAATATAAGATTGGGAGTGGGACACAAATATTCAGTTTATAACACACATGCAAACAGAGATATTGGTTTGTCTGGAAGGGGTGAGGGGCTGAAGCCCAGCAGGTGGGCTGGGCAGAAGATCCTGATGTGATAGTCATTGGTATGAAATTGGCCACCTGATGCCTTGGGAGTGGGTTCAAATTTTCCAGGATAAGAGGATGACAAGGGAGAAGGATGGGTCTCTGGCATCTAACCTTAAGTAGAGAAGGAGAAGAAGGCAAAAGGGATTAAGAGGAACAGCAAGATTTTGAGGAAAAAAAAAAAAAACTGAGAGAGTATGTTGGCTTGAGAATCAAGAAAAAGAAAGATTTTGAGGCTTACCATATTTATCTTCCTAGCCTGGAAAGTTAGAAGTTCCCTAAACACAACCTGCCCATGTCAGAATTCTGGATCTGGCCCTGGTTCCATCTTCCCAGAAACTAGAAATGTGATCATTGAACAGTACACATCTATTGAGCTTATTGAGCAATTACTGTGTCAAGCTCCAGTATGGCCACTGGGCAGGATAGAGAGGTTGAAGACGCATAGCCTGTTCAAGGAACTCACTGTCTTGTGGAAGAGTCTAATAATGTTTTCCTGGAGAAAAAATTAACAGGGCAGGGCCATGAGTATTAGCTATAATGAGGTTTAAAAGCAAATGTTAGAGTTCATGGGAGGCAAAGATTAGTGTGGCCTGAGGGAGTTAGAGAAGAAGTGGATTTCGACATGAAGGGTCAAGTCCTTTATACACATCCTTATGTTCTGAGAGCACAGGAACTTCAGACACAAGGAGTCAGGTGAGCATGGGACACAGATATGGCAAATCAGACCCTGCGATGGGTCCCACAAGGCCTCCCAGCATGCCTGATCCGCTTCTGCTTTATAGAGGTTCTGTGGAAAACATTAAAGGCTCCCTTAAGTGTGCTGACTTGGGGGAGAAATGTCCTATAGTTATTTGGAAGCAGTGGATCAGTGGAGTGCCTGGCTGGCCTCCAGGCAAAACTTCTCAGCATGGAAATATGTCACAGAGGACATCAAAGGTCAGAGTATTTTCAGCTCTGCAGACAGAGAAACTACTCTTGCCATCACACCCAGAAGCAAACAATGTCTAGAGACAAACTCATGCCATCTGAACTCAAACGACAGGTATATAAGGCAAAATGCCAATTTATGCAACTATCAAAACTCCAGTATTCAGTCACTAATATATGGAAGCCTATGGATATATCTCTATCCATAAATTTCTGGTTAATAGGCAACTGAGCAAAACATTGATCAAAGAAATCAGAAGCAGGGAGTTGCATAGATCACCTTTCCTGTTGGAGCAATTGACCCATCACTCTGAAAACGGAAGGTAAGGTGGGAAAACAAATGTCCTTAACCCTGAGTTAGGCTAGAGATATTGGCAGGCTTCCTGTCTAGGAGCCTCCAGTTTGACCACAAAGTCCCCTTCTGCGTCCATGACATATTACTTGGGCCACATGCCAAGCTACTGAAACAGAAAGGACCCAAACATTGACTCAGAAATCATGGTGAGGGGAGCAGACTGAGGAATGGAGAGCTCTTGTACTCAGAGTCCTCCAGGACTCTTGTTGACTGTCCCCTAAGGCCTTTGTACCAATCCTCAAAATGGCAGCAGGAGCAATTCCTGAGAGCTTGTTGGAATTGCAGAATCTCAGTCAGCCCTAGACCTACTGAATTAGAACCTTCATTTTAACAAGATCCCCAGGCAGCTTTAATACACATTAGTGTGAGAAGCATTGCCTTGGGGTATTGCTCTTGACCATTCAATTGAAACTGTTCTAAAACACATCAGCATCCAGTTTATGGAAAAGAGAAAGTAGAGGAAAAACTGCTTTTTTAAGGTAGTGACACAGACTGTGCACAAATCATTTTCATTCACATTTGTTGATGAAAAATTAATCAAGAATACATACTTAGCTGCAAGGGAGGCTGGGAAATGCAGCTGCTAGCAGAGTGTCCATGCACTTTACTAAAGCTCATGGTGATCTATTACCAAAAAGAAAAAAGGAGATGGAACTAGGAGATAGTAGGAGATAGTAACAATCTCTGTTACACACACACACACACACACACACACACACAACACACATACGCATATGACAAAAGAAAAAAGTCAATGCTATTTTGGGGAGGAGTGGGAAAATGACTGTGCCATGCATTAGAGATTTCAGTCAAAAATACTGAACTTATTTGTCCTTGGTACTAAAGAACCACTTATTTACAATGAGATTTCCTTCACAGATTTTAATGTCTTCCATACCATGTCAGGATATCTTAATGTCAACTATCTTTCTACCACTCCAGGTGCTGCCTTTGTGGAAGGAGGTTGTTTCTATGTGGGACAGAGTGCTTACTAAAAGGAGCCTAGTATACTTTCAAGGCCTCTGTATCATGTTGTGGAGAATCAGCTTTTAAAAGGAAATTATTTCACATGTAATTTGAAATAAAGACCATGTTAACAAAAAGGAGGCAGTTTTCACAGAGAATCAAAATTACAATAAGTGTTAGTTGTCCACACATTTAGGATTAATTGTGGGTCTGCTAGATAGCTCTGCTGCTCTCAGCAAGGTTCATTTTTGTGTTTGGGGGTTAGCAGTCTGTGTGCTGAAATAGCTCCCTCTGGTTGGGTGTGAATCCATTCCCTTTGTTTCTCATCAGCTCATTCCTGGGACCATCAGGCTTGTCTGGGCATTTTTTCACAACAATGTCCAAGGCAAAAGAGAGCAAGCCCTAAGGAGCAACCCCATTTTAAGTCTCTGTTTTTGTATGTCTGCCAACATCCTAGTGGGCAAAGTATATCACATGGCCAATTGTCAAGGTGTGAGATAGGTCTCTCTGCCCATGGTGGGACAGCATTGTAAAGTTACTTAGAAAAGCCTATGGAAACAGGGAGAGGTGAAAAGTTAGGAATATTTCTGCAATCTACCATAATCTGCTCTTATAATCATCAAAATTATTCACATTCCTCTCATGTGCAAAATATTCTCACATTTAGGCTCAAAGTCCAGGATCTTGTGATCTATATTAGATCCAGATCACATACATCTGGAGTCCCATAAATAAAAGGCAAGTTATCTGCCCCCTTCAAATCCAACAATACTGAACAGCAGAATAATTGCAATAGACTTTCCCATTCAAAATTGGAAAGAATAGCATTCACTAGTTCATAATAATTCTGAAATTCTGCTGGGCAAATGTTTCAGGTTCTGCTCCTCTGAAGATGGAGAATGTTCCTTGAGTAAGCCCTGTTTTGGCTTCCTGGGAGAGGCCCCCCAATTTATTTTTTCTCCATACTTCCTGGATCTCCCTCTGAAATGTCTCTGATTTTCCTTCTGTTCCTTGATCATTTCTGCAGAAAGCATTGGGAAATATCTTTGGGTCACTTTCTTAACCTACTCCCTGCCTAAAGAAAGTTGCGAGCCAGAAGATTTTCTCTGCTCCATTATTTTGAACAGTTTCAGTTCAGGTTCAGACTGGCAGTGGTTGGCAGTGCTTTGGTTAGTATAACTCTCTCAAAATTTTGTAGGTTTTCTAATGTATTTAATTCCAAATAGCTCTATTTACCAAAATACACATCCAAGGTGACTTTTTGAAACGTGCCTCTGTCTATAGACTTCCTTGTTACTACTTTGAGCATGTCAGTCTACTGTGGGACAAGTGTACCTCAAAGTGTATTCTTAAAGGTCTTTTTGTTCAGATAAAAAGATCTGTTTAGGGCCATCTTAATTTTTTCAGAGCTGCTAGCAAGATAGCTTGGGCTGACTATGGCAAAGGTACAAAATAAACTCCAGTGAACAAGCCCATCTCAAGCTTCTGCTTGTATCTTATCTGAAAAACCACCTAATAACAAAGGCAAGTTGAATAACTGAGCCCAATGTTAAGGGGAGGGGCAGGAGTACACTGCAAAGTTACATGGCCATGTAACTTTGAAGAGAAATAAGGAATGGGGTCACTGTGGCAATCTGTTACACTCACTTTCCTTGGAAAAGTTATGTACAACACTTTTTAAGGCCTAAGATGAAGAGATCCTCTACCAGAAAGGATTTACATTTATCTTTGTCAGATAAACAAAGAGTCTTCTACTCTTAGAACTATTCTAAACTAAATTCATGCCTTGAGATTTTTGTTACCACCCAGGTGACATAGATTTGGGCTGAAAAACAGCATAAACACCAGCTTGTGGTTTCAGTTTTTCCTAGAAATGTCCTCTTCTCCAACCTTGCAGAACCCAGGCACTTTGAGGGTGACAGGTGGAGGGACTTCTTTCCAAATTGTCTTACCCTGGGGTTTGGCCCTTTTCAGTCCCAGCTTTCTTGGGAGATTTTCCTATATCATATGTCCCATGAGCCAAAACTTTGAAAACTGTCCCTCAAAATGTTCCCTTTCAGTAAATACCCTCAAGGCATACAGATAACTTTGGTTCTCAGCTCTCCTTAGGATTCCTTACTTCACTTCAATTTTGGTCTGATAATTTCTTACCTAAATAAGAATATTTTAAAATTTATTTCATCCAGCACTTTAAGGTGTCTTTTGCAAAAGAATTAATTCAAATAATCTGCCCCCATATAGCTAATATTAATATAACTCCTTAATTAAAAGTCACTAATATCTTGTCCAAATGGATTAGGGAGATATCCTACGAAGTGCTCAGCTAAATCTGCGTGACACAAAATAAGAACTTGCTCAGTATTGTCTCGAAAGTGTCCTATTGCACTGTTTTCATCCTTTGCCAGAAATGGAGATTCTAGGATCCTACCCTAGACATACTGGTTAGAATTTGGGGGATCAAACCAGATATTCAATTTTGTAAGTTCTACAGGTAATTCTTATGAGCAGTGAGGTTTAGAACCACTAAACTAAGGCATGATTCCAAATTAGACCTCATTGTTCCCAGAAATGCCTTTTTTTTTAAGCCTTCTCACCTGGAATATGCATTAGCAAAGCATGCATTTTTAAGAGTGAGATTATTTCTCAGCAAATCTTTCCATTTTCTTCATGTTTATAATACATATTCATAACAGATTCTTACTAGCATACTTAAATTACCATAAGGAGTGTATAAAACTAAAAATCCTAAGAATGCTTGATAGCCTAACCTTCATAAAAATCTAGAAGCTGGAAATCCAATTATCAGTTCAATGGGGGAATTTAAACTGCCAACTGTAATTTAAATCACAAACCTATTATTCCTAATCAGTACAAATCCTTTCACAGTTACCATAACAAAATGAAAACAAAAAGCACCTTCTTGATAGATGAAAGCATTTTAAAGTCTATGGATTATATTTTTCTATAATATGTTTTTTTTGTTTATTTAATCCCACAAATATACCTTAACTGCTTTATTTGAGATTTTATTTAAAAATTTATATATGGGGCTAGGAGTGTAGCTCAATGGTAGAATGCATGCTTAGCATGTGTGAAACCCTGGGATTTGATTCCCAATCTCACCAAAAAAAAAAGAAAAAAGAAAGAAAGAAAAGAAAAACCATTTTACTATAACCTCTGATTTTGCTAAGAGTTCAACATTGAAAATAACCACAAAAATGTAATTTATTATAGTCAAATTATTCTAAGGGCACATACATGTCTTTTATAACATTTGGATAGATATATTACCAAATAGAATAGAAATATTAATGATAGGATGTGGAAAGCATATGAATATTACTATAATATTCATTCAGTTTTGTTTGAAAATGTTCATGACCAAATGTTTATGATAAAAGTCATAAGTAAAGATTTTTTCCCATTCTGTAGGCTCTCTCTTCACATTATTCATTGTTTCCTTTGCTGCAAAGAAGCTTTTTAGTTTGTATCCATCCCATTTATTGATTCTTAATTTTACTTCTTCCACTTCAGGAGTCTTGTTAAAGAAGTCAGGTCCTAAGCCAATATGATGAAGATTTGGGCCTACTTTTTCTTCTGTTAGGCACAGGGTCTCTGCTATAGTGCCTAAGTCTTTGATCCACTTTAAGTTGATTTTTGTGCAGGGTGAGAGATACAGGTTTAATTTCATTTGTTATGTATGGATTTCCAGTTTCCCAGCACCATTTGTTGAAGAGGCCATTTTCTCCATTGTACATTTTTGGCACCTTTGTCTAATATGAGATAATTGTATTTATGTGGGCTTTTCTCTGTGTCTTCTATTTTGTTCCATTGGTCTACATGTATTTTGGTGCCAATACCATGCCATTTTTGTTACTATTGCCCTGTAGTATAGTTTGAGGTCTGATAGTGTGATGCCTCCTGCTTCACTCTTCTTGCTAAGGATTGTTTTGCTATTTGGGTCTTACTTTTCCAAATGATTCATGGTAGCTTTTTCTAGTTCTATGAAAAATGTTATTGGGATTTTAATAAGAATTGCATTGAATCTGTGTAGCACCTTTGGTAGTAGGGCCATTTTGACAATATTAATCGTGCCTATCCAAGAACATGGGAGATCTTTCCATCTTCTAAGGTTTTCTTTAATTTCTTTCTTTAATGTTCTGTAGTTTTCATCATAGAGGTCTTTCACCTCTTTTGTTAGATTGATTCCCAAGTGTTTTTTTTTTTTTTTTTTTGAGGCTATTGCAAATGGGATAGTTTTTCTAATTTCTCTTTCAGACAATTCATCACTTATGAATTAGAAATGCATTAGATTTATGAGTGTTAATTTTATATCTTGCTACTTTGCTGAATTCATTTATGAGTTCTAGAAGTTTTCTGGTGGAATTTTTTGGATCTTCTAAGTATAGAATCATGTCATTGGCAAATAGTGATAGTTTGAGTTCTTCTTTTCCTGTGTGTATCCCTTTAATTTCTTTGGTCTGTCTGATTGCTCTGGCTAGAGTTTCAAGGACGATGTTGAATAGAAGTGGTGAAAGAGGGCATCCCTGTCTTATTCTAGTTTTTATAGAGCACTAAAATCCAGGATATATAAAGAACTCAAAAACCTTAACACCAAAACCCAAATAATCCAATCAATAAATTGGCTAAGGAACTGAACAGACACTTCACAAAAGAAGAAATATGATCAATTAACAAACATGAAAAAATGTTCATCATATCTTGCAATTAAAGAAATAGAAATCAAAACTAAGATTTCATCTCATTCCAGTCAGAATGGCAAATATCAAGAATATAAACAATAATAATTGTTGGCGAGGATGGGGGAAAAGTATGCTCATACATTGCTGGTGGGACTGCAGATTGGTGCAACCACTTTGGAAAGCAGCATGGAGATACCTAAGAAAGCTTGGAATGGAACCACCATTTGACCCAGCTATCCCACTTCTTAGTTTATACCCAAAGGATTTAAAATCAGCATACTACAATGATGCAGCCACATCAATGTTTATAGCAGCTCAATTCACAATATGGAACCAACCTAGATGCCCTTCAACAGATGAATGGACAAAGAAAATGTATTACAATACACAATAGAATATTATTAGCCTTAAGAAGAATGAAATTTGGTATTTGCAGGTAAATGGATGAAACTAGAGAATATTATGCTAAGTGAAATAAGCCAATTCCATAAAACCAAAGGTTGAATGTTTTCTCTGATAAGATGCTGATCCATAGTGAGGGGTGAGGAGGAAGAATGAAGGAACTTTGGATCACACAGAAGGGAGTGAGGGGAGAGTTGGGGCAGTGAGGATGGGAAGAATGGTAGAATGAGACAGACATTATACCCTATATACATGTATGAAAAAAAAAAAAGAAAAAATTTTTAAAAAGATATATTTCATTTGTATTTAGATTCAGAAAAATCACAGTTAAATAGTGGATTCATGCTATTCCAAATATTATTAAAAAATCTTCTAATAAATGGAGTACAAAAACAAAAAAAAGGGATAAGTAGCTACCTATAGCTAATCCCTGCCCATTAGACATACCCTGCAGTGTGGCACTGTTCCCTCATTCTAGAACATCTCCCTCCTCCCTCGAACCCCAGACCAAAGTCTACACTTCTCCAAGATTCCATTCAGAGAGATTGTCTTTTTATTGTCCCAGTACAGATCTCCTCAGGGCCTCTTTCTCTTATAAAGACCTTGTTTACGAACATGTGATTTATGACCTTCAACTGAGCATGCTCAGGAATGTCTGCCATCTTTCCTTTATGAATATGTGATTTACAATCTTGAGCTAAGCATGCTCAGGAATGTATCAGCCCCTGAATGTACTTTCCTATGAATATACGTAAAATCCCCTCCAAAAAAATCTCACTTTTGCTTCCTTGATGGAGGAGAGCATTGCTTTGCCAATAACTCCATTGCTCTCCTTACTTGATGTAGGTATACCTCTTGATGATGTATACCTCTCTCCATTCCTTTTATCTTCTGGTTGTGCTCATTGGCTTTGCACTCACCTAGAGGAGAATCCATTGCATTCAGTTACATTCTCATCTTAGGTTCATGACTGAGACATCTATAACAAAGGACAGATTAACAAGAGAAAAGTATACAAATTAAGTTCTGTTAATATGAGAGTCTTTGGAAAGGAAGACCCCCCCCCCCAAAAAAAAAAAAAAGCAGAGAAAACTGTGAATTTTTATGTTTAGCTTTGAGGAAGAAGTGGATAGTTGTGGAGAAGGATGACTGGACACAGAGTATGTGACCTAATGGTAATAAATCAGGGAGGTTTTAGCAAAGCCTGTTTGTTCAGATTCTTCTTTATGTCCCTGTGTGATGTTCCTTTCTTCCTGGTATGGGGGTTACCTCTGAAAGGTCTTATGACCTATTTCAGAGGAAGCTCAGAGAATTCTTTTATGTCCTGCTTCAGGGGAGAAGGCCAAGGAAAAGCTGCTGTCTCCTCAAATACCAAAATACCATATTTTGGAACACATGACCTAAACCCTATCATAGGCTTATTCTAAAGAATAAATGAACTGATGGATGTGAAGTGCTTCATGCAATTCCCAGGACATGGCAAATGCTGGATGTAAAGTGGCAAGAATAAGGATTTATCCTGTCAGTCAAGGTCAAGAGAGATTTGGCACAAGGAAAGAACACGGGCTTTGGTGTCAGACCTAGAAATATTTTGGTCCAAATCTATGTATTCATGGACTTGGACAAGGAATTTAACCTTCCTGTGCTTCAGTCTATACATTTCCAAGGCAGAACTGAACTCCACCTTGTAGGGTTTTTATGAAATTAAACAGGACATAATGAATATGAATCCTAGCACATGATGATTGATTACTATCATTGTTACTAAGATCCTTTCTGTAGTCAGCTTATCTTTTCTGCATTCTAGGTCTGAGAGGGCCATCGGACTTACCATCTCCTAGTCCCCAGTACACACCACGCTCTCAGCTTTCATGCCTCGGCTCCTGCTGTCTTACCTTTAGGAACCAGTTGTAAAATGTTAAAATCCTGCTTTGCATTCAAACCCAACTCCTGAAATATTCCTTCCCCAGAGAAAGTGACTCCCTCCCATGCTTAATATCTTCCTGTCTAATCCATTCTGATGAGTCAAGTTTCATTGACTTTGGATAAATTTAACATTTTATAACACTTCTTAGAAAACAACATCAAGGAAAATAATGATAGTATAGTAAGTTTCATAAATTCATCCACATATCCTTTCTCCTTTTAAAAATGTTCTTTATTTTATGTAAGTATGGTATTGATAGATGATAGTTGCTACTTTTAAATGTGCTGGAAAAATTAAAAAGTGGGCAGCCCTGTGTTGATCGCCAAAATATTTTTGGTTTTGTTTGTTTTGTTATTTTATTGATACACAAAGAACAAAAAGTCTAAACACTTGGCACATTAGTGCATGACTGTAATCCCAGGAACTCCTCAGAAGGCTGAAGCAGGAGGATTGAAAGTTTGAGACCAGCCTCAGCAGTTTAGCAAGACCCTCTCAGCAACTTAACAAGATCCTGTTTTAAATAAAAATAAAAAGAACTGGGGATGAAGCTCAATGGTAAAGTGCCCCTAGGTTAAATCCTCCATACAAAAAACAGAGTCTAGAAACGACTCCTTTGTGGTATACAGCTGAGAGAAGAAAGATGGGGAAAGATGTACAAGAGCCGGGTCAGAATCCAGAGTGTGGTAACCTCTGCTGAATGAATGGAGGGCCCCATAGATTCTGTGCAGGTGCTAACCATTCGCCACAGGAAACAGGTATAGTCAAGAGAAACATACATTTGCTAAAATCAATGACTCTAACTCCAAGTTGAAACAGGTAAGACTGGCTCCACCAGTTCTAAAACAATGATTTCCAAATTTTAATGCGAATGAGAAACACCTGAAAAGTTGATTTAAGCACTGAAGTCCAGGCTCACTCCCAGGAACTGAGTCAGTAGAGTTGGAGCCTCTGCATTTTAACAAGCCTCCTGGGACTGGCTAGTGCAAGTGGTCTAGCTGGACATTGAAAATGCTGTGCTGAATGGCAAACACCGACATTCTGTTCTCTCCTGTATCCAAAGGCTCATCCACCCTAACCTCCACCTTTCCCAGCCTCTGCTTGACATTGCATCTGCCGTCACAGATGTGCAACCCTCAGGTGTCCCTAATACTTTTTTCTTGGCTTACTAATGAAAAGGCTCTAAGAAGCCCAGATGGCTAACTTCTCCTGAATCAAAGTGAGGTCTTACGTCCTTTCTGGAGCTTATTTAAAAGTCACACGTGTTGAAATCTATGAGCCCTGAAAGCATCCACCAGCTCTTCTGCCTCCTTCATTGCCGCAACCAACCCTTTTCCAAGGAGAGGCAAAGGCTTTTCCTCTGCACCACTGACTGTGCAAGAAGCAGTAGCATTCTGTTAGAGCAGATGAGTATGTGTTTGTTCCTGATCAGCTGAGTTCAGTGCCCAGGTGTCCAGGTGCCACAGGAGAGATAAACGTGGCTGAAACGCTTAAAAGGGAATGTGGAAACTAGCTCTTTTATCAAAATCACTTAACTGCACTGACTTCACATCTAGCTGATGTTCATGACATTCATCCATTCTCTAGTTCTATCACCTCTCAGTGTTGCTGTCAGATTTTAATCTCGTCTTGCAAAAATCCTGACCAATGTTCATGCAAATATCCGAAAGAAAGGGAAAACAACCTTTCCCCGGGCTCCCTCGGGCAGTTTGCATCCTGGTGTTATTCAGAATCCTGAAGACTTTTGAAAAGACTTCACCAGTAGATAAAGCTCTCAAAAAGATTGATTTACAAAACGCCAGCTAGGGGCCAAGTACACTCCTCAAAGACTTGAGTTTCTTGAGGAGTGGAGTTTTAGGGGCCTAGGAACAAAGCATAGATTTGGCAAGCTTAGGAAGGATAGCTGAAGAAAGGAATTTCTTTGCTTTACATACAAAATAATTGAAAAGGGAGGTGTGTGAGGGAGAAGTATGGGGGAGGGGTATTCATTTCTGTGTTAAAAGAACAGAAAAGGAGCATATTTTGCTTTTAATTTTTTTTTTTCTATGAGGCAGATGGGCTGTTGGTCGACACTAAATAAATCCTTGAATAAATGAATCTCTCTAGCACCAGGGAGGGTTGGTGATGGAGGGAGTTGGGGAGGATGGGAAGTGCTTTGTGCATATGGAACAGATAACTTTTTAAAGGAAAGGGGGATTAAAAGCAAGAACCTCAGGGCATTTAATAACTGTGGCATTTTATTCTTGCTTCATGTGGATTATTGGGGATTATCCCGCTAAAAGCAAGAGCCCAGTCTAATGTTACCTTCTGATTCACCCTTCCTTTTCTCTCATTAAAAATCTTGTGTTTCTCCCATGATTTTCATTTGGTTATTGATGGACAAACCTGGAAAGCAAAAAAGATTTTCCTGGTGAATGGAAGGCACCACGCAATCAACCTTCATAAGGAACCGGAATGGTTTTACTGTCAAACTTAACCTTTAAAATACCCAAAAAGCCAATTAAAAGCATTAATTTCTAGATCCATAAAAAAGCTTTTGCAAACCGACTGCAGCGGCTTACAGAACTGCAAGGCTAAAGCTCTTCTAGAGCCAGTTGGTAGCAGACTGCAGGCTTGGGTCCAGTCCCTGCCACACAATGCCAGCTTTTCATTCCACCCATGAGTTCCACAGGCTTGAAGTCACACATGCCTGTGCACCAGGCAAATGCTTAGGCTTTGCCTCTCAACATTACAAATCACCTGCATCTCAGAAGATAAAGTTTTTCCTTGATTGTTTGTTGTTGTTGTTGTTGTTGTTTTGAGCCAGAAAGAAATCCTAAAGTAAAGCTCCTAAAAATTCAGCTCAGGGATTTTAGACATATGGAATATGCTGGATTGATGGGCTAGTCTGAGGCTGAAATAAAAGAGTGTCGTGGTACCAGGAATTAAGGAAAGAGCAATGGATTTTGGAGTCAATTCCAAACTGCCAAAGTGTAGATTTTAGTTCTGGTCCTGTCACTTATATCTTGAGCTGAGACAAGTATTTAAATTGTCTAAATCTCAGTATCTTTATATAACAGGGATAACAGCCTCTCTCTCACAGGGCTGTTTTGTTTATAATGTAATAAATGGAATCTTTCCTTCTACCCATAAATACTATATGTGAAATATATATGTGTATATGTACATATATATAAAGTAAATATTGTAATCCTTCTATATATATTACCTTCTTTTTCCTACTCACTTGGCCTTCCTCCCACCTTCCCCTAAACTCCTTAGTTCAACCAAGACTTCTCAGCACTGTGCCTACATGTCTCAGGAATTTACTTTGGAATGTCATAGGGGGATAATTTGATGAAACCTGCTAACATCAGGAATTTCCTTAACAAACACATTGGCAATGCCTTCAAGCTCTGAGGGCAGCTGTTCCAGGTGGTGACCATAATTTGCACCTGATTTGAAGTATTTCACCATCAGAGAAGCTGCCTCACAGTCTTGGTCCAGGTCCAACTGGAAACAAGAGAAAGTGGGTCCCCAGGAGACTGCAGGCAGAGGGCAGAGAGCCAATCAAGAGAGAGCAGCAGATGAGGCCACGCGGGTCGTGGGGGGAGTGACGGATGTGGCAAAGCCCCAGAGGAGGCAGGAGAGTTGAATCAGGAAGAAATCCAGGCCAATGGGTGAGATAACAGGGAGGGCTGTGACTTTAAAGGCCAGAACAAAGTCATAGAAGGGGAGGGGATACAAAAGGTGTCTCCCAAGAATTTTTGTATCGGGGACTTGGGGACAGTAAACTTGTTAAGAAGGGTGTTTGGATGCTATGTTTTACATAACACATTGTACAAAAATGAAAAAACAAAACAAAGTCAATTAGACCTAACAGAGGATAGTGATAGAGGAATGGTGAGTTAAGGAAAGAGAATGACTGAATGGCTGAAGCTCCTGCTCCCTGAGCCTTCCTGGGGAAAGAAGGGGCAAAATACAGTGACCTGCCTGAGAAGGGACACTTGGGGAAGTGGGGATCAGGCCTGGAGCACACAAAGAAGTCTGACCTAAGAATCTGTATTTATGCATCTTCCCAAGGATTCAGAAGTACCTCTCAATTTAGAAGCTCCTTCATTAGTGGATTCAAGTTTGTGTGACTGTTAGGCAGCCCAACCATCTTCCCTGGCTAGATTCCTTCTCCTCGTTGTCATGTGAAACCATGTTAATGCTCACAGTTGTGTTTTTGTTTGTTTGTTTGTTTGTTTTTTGTTTTTTTCTTTTACAGAAATATCACCAGGCATTATAGGTATAATCCCTATGCCTGAAAAAAAAAAATTGACCATTGTTGGAATCAAAAGAATACCCCACAACATGGTGGTTTGGCATGCTGAGCACAGGTGCTTCTTATGATAGGGTGCTATCCTGACAAACCCATCATAAGTTGAAAGTACCAAAAATTCTTTTAAGGCCAGGGTACAGTGGCCACATGCCTATAACCCAGGTGGCTCGGGAGGCTGAGGCAGGAGGATGGTGAGTTCAAAACCAGGCCTAAGCAAAAACAAGGTGCTAAGCAACTCAGTGAGACCCTGCCTCTAAATAAAATACAAAAATAGGGCTGGGGATGTGGCTCAGTGGTTGAGTGCCCCAGAGTTCAATCCCAGATACTCCCACCAATCTCTTAATATGCCTAATCTACTGAACATCATAATTTAGCCTAGCCTACCTTAAAAATATTCAAAACAGTTATCCAACATTCAGGCATCAAAAGGAGTATCATGCCACATATTGCTAGCCTGAAAAGGATCAAATTCAAAATTTGAAGTGAAGGATGGTTTTTATTGAATGCATATTGCTTCCTCATCATTGTAAAGTTAAAAAAAAAAAAAAAACTAAAGTCAAACCATCATAAGTTGGGAACCATCTGTACTTCGAACTGAAGGAAATTGGAAGGGATCTTCTCCTGCCCTTCTTTCTCTCCCAAGGCAAATCATAGAACCTAGAATTCCTCTTCCTCAATGTGGATCACAGAAATTTGAACCCCTATCCTCCAAAGCCAGCCATAAAACCTAGAAATGTTCTAGCCTTCCCCCACCTTTCTGTGTAAAAGCTAGCCATAAACAAATTCTCTGGCCCACCTTTTCTGATCATAAAATTTCCCTCATTCTACAAGGGGAAATGCTCCACAGAGGCCAAGAGGCATCTGAACAGAAAGGCCTTCCTGGGTTTCCCCTCAGTCTCTTTCCATTAGGTCAAATTCTTTTTGTCCAATCACATGTCTATATGCTGTCCATTCTTCACCAGATCCACTAGGATGGAAAGTTTTGCCTGGATCCTTGGATCTTCATTCCTGCAGACTCTTGTGTCACGTAAAACTAATCAAATACACTTGCTATGTTATGCCTTTCTCTTGTTAATTTGTCTTTATTATAGTGGTATCAGCCTTGACTGTATGATGGGGAGGAAAGATTTCATACTTTTCTACCTACACTCTGTAAAATAAGAAAAGAAAATTTGGAAAAATCAAAGCTAATAAATATAGGGCTGAGGGTATGCTCAATAGGAGAGTACTTGCTTAGCATGTGTGAGGCCTGGGTTTGATCTCCAACACAGCAAAAAAAAAAAAAAAAAAAAAGTTAAAGTGTTTAAATACCTGCAAAACTTAACTTAGGTCAAGTACTCAAATATAATGGATCTCATATTTTGTTGTGTAAAGTATAGTCAAAATGGTATGTGCAATGCAGTAAGGTCTTTATAAGCATGGAAGGACCCCCCAAGGATCTTAAAACAGCCCTGGTCTTGAATATCTCCATTTATTCATGCACCTATCTGTCATCTCTAAACATGCTATAGAGTACAATGATGTAACAGGAACTCTAGGGTCAGGTGGAGCGAGGCCAAATACCTAACCACTTTTCCTTCAGTGTCTTCTATATAATGGAGAGAATAATAGTGCCTTTCTCACAGGTGTTTTTTGAATCTCCACTTGATGTTGAGAATAAATGTGATGTTACATGTAAACATCATGCAGGGGTCCCAGTACCTAACATGCCAGGATAATGTTATTAGAAAGTTGTTATCAAGGAAGAGGATGACAATGACAATGATGATGAAAACACATTCACCATGTAACACGTTCAACAGCTCTCAGTCTGCTAAGCACACATGACTTGGAGCCTTCTCTCTAAAGCAGCAGGCACATCAGTCCAAAGCCAAACTATAGCTCTACATAAATAGACTTCCAACTTAATGTTCTGGTTTGGCTGATAAGGATGTTGCAGGGTGTTTTCAGATCACAAAGTGTACCAAGAACTCTCACATCCATGATCTTTTCTGCTCCTTACAGCTGCCCTTGGTGGTAGACAGCAGGGGCTCAGCAACATAGAACACTGGGCAGGAGTCAGGCTTGCATTCCCTATGACTTTGAAAAAAAAATCCTTTAAACATTTTAATCTCTGTTGCTTACCCATGAAGCAGGATAGAATTCCTGTTTTGCTCAATTCATACTCTTATGGGAATTCAAAGGAGACTGTATGTTAGAGGGTTAAACCACAATACCCATATACAAATACCTGATCTGCCCTTATTTTGAGGGGATAAGGAAACTAAAATTGGCAGAAATGACTTGACATGTGCAAAATCTCTCAGCTTAGCAGAGGGAGACCAGGACAGGAAATTGGGTCAGTGTGCCTTCCTCCACACGGTGCTGCTTCCTGAACCGCGGACATTCCCTGCAGACCCATCACCTCAGAGGCAAAGTAAAAGACTCAGGTCACACAGACCCCTGTGGTCAGAGTTTTGCAAAGCAGACCTGCACCATGTCCCCATAGTTCAAGCCACTGCCTCTCGGTGGGAAGTGTGGCTTCCTGTGTCAGCCTCTCGCCAAGCCAAAGCCCTTTGAGGTTACTTTAACTCTTTGCTACATCCCAATTTATACTGGGGCTAAAGGGCATGGTTTAAAGTTCCTTCTGATACACTTGCAGACATCCTGAGTTGGATAATTTGTCTCTGTTTTAATTCAAGGTGATAATAGTTACCATTTCTTGAGTGCTTCCTATGGGTTCCGTGCATTATGTCATTCAATTCACTAAGGATATAGATGTTGTTATTATTATTGCCATTTCTTAGGTGAGAAAATTTAGGCTCTTACAGACTAGGTTCACTTGCAAGGTCATACAACCAAGTGGGCTGTCTTGAAGTCTGGGCTCTAGTCCAGTGTTTCTCAAGGAATGGGAGGAGGGATAGGCCACAAGTGTCAAAGTCCAGTCCCTCTCCCAAATCCCATATTCACCTATTGAATGGGGGTAGGGTACAACTACAGGTGCTCAGAAATCTGCATTTCAACCATGCTCACAGCTAAATCCTAGGGAACATCCATACTTGAGAACTACCACCCACCCACAGTGTTCATCCTCCCAGGTGCATTCTGCCAAACCCCAGCAAGGAAGGGAGCAATCTGACCTTCAACATGGAATGCTTAGCATCATTGTAGACAATAAAAGCCAAGTCCCTTCCCCCTTTCAAATCACTGAAAAACCTACATAGCTTCTCTTTCACAGGTCTGAGTGGGACAAGGTTGTTCCTGTTGATTGACAGGGATTTTAGCATGAATATTTAATGGTTTGGGCAGCCAGTACACTTGACTAATGTAATATTTCAAGCTCTACTTTCATGCTGAAGGGATTTGGCCTCCCTTTAATGCATGTCTACATCCTGTCCTAGTCTTTCCAACAGCATTTTCCATATAGATAATGCCAGTCCAGGGAGCCTCTTATTTCCCAGCCCTCGAAGTAAGCTAGCACTTACTCTTGTCTTCAAATAAGCTCCATGCTGTAGAGATATCATGGGCATTGCCTTGATTTTTATCATTTTCTGCTCAAGTCCTCCATGCCTTCTTGGTATAACCCATTAACAGAATCAGCTGGGCTGAATCATTACATCTTTGCCATTCTCTTTTCTGTCTCTCATCTCTAACTCTATAGCTCCATCACTATACCTCTCCTTCCAGTTACTCACATTTCCCAACTTGAAAAATATTTGGATCCAATATTCTACTTGGAGCTTATTTAAGTCAATTAGAGAACAAAAGACTCCATCATCAAGATATAGTCTTGTTTGCTGTGTTTCTGAAAATTCTTGAAGAGTGATTTTATTCAACTAATGTTACAAGAAACATTAATGAAAGACTAAATACTCCCTCCCTAAGATCAGAAATTAGGCAAGGATGTTTACTCTTACCCTTCTACAAGGCAAACAAACACATGCCCTCAAACTGGAAAAGAATAGTAAAACTATCTTCATTCACAGAACATAGCATGTTATATGTACAAAATCTCAAAGAATCCACAGCAAACTGCTAGAACTAATCAGCAGGTTGAGGGGGGTCACAGGATTCAAGAATCAAACATACACACACAAAAAAAATGTTTTTCTATATATTAGCAACAACAATCCAAAACTAAAATAAAAAATTTCACTCATAATAGCACCAAAAATATATGTAGCAATAAATTTAATAAAAGTGGGAAATGTACACTGAAAACTACTAAACACTGATGACATACATTAAAGAAAATCTAAATAAATGACAAGACATCTCATGTTCATGAACCAGAAATTATTATCTCAATTTTGTTTTTTTGGTACTGGGGATTGAACTCAGAGGCACTTGACCACTGAGTCACATCCTTAGTCCTATTTTGTATTTTATTTAGAGGCAGAGTCTCACTGACTTGCTCAGCACCTAGCTTTTGCTGAGGCTGGCTTTGAACTCGTGATCTTCCTGCCTCAGCCTCCCGAGTCACTGGGATTACATGCATGTGCCACTGTGCCGAGCTTCAATATTATTTAATACCTCAATATTACTGAAGTAGCAATTTCCCCAAAATTGATTTCTGAATCAACATGACCCCATAAAATCACAGCAACCTCCCTTTTTAAAATAAATTGACAAATTGATCCTACAATTTATATGGAAGTGAAAAGGACCCCAGAAAAGCCAAAACAAATTTTTAAAAGAAAATAAAGGTAGGGGACTTATATTAATCAATATGAAGATTTACTATAAATCAACAGTAATCAAGACCATGTAGCATTAGTGCAAGGATAGGCACATAAATCAATAGAACAGAACTGAGAGTCCAGAAATAAACCTTGCATTTATGAGGAATTGATTTTCAACAAAACTGTCAAAACAATTCAATGAGGAAATTGTGGTACTTCTAACGGTACGGGAGACAACTGGATATCTATATGCAGAAAAGTGAACTTATCTTACAAAATACACAAAGATTATCTCATAGATCTAAATGTAGGATCATAGATCTAAAGGAAATAGCTTGGAGCTGAGATTGTGGCTCAGTGGTAGAGCACTTGCCTGGCATGTGTGAGGCACTAGGTTCGATTCTCAGCACCATGTATAAATAAATAAAATAAAGGTCCATTGACAACTGAAAGTATGTTTAAAAAAAAAATTCCTAAAAAATAAAATTAAAAAAAATAAAGGAAATAGCTAAATTATAAAATTTCTAGGAGGAAATATTTGTGACTTTGGATTGGGCAAAGATTTCAATACCAAAAGTAGACTCATTTAAAACAGAACCTAATACCTAGTTCTTCACAGAGTTTTAAACTTTGGTACTTTCCAAAACCCCATCAAGCTGATAAGGCACTTGTAACTCTACAATAAAAAGTAATGAGGGGCTGGGGAAATAGCTCAGCTGGTAGAGTGCTTGCCTTGCAAGAACAACGCCCTGAGTTTGATCCCCAGTACCGCAAAAAAAAAAAAAAGTAATGAAATTGGAAAACAGGCAAAGGATTTGAATAGACATTTCCCCCAAAGATATACAAAGATACACATGTGAAAAGATGCTCAACATCACTGTTCAGTAGGGAAATGCAAATTATAACTGCAATTAGATACTAATTCATATCTGTTAGGATGACTATAACAAAAAAGAGAGGTTATAAGAGTTGATGAGGAAGTAGAAACACTGAAGCCCTCTTACACTGCTGGTGGGAATGTAAAAGGTACAGTCACTTTAGAAAAAAGTTTGGTGGTTCTCCAAAATGTCCAACATAGAGTTAACATATGACCCAGCAATTATCTTTCTTTTACTTTTAGTAGATATCTATCCACTCCTAGCTATCTATCTACTCAAGATAAATGAAGATATATGTTCATACAGAAACATGTACATGAATGTTCATAGTGGTATTGTTCCTAATAGCCAAAAAGTAGAAACCACTCAAATGCCCAACATGATAAGTGGATACACAAAATGTGCTATATCCACACAATGAAATGTCACCATCAATAAAAAAGAACAAAGTGCCAGACCACATTACAATGTGGATGAATCTCAAGACCAGTATATTAAATGAATGAAGCCAATCACAAAAGACTATATATCAAATGATCCATTTTATATAAAATATCCAGAATTGGCAAGTCTCAAGAGACAAAAGGAAGATAAGTGATTTCCAGAGGCCAGGGGAGCAGACTGGAGAAAGACTGCTAATGGACACAATGTCTCTCTTGCAGATGATGAAAACGTTCTAAAGTACGAGTATGATGCTTTTGTGCAACTTAAAAGTGAACTAAAAATCATTGAGTTGTACACAATTTAAACAGATGAACTTTATTGCATATAAATTATGTCTCGATAAAACTATCTTTTAAGAAACCAACAACAACAAAGGATACCATTAAGAAAATGAAAAGACAGGACATAGACTGAGAGAAAATATTTGCAAATAGGATATGTGATTTTAAAAATCCTTGTGTCCATAACATATAAAGTACATTATACCTAGAAATAGAGACATTCCTATTTGGTTGGTAGAAGTGCAAAATGGTACAGCCAATTTGGAAAACAGTTTGTCAGTCTCTTGAAAAGTTAAAAAACAATCTGGCAATTCCATTCCTAAGAATCTAAAGAAATGAAAATATATATTCTCACTAGGCTTGTTTATAAATTTGCACAGCAGTTTTGTCATAGCCAAAAATTGGAAATAATCCAAATATACAGCAATATCTAACTGACAAAGAGATTAACAAAACATGGTATAAGTATAAACTTTCTCTTTATTTATATATGTAATATTTTATTTATGTTATTATTCAAAAGAAACAAAGACAGGAAGGAAGGAAGGAGGGAAAAAAGGAAGAAAGGAAGGACTGACTGATCTATTGTTAGAAGACAGTTCCCCTTGGTCTGAGATGCTGCCTTTGTTCCAGACCATCTTTTCTTGAATGGTTGTATAGGAAACATCTTCAAAAGATTGAGATGGTACTACCTTTTGGAGCAGAGAGTTGGTTTGTTTGATGCCTAGTTTAATAAATATAATGTCTCTCTCCAAGACAAAGTTTGAGTAGGTTTACTTGCAGCCCATTATTTGGGCTTTTCTAAGCTTGGGGGCCGTCAGCTTAACCCCCTACATGCACGGAATCCACCTACACCCACCTGTGTCACCCATGGGACTTAAGGGACATGGGAATTGATAGAAATATGAAACTTGTGCTGCCTTTTGGGCCGTGAGCAGTGAAGTCCTTTCTCTCTGAGTCAGGAATCTCATATCTTCTTTGAGTAATCATGAAACTGTGGCAGGTTAGCTTGTGAGCTTGCAAGTAGGGTAAAAATTTAGATCTTCATAGTTGACATATAAGATAAGCGTAGATGAACATAAAAAATATCATGAAAAGTGAAAGATGCTTGAAGCAAAAGACAATTACATGATTCTATCTACATGTAAAATCCAGAAAGGTGAATTTATAGAGAAAGATAAGGTTTAGGAGCAGAGACTGATTGCAAAGGGCCATGAGAACACTATTTGGAGTGATAGAAATATTCTAAGGCTGGTTCATAGTAATTTTTACTAAATTTAGTAAAAACCATTGAATTGTACACTTAGAATGGTGAATTTTTATGGTTACGTAAAGTATGCCTTAACAAAGCTATTTACAAAACATATTAAGACACTACTTCACACTTACTAGAATCACCATAAAGGAAAAGTCTGGCAAGAGGGTGAGTTGGCAAGGATGTAGAGCCACAGGGACACTCACGCTTTGCCAGTGGCAACCACTTTAGAATGCGATTTGTCAGTTTCTTAAATAGTTAACATCCACTGACTCTGAACCAGCAATTCTGCTTCTTCGATGTATTCCCACAAGAAGGGAAAAAAAACATGTGCCCACAGAAGGGGTATGCCTGAATATTTAGAGCAGCTTCATTCATGGTTGCAGATTATCCAAATGTCCATCAACAGGTAAAGAGATCACTAAATTGTGATACATTCGTACAATCTAATGTGATTTGGCCAAAAAAGCTTACTAATATACACAGCATCATGGATGAATCCCACAAACACTGTGCTGATGAAAAGAAACCAGATACAAGGGAGTACATCATGTATTATTCTGTTCATCTGAAGGTCTATCACAGTTAAATATTGATCTACAGTAACAGAAATCAAAGTAGTGTTGAGGGAAGGAAGGGCTGCATGGGAATATTCTGGGGACTCACAAGTTTTTTCTTTCTTGATGAAGGTGGTGAGCATACAGTATGTACATTTGTCAGAGAGCATCAGCTTATGTACTTAACAAGTATAATTCTCATTGTATATAAATTGTACCTTAATTGGGACTCAGTCATTCTAGCTCCATGTCCAAGCTACTAACCACTATATTTTCTGCTTCAGCATCTGTTGCAAGTAAGAGAAACACAACACAATCTTAAATTTAAATCCTCCCTGCCCCGATCAAAAGAGAGAGAGAGAGAGAGAGAGAGAGAGAGAGAAATAACAAAAACGAGTTTATTATCTTTCCTCCAAATCATCATTCTCTATCATGAAAAAATAAAATCCTCCAAATCAACCAGGTCCAAAATCTTAAAGATTTTGATTTTTCCTTCTTCTTTATCTTCCAAATCCAGTTATCCATAGATCCAGTGGATTTCCCCTTTGAAATCTCTCCATTCATTACTACCTTCTCCTCTGTACCGTACATCTATTGTTTATATCAGTCCTGCACAGACAAAAGCAGAGGCAGAGTGGGGAAAAGGAGAGAGCAGGGGAAATGGGGGAGGAGGACTTATAACAATGAATTCCTTGTTTGTTCTTTCTCTCTCTCTCTCTCTCTCTCTCTCTTTCTCTCTCTCTCTCTCTCTCTCTCTCTCTCTCTCTCTCTCTCTCTCTCTCTCTCGGGTCAGGGGTAGGGAGGATTTAAATTTAAGCTTAAATTGTTGCTTATTTGCAACAGATGCTGAAGCAGAAGTTAAAGAGGTTAGTAGCTCATACTCTGGAGCCAGAATGAATGAGTTCCAATGGATTATGATTCTATTAACCCTATGGCTTTGGGCAAATTAATTCCTCTGAACCTCAGTTTCTCCATTTTTTTACTACTACTATTAATGAGACAATCACACACTGTAAACCCTTTTCTACTCTTCGAGCATCTTTTTTGCCATTACATAATTAAATATTTTAAAACCAAATAACAAAAATAACAATGTGTTAAATGCCATAATAGAGGTAGTGACAGAGTGTTATGAGAGAATTGAAGAGGAGCACTACAGTTAGCCATACTTCAAAGCTTGAGGGCCAGTCCCTAAAAGTTCCTCCCGCAACTCCAAGTTCAAGGGTTCCCCAAACAACCCTCAGATTCTATATTTCACTATAGAATTCAGAACCCACAGAAAGCTATTATTCTCATGGTTAATTATACATTAACATACATAAAGGATACAGATAAAGTCAGCCAGAGAAAGAGATGCATAGAGCAGAGTGTGAGAGTTTCAAATATGACACTTCCATTGTCCCCATGGAGTCAGGACATATTACTTACTCACCAGCATCAACATGTGAAAATGTGCATGGAATATTGCCAACCAGGAAAGCTCACCCCAGCTTCAGTGTCCAGAGTTTTTGTTGAACCTTCATTACAGTGACATGATTGGTTGATTGATTGATTGCTATGTGATTGAACAGAGTCTTCAGTTGCAATGAAATCACAAGACTAAAAACCCTTACCCCGAGGGTTTGGATGGACTCTGATGTGGCCAGGCCCTACCCTAAGACTGCCAGATGTGGTCAACCTTACCTTAAGTCCAGTGTGACCAGCCCCCACCCTAAACAAAGGCACTCCAATCAGTCAGGTATAAATGAGCAGTCTAGAATGAAAGGCAGACCTTCTCTTTGGGGAAGGCCAAATTCTCTGCCACACAGGCATCCAACCTGGTTCCACAGCCAGCTAAGTTTTATGGGCAGAGTTGAGATGAGTTGAAGCCTACGGAAGAACCTGACCCAATGCCATGCTGCATTGATTCACTATTGTTGTTTTTGTGTTTTTAAAAAGAATTATAATCCTGTATATTTAAATATTAATGGCAACAATTCCTACCACCGTACTGTTGTGTTCTCCTGGTCACTTTTTTTTCTTGTTGCATCTTTATGAACAGTTCATGTTTTGAACAAACTAGGAAGTTTGAAAGGTTTGTATGAAAAACTGAACAGAAGGTTCACAGAAAAAATGAAAAAGAATGACCAAAAGCAGGTTTTGCAAGTTTATGTGTTTTTAGTAATCTATGCTTTGGTCTCTGTTGATATAGATAACTGAGAATTGTCTGAGATTGGTTTTTGTAAATGCTTAATTTTACCTGATTTTTACAAGATAATCCTTTAGCAAAAGAAATTTCCAAATAATTTCTCATTTCAGGAGTAATAGGCAAGACAAGAAGATCAAATCCTTGAACTATTTACTTAGATGAACAGAAATACCCCTTTTTGAAATAATGGATATGCAAGATTTAGCCATTAAAGGGTGAGGGTAAAATGAAAATCCTTTCAGTAATAGTTGAAATCTGAGAAAATCTTTCGAGGAAATTAAACACTTGATCAAAAAGAAGGAAGGGTTATTGGTGAGAGCTGAGATTAAACAGCGGAATTGTCTTAGAAGAGGCCTCAATTATAAGAATCAAGCAGTTAATAATATCCTCTCAGGGATCTGCTTTTCCTCAAGATGTCGCTTTGGGAAAACGCAATAGAGTTTCATATTCGTTTGGCTAAGACAGGACTAGATGATTTACTTTTGAAAAATGTAAAGAAAATTTAAAATTTTTTAATTTGGAAACAGTCACAATCAGTAAGAACAGAATTACTTCTTTTAGTATAATCTAAGAGATGAGAAAGTATAACCCTAAATTGGGCCAAGGAAGTTTGAAAAATATACTTCCATAAAGTTTTATTTTGTAAACTGAATTGCAAAAAATAAAAAGTAAGATAGCATTGATTCATATCTGCTGCCATCAAGTTAATTATTGCAAACTTTGACTCATAAGAACACAGATGTCCCCCAAATGAGTCTGTGGTTTGGATCTTGTCTTCGTTAGCAACTTATCACATGCCCCAGGAGAAGGAAAAACAAGAGGAAGTGGAGGAGCAGGAGAAGAACCATTGTCCCCTGCTGCATTTCCCTATGATTGCATGAGAATACATCACAGCAAAAATGTTCTCATCATCACCCACCCTCACTTTTATCACCATCACTATACTAACTGCCAAGTAGTACAGGCATTGCACTATGTACTTTCCATAGTTATTTAATTCTCATAAAAGCACTATAAATCAAAGTATTATTCCTTATTTACTTATTTATTCAGTTTTACAGCATTGGGGATTGAACCTAAGGCCTCTGTATGCTAGATAAATGCTGTACCACTGAGGTACACTTTACACCTCTAGCCCTCCAGTATTCTCACTTTAAAGATGAAAAATTTGGTGCTCAGAAAATTCACAAAGTTAGTAAGCAATAGTGTTAAATCAAATTGAAACCTGCTTTGGAGGCTCTAACTCCCCCCACCCCCCACTATGTTCTCTTTGCCTGTGGTTCAATAATTTAGCATCTTCTATGAACAATTTTATTTGTAACTGCAGTCATCACTCAGGACTGGAAGTTACCATGATCTTTAAATTTAGCTCAGTATCTGGGAGGACGGTAAGGACTCAGTCATGTCTACAGGTCTGAGGTTAACAGAAGATGGGTCCTTACAACTCAATGGGGAAATGGCAGTGCCAAGCAGATATTCTTAACTTGGTGAAGGTAATTGTGACGTAGCTGGGTCTCAGAAACAGACAGACCAATCTCTGGTCTAGGCTGAATATACTGCATGGTCCTGGACTAATTCTATCTCACACCGCCCCAATACCATATGGCAGCAAGGGGTGCTTCATAATATTATATAATATTCAATATTATTCTAATATTATTTCAAGTCCAGCATGCTTTCTATTATAGCATTCCTCCCTTTTGAGCAAAATATACAAACAAAAAACATTTTACTGTTGTATTTGGTTAGAACTCTTTGGTTGCATGAGCTAAGACCCCAACTTTTGCCTAAGCAAAACAGATAAATCTATTGCCTCCTATAGATAAATCATGAGAAAAGCAAGGATGGAGCTGGCCTGAGGAAAGACCGAATCCAGAGGCTTCAGCACCATCAGGATTCTGTCTCTTCAAGGGAGGCACTTTCCTTGGAGACAATCAGAAAGGATAAAGTACTTGTGAAACTCTGTAGCTTCACTTTGAAGAACCCTGGAAAGGGTTTGTCATGTGCCAAACTCTTGAACCGATTACCACATCCAGGGAGAGGGAGTCATATTAGAAGACAGTTGTACTCAGTCAGGCTAGAGTTCAGAAGAAGGGGATGACACCACATGGACCCCAGAGAGATAACTGCAGCAGCTTCTGTCCTCCTAGTCAACCAAAGGGTCATCTCTGAAGTAGGTGTTACCTTCTAAAATCAGCCTGAGGGTAAAACATCATAAATATCAGAATCATCCTTGGAAAATCTCTAAAGTGTGTACACAGTCCTAATTCTTAATCACACTAAGAATCAAAAAATACCAAGCCTGATGAAAGAACAAAATTATAGCTTACATGCTGGTGTTTTGGTCAAATGAGCTTGCCTTTAAGACAACAATCGCATTCATTCCTGAGAATGGGGTTGCACAGAAAATTCCAAAAGTGTTCCTCCTTAACCACAGCTGTTCTCTAATCTTTTCTGACACAGAGCTTCTATTATCTTAATGCAAATTAATAAAATAGTTGTAACAATTAAGGGAGATATGTAAAATTACATATCGCAAGGTCTGGACATAGAAGGCACTCCATGAATGTTTACTGGATTTAAACTCAAATCTTCCTTAAAAAATGATACAAGAAGTTTTTTATTTGGGTTGACATTTTATGCTGTGGCTCCACCGAACAGCAATCATTTCCTGCTGATTTGGGCTTGGTCTCTTGAACTTGGAATGAAATCATGTTAATGAAGTTTCTTGCAGTATAGGTCTGTGCCAGGAGAGGCAGCTTAAGGAATATGAAATATGCAGGGATGGTTTGAGGAGCCTGATTTCAAACCCTGGCTCTGCCACTATTAGCCATGAACTTAATAAATTCTTTCAGTTCTCTGGGTCTCAGTCTATTCATAGGCCAAATTGGGATGTTACTACCTACCAGTAAAGCTGTCGAAGGGAGGTCAAATTAGATAGTGTATAACTGACAAGTTGGATTGTGTTAAACCCTGAAATAATGTGAATTTCTTTCCTTCCTGGGAGGATTCCATTGTGTCAGACCTCAAGATACTAACACCCAAAGAGAGCCCTGGATGCCTGTGGACATCTCTGACCTGAATTGGTTAAAGTGGTATCTTCTGAGAAAAAGGTGGCATGGAATTCATTGTCGTTTTCTCAGGTGAGTAGGAACTCTGTTTCTATCAAGTTGCCAAATTATTATTTGTAAATATATTGAATTGTGCCTAGTGAGAAAAAAATTTTTGATTTGTATTTATATGTGTATGTATGATATGACATTGGTGAAAATGTTCAGTTATTGAGATATGAACTTTGAAAGGCATTCTGGGCACACTGCTGACTTACTTAAATTCCTTTACACTTCACAACTCATTCTAAGAAATAAGATTTATGTTTCACTGCTAGCAGATTGTATGGATACATACACAAAAACTCAGTTTCTCCTACTATACTTTCACAACACAGAACACTTCTGTGATCCCAGACATGTGTGGGTTTCCCACACACACATACAGATAAACAGATGGTTCTCCAGTGGATACTAACAAATGTCCTCTAATTCAATTCAGTTCTGACACAAACTGAAGATAATATTAGATCTCACAGGTTGAGGACTTGGTCCTACAAGATTGCCCCTGCTTCAGATGTCATTTGCATGTATAGGTTGTACGCTGTCCTTCTGACTGACCAGCAATAAGTTGGAGTCCCCATGACTTTCCTCTTATGTTTGATAGATTTACTACTGTGGCTCACAGAACTCAGATAAACATTTTCTTTCATTTACCCATTTATTATAAAGGATACTACAAAGACTATATAATAACAGCCAGAAGGAAGAGATGCATAAGTTGCGGTATGGCATAAGGGGTGCCAGGCTTCTATGCCTTTCTGAGCAGAAGTCAGTCCCTTGGGGTATCTATAGAAGCTTCATTATGTAGGTATGATTGATTAAATTGTTGACCGTGGTTTGTCAACTCAACTTTCAGGCTCTCTCACCTCCCCAGAGATCTGGGGATGGGATAGGATTTAAAGTTCCAACCCTCTAATTACCTGTCTGGTTCCCCTGGCAACCTGTTCCCATCCTGAGACCATCTAGGGACCCCCAGTCATCTCATTAGGATATAAGGCATTTATTACTTCAGAGAGCCTGAAGATTTAGGAGCTATATGTCAGGAAGTTGGGAGGAAGACCAAATACATATTTCAAAATATCACACAGTAGAATTTTTTCCTTTCTCAATTTTCCCCCAATTGATTGTTTCAAAATAGTTTACTACTGTTCATTACAGTATAGCTTGTGTGTATATGTCTAATGCATATTATGTTTATGAGTAGCCCTCTTGGCCCACAGAAAACCAGATGTGGCACAAATATTCATAACACATGGGCCCTAGAAATACCTGGCCTGGAGATCTAAGCCAACGTGAGATTAATTTGATGTAATTCAATCTCTTGGAGAGACTATCTAATGTAACTACCTTAATACTGTATTTACTGATGTAATTCAATCTCTTGGAGAGACTATCTAATGTAACTACCTTAATACTGTATTTACTGATTGGTTGTTTTGGATAGAAATGAGGTTTTTGTTTTTTTTTTCTTTTTTTCTTGATAAGTGTGAATTAGAATCCCAGGTTGATTTTATAAAGGAGATTAAGTTATCCATTTCACTTTAATGGCCTTCTAAGACTCGGGTTCAATTGTTGGTGAAATATAGTGTTGCCTAGTAAGTTGATACGCAGGTTTAATGAGTTTCTTGGGAGAATTATTACAACATGGCATAGACCTAAGAAGAAGATCCCATTAAAAAAAAACCTATACCATATGATATTTATTTTCTAAGTCATATATTCCCTACTTTGTGTCTTATCTCTGGGATGCACATTTATCTACAACATTCATGATCATTACATATGTTAAAACACCTACACACTAGAGCAAGGTCCAGCATGAACTTCCAAGGTGAACCTAGAAGGTAGTTTGGCACATATTTATAAAACCAGTTATTCTGCTTGATCATGGGTCCAGTGAGAACATACATCAGAATGCAAGACAAGAACATGCAATAACTTTAGTAAATATGAAACATGAAATTTCCCCAGAGCCAAGATCCAGTCGTTCATTACTATTATTGTTGTTGTTTGTTTGTTTGTTTGGTACTGGGGCACTCCATCACTGAGCCACATCCCCAGCCCTATTATGTATTTTATTTAGAGACAGGGTCTCACTGAGTTACTTAGTACCTTACTTTCATTGAGGCTGACTTGGAACTCTCCATCCTCCTGCCTCAGCCTCCCAAGTTGCTGGGATTACAGGCATGTGCCATCACGCCCAGCCATTCATTACTCTTGATCCTTCCACGTGTACCCTGCGTTGTACATGTTGCCAATCAGAGCAGCATCAAGCAATTAATAATTTATTTATTTGTCAGGGTGAGGGAGCAAGAGGGTGAGAATAAAGCAGTCCAGAAAGGGATACCAGTATACATAGAGACCTAACCATGAGAGAGAGCATGGGATGCTCACAGAAATAAGTCCAGGACTGCTGAGGTATGTAGACTTCAGGGAAGAGATGTGAGAGGGGCAGTATACGGAGAAGATCAAAGACTGCAGGGGGTTTTGCCTCATTATAAGGGGGATGGGGAGTTACTGAAATGTTAAGTAAGGAGATCATAGTTCAGATCTGCATTTTATGTGTTTTCATCTAGCTGCAGGATAAGTACGAGACCAAAGAATGAGAAGAAAGGAAAAGAACACCTAGGTTTTTGACCTGAGCAACTGAGGATCTGGAATCATTTATGAAGCAGACAACACTGGAGCAAAGTCAGGTTTTTTTGTTATATTTTGTTGTCATTGTTTATTGGGGAACAGGGGAGATGATGATTGGCTCAGTTTTGGACACCCTGAATTTGAGATGCCTAAAACATGCTGTATTAGTCAGCTTCAGCTGTCATAACAAAAATTCCACAGACTGCATGACTTAAACAACAGAAATGCATTTTTTAAATTCTGGGAGGCTGGGAAGGCCAAGATCAAGGTTCTGATTTTCATTATAAGGCCTTTTCTCTTGGCTTATAGTTGGCTACCATCTCACACCGTCAGGGGACAGGTACTGGGGAAGTGGAAAGCTCTCAAGTGGGGAGAGAGAGAGTTCTTTGACATCTCTTTTTATAAGCACACTATTCCTACTGGATCATGGTCATACCCTTATGACCTTCATTAACCTTAGTTACTTGCTTTGAAGCCCCATCTCCAAATGCAGACACACTGTGTTTAGACTTCAATATAAGATTGGGAGTGGGACACAAATATTCAGTTTATAGCACACATGCAAACAGAGATATTGGTTCGTCTGGAAGGGGTGAGGGGCTGAAGCCCAGCAGGTGGGCTGGGCAGAAGATCCTGATGTGATAGTCATTGGTATGAAATTGGCCACCTGATGCCTTGGGAGTGGGTTCAAATTTTCCAGGATGAGAGGATGACAAGGGAGAAGGATGTGTCTCTGGCATCTAACCTTAAGTAGAGAAGGAGAAGAAGGCAAAAGGGATTAAGAGGAACAGCAAGATTTTGAGGAAAAAAAAAAAACTGAGAGAGTATGTTGGCTTGAGAATCAAGAAAAAGAAAGATTTTGAGGCTTACCATATTTATCTTCCTATGGCCTGGAAAGTTAGAAGTTCCCTAAACACAACCTGCCCATGTCAGAATTCTGGATCTGGCCCTGGTTCCATCTTCCCAGAAACTAGAAATGTGATCATTGAACAGTACACATCTATTGAGCTTATTGAGCAATTACTGTGTCAAGCTCCAGTATGGCCACTGGGCAGGATAGAGAGGTTGAAGACGCATAGCCTGTTCAAGGAACTCACTGTCTTGTGGAAGAGTCTAATAATGTTTTCCTGGAGAAAAAATTAACAGGGCAGGGCCATGAGTATTAGCTATAATGAGGTTTAAAAGCAAATGTTAGAGTTCATGGGAGGCAAAGATTAGTGTGGCCTGAGGGAGTTAGAGAAGAAGTGGATTTCGACATGAAGGGTCAAGTCCTTTATACACATCCTTATGTTCTGAGAGCACAGGAACTTCAGACACAAGGAGTCAGGTGAGCATGGGACACAGATATGGCAAATCAGACCCTGCGATGGGTCCCACAAGGCCTCCCAGCATGCCTGATCCGCTTCTGCTTTATAGAGGTTCTGTGGAAAACATTAAAGGCTCCCTTAAGTGTGCTGACTTGGGGGAGAAATGTCCTATAGTTATTTGGAAGCAGTGGATCAGTGGAGTGCCTGGCTGGCCTCCAGGCAAAACTTCTCAGCATGGAAATATGTCACAGAGGACATCAAAGGTCAGAGTATATTTTCAGCTCTGCAGACAGAGAAACTACTCTTGCCATCACACCCAGAAGCAAACAATGTCTAGAGACAAACTCATGCCATCTGAACTCAAACGACAGGTATATAAGGCAAAATGCCAATTTATGCAACTATCAAAACTCCAGTATTCAGTCACTAATATATGGAAGCCTATGGATATATCTCTATCCATAAATTTCTGGTTAATAGGCAACTGAGCAAAACATTGATCAAAGAAATCAGAAGCAGGGAGTTGCATAGATCACCTTTCCTGTTGGAGCAATTGACCCATCACTCTGAAAACGGAAGGTAAGGTGGGAAAACAAATGTCCTTAACCCTGAGTTAGGCTAGAGATATTGGCAGGCTTCCTGTCTAGGAGCCTCCAGTTTGACCACAAAGTCCCCTTCTGCGTCCATGACATATTACTTGGGCCACATGCCAAGCTACTGAAACAGAAAGGACCCAAACATTGACTCAGAAATCATGGTGAGGGGAGCAGACTAAGGAATGGAGAGCTCTTGTACTCAGAGTCCTCCAGGACTCTTGTTGACTGTCCCCTAAGGCCTTTGTACCAATCCTCAAAATGGCAGCAGGAGCAATTCCTGAGAGCTTGTTGGAATTGCAGAATCTCAGTCAGCCCTAGACCTACTGAATTAGAACCTTCATTTTAACAAGATCCCCAGGCAGCTTTAATACACATTAGTGTGAGAAGCATTGCCTTGGGGTATTGCTCTTGACCATTCAATTGAAACTGTTCTAATAACACATCAGCATCCAGTTTATGGAAAAGAGAAAGTAGAGGAAAAACTGCTTTTTTAAGGTAGTGACACAGACTGTGCACAAATCATTTTCATTCACATTTCGTTGATGAAAAATTAATCAAGAATACATACTTAGCTGCAAGGGAGGCTGGGAAATGCAGCTGCTAGCAGAGTGTCCATGCACTTTACTAAAGCTCATGGTGATCTATTACCAAAAAGAAAAAAGGAGATGGAACTAGGAGATAGTAGGAGATAGTAACAATCTCTGTTACACACACACACACACACACACACACACACAACACACATACGCATATGACAAAAGAAAAAAGTCAATGCTATTTTGGGGAGGAGTGGGAAAATGACTGTGCCATGCATTAGAGATTTCAGTCAAAAATACTGAACTTATTTGTCCTTGGTACTAAAGAACCACTTATTTACAATGAGATTTCCTTCACAGATTTTAATGTCTTCCATACCATGTCAGGATATCTTAATGTCAACTATCTTTCTACCACTCCAGGTGCTGCCTTTGTGGAAGGAGGTTGTTTCTATGTGGGACAGAGTGCTTACTAAAAGGAGCCTAGTATACTTTCAAGGCCTCTGTATCATGTTGTGGAGAATCAGCTTTTAAAAGGAAATTATTTCACATGTAATAAGTTGAAATAAAGACCATGTTAACAAAAAGGAGGCAGTTTTCACAGAGAATCAAAATTACAATAAGTGTTAGTTGTCCACACATTTAGGATTAATTGTGGGTCTGCTAGATAGCTCTGCTGCTCTCAGCAAGGTTCATTTTTGTGTTTGGGGGTTAGCAGTCTGTGTGCTGAAATAGCTCCCTCTGGTTGGGTGTGAATCCATTCCCTTTGTTTCTCATCAGCTCATTCCTGGGACCATCAGGCTTGTCTGGGCATTTTTTCACAACAATGTCCAAGGCAAAAGAGAGCAAGCCCTAAGGAGCAACCCCATTTTAAGTCTCTGTTTTTTATCGTGTCTGCCAACATCCTAGTGGGCAAAGTATATCACATGGCCAATTGTCAAGGTGTGAGATAGGTCTCTCTGCCCATGGTGGGACAGCATTGTAAAGTTACTTAGAAAAGCCTATGGAAACAGGGAGAGGTGAAAAGTTAGGAATATTTCTGCAATCTACCATAATCTGCTCTTATAATCATCAAAATTATTCACATTCCTCTCATGTGCAAAATATTCTCACATTTAGGCTCAAAGTCCAGGATCTTGTGATCTATATTAGATCCAGATCACATACACCTGGAGTCCCATAAATAAAAGGCAAGTTATCTGCCCCCTTCAAATCCAACAATACTGAACAAGCAGAATAATTGCAATAGACTTTCCCATTCAAAATTGGAAAGAATAGCATTCACTAGTTCATAATAATTCTGAAATTCTGCTGGGCAAATGTTTCAGGTTCTGCTCCTCTGAAGATGGAGAATGTTCCTTGAGTAAGCCCTGTTTTGGCTTCCTGGGAGAGGCCCCCCAATTTATTTTTTCTCCATACTTCCTGGATCTCCCTCTGAAATGTCTCTGATTTTCCTTCTGTTCCTTGATCATTTCTGCAGAAAGCATTGGGAAATATCTTTGGGTCACTTTCTTAACCTACTCCCTGCCTAAAGAAAGTTGCGAGCCAGAAGATTTTCTCTGCTCCATTATTTTGAACAGTTTCAGTTCAGGTTCAGACTGGCAGTGGTTGGCAGTGCTTTGGTTAGTATAACTCTCTCAAAATTTTTGTAGGTTTTCTAATGTATTTAATTCCAAATAGTTCTATTTACCAAAATACACATCCAAGGTGACTTTTTGAAACGTGCCTCTGTCTATAGACTTCCTTGTTACTACTTTGAGCATGTCAGTCTACTGTGGGACAAGTGTACCTCAAAGTGTATTCTTAAAGGTCTTTTTGTTCAGATAAAAAGATCTGTTTAGGGCCATCTTAATTTTTTTCAGAGCTGCTAGCAAGATAGCTTGGGCTGACTATGGCAAAGGTACAAAATAAACTCCAGTGAACAAGCCCATCTCAAGCTTCTGCTTGTATCTTATCTGAAAAACCACCTAATAACAAAGGCAAGTTGAATAACTGAGCCCAATGTTAAGGGGAGGGGCAGGAGTACACTGCAAAGTTACATGGCCATGTAACTTTGAAGAGAAATAAGGAATGGGGTCACTGTGGCAATCTGTTACACTCACTTTCCTTGGAAAAGTTATGTACAACACTTTTTAAGGCCTAAGATGAAGAGATCCTCTACCAGAAAGGATTTACATTTATCTTTGTCAGATAAACAAAGAGTCTTCTACTCTTAGAACTATTCTAAACTAAATTCATGCCTTGAGATTTTTGTTACCACCCAGGTGACATAGATTTGGGCTGAAAAACAGCATAAACACCAGCTTGTGGTTTCAGTTTTTCCTAGAAATGTCCTCTTCTCCAACCTTGCAGAACCCAGGCACTTTGAGGGTGACAGGTGGAGGGACTTCTTTCCAAATTGTCTTACCCTGGGGTTTGGCCCTTTTCAGTCCCAGCTTTCTTGGGAGATTTTCCTATATCATATGTCCCATGAGCCAAAACTTTGAAAACTGTCCCTCAAAATGTTCCCTTTCAGTAAATACCCTCAAGGCATACAGATAACTTTGGTTCTCAGCTCTCCTTAAGATTCCTTACTTCACTTCAATTTTGGTCTGATAATTTCTTACCTAAATAAGAATATTTTAAAATTTATTTCATCCAGCACTTTAAGGTGTCTTTTGCAAAAGAATTAATTCAAATAATCTGCCCCCATATAGCTAATATTAATATAACTCCTTAATTAAAAGTCACTAATATCTTGTCCAAATGGACTAGGGAGATATCCTACGAAGTGCTCAGCTAAATCTGCGTGACACAAAATAAGAACTTGCTCAGTATTGTCTCGAAAGTGTCCTATTGCACTGTTTTCATCCTTTGCCAGAAATGGAGATTCTAGGATCCTACCCTAGACATACTGGTTAGAATTTGGGGGATCAAACCAGATATTCAATTTTGTAAGTTCTACAGGTAATTCTTATGAGCAGTGAGGTTTAGAACCACTAAACTAAGGCATGATTCCAAATTAGACCTCATATTGTTCCCAGAAATGCCTTTTTTTTTAAGCCTTCTCACCTGGAATATGCATTAGCAAAGCATGCATTTTTAAGAGTGAGATTATTTCTCAGCAAATCTTTCCATTTTCTTCATGTTTATAATACATATTCATAACAGATTCTTACTAGCATACTTAAATTACCATAAGGAGTGTATAAAACTAAAAATCCTAAGAATGCTTGATAGCCTAACCTTCATAAAAATCTAGAAGCTGGAAATCCAATTATCAGTTCAATGGGGGAATTTAAACTGCCAACTGTAATTTAAATCACAAACCTATTATTCCTAATCAGTACAAATCCTTTCACAGTTACCATAACAAAATGAAAACAAAAAGCACCTTCTTGATAGATGAAAGCATTTTAAAGTCTATGGATTATATTTTTCTATAATAGTGTTTTTTTTGTTTATTTAATCCCACAAATATACTCTTAACTGCTTTATTTGAGATTTTATTTAAAAATTTATATATGGGGCTAGGAGTGTAGCTCAATGGTAGAATGCATGCTTAGCATGTGTGAAACCCTGGGATTTGATTCCCAATCTCACCAAAAAAAAGAAAAAAGAAAAAAGAAAGAAAGAAAAGAAAAACCATTTTACTATAACCTCTGATTTTGCTAAGAGTTCAACATTGAAAATAACCACAAAAATGTAATTTATTATAGTCAAATTATTCTAAGGGCACATACATGTCTTTTATAACATTTGGATAGATATATTACCAAATAGAATAGAAATATTAATGATAGGATGTGGAAAGCATATGAATATTACTATAATATTCATTCAGTTTTGTTTGAAAATGTTCATGACCAAATGTTTATGATAAAAGTCATAAGTAAAGATTTTTTCCCATTCTGTAAGCTCTCTCTTCACATTATTCATTGTTTCCTTTGCTGCAAAGAAGCTTTTTAGTTTGTATCCATCCCATTTATTGATTCTTAATTTTACTTCTTCCACTTCAGGAGTCTTGTTAAAGAAGTCAGGTCCTAAGCCAATATGATGAAGATTTGGGCCTACTTTTTCTTCTGTTAGGCACAGGGTCTCTGCTATAGTGCCTAAGTCTTTGATCCACTTTAAGTTGATTTTTGTGCAGGGTGAGAGATACAGGTTTAATTTCATTTGTTATGTATGGATTTCCAGTTTCCCAGCACCATTTGTTGAAGAGGCCATTTTCTCCATTGTACATTTTTGGCACCTTTGTCTAATATGAGATAATTGTATTTATGTGGGCTTTTCTCTGTGTCTTCTATTTTGTTCCATTGGTCTACATGTCTATTTTGGTGCCAATACCATGCCATTTTTGTTACTATTGCCCTGTAGTATAGTTTGAGGTCTGATAGTGTGATGCCTCCTGCTTCACTCTTCTTGCTAAGGATTGTTTTGACTATTCTGGGTTTCTTACTTTTCCAAATGATTCATGGTAGCTTTTTCTAGTTCTATGAAAAATGTTATTGGGATTTTAATAAGAATTGCATTGAATCTGTGTAGCACCTTTGGTAGTAGGGCCATTTTGACAATATTAATCGTGCCTATCCAAGAACATGGGAGATCGTTCCATCTTCTAAGGTTTTCTTTAATTTCTTTCTTTAATGTTCTGTAGTTTTCATCATAGAGGTCTTTCACCTCTTTTGTTAGATTGATTCCCAAGTGTTTTTTTTTTTTTTTTTTTTGAGGCTATTGCAAATGGGATAGTTTTTCTAATTTCTCTTTCAGACAATTCATCACTTATGAATTAGAAATGCATTAGATTTATGAGTGTTAATTTTATATCTTGCTACTTTGCTGAATTCATTTATGAGTTCTAGAAGTTTTCTGGTGGAATTTTTTGGATCTTCTAAGTATAGAATCATGTCATTGGCAAATAGTGATAGTTTGAGTTCTTCTTTTCCTGTGTGTATCCCTTTAATTTCTTTGGTCTGTCTGATTGCTCTGGCTAGAGTTTCAAGGACGATGTTGAATAGAAGTGGTGAAAGAGGGCATCCCTGTCTTATTCTAGTTTTTATAGAGCACTAAAATCCAGGATATATAAAGAACTCAAAAACCTTAACACCAAAACCCAAATAATCCAATCAATAAATTGGCTAAGGAACTGAACAGACACTTCACAAAAGAAGAAATATGATCAATTAACAAACATGAAAAAATGTTCATCATATCTTGCAATTAAAGAAATAGAAATCAAAACTAAGATTTCATCTCATTCCAGTCAGAATGGCAAATATCAAGAATATAAACAATAATAATTGTTGGCGAGGATGTGGGGGAAAAGTATGCTCATACATTGCTGGTGGGACTGCAGATTGGTGCAACCACTTTGGAAAGCAGCATGGAGATACCTAAGAAAGCTTGGAATGGAACCACCATTTGACCCAGCTATCCCACTTCTTAGTTTATACCCAAAGGATTTAAAATCAGCATACTACAATGATGCAGCCACATCAATGTTTATAGCAGCTCAATTCACAATATAGAACCAACCTAGATGCCCTTCAACAGATGAATGGACAAAGAAAATGTATTACAATACACAATAGAATATTATTAGCCTTAAAGAAGAATGAAATTTGGTATTTGCAGGTAAATGGATGAAACTAGAGAATATTATGCTAAGTGAAATAAGCCAATTCCATAAAACCAAAGGTTGAATGTTTTCTCTGATAAGATGCTGATCCATAGTGAGGGGTGAGGAGGGAAGAATGAAGGAACTTTGGATCACACAGAAGGGAGTGAGGGGAGAGTTGGGGCAGTGAGGATGGGAAGAATGGTAGAATGAGACAGACATTATACCCTATATACATGTATGAAAAAAAAAAAAAGAAAAAATTTTTAAAAAGATATATTTCATTTGTATTTAGATTCAGAAAAATCACAGTTAAATAGTGGATTCATGCTATTCCAAATATTATTAAAAAATCTTCTAATAAATGGAGTACAAAAACAAAAAAAAGGGATAAGTAGCTACCTATAGCTAATCCCTGCCCATTAGACATACCCTGCAGTGTGGCACTGTTCCCTCATTCTAGAACATCTCCCTCCTCCCTCGAACCCCAGACCAAAGTCTACACTTCTCCAAGATTCCATTCAGAGAGATTGTCTTTTTTATTGTCCCAGTACAGATCTCCTCAGGGCCTCTTTCTTCTGCACTTCTTATATACTCCTCCTTCCTCACTCTTAGATTGAGGTGAGGTTGCTAGCTTACATGGCTTAGATATCTACTAAACTGTAAGCTTTCTGAGGGCAGGTCATTTCATCCCTGTATTCCTATGCTCCACGCAGGCCAGGCTGCTCAACTGTGATCTCTGGGAGGCCTTCCTGATCATTCCAGATTCGGTGAGTTGCTCACTATACATTTTCGAAACATCCTTTGTTTCTTCAAATCATAACACACCTCAGACTTCACTGTAATAACTGACTTAATGATCATTCTTCCTTGCTAGACTAATGAGGGCATGGACCATGCCTGCCACTCTTCCATGATATCCCAACAAGAAGCACACCACAGGGCTGATAGTCCATAAATATCTGAATATTTAGCACAGAGGAAGTGTTCAGTATATTTGTTGAATGAATCAATAAATGCTGTTGGATGTGCTATTCTCAAAAGAAAAAGAAAATGTATGACAGAGTCCATAAACCATAGACAGCTTACATACAAATTCTTCACAAAATTATAGGCACATATATTAAATTTCCTTACAACAAAGACTATCCTGTATCAAAGGAAAGGAAACCATTTATCAGTACTAGTTTTTTACTTTTAAGAGAGGTAAGTCATATTTATTTCCTTGTTTAAAAATAAAAATTGCAGAGTTCATTACTTTTTGGTGATTAGCCAGAAACCAAATCCCATATTCTTGTCCAACTCCTCCAGCTTTTCCATGGCTTCAACCTTGACTAGGGCAATAGCAGGAGCAGCAACAGGGTAATGGCCCTGGGGCCTGTAGCCACAAATGCAGAGGCTGAGAAACACTCCATCATTTCAGCAAGTCCCCACAGACAAAGCCAGGACTCATTTATACACACTGTTGAGAGAATGGGACACAGAGGCAATAGCTGGGTAACAAATCTGCAGACAAATATTGGCCTGGTGGCCAATATTGCAGATGGCCACCAGGAAGCAGCGTGCAGTTTTCTTTGGAATTTAAGCTTCAGGATTGTAGATGCTGCCAGTATCAAACACTTGTTGTCTGATCAGCCCAAAGGAGAAGTTGGGGTGGAGGTGAGGGGAAGTCTTCAGCATGTTCCGAAGATGACTTTAATAGGTCCCACTTAGCAGCTGCATATCATTTAGGATTTCAATGATTTTAGTGGTGATGCCCAAAACCTGGAAGAAGAAGGTCTTCTCAGGTTCCAGATCAGTGTTTTGGAATTTCACAGTGACTTCAAATGATACAATTGCATCAACTTGGGTGACAGCAGGCACCTTTTTGGCCAGCAGCATATGCTTGATCTCAGTGAGGTCCTTCTTGGTGAATGGCAAACCCAGTTTCGCCCAGCTGTGAGGGAACAGTTTCCCAGAATTGGGCTTGATTCTCAGGTGCCCTGGAATGGCCTTGAACTTCATGGTG
This sequence comes from Sciurus vulgaris, assembly GCF_902686455.1. Lineage (NCBI taxonomy): Eukaryota > Metazoa > Chordata > Mammalia > Rodentia > Sciuridae > Sciurus > Sciurus vulgaris. The sequence continues at coordinate 78,848,410 of NC_136461.1, read as the reverse complement.
TTCTTGCCCCTCAGCATCACTGCCTTCCATTGGTGGAACATGCAGATCTGCTGCATCTGTGTGGAGCCCACGTCTTTGGCTCCCACAAGGAAGTATTTGGGATAATCATTCAAAAGTTGGATGATCTTAAGGAAGTAGTAGGACTTTCAGGTTGCCTATCTTCCCTAAGCATCAAGGCAGTGTGTCAGGGATTGCCATGAGGGTTCAAAGACATGTCACTCTCAAGAGGACGCCTGACAAGAAAATACTCAGCACTAGTTTTGATGCCAGCACTAACAATGACTTTTACATGCTATTATATCAGCTTCTTATGGTTTGCGGCAACAAACCATCACAAACTTGGCAACACACATTTCTTCTCTTATACTTCTAGAAGTCAGAACTCCAAAGTCAGTCTCCCTGGACATAAATTAAGGTATTGGCATGGTTGGTTCCTTCAGGAAGCTCCAACAGAGAATCTGTTTCCTTTTGCACAATAAGTGGCTCCTGTATTCCTTGGCCTCTGGTCCCTCCCTCTGCCTCTGGGGTGGGCCACTCCAACCTCTGCTTTACCATCACATGGCCTTCTCTGTGCAGTACAATCTCCTTCTCCTTCCTCTTGTAAGGACCCTTATGACATTTAGGTGGTACATGATGAATCCATGATAATTTTCCCATCTAACCATTCTTAATCACATATGCAAAGCCTCACATTTCAGAATGTTTTGTGGATGAAAGTATTGTGAGTCTGAAAATGCAGACAGAATTTTTGGATTGGAATATTGTTAGGTAGTTTAGGGAGTATTTATCCAGTTCATGATAAATACTAGATAAAATCACCACATTCACAAAGTACTGTCATCCCACTCACAGGAGCATACTCCTACAGCCAGACTGCATAGTCTGTGGGCTTTCACCCACAATTTATTGCATGAGAAATAAACACATCAATCTAAGCTAACTAGATTCATTCTTCCCAGGAATTTAGAATTTTACATTCAGAAATGCAAATGCTACTCACTCTTAGCTAGTACCTGAACCCAGGTAGCAATCTCTTGCCAGAGATATGAAAAACACAGAGGAAAGTGGTCATCAGAGAAGAATGAAATGTAAGTGCAGAGAAAGAGAAGACAGAATATATAGTGCCACAGAGAAAAGAAGTGGATAGAGCCCTTACCAGATTCTAGTTCATCATGAAGTTCAATGGTACATTCTACTCACCAATTTCTTGAAATAATCCTGTAGAATTAGAATAACTCCCTCTACCTTTCCTTTCTTTACCTTCCACCCATCTTCCTTCCTCTTTTTTTCCTACAATTTTGAATATATATCTGTTTTATATATATATATATATTTACATTGAAAAAATCCTTTATTAGGATAGGACCTTTGTTGATGGACATTATTCTGATATTAAAATAAGGCTGGGGTTTTAGCTCAGTGGTAGAGCACTTGTCTAGCAAGTGTGAGGCAATGGATTCCATCCTCAGCACCACATGAAAATAAATAAATAAAATAAAGTTACTGTATCCATCTACAACTAAAAAAAAATAAAATAAGACAATGGTTACTGTTTGTGCTTCAAGATATAGAAATTTCTTTTGGTGAGGTCTTAGCTTTAATGAAACAAACTAATCCATATTTGAAGTATTTCATTTTTTTGAAGGTGAGACTTTTTAAATGAATTTCTAGGTAGAATCATATACTTTGAACAACAAATTAAGGATTGCAGTCATAGGAAAATTCTTTTCTCTGTTTTTATTTTCTTTTATTGTTCGATAATGTATTTTTCATTAATTAGTTTTCTAATTATACATACTTACAGGTCCAATGTGATATTTCTGTACTCATATACAATATGTTTTGATCAAATCAGGATAATTAAGGTTTCCATCTCCTTATAACTACTTTGTGTTTGGAGCCTGCAAGCTCCTCTCTTCTAGTTCTTCATAAAAGATACAATAGGTTATTGTGCTCCATAGTCCCCTGCTGTGCTGTAGCACACCTCGACTTATTACTTCTATGTTAACTTCTGTCTTCCAAACTCCCTCTACCCTTCTTTACCCTTCTATTAATCACTATTCTACATTTAGTTCAACTTTTTTTTAAGCATCCACATATGAAAGAGCATGTGGTCTTTCTGTTTCTGATTTATGTCCCTTAATGTCCTCCAGTTTCATCCATTTTTCTACAAATGATAGAATATCATTCTTTTCTTTTTTTATTATTATTTTTATTTAGCTTTTAATTTTTTAGAGACTGCATTTTGTTTCATTGTACACAAATGGGGTACATAATTTCGTTTCTATGGTTGTACACAATGTAGATTCATACCATTCGTGTAATCATACATGTACATAGGATAATGATGTCTGTCTCATTCCACCATTTTTCATATCCCCCCCCTCATTTCCTTCTACATATTCTAAAGTTCCCCCATTATTCTCTCATTCCCCACTCCCCACCCCCATTATATATCATTCTCCACTTATCAGGGAAAACATTTGGCCTTTGGTTTTTTGGGCTCAGCTTATTTCACTTAGCATGATATCATTCTTTTCTATGACTGAATAATATTCCATTGTGTATACATACACTACATTTTCTTTATCCATTCATTTGTCAGTGGGCAATTAGGCTGAATACCTATTTAGCTATTATAAGTACTACAGCAATAAACATGGGCATGGCATGTATCTCTTTGATATGCCAATTGCATTTCCTTTGGAGTCATGGGATAATTGGATCATATGATAGATCTATTTTTTTTCTGGGGGCGGGGAATAGCCATAGTATTCTCCACAGTGACAGTACTAATTTACTTTTCCACAACAATGTGCAAAAGTTCCCTTTTCTCAAGATATATTTTCACTCTAAAGGAAGTATCTGTTATTGGTATGCTGTTAAGACATATCTGTCTATAGTGAAGTAGGTCTTTGTTTTCCTTTGATCCTAAAAATGAATTTAGATTTAAAAGTCTGAATTTTGATAACCTTTATTTTGAGATTGTCACTAAGTTTAGCTGTCAGTAGAAAATATATGTGTGAAAATGTGTGTGTGTGTGCATAAAATTTAAAATAGTATCATACTAACCTGGTGGGTATCTAAACTATAGCAAGCTCTCAAAGATGGCCATGATCATTATTTCATTGTTCTTCAACATATTTTTTTTCAGTGCTGAGGATGGAACCCAGCTCTCTCTTCATTGAACACTAGTATTTCATGAAAGGATTTGGTTTTAGTTGTTTTCTTCTTTTCTGCTTTAAACACTAATAAAGTACAAAGGAGACCTGAATGGTCCCCTTAAGAATCAACATTTACACTTGGAATTTATTATAAAAATCTGCTTCCCAGCCAGGCACAGTGGCACATGCCTATAATCCCAGCAGCTTGGGAGGCTGAGGCAGGAGGATAGCAGGTTCAAAGTCAATCTCAGCAACTAAGTGAGGCCCTAAACAACTTAGTGAGACCCTGTCCTCTAAACAAAATATACAAAAAGGGCTGGGGATGTGACTCAGTGGTTAAGTGCCCCTGGGTTCAAGCCCCAGTACAAAAAAGAAAAAAAAAAAAGTTGTTTCCCTGTCTGGAAAACAAAATGTGTTGTCAGGTTTGTCCCATAAAGCTTTATGGAATATTAAAAAAAGATGATTAAAAACAAAACTTGAACTTTATTTATTTGTCTTTGCTATTTTTTCAAAGGTATGTATAGTTTAGAAACCCTCATATGTTTGGTTGAACCTTATAAAACTGGTTTACTACCATTTTTGATTCAGAAAAATGAGAATTTCACAGAGTTCAACCTAAAAGTTTCTTATTTCAATCACAAATAACTTGGTCTACTTGAGAAAAGCTTTCCAATATTTTGTTTGTTTTATCTATCTTTCCTTGGACACTTTCTATTTGGTAATACATTTAAGGTTATCAAAAATATGTTCATAGTGGTAAAATGGGGAAGCTATTTCTGTTCTCCTTTACCTTTGTAAAATGATTAACAAAACAATGGAAGCCCTATGTGCGTATGTACATTAAATTCTAAGAGGTTCATTTTGTTTTAAACTCTTCCTTTTTTAAACGGTTCTCCTACTTTTGCTTTCTTCTCCATGCTTGAATGAAGGACATCTGTTTCTGTTTTCAGTGTTCTTTGTTACATGAAGTAGAATATCAAAGTTCTCCTTCCATGAGGAAAGAATGCTTCAGTTTTCTATTTCCTTTTGTTTATTTTCATTGATTTAAAAATTACAAAAAGGATGAACTGCTCACTAAAAAAATTAAAACAATAAAATATACAAATGAAAGTTCCTCTCTCATCCTCCCTGCTCCTTCTCCCCGGGTAACCACTGAAAATAATTGGTGTGCATACTTTAGACTCTTTCCTATACATGTGCATATATGTGCCTACATGAAAATATATGTGTGTGTGTTTATATGTATGTATCTAATTCAAAATAGGATCCCACTAAACAATGGGTGTCTATCCTTTAACAAACTCTCAGTGGCTGCCATGATCATTGTTCTTCCAACAATTTTTTCAGTGCTAGGGGTGGAACCCAGGCTTCCTGCACGCTCAGCAAGTGCTCTATCACTGAGCTACATCTTCAGTCCCCCAACATTTCAATTTTTGTCAACAGTTATTTATTGAATACTACCATATGGTAGGCACCGATTATACAGAAAGGAGAATAAAGACAGCACACGATTCTTACCTCAAAGAATTACAGAGACGGAAGATACCCATACAGGGAGAAAATTCGGAGGCAGCAGGAAAGTGCTGAGATGGGGGTCTACAAAGTGCAGTGAGAGCATGGGAAAGAGCCCCGAGGTCTAACTACCATCCGTGTGCTGATAACTTCAAGTCTCACATTTCCATCCTTGACCTCTCTCCTGTTCCAGCCACATACAGAAAACTGTCTGACATCTCCTCTTTGATGTCTAACAGTTATAAACTTAATACAGTATAAACAGAGTTCTTGGTTTTTCATCCTAGACCTGTTCTTCTCCCTGGCTTAGTAAATCCACCCAGTAGCTCAAGCTAAAACCTGGAGTCAGCTCCAAGGAAAGGAATCCAAAAATCAAGAAGGATTAGGACTAAGGAACATTTAATAGATTTTACCTCCAGGCTCATCTGTCAGCAAATGCTCTTGATTTCAATCCAGGATCTCTTTATCTCTTTCTGTCTCTCCACTTTTTTTTTTTTTTTTCTTTTTTTTTTTGTTTTGTTTTTTGGTACCAGAGATTGAACTCAGAGGCATTCCGCCACTGAGTCACATCCCCAGCCCTATTTTGCATTTTATTTAGAGACAGGGTCTCACTGAGTTGCTTAGTGTCTCACTGTTGCTGAGGCTGGCTTTGAAATCTGGATCCTCCTGTCTCAGCCTTGGAGCCGCTAGGATTACAGGCTTGTGCCACTGCATCGGGCCAGGATCTCTCTTCAGTCTGTGAGCTTTGCTCCATCTCTGCTATGTCCTTTCCCAGTTCTGGCTCTCCTAGCCCTGTCCTGTAGGCCCTATCATAGCTTTTTATGCTGCTCTGATCACTCTTCTGTAGCCCATTCTCCATAGGACAGCTAGAGGGATGTCCTTATGTGTCAATCACAACACATTACTCACAACCTTCCCTTAGCACTCAATATAAAATCTATCCTCTTTACCTACAGCCCTGTATGTTGACCTCTATCTTTATCTCTCTGGCCTCATCTTAGTCCATAATTCTCCTCCATGTTATGCTCCCACTAGGCTGACACCTCTTATCTTGGGACATTCCAAGCTCTAATAACTTTTCATGGAGTTGCCTGGGCTAGACCTCCACAGCTCCCCTATATGGCCAACTCATTCTTAACCTACAGATCTGCCTTCAAACCTTATGTGACCACCTTTCCTAGTGTAGATTTTCTTGGAATGTAGCTTCTCTTGCAACAAAACATTCTTACGCTGCACTATTCATTTTCTCTACAGTGCTTATCACTGTGTGAAATTATCTTAATCATGTATTTAATTTCTATTTATTTAATGTTACTATTCTTCTCCTTGCTCGGGAGTAGAATGGAAAGCTCCATGAGAAAACTGGGCTTGTATCCTGCTCACAGCACCTAAAATAGTATCTAGCACTTAGTAGGTGCTCAGTAAGTATTGAGTGAATGAAAGAAAAGCTGCTAAAGTCAATGAAGTCTTCACAGAGGAGATAGCCTTTGGGTTTAGGACATGAATAATGAATTGAAGTCTGCCAATTTGACACATTCAGAAGGTGAGGGAATAACATGCATTCTGAGAATGGGGATATAAGGAGGAAAGGAGCAGGGAAGGATGGGAGAGAGGTAATGTCAGAGAGCAAGCTAGGTTGGGAACAGAAAAAATAAGATTCTGAACTATGCTAAGGAGCTTAGATTTTTATCCTTGGGAGACCAGAGCCATTGATTAATTTTGAGCATTGGAGCCTTATGTATTAATTTTTCATTGTTGCCATAACAAGTTACCACAATGTAAAACAATATCTATTAGGGAAAAGTTTGACACCTGGACTAAAATAAGGTGTCTGCAGGACTGTTTCTTACTGGAGCCTCTAGGGAAGACTCTATTCCTAGGGTCATTCAGGTTTTCCACAGAATCCAGTCCCTTGTGGTTATAGCACTGAAGTCTCGCTTCCTGCTGGCAGCCATCTGGGCATCACCCTTAACTCCCAGAGCCTCTCTATATTCATGCAAAAGGAGCCCCCACCTCAGAGCTGGTGGAGACACCCTGAATCTCACTTGGTATCCCTCTGTTTTCCCCTTCTGCTGCATCTCTTCTTTCTCCTTCACTCTCTATCTCCATGACTCCAGCTAGAGAAAATGCTCTGCTTAAAGATTCATGTGATTAAATTGGGTCCACTTATATATCCCCGGAAAATCTCCCCATCTTAAAATCTGAAACCATAACCATTTTGGCATGTAATGTAACATAGTCAAGTGTTCCAGGGACCAGGTTACCTTTTGGGATGGGAGATACTCTTCCTCCATGTTCTGTGATCACATTTTCTTGTTAGATCACTCAGCAAACTATATGAGGTAATCTAAGTAGAATTAAACAGGGGGTGGGGAGAAAGACTAGTAGTTGGGTGAGTAGTCTATTATGGTAAAAAACTAAAATCAAGAAGGGCTCAAACTAAATAATATCAAATAGATCTTATCAGGCTGGGGAGATAGCTCAGTTGGTAGAGTGCTTGCCTTACAAGCACAAGGCCCTGGGTTCGATCCCCAGCATGGCAGAAAAAAAAAAGATCTTATCTTCAGCATTAGTTATTAATTAGATGTAGGGATTATGGCCAACTGGACTCTGGGATGACCCTCAAGTAGTGTCATTTGGTGGAATTGGGTATAGGGAACAGTTTGATGGAAAGATGGTTTAGATCTCCTATGGCATTGAAGATAGATATCTCTAGCATTTTGTTGATGAGTTACTCATAATTAGAAAATTATCAAATGGTTATGTTGACCATTTTCAATATAGTAAGCTTTTTAGGGGTTCTCAATATATTAAGAGGATATTATTTTAAAACAAATCTCCCAATATTCATTCACTTCTTTACAGAGTCTAGCAAACAGCCTTTTTTTTTTTTTTTGCACAAATTCTCAATAAGATTGTTTAAAATCATTTTTTAATTATGTGGATTTTAAAAATTATGTTACTTTTTTATTAACTTATTTATTTTTATGTGGTGCTAAGGATCGAGCCCAGTACCTCACACAGGCTAGGCAAGCATTCTGCCACTGTCCCAGTCCCTCTCAGTAGACTTAAAAAATCCATTTTATAGATATTTGCAAAAGTACTGAATAATTTTTAAATTCTATCCTCTTTTGAAGAAGACAAATAATTGCAATACCACAGATATTATTCAAGGACACTCTGGATGATACAAGAATAAAAGGGATAGTCCTTCATGGCCTTGATTTTTGTCCTGTTCTTTGATGAACATTAGGAGCTTATATCGCGCACAGTGAATAATCAGTACATGTTTAAAGTTGGTCACTATATTTCAATGGAAAGGCAAGAGAAATCCAGGAAAATTCCCATGCTACAAGACTGGCACCTGTCTAGACAACTAAGAGTTATGGCAGAGGTTTGTTTGTTCTGAAGAACGGAGCATCTTTTACTGAGCATTTTCCTTTAAACTTTATCCTTATGATAAATCAGAGAAGATGAGATTATTGTCACTTTAATGATCCAAAAAAGGAAACGAAGCTTAAGGGAGATAGAGATAACTTACCTTAAATTCTATAACTAGTAACCCAGGACTGTCTGATCCCTAACTTCATGCTCTTTACACATGGCTTTGAGGCCTTACTCATTGAGGCTAGGGGATGAGAAAAAAACCTTTCAAACTTCTACTTGTATGCCTTTGCCTTGTGGACACTTTCTTAAACTATGAGTACATAATTTTTTCCTCTTCTTCATAGCTTCACATAGCTCCTTTTGGGCATTTCCTCATAGTTGTAATATATTTGTGCAGGCAATTTCTGTGTCTTCTCACTAGACTGTAAGTACTGACACTAGATACTGCTTGAGGTTTGGTTTGTCCTTTATTTCCCAGTTCTTCACACAGAGATTGTTACTTTTGAGTACAGGGTTCAAAAGTTACTTGTTCAGTGAATGTATGCATGAATGAATGAATGAATGAATGATCGTCATTCAACTTTCAGTTTTCAAGATAAAATAAGGCAGATTAAAGTTAGTCCTCCCTAATTCTGTTTCATTTTCCATAGTTTCAGTTACTCATAGTTGACCACAGTCTGAAAATATTACATAGAAATTTCCAGAAGTGAATAATTTATAAATTTTAAAAACTGCATACTACCCTGAATAGCATGTTGAAATCTTATGCTGTCCTTTTCCAACTGACCCAGGACATGAACCATCCCTTTGTATCCAGAATATCCACATTATATACACTACCAACCTGTCAGTTACTATTATGGTGTGAATATGAAGGGTTCCCTGGAAGTCCAAGTCTGAGATAATTCAGGAATATTCAGAGGTGAAACTGTTAGATTATGAATACTGTAACCTAGTCAGTGGATTAATCCATTTGATGGATTACTAATTTGAATGGCTTAATGGGTGGTAACTGTAGGCATGCAGGGCACTGCTGGAAGAAGTAGGTCATTAGGGGCATACCCTTGGGTTTATATTATCCTTGGTTCCTTGCATGCTCTCTGTCTGCTTCTTGTCTGTCATGAACTGAGTAGGTTTTCCTACTCAGCTTTGATGTTCACCCTTCAGCCATGATGTTCTCCCTTATCTTAGGCTCAGAGCTATAGAGTTGACTGTGCATGGATTGAACCTCTGAAACCATGAGCCAAAATTTTTCCTCTAAGTTCTTCATGTTGGGTTTATCGATCACAGCAATGAAAAGCTGACTAACACAGTTACCTAGTAGTTGTCTTGGTTATGATGTCAACTGTCCCAATATCATAGTGCTTGTGCTCAAATAACTCTTATTTTACTTAATAATGGCCCTAAAGCACAAGGGTAATAAGGTTGGTAAATTGGATCTACCAAAGATGAACTATAAAGTGCTTTCTTTAAATGAAAAGGAAAAAGTTTGTCATAGTTATGTATGGAAAAAATACAGTATATATAGGGTTTGGTATTATCTGTGGTTTCAGGTACCCACAGAGGGTCCTGAAACATAGCCCCCACTGATAAGGGGGAGCACGGTAATTCATTGGCCAATTCAAAAACATTTTAAAGCTGGACACAGTGGCACACACCTGTAATCCCAGTTGCTCAGGAGGTTGAGACAGGAGGATCATGAGTTCAAAGCCAAACTCAGTAAAAGCAAGGCACTAAACAACTCGGTGAGATCCTGTCTCTAAATAAAATACAAAGTAGGGCTGGGGATGTGGCTCAGTGGTTGAGTGCCCCTGAGTTCAAACCCCAGTACCCTCCACACACAAAAATTAAATTCCCTTCAGACAGCAGTAAAAACACAGTAGTATAAAGCAGTATATATAATGGAAATATCATATATGGTATATCTGTTTCTATCTCCTATTTATCGGTAATTTTTTGTACCTATAATCGTTAGTTGGGCTATTAATAAAGCTCTTTAATATTGAGTAAATTATTAAATTTGTAGGAATATTTGAATTCTAATATGTTCTACTATTAGTAGCATTATCATAGTTGTTCTTTAAAATGTATCTTGAATATTTGAAGAAATTTTGTAGGTTTACAAATGCAGTTGGGTTGACTTTACCTCTTTCTTTTTTCACTGCAAACTCCTTTTTTGTTTTCTTTGTGACTGAAGCTGATAACATGAAGCATTGAAGGTAAGAAATAGAAGTGTTTATAGTGTGTTGTGTCTCATTTATTTCTTTCTTATTCACCAGTTCTGTAATTGGAGTTACAGAGTGTTACATTTTACTTTCTGCAGGCTACTGCTTGCTCTTTTTCTTTAGTTTACTCTATCTTAGTGCAAATGTGTTTTGCTTCCTCAAATAGAAAAAAATGAAGGATAAAAATGTTTCATTCCATGTAAAAGGAAGGTTTGTTGTTGTTGCTATTTCACTTTTTAAAACCACTTTACATATCCAGTGTTTTAAAATATATTAGCAGTATTTCAATTCTTTTCCCTGTAGATTTACTATAATTACAATTAATGTATATTGAAACTGGTATTGAGGTAACAGTCTCCAGTGTATATTAATCCTCTGGTTTGGGTGAATTCTATCTCAGGATAATTTACTCTATCAATAAAATGCAGCAAGAAAAGTCTTAAGATAAATAATAATCTCCAAAACAGCAAATCTTCATGTAATGAAAGGGCTGCCATGAGAAATTCTTCCAGAATTTGTCAATAATCTCGCAAAAACTTAAAATTATTCAGTACTTGAGTACTTATTTTCTATAAGGTTGTACATTTAATATTGACCCTTCTCATAAGAATGCAAAGAATCTAGAATAGTTGATATAATCTAAAATAATCTTTTTTTGAAAAAGAAGAAAAATATTGGAGAATACTTTTATACCTATTTCAAAACATACTACAAACCTATGGTGGTCAAAACAATACAGTTTTGGCATAAATACAGCATATAAATCAGTAAAACAAAATAGAGAGACTGAAGTAAATAATTGATCTATTTTTTGACAAAGGTACCAAGCTAAATCAGCAGGAAAGGGATTTTTTTTTTAAAGTTTCTGGGTTATGCAAACTAAACAAGAAGATGGTTCTTACCTCATCCATATTAAAAAATTAAGTCAAAGTATATAATAGAAGTAAATATAAAAGATAAAATGATGGAAGAAAATGGGAAAAATCTTTGTGATCTTGGTAAATACATTTTGATATGATATGAAAAACACAAATAAAATTGATAAATTTAACTTTATAAAAAGTAAAAAAACTTTATTCATCTAAGGACATGTGTGTCAGTCCACATTGTAACTCTATAACTGTATACCAGAAACTGGTTAAGTTATAAAGCACAGAAATTAATTTTCTCATAGTTTTAGCATCTGGGAAGTCCAAGATCAAGGGACTGGTACCTGATGCAGGTCTTCTTGCTTGTCCTCACATGATAGAGGCCAGAAGGGCAAGGTTAGCACCTGACACTGTGTGAAGCTTTTTTTTTTAAAGGGCCTTATCCCAATCATAAAGGAGGAGCCTCACCTGGCCTAATCTTAAAGAATTTACCTTACTACTCTGTCTCATTAGCAACACCTGAATTTTGGAGGGAACACATTCAAAACACAGCAGCTACAAATAAGAAAAAAAAAAAGACAAGTCACAGACTGGGAGAAAATATTTGTAAGATGTGTTTGGTAAAGGGTTTGTATACAGATTATTTAAAGATCTCTTAAAATTCAGCAAGAAAGACATGGCTATTATGGTTATTATTATTATTAATAGGTATTCCCTAAAAGCTTATGTGTGACAATGCAAGAATTTTCCAGAGGGAAAATGATTAGATTATTATAGTTATGGCCTAGTGAGTGGATTAATCCACTGATGACTTAACTGTGTAGTAACTGTAAGGAGGTAGGGTGTGCTGGAGGATGTAGGTCATGGGGTGTGCCTTTGGGATTTATATTTTGTCTCTGGTTAGCAGAACTTTCTCTGCTTCCTGGTGGCCACATCCTGAGCCTCCTTCCTCCACCATGCCTTTCTGCCATGTTGTTCTGCTGCATCTCAGGCCCAGAGCAATGACCATGGACTTAACCTCTGAAACCGTGGGCCAAAATAAACTTTTCCTCCTTTAAGCTGTTCTTGTCAGGTCTTTTGGTCACAATGACAAAAAAAAAAAAGCTGACTAAAACATTGGCAAATATTTGATCAGTTGCTTCACTAAAAGATACAGATGACAATAAATACATGAAAAAAATGTTCAGTATCATTAGTCATTAGGCAAGTACAAATTAAAATCATGATACTACTGTACACACATTAGAATGGCAAAAATCTGAAACAGACAATAGCAACTGTTGTGAAGTATTTGAAGAAACTAAAACCCTCATACATTGCTAAAAGGAATAAAATGCTACAGTTCAAGTAAAAGACTGTGATTTAGATATGTGGTTAAAAAAAAAAAAAATCTGAACCTCACCTTTAAAAAGATTTAACTACCCAATTCCTGGCAGCACTAGAAACTGCAGCCTTCTCCCTCAAGGATAGGCTCTTCATTAAAAAACTTAACCCATATTCAGAAAAAGAGCACATGTTCCCTGCAGGCAGACTAGGCCTAAAGAAAAGACAGGAAGGGCTGAGCCTCCAAGAACAGTTACTCTCCCAAACTCTCCAATCCATAGAAGTAAGAAAAAAGGCAAGAATCCAGAAAAATTTAAAGAAAATTCCTCTCTAGGCAAATTGGAGAAGTAGAGAAGCATCCCTCTCCTAATACAACATCAAATCGTATTGATTTTATGTCCAAAATATCTCTGATAGAATTGCCTTCTCTCCATTTCTATTACCACCTCCCTGATCTTAGCTAACATCATCTCTCACTTATACTTCTGCAATCACTGTCTCACCATTTTAACTACTGGAAAGATCTATTCTCACCTCCTCCCAATCTTTTCTCAACATATCATACACAGTGATACTTTCACAATGCAAATCCAATCATAATTTTTCTTCTATCCCTTCCACTTTACTATATTTATTTTTAGCATAAAGACCCAAATCCTTTGTAAAGTCCTCAAGGTCTTGCAAAGTCTGGCCCCCTACTACAGCTTCATTTTATATATCCCCTGCTTGTTGAACTCCAGTTATACTGACCTTGTTTCAGTTCTTAAATTGAGCCCTTGAGCCCCAGACCTGTATACATAATTACCTACTTAGCATTTCCATATTGACAACCTTATCTCAGACTCAATATATCCCAGTATTATATCAGTTAGTGCAGAGTTAACTGCAATGGGGCCTATGATATTCTATCCACTGGTCAGAAATTCATTTCCCCTTCCAACTGATCGTTAACTCCTACTCAATCTTCAGGTTTAGACCAATCAATCATCATTTCCTTGTGGATGATTTTCCTGTGCCACCAAAGTCCTTTCAAAGCATTATAGATTCTCCCATATTACCCCAGTACTGAGGTCTGAACCTAGAGCTTTGTGCATGCTGGGCAAGTGTTATGGTTTAGATATGAGGTGTCCCTTAAAAGCTCATGTGTAAGACAATTGAAGAATGTTCAGAGGTGAGATGATTAGATTATTAAGAGTTGTAACCTAATTGGTGGCTTAATCTACTGATGGATTAACTCGGTAATAACTTTAGGCAGGTAGGGTGTAGCTGGAGTAAGTATGTAACTGGAGGTATGATTCTGGAGTTTATATTATGTCTCTGGTTAGAACTCTCTCTGCTTCCTGATTACCATGACCTTCCACCTTGGGCCCAGAGCTAAGGGTACTGAAACTTTGAAACAGAGTCAAAGTAAACTTTTCTTCCTTTAGCTTGTTCTTATTAGGTTTTTTGGTTATAGCAGCAGCAACAACAACAACAAAAAGCTCTTGCTCTACCACTGAGTTCCATTCCTAATCCAAAATATCATGTACTTCTACTTCATGGTACTTTTCATAGACAAAATTTGCATTTATGTGTTTGACTATTTGATAATTTCTCCCTCTCCTATTAGGCTTTGAACTATATGAGTCTAGACACAGTACCTGGTCCATAAGTAGGTTCTTCATAAATGCCTGTAATATTGAAAGATAGGGTAAGAGTGAAGAATTAGACCTAGAGTGAGGGGTTTTGTTTCACTGAGGAAGTGAGACTGCAGGTTGACTAGAGTGGTGTTTTAGTCAGATTTTTCACTATTGTGACTAAAAAATCTGACCAGAACAGTTTTAAAGGAGAAAAGTTTATTTGAGGGCTCACAGTTTCAGAGGTCTTAGTCCATAGAAAGCCAGCTCCATTCTTTGGGGCTTGAGGTGAGGCTGAACAGCATGGTGGAGTGTGTGGCAGAGGGAAGCAGCTCACAGGAGATCAGGAAGCAGAGAGAGACTCCACTCTCCAAATACAAAATATATACCCCATAGCCACGCCCCCAATTAACCACTTCCTCCAACCACATCCCACCTGCATCCAGTACCACTCAGTTAATCCCAGGAGGGAGTAATTCACTGATTAGGTTAAGACTCTCACAACCCAATCATTTCTCCTCTGAACCTTCTTGCTTTGTCTCGCACGTGAGCTTTTGGGGGACACCTCACATCCAAACCATAACAAGTAGTTAGATGAAGACAAGAATAAAATGTTTCAAATAGAAGGAAAAACAGGTGGAGGAAAAAAAAACTTGTAAGCACTAGCCTGTGTAGAGCATCCCAGGATAACTAGAGTTGGGAGAGTGATAGATAGACAGCTTGGTAAAGAGTTTGGAATTGATCCTAAGGGCAATGAAAAGTCTTTGAAACTTTTTTTTTTTTTTTTTTTTTTAATGCATTGCTGAGAATCAAACCCAAGGTCTGGTGCATTGAGGCAAGTGCTCTACTACTGAGTTACAAATGTCAGCCTTTCCTGAAAGTTCTTAAATAAGGTATTGACATAGACAGATTTGCATTTTCTGGCCAAATGTAGGGAGACATACTAATAGTTTAGGTAGAGTATAGTGGAGGAAATGAGGATAGGAAAATGCATTGGCTTGGGCATCCGTATCCAAGAGGCAGAAGGAACTTCATGACTAGTTAAATATGATGATTGAGGGAGATTATGGTTGGACCTAAAAAGCTCCCCCAAAGAGCTCATGTGTTAGGTAATGTTGCAATATTCAGAGGTAAAAAGATTGGATTATGAGAACAATAACTTCCATTATAATTAACCCATTAGTGGATTTATCCATTAGACAATTAATAATTTGAACAGTCCAACTGGAGATAATGAAAACTATAGGTGGGGGGGGGTAATGGTTGGAGATAATAGGTCACTAGGGACATGGCTTGGGGACTATATCTTCTTCCTGGCTCTCTCTCTCTCTCTCTGCTTCTAGATACTGACAGCTGAGCAGATTTTCTCCACCACACCCTCCCACCATGATGTTCTGCCTCACTCCCGGCCCAGAGCAATGGAGTCAGTTGGCCATAGACTTAGATCTCGAAACCATGAGTCCAAAATGAATTTTTCTTCTTTAAGCTATTCTTATCAAATATTTTGTTTACAGCCCTGAAAAACTGACTAACACAAGAAGGGAGAAGGTGACATCAGGAACCACTGCCAGGTTTTTTAACTTGGGCAACATTCAAATGAATGGTGATGCATTTACTGAGAACAAGAGCACAAAAAAGAACTAGAAAGGAGATAAATTAGTTTTGAATTTTTCTAATTTTGAGGTGTTCATAAGACAACCAAAGGAGGATTTTTGCTAAATAATTGGAAATAAAAATTAGTTGGAAATAAGAGTAGGTTATTAGACACATCTACCATGAAGAAAAAAATTGGGGAATTATCATGTAAATGGTCATTGAAATCTATAGGAAACTATTAGTAACAATAGTTTACTAATAGTAATAATAGAAGGAGAGCATATGGAGTAAGAAAAGCTCTTCAGATAGTCTTTAGGAATTCCAACACATAATGATAGATATGAACAACCCTATGATGGAGATTGAGAAGGACTTACAAGAGAGACTTCAAGAAAACCAGAAGAGTGTTGTATGAACAACCCTATGATGGAGATTGAGAAGGACTTACAAGAGAGACTTCAAGAAAACCAGAAGAGTGTGGTACTGCCCAAGTTAAAGGCACACAATGTGTTTAGGAGGAACTATTATTTTATATTGATAGCCCAATTTTTAACTCAGAGACCAACATGAAATATTTTTCATATATTGAGTCTCTTTTGTTCCAACTTTTTGCATACCTTCCCTCCTTTCTCTGCTTTGGGAAAAAAGAAAGAATAATATTTCATCCCTTAACTATCTCTTAGAGCAGCTTTCACCTTTTACTAGTCTGTTGCTTCCATAACTGTCTTCCCTGTTATACCATGACCAGTATAGTACCTGGCATATAGTAGGATTTCAATGAATGTTAGTTGAAACAGTTCATGTAAATAATGTTGAGTAACATTTATTAAATATTTACTGTTTCTGAATGCCTATGCTAGTGCTTGGTTTATAATACTATTTTTAATCTTATAAAAAAACTTGTGAGGAATGATTATTTCCATTTTATAGATGAGGAAACCAAGCTAAGAGAAAAATACCTGCCCCAACATACTTGGAAAGTTGTAGAACTACAATCTGCAAACAAGTCTGCATGATTCCAAAGTCCATGGTTTTAACTACCATCTCTCACAAAGAGAAGTAAACATTCATATTTCTCCAGACATCTGTGGAGGAGACATTTTCTAACTGGCAACTTTCCCAGTTCATCTCAAATTCAAGCACATAAGCAGCAGCCTGCTTTCATTCCAAGAATGCTTTACTCTGGGTCTGACTGAGCTTCTCCTCTACTGACATGTCTTGCCTACCTGGTCTTTCCTTCATTCCCTCACTTAAGCCTGCCTGCCTAAGCAAATTCTGGCTCTTTCATGAGATCAGTACCTAATTCCACTTCTCCCTTCCTAACATTTGACATTCCTTTGCCCCACTTGATTTACAGAATTACTCAAGAATCCCTTTTTTTTTTTTTTTTTTTTAAGTGCTCATAGTGGTTTCTTATCAACACTGAGTGTGGAGCTATGGTCAACATACTAGAACGTTAAGCTTCAGCAGCTCAGGAACCCTGTCCAGGAGCCACTGGACACACAGTGGAAAATGGGTCCTAAACTTGGCTATTAAAGTAACATGGCATGCTGTGTAGAGTTAAATCATAAACTCCTGAAGATCCACATCAAAAGTTCAAATGAAAAGAAAGAACTGTTTTCATGAAGGTTTGCTTGAGGACTCTGCAGGCCAGTCCTTCAAGACACTAGCAGACTGAAGATTGAGTGAGGAAAGGCAGAGCAAGTTGCCTTTGGAAGAAGGGAAAATTTTCACAAGTCATCATAGGTAATTCACAAAGCAATCTATCTTTAGGGTGATTTAGAGTCATATACGTAAGTACTGATTATTTATCTAAATAAAAACCTTAACACATTTAGAATAAAGCAAGGATTTCTATCTCAATAGTGAAATTGTTTGCTGGCATGGTGGTATCAACTGCTTGGGAGGCTGAGGTAGGATGATCTCTTGAGCTTGGAAGTTTGAGGTCAGTCTAGGCAACATAATGAGACCCCCATCTCTTAAAAAAAAAATTCCAAAAAGCTGAGGGAAATTATAAAGTCTAGTACCATCCTTCATTTTCATGGATCCTCTCTTATTTTCTGTTACTATTTCAGCTTTTTCTCCTGGCAGTATACTTGCAGCAAAATACTGATATTTGGCTAGATTTAATACTTTACACTGAATTATGGATGGTGATCATTCTGGAATTCCTGGCCAGCTTACTCATGGTGGCTAAATGTAGAATCTCTGCATTGCTCTGCTTAGGGAAGTATCTGGCACTTGATTAATTTTCTAATAAAAATAATCACTATTACCCATAAGAATAAAGAACATGATATCTTATCTTTTCAGGGTTATTACAGGCAAAGACCCCTTTTTCCATTTTGTGCCCTTCTTAGGAAAATCTCATTGTCACAAGAAAGCCTTTCCTCAGACCAATTACAAGATCACTTCATTTTTATGTGCAATGCAAAACAGAAAATGTTTTTGCTTTTTTGGGTCTAGTGCTTCTTTACAACATTTTTTTCATATTAGTCAGACTGGCTATCGTTGCTGGTTTCCAAAGCCTACTGCCAAACTCATCAATTTCTGTTCTCAACCCTTAGGCATTTGTTTTTGTTTTCTCTTTTCTCTGAAGGAAACATCCCTTATGCAATTGTGCATATTTTAAATTTCCAATTTTATGGATAGCAATAACAGAAGAGGAAAGAATATGAGTATGCTTGTTTATTTTTCTTTTTTACTATTTAGCACTCACCTCTTTGGTGTCCTTGCAGACAGAAGATTGATACTGAGATGACCACTGTACACTGGATTCTAGCCCAGAATCATCATTTCACATGGGATTGCCTACTATGCTCCAAACAAAATTTCAAAGGTAGCAAGAAACTTTCATTTTCTACCTCACCTGAATGCAAATATAATGTGATTCCTAACTCAGCATTCCAAATATATATAAATAAGTACTTGCAGGTATGTGACTATTATGTATGTGATCTCTCTCTCTCTCTCTCTCTCTCTCTCTCTCTCTCTCTCTCTCTCTCTCTCTCTCTCTCTCTTTCTCTCTCTCTCTCTCTCCCTCTCTCCCTCCCTCCCTCCCTCCCTCTGTCTTTGGTGCTGGATTGAATCCAGGACCCTGTGCATGCTAAGCACATGCTCTACCACTGAGCTACACCTCCACCTCCTAACACTCTTACAATTTTCCTTTTTTAAAAAAAAATTTTTTTAGATGTTGATAGACCTTTATTTTATTCATTTGTTTGTATGTGGTGCTGAGAATCGAACCCAGTGCCTCACACATACTAGGCAAGTGCTCTATCACTGAGCCGCAATCCCAGCCACCACCACCACCTCCGTGGTTTTTGTTTGTTTGTTTGTTTGTTGTTTTTTTTTTTTTTTTGCGGTGCTGGGGATTGAACCCAGGGGCTTGTGCTTGTGAGGCAAGCACTTACCAACTGAGCTACATCCCCCAACCCACAATCTTTCTGTAATAGGATAAAGAGATGATTTTTAAATACATCACCTCCATTCAATCCAATAAGATGCATTATTTAATGTGTAAAGATTTTCTTAAAAATCTGTTGTTCAAACTGTTGGTAAGACAGCAAGTTAGCATTCATTTTTAATGGAAGATCATTGTGAAAGTTTATTGAATTTCATGGGAAGAAAACCCCTTATCTGATGGTGTACTAAATGTCAGTGCACATTCTCTTTTGCCCTCAGGTCTCATTACAGACCCAAGGAATTCAGTGTTGGCTACATATCTTTCTCAACTCATAAAACTCACACTGCAAAGGAGGAACATGACATGGGTCAAGTTTGAAAATGGGAACATATAATAGGTCCATCTTGGTTATGAGTGATCAAGTGATTCAGAGCTGGTGTGAGTCCTGGGGTGACTTAAGTTTGGGAAATACATTGTCCCCTGAGGTCTTCAAGGGATCGTGCAGAGACCCTGGGGAAACAGGTTGTGTATTCAGGCATGTAAGCCTGAAAGCAGGAACCAGGGATATTTAGACTTTTTATTCCATACCATCAAACACCTCACACCCAAGTCCAAGGGGCTTAATTGATAGTTGTTGAATTAATGAATTAAAAATATCTTGGCATGTTTGGCAAAATAGTGGATCAGGTGCCCTAGAAATCTGATGATTCATAAATTAAAGAAACCTCTGGGAGATAAGATGTATTCAGAGAAAAGAGAGAACAGTTCTTCTACCTGTTCTTCTGACATGTAAACATTACCTAATTATGCAGAAGGAGCTTCACTAACAGGTTCTTGGTCTCCATTAATAACAGAAATCCCCATTCTATCCAAATGCCAAGTGTTCTGGGTCTAGACTCACACACTCTCTACAACAGCTGTTTCCTCAAGCCTTCTGCCTGCCTCCTTCAGGTCACTTTTAGAAAGTCTTGTAGTCAACTTTACAGATAAAATGGACAGCATCCAAGCAAAAGAATCTTCTCGTCAGTAAGACATTCCATAAAGAGCATATCAGATCGGAGTGTTCCTTCCCCAACCAAGTCTAATCTTAATATTCTTCCCAGTCCATCAGTTGAAGGAGCTCCCTTCCTTCATTATTGTTCTCTCTCTCTTTCTCTCTCTCTCAAAAAGAATTTTTTTAGAGTCATATTGAAACTTATTGAAAGAATAAATTAGACATAAAGTATACAATTTGGTAAGCTTTGACATATACCTACATCTGTGAAATCGTCACTACACTCAAGATAATGAACATATCCATTACCTCCAAATATTTCCTCAAGTCCTTCTATAATTCCTCACCCCACACCTGCCTCATTCTTCTCCACAACAGACAACCACAGATCTGCTTTTTGTCACTGTATATTAGTTTGTATTTTCTAAAGTTTTACCTAAAGACAATCATACAGCAAGTATTCCTTTTTGAGGGATGGCTTTATACATCCATCAATTGATAGGCATATGGGTTATTTCCACATTGGGGCTATTGCTAATACAGCTGCTATGAAAATTCTTCTACAAGCCTTCGTGTAGGTGTATAATTTGTTTTAAAAATTTTGAGTAAATACCTGGGAGTAAAAGGATGACTCACACTCGTGTTATGGTGTGTATGTTTAACTTTGTGTTGGTGTACGTGTGTGGATAGAACCCAGGCCTCCACGTGCTAGTGCAAGTGCTCCACCACAAGCTACATCTACAGCCCCCATTTAACTTTTTAAAGAAACTGCCAAACTTTTTACAAAATCATTTCACCATTTTACATTCCTGTAAGTAGTGCAGTAGAGTTACAATTGTGATACATACTTGTCAACACTTGCTATTCTCAGTGTTATTATTTCTAACCATTCTCATAGGTGTGCTGTGATATCTCATGGTGGTTTTAATTTACAGGTCCCTAATTACTAATGTGTATTTCCCCCATGCTCATTTGCCATCACTGTATCTTTTTTGATGAAGTGCCTATTCATTTTTTTGTCCATTTTTAATCAGGCTATTTATTTTCTTATTGCATTTTAAGATTTTTTAATGTATTATGGATACAAGTCCTTTACCAGTTTTATGACGTGTAAAATTTCTTCTAATCTGTGGGTCATCTTATTTTTGCTGGGGCTAGGGGGTACAGGATTTGGGATCAAATACAATAACACTCTACCACTGACCTACACCTTCAGCCCCCTTTTGTTAATTTCTTTCTTCCTTAATTTCTTTCTTCCTTTCTTTCTTTTTTTGGTAAAACAAGGTCTCACTAAGTTATCCAGGCTGGGCTTGTGATCTTCCTACCCCTCAGTATGCTGTCTTTCCATTCCTTTAGCAATCTTTCAAACAGGAAAAGTTCTTAATTTTGATGAAGGTCATTTAATTAATTTTTTTGTGTGTTCATGAGTGTGCTTTTGTTGTTAGATCTTAAAAATCTCAGCCTCACCTGATCTCACAAAGACTTTTCCCTAAAGGTTTTTCATTTTAGGTTTTGAAAAATTAGAACTTTGATTCATTTTGAGTTAATGTATGTATATCAATCAATTGTAAGTAATGTATATACATGGATCAAATTTTGAATTTTTTTGCAAATGAATATTTTGCAAAAATACTTCTAGTATCATTTGTTGAAAAGACTGTCCTTTCTACACTGAATTGCCTTTTGTCTTCACTGAAAATTAATAGATCCTGTGTTTGTGAATCTATTTCTGGGGGGCTGGGGTTGTGGCTCAGTGGTCGAGCGCTTGCCTATCATGCGTGAGGCCCTGGATTCAAACCTCAGCACCACATAAAAATAAAATAAATGCAATGTGTCCACCTGCAACTAAAACAAAAAATTTTAAAAAAAAATCTATTTCTGGAAACTCTATTATCTTTCATTGATCTGTTTGTCTATCTTAATGCCAATACCACACTGCCGTGATTCAATATTCAATGCCAGTTATGTCATAGACCACTTGCCAGCCTATGGATTATACACCCAGCCACTGTTCAGTCAGCTGCAGCTGAGTGTTGAGGGTAGTAACTTGCAGAGTACAAAGCAGGGCTGCTTAGGACTTCCTCTTCATGTGGCTGAGGGCCTCTAGGCAGTTTCCTCTACTATGTGGTAAACTTAGACAGGCACCAGTTATATCCTGAAAATACCCCACTCTTCTCTTTGCTTCTAGTTTTTACCTAGTTCAATAAATGTATATATTTCTAAAATGCAAATTTGATCATATAATGCTCTTTTAAATGGCTTCCCATTGTCCTTAGGGTAAAGTCCAAGTTTCTTGTCATTTGAAGATTGGCTTCTGTTTCTTTTTCCAGTTTCATTTCTTACCACTCCCCATGTTTCCACTTGTGTGCTGTACTCAAGTCATGCAAATTACTTACTGTTCCCCAAACATGCCATACACTCTTCCACTTCTTACATTTCTTTCTCCCTCTATAAAGAATACCTGTTCCCTTACTAATTTTCATACCTAGCTTTTACAAGTCTTTTAGATCTCCATTTTGATATACATCAATTGAGTTCAACAAATGTGGATTAAGCAACAAATACGAGCTAAGAACTGTATTATGAGTAAGGATCAATTCATGAACAAGACCAACATGGCCTTTGTCATCATGTACAGACTAAAGAAGGAGATCAACATTAAGCATGTAATTATGATAAAATTCACATGTATAATCATGTAGAAAATAACATGTAGTGAAATGCTGTTCCCTGATACTGCAAAACCAACTATAATACATCTGGCCATCCATCTAGTCCTTTGCTCAAATGTCATAGGCTAAAGTTCTCATCCTGGGGTGAGGGCAAATATCAGAAGAAGATTTCTGTATTTCCAGTAGCCAACCCAATATTCCTAGATTAGGCAGATGAATTGGGTGTCAAGAAACCTGGAAATTCTTGGAGTTAGTGCTGTGATCTTGAAATTCTCAGCTATCGGACCTAAAAATATTCCCAGTTTATTTAAGCTTGAGAAATCAAGTATCAGTAGACTGTTCAAACTCTAATTGAGACTAGCATGGATTTTAATCACATAGATATCTAGAATTCTCACTAGCAAATTATGAGGGCTTACTCTATTAGCCTCATAATAATATAAACACTTAATTTGAGAAATTGAAATTTTGGAGACCACTTGTTTAGATAGAATGGAGCTTACTGTACACAAAAGGTGAGTATAACAAAAGAGGAAGCATAGAGTGCTCTGTGAGTATGAGGTGGCGGGTGAGAAAAACCTGAGAAAAGGATATTTAACTGAAACTTGAAGAATGAGTAGGAGTTAACCTAAGTGGAGTAAAGGAAAGGGTGTTCTGTGCAATGAGAGCCTCCACTAGTGTCTTCCCAGGTCCACTTGACTGGGTTGGGTACTCTTCCTTGATATTCCCATAGTCCTGGTGGGTGCTTACTTCTATTCTATATTTATCATATGTAGTATGTATCACAATGGTCTCTGTTTATCTCCCTCCCTCCCTTAGTCTATAAGTTCTTGAGGAAAGAAACTGAGTATTTAGGGTTCAATAGTCTATCAATTTCCTCTGTATCAAGTAGGGAAGAGAAATTAGAGAAAGACACTTCTAGGCAGAGGGGTTGAGAAAGGTCATCCTCTGTGCAGAAGAATCAGAAGTAGGAAGATGTAGGCACATGGGTACAAGGATTGCTTCACAAGAAAAAGTACATTTGTGGGAAGAAAATGGCACCTTTTTCTGCAGATGAAGTAAGTTCTGTACTAGGGGACATGACTTTGTGATTGGAGAACAGGATGGATTTTAGTCACCATTCACCTGTTGGTGCATTTTTGGAAAATGCAAGAATTCCACAACTGTATATAGTTGACCTTATAAATTTTTCACTAAAGTTTCTGTAGTTACTAATATAGGCCCTGACACTTTGTGAGTATATATTCACAAAATAGTCCATAAAACTAAATGTTTAGATTAGGGACTCCAGTGCTGGCTTATAACCATGCATAATCCAGATTATCTGTCATTATCATGAAGATACCTGATAATAAATGGTGGTATCAGATGGGATGCAGTCATTTCCAGCAGAAAGCTCACTAGTAATCATTGCATATAGATTACCAAATAATGGGAGAAATGGAATAGCTGATAGGACCTGTTACTAGCACACATACAAATTTCTTTGGAGAGTTTGTGGGAGTTTTAAGGGTTCTGAAATAAAAAGTGGTGACAAAACCCAGTGAAGAAAAACCTCAAAGACTTCACCAAAAACTTTAAAACTAATAAATGAATTCAGAGAAGTTTGAGTTTACAAATTCAACAAAAATCCAATAGTGTTAGTATATGCCAATAGTGAATAATTAAAATAGAAATCAAGAAAGCAATTCCTTCTACATCAACTACTAACAATAAACCATAGTAATAAATTTAACCAAAAAAGTGAAAGAACTCTAAAATAAAAATTATGAAGCACTGATGAAAGAAATTGAAGACACAAAAAGTGGGAAGATATTCCATGTTCATTGATTAGAAAAACTGATATCATTAAATACTTTTACTACCCAAAACAATCCATAAATTCCATGCAATTCCTATCAAAATAACAATAACATTCTATAAAAACTATAAAAAGAACTAAAAAAAATAAAACCTCAAATTTTTATGGAACCACAAAAACCTTGAATAGTGAAAGCTAATTTGAGTGAAAAGAACAAAGAAAGGGGTGTTACACTATTTGACTTCAGAAAATACCACAAAGTTGCAGTATTCAAAACAACATAGCATTGACTTAAAAGTAGACATAGAAGCCAATGGAACAGAACAGACACCCTAGATATTAACTCATACATTGACAGCCAAATGAGTTTTTACAAATGTTCTAAAAACTCACATTGGGGAAAGGATAGCCTTTTAATAAATGATGCAGGGAAAATTGGATATCAATCTGCAGAAGAATAAAACTAGATCCCTACCTCTCATCAGTTATCAAAATAAACAGAAAATGAATTAAAGAATTAAATGTAAATCCTGAAGCTATCAAACTAATATAAAAAATGTAGGGGAAATGCTTCAGGACATTGGAATGGACAAGGACTTTTGGGACAAATATCCAGAAACACAAATCAAAAGCAAAAATAGACAAATGGGATTACTTCAAGCTAAAAAGTTTCTGAATAGTAAAGAAAACAATTATTGAAGTGAATTAACAACTTAGACACAGGAGAAAATATTTGCAAACTATTCATCGGATAATGGGTTAATATCCAGAATATATAAGGAAGTCCATAAACTCAACAACAACAAAATAACCTGATTAGGCAATAGACCTAAATAGACATTTCATAAGATATACAAATGACCAACAACTATATGAAAAATGCTTAACATCCCTAATCATACAAAAAATGAAAATCAAAATCATAATGAGACACCACCTCACCCCAGTAAAAGTGCTTTGATCAAACAGACTAGAGATAAAAAGTGTTGGTGAGGATGTAGAGAAAAGGGAACACTTGCACATTATTGGTAGGAATGTAAGTTAGTAAATTATTATTGAAAACAGAATAAAGATATCTCAAAAAAATTAAAAATAGAACTACCATATCATCCACCATTCCCATATTGCAAATGTATCCAAAGAAACTGAAATTAATGTGTGGAAGATACATCTGTACTCTGAAGTTTACTGTAGGATTGTTCACTGTAGCTAAGAAACAGAAACAATCCAATTGTCCATCAAAAGATGAAGGTATAAAGAAAATATGGTACATATTCACAATGAAATACTATTCAGTCATAGAAAAGAATGAAATCCCTGTCATTTATGGCAACATGGATGGAACCAAAGTTCATTATGTTAAGTGAAATAAGTCAGGCTCAGAAAGATAAGTGCCACGGTTGACTTCACCCAAGCATGGAATATAAAAAAGTTCTTCTCATAGAAGTTGAGAGTAGAATGGTGGTTACCAGAGACTGGGGAGAGTAGGGTGAGGGACAGATGGTGGAATGGTCAACCAACGGGTACGATGTTACAGTTAAGAATGATTTCTGATATGCTCTTGCACAGTGGAGGTGAATACAGACAATAAGATACTGTATATTTCAAAAAGTCAAAAGAATTATAAATGTTTTCACCATGAAGAAATAATAAATGTTTGAGTGGCTATTTACATTTAACCTGATTTAAACATTTCACACTGCACAGAGGTATTGAAACATCACATGACACTCCATTAATATGTACACTTTTAATATTTTCATGTATCAGTTAAAAATAAATTTAAAGAAAGAAAGAGTATACCAAGAATACAGGGAATAACTCCCTGGATTTTCCTCAGGTGCTTACATAAGTGGATGATCAAGCTACTTTTCTCTGAAGTTCCAGGTTCTTCACAGCCCACTACTTGAGAAAACATGTAGACAACCATCAGCACATTTTACCAATCATACCTGAGATTGAGTTGGCTGGTAAAACGATTCAGTCTAGGGCTGCCCTAGACAGACAATACAAAGGTGCCTGGGTGGAAGTGAAGAATGTATTTAAAATGTACAAGCAGGAGTTTGGTCCTGAAAGCCCCTCCTCCCTGAAGATAGCTTTATCTGCATCATCTTTATGGATTGTTAGGACAATGACCTGATCCTAGGCCGATTGTACAAAGGAGTAATTTGTCTCTGCTTCCTCACAGCACCCCCCTTCCTTATGTGCCTTCTCTTCTAAGGCAATCAATGCCCAGGATCCCCGTGCCCCTGCTCACCTTTGGTTCCTCAAAGTCCCATGATGAAGTCCCCCAACCAGTCTGTGAGGACTTCCTAGTCTGATCACCTTTGACTCCACCAAATGTGATCTGAATCATATCCCATTCCTCTAGTCTTTCTTATACCTGATCTTGAAAAAAAGCTATTTCATCCTAAGTTGCCAGTGTCTTCTTACCACTTTGTATTTATGATATACATGGATTTTCATATGAAAGTCTGGAAAAATAAATTGCCTGTAGAGAAATGATGGGACTTAGTGTAAGAGCCCCCAGTTTGGATCTGCATTATATACAAACTTTGGGAAAGTTTCTTCATCAATATGAACCTCAATTAATTAATTTGATAAATGTAAGAATCATTCGTTTCATAGGATAAAGAATAAAATGTCATTATAGCCATACAAAACTCACTAATAAAGGATTCAACATCAAAGAAAACAAAACAACCCAGTGAAGTCTAGGTTACTGTATAAACACTTATAGATTAATTATCCTCCAATATCCTGTATTCTTCAGGAACTTAGCTTAACTGTGAAAGCCTGATCAGAGTATCACTCGAGGAGAGGAAACCTTCCCATAGCTTTTGGACTTAGATGGTCTATGCAACAAATAAGTGGGGCAACTAGTAAGCTTATGAAAGTCAATTTACCGAAACAGAGTTAGGTGAGTTGCTTATGATGTCAGGCAATCATTGCATTCTATTGGTTCTAAGATATCTCTGACTGAAAAATGTGCCATTATCTTAGGAGCCCTTAGAAATAAAAAAAATGTCAATTACAAACTATGATTTACAGACAAGTTGATTTCACAGATATTACCTTATTAAAAAAAAATAAAAGGTTACAAGGCTAGAAATGTTGTTTAGTGGTAGAGTACTGGCCTAGCACATAGGAGGTCCTGGGTTCAATCCCTGGCACTGCTCCCCCCAAAATTGATGAAACATGGATTATAAAACATTAATTTTTTGTGTTTTGTATGTGGCTATGCATCTTTAAGGAAAAATCAAAGTTATATTTCTGGTGAGAGCAGACCAATGGTTCAAATTCCCTTGATAGGTACATCCTCATAGCAGAACACAGTTTCCTATTAAAGTTTCATGACACCATTTATAAAAATCATATTCATCTAATTCATGCTCATTGAGTAAGTAATTTGGTATTCCTGGTACCCTTCTCTACAGAGAGGGAATGTTTCAAAGAGTCTGCCTGAGTATTTCATTATGTTTGCCAGTCAAAATTTTTACTATAAATCAATGCTATATTAACGTGAGGTATCCATTAGTCTTTATATAGTTCATTATTTCATTTACCTGAATTTGATCAACTGTGGTTAAAACTTATTTTTTAATTTATTTTTTTCTATTTTGGTACCAGGGGTTGAACCCAAAGATGCTCAACCACTGAGTCTCTTTCCCAGCCATTTTTTTTTTTTTTTTAATTTTTTGAGACAGGAATTAGGGCCTTGCTAAATTGCTGAGACTGATTTTGAACTTGCAATCCTCCTACTTCAGCTAGGATTACAGTCATGCACCACCACACCTAGCATGGTCAAACTAATTTTCAACCTAGAAAGCTAAGAACCAAATCCTGGAGGAAAATTACTTTCTGGCATTACCATCACCAGGTGGGTTAGCTTTCCATTATTGTAAAAAAAATACCTGAATTGGGTGTGGTGGTGCAGGCCTGTAATACCAGCTATTCTGGAGGCTGAGGAAGGAGGGTCATAAGTTTGAGGCTGGGCTGGGCAGTCTAGGGAGATCCTATATCAAGATAAAATATAAGGGGCTGAAGGCATAGCTCAGTGATAGAGTACTTGCCCAGCACTTAGAAGGCCCTGGTTTCATCCCTGGTAACACACACAGACATACAAATGTACACACACACACACACAACCCTGAGATAATCAGTTAAAAAAAAAAGAAGAAGAAAGAAAGGAAGGTTTATTTTGGCACATGATTTCAGAGATTTCAGTCATTGTCAGTTGACCCTATTGCTTTTAGGCCTGTGGCAAGGCAGCACATCAGGCAGGGAGCATGTGGTGGAGCAAAGGTGTTCCCCTCATGACCAGGAAACCAAAGGAGAGAGGGTGGGTCAGGGGTTAGGATCCTAGTATTCTCCTTCTCCGGGATGTAACAACTCTAATGATCAGAAAGACCTCCCACTGGCCCCCAAATCTTAGAGTTTCTACCGCTTCCTAATAACACCAGACTGAGAACTAAACCTTTAACAAATGAGGTTTTGGGGGACAGTCCCAATCCAAACTATGTACCAAGTGAGATATGAGTTGAATGATAAACTGACTTCTTTGTCAACTTTAAAATTTAAATGGCAGTCTAAGCATGTGACTTTCAATCTATACCACCATAGGATATTTCAAAACTAAGTACATTCTGTTTACCTTCACATCCTCTTAGGGGCCCAACATAACGTCTGTGATGTTGTAAGTATTGAATATTAGAATAGAGGTTGGCTCTGTATTTTCCAGTCTCTATGGAAAAAGATTAAATTTATCATCTGCGTAGAGACTACATCACAGGTATTCTTTATCGAAAGTGAAGTAATTAGGCAATTGGGACAGAATTTAATATTGTAAGAGAAAAGTTGATGACCAAAAATAAAAAGAGAAATGGATGTAAAAAAATAAACATAACATTAACTTTATATTTTCACACCTGTATTTCTGTTTCTGATTGTTTCCTAACTTCATGTGTTAAAGGCTATAACTACCATTGTTTCCCTTCTTTCAACATATTTTAAAAACTCAGGTAAATAGTATTTGATAGAGATTTCACATTCATTTTGAAGAGACTTAATTTCACTTACAATTAAGCCAAAGATCTCTAAGTCCAACTTCTAATTATTGCCATGTAGTTAAAGGAACACATTTGTGCAATTATGTTTCCCAATTTTTTTTGGTTTGTGTTTTGCATCATTGGGGATTGAACCCAGGGCTTTGCACATACTAGGCAAGCATTCTGCCACTGAGCTACATTACCAGTCCCCAATTTTCTATTCTAAAGAAAATCAATATTAAATACATTGACTTGCCACTTTACATTCATTTTCTTTAATAAAGCACTTGGGATAGCCAAAATTATAGATGCCTTTTTTCCTTTGATGAATCTGAACCAAATATTATAGAACATCTGGAATCTTTCACTGGAAAAAATAAACAACAAAGGCATTTCTCAAGTGTGATGTGTGTGGAAGTTTGATGAAGGTCTAGTAAGGATGGGTTTTTACTAGAAGGCTGGTTAGTTGCCAAGAATTCCTGGGCAGTAATTTTGGCATTAATTTCTCAGTCTTGTAAGTCCGATTGCTTGATCTTGCTGACTTTCCATAGTTGATCAGATTCAGTGGCTATTTCCCCTTTTTTCCTTTTACTTTACTATTGAACCTTCTATACTGGGATAAGTCATTTCATTGACCTTGTATTTATACAGGTCACCAGTGATCTTTTATGCCCAGTAGATACCCTCATCTCTCATGACTTCTTTGCTACATTTACTTGAAGTGCAAAGAGTTGCTGTTTTGTGCCTACTAGTCCCATTTCCTTTTCCTCCAAGGCACATAGCAAACTGTATTTTCTAGCTTTCCTCTGCAGTTAAGTGGGGCCACATGACTAGAGTGTTAACTAGTGAAAAATGAGAAGTGTTATGGCAGCATATGATGGAAAAACTGAGTTCCTGAATAACTAACTACTTCCTCCTCTTCCAGCTTACTACAGTGGTATATGACAAGAATAGGCAATGAAACTATATTAAGCTACTGAGATTTGGGGTTCTTCGTTATAGCAGTAAGCTGTTACCTATACTTGCTTGGCTTCTCTGGTGCCACTCTCTTGCCTGAAGCTCTGTCTTATCCTTTTGTCTCTTCAGTTATTTTCTTGGACTTCTCTACTCACTCCTTAAATAGTTTGTATGTTAAGGTTCCATGTCTCACTATTTTCTTCCTTTGCATGTTGTTTGATGAACAATCTCCTATACACTTATGTTTTCATCTACTTCTAATATGCTGATGAGCAGAATAGTAACTGGGTTCCTAAATATTAGATACAAGTTTTACTAAATATATGTATACAAAGTCTATTTTAATTCATGTTTTGTGAGTTTAACTATGATTTTGAAATCCTTATTACCTATTTCCTCATTCTTGCCATTCCCTTTCATTGTATCTTTTTAAATGATTCTTTCATCCAACTATAAAAAATCCTCATTTATACAATATTAATTGAACACCTGCAAGGAACTTGTCTTTTTTCTCTAGGTGTATAGTATATGCCTTGCATACAGTAAGTAATCAGTGAATGTTGGGTGAATTAAATAGAATTATTTATTGTATACCTGCCATGAGTAAGGCTCTTTGCTGGGGTCAGTAAGGACAAAAATAAATATAAAACTTGATTTCTGTTTACTTCATCTTTCTCCACTCTAAACATCCTTCCTATCCCCACCCCAATGAGCAAACACACTGAACTATTTGTAGCTCCACAAAAATGGCCTGCCTTCTGATATTGGTACTCAGAGGTAGATCCAGACCTAGTATGATGCTAGGCAAAACTCAAAACTTAATTTGACTTAATTATTAGGATAGTAGATTACTATTTGCATTTTTTTTGGAGGGGGCTGTATTTCAGAAGAATTGAAAGGAGAATTATCTGGTTGTTTTAGAACTGACTTGCATTTTCTGAGATCACAGTTTACTTTATAAATTTTATTGGGAAATTTCATTCATTGAAACAATGGATTCACAAACTTTGGGAATATTGTCAGATTTTAAGATTTTTTTTTTTTTTTTTTTTTTTTTGTACTGGGGATTGAACCCAGGGTGTTAACCACTGAGTCACATCTCTGCCCCTTTTTAATATTTTATTTAGAGAAAGGGTCTTGCTGAGTTGCTTAGGGCCTTGCTAAATTGCTGAGACTGGTTTTGAATTTGAGATCCTTCTGTCTCAGCCTCTCAAGCTGCACCACTGCCCTGGCTAGATTTTAAAACCTTGCTTTTCCTTTTAAAGAAGGTTCTTCATCAGGGGTATTCATCAGAGTATTATTTTATTCACAGTAAGTAGATGCCATTGCAAATTTTCTCCCATGATCAAACAGTTTTTTACATTTTTATTTTCATTCTTAAGTATAATTTCCTTTTAATGTCTTTAAATATTTTGGCATTAAACTACATATCTGCTTTGGTAGTGATATAATGTGAAAATTTTCATAGTGCATAACATTTTTATTTGTTGTAAGTCCAACAGTAAACTGAGAATGTCCAGTGTTAATGGATTCTGCAAATGAAATTATTCAAAGGGCATTCCCCCAACCAACTGGCTAAAATTATGTACAGATTTATATTTTATTGTTTGCACATTAGTGTAAATTAAGAAGGAAAATTTGCATTTTGAAAAAGCCCGGAGAGCTATGAGATTTTAGGAAAATTACCTAACCTTTTTTTTTGCCTTATTCGGTTGTAATAAAATTGAACAAGTAAGAATGATGCCTGGTACAGTGTTAGCTATTATTTTTAACTAATGAAGCTATTAGTGTTGTCAAGATCTTTGAAATCTGTGTTTACTTAAGTTACCAACCTATAGGAAAGAGTTTTTCATTCTTGTTAAGTAAATGCAATTATAGCGTATTTCTCTGAATGTCAACAACATCTTGAGGGTTTGGAAGAGCATAGTTTATCATAAGCCTCAACTAAATGAAAAAAATTATTTTTTTTTGTGAGGAAACAGGTGCAGAGAAGTTAAATTAAGGCAGGACAAGCAGATTTCTCAGGAACTTTGGGTTCATCTTAAAAGTTTGTAACTTCTTGCTTGCTCTTTTCAAAATTAAAACCCCTCATCAGTGTTTCAGAATCTTGCGGCAATTACTTGCTAAAAAGGAGGATTTACAAAACCCTCTGGGGAATCTACTGATTCTTCGAGAAGTGTTAACTAGCATCTCAGATGCTAACTTCAGTTTGGAGAACCATGGCACACTCAGTAATGTATCCTCACAGAGGCAAGTTGGACCAAACCCAGGACATCTTTTAGGGTAGGCAGTCCTAGTGATTGACATGCCACACACTTGATGCTTTGCCTAGCCATCACGCATCTTTCGATTGGTCCCCTGAAGAACTGAAAACCTTCCTCTGCCATTCCTTCACGGTTATGACTGCCAAATAGTGCGTTCTTTAGTTGTTTTCCTCAATAGCAGTAAAATAAAGGGGATTCTGGATCGTTAGTGGTTGTGGAAACCAAACATGGGCCTGTTCCACCTTAAAGGGCCTAGGCATGCCTAGTGTTTGGGTCTTGCAGAGTTTGGGCACCACCATATTTGGAGCGTGCCTACTTTGGGGCGGGAACCTTCTTGGGAGTGATTAGGTCAGCGCTGGGGGAGGTGACCTTGTTTGGTTTCTGGCACCCGAGAACAGTGGTGCACTGTTTCTGCTGCCCCCGTTTGTCTAATTGGCCCAGACACTCCACCAGCCGTAGCTGCCCTAGCGCTCCTCGCTGGCCACCCCCGCGGCCCGCGGCCGGGCAGAGGCGGGAAAGCCGCGCGCCTGCGCCGTGGGAACCGGGGCCGGAGGCGAAAAGCGGGGAGCGGAGGGGGGCCGTTGGAGCCGAGTAGCGTACTGAGCGGCGTGTGACGCGGGGACGCCGCGCGCTCCCAACGTCGCCCCGGTTTGACGCACACGGCACCAAACTGTGAGTTTCAGGGGTTATTTGGTCGGATTAGCTAGGACCTGAGTGGGTTTCGGGCCTCTGGGCTGTGGCGGCGGCGGGACTGAGGGTGGCGAAAGAAGTTGGGGGACCCGGCCTCCGGCGCTCGGCCCGGGGAGCTACGCCCTAGGCTGGGTCCCAACCATCCAAAAGGACGCATTTTGCCGCACAGGCTAAGATGGCGGCGGCGGCCGAGGAGGCGGAGTTGGTGCTACACAAGGAGCCCGGGCCCCGGGTTCGGGGAGGCGGCGGCCGCAGCGGCCGCGGGGGGCCGCGGAGCCTGAGGTGAGCGGCGGCCGCCGCCGCGGGGCGGGACTCGGAGCGGGGCGGGGGGGGGTCTTTCCGCCGCGGCGTCGGAGGATCCGGTAGCGGACACAAAGGGGCTGAGCTGGGCACTAGACTTGGGGGTTTTGTTTAGTCACATGAAGCCGAGCAGCCAGTGAGCAGTAGGGGGAAGGGGCCGAGATCAGGCGGCTTGGGGAGCCTGGCGGTCGCCATTGCAATGCTCTGAGTAACGGGGCGGTCCGAGAGCAGTCGCCAGCCCCTCTCCGCGAGGCTGCTCTGTCCTGGCCAGAAGCGCCGGCTCTAGCGTTAACTGTACACACCCCTCCCCTGGCTTGGGACAGGACCGCAGAGCCCTCCCCTCCCCCCCATTCTGCAACATCTTGTGCCGCTAGGTGCCTGGGAAGTAACAGCAAGAGGTAAATCGCTCGAAGTGTTTGGGTTGCCAGGGGCTCGGTGGGTGTCCAGCTAAAGCTTTTTGCCTCTCCAGGTCTGATTCCCTGGCCTTTGTGTCCCTGGGAGCTTAATCTCTGCCAGAGGAAAGCAGGTGTGCTCCACTGCTCCCGTGAACCTGAAGATGAGTTGCCCCAGACCCTTCTCAGTGATTGGAAACTTAGGTGGTGGAGCTAAAGGTTACTTGTTACCAGACTTCCACAGACGACTCTCGTGTTGGGATCCATCCATGGTTTAGCAACATTAGTGGAAAAGTTTTCTTGAACTGTTTTAAGTAATATTGACTTAAACATAGTAGTTACAAAACTTTTATGTTTAGACTTCAGATTTTGTGGGATCAGTAAACTCAACGAGGGGATACACATAACTTGGGGCCTGAAATGATGGTCCCGTTTTGTATACAAGTTAATACTTTCGACAGAGATACCCAAACGCCGTCTTCTATTTTGGCCTGTCCTGATTAAGGCCAAGTTTGTTGCATCTGGGTGATGATTTAGATTTGCCTTAATCGTGTATTCCCTCTCTGCAGTAGTTTAAGTAGTTACATTATTTGGTCCCACAAGAAGGAAAGCATTTCAAAAAATAGACAACTAAAGTTCCTCAAAGAAAGGAAACCTGCTCTTTGCCTTCAGTGCCATGTGTAAGTATCATGGGAACTTGACGTCTGCAATATTGTATTTGGTAGGTTTGGTGAGAAAAAAACTAGTTTTTATAAATTTAGCTTAGACATAGGTGAAACGTGACTGCCATCTAGTATTAACGCAGTAGTTTATATTGCTGTTAAAATCGTGTCTGTGTAAGTTTTAGAATTGCTAAAAGTTTTATAATGACAAATCATATATTGGAATGAACTAATATTGAAGTACAGATTTCAAAATAGCTAATGTTTTGTGTTTGCCATTAACAAAGTAATTACTTGAAGGGATGTTTAAACACATTTGGATCACAAATTTAAATTTGTATTCAAGATGAAATTTAAACTTTTAAACATTCCTTAAAACTTTCATTTTCTTTTCAGATATGTATTTTCTCTTTTGTAACTTTTCTAGTAGAGTGTGATCTTATTGTATTAATGAATAGGAGACATATTAACATTAGAAAATGTATTCCTAGATTGTACAGTTTTACAGTGGAAGGAATCTCAAAGAACCATATCCCTTTTTACAGTATTTGAGGATAAATTAGTTGCATAGTAAAAAATTGTCTTTCAACTTCTGCATTGCTGTTTCCATTTGTCACATTTGCTTGGATGAGAAGATGAATATCTGCAACTAATGGTTAAAAGACTAAACAAGGGAGCATTATTGAGAGTACTTATAAATTAAATGCTATCACATTAATGAGAACTTCTGTGACAGTAAGTTAACTTTAATGTTATGTGGTGACTTTGTAAAGCGACTTTCAGTGAAATAAATCCAGATACAAAATACAGAAATTTCAGAGCAATGTTGGTTATGAATTTGGACATTTTCCAAAAGTGTACTTGCCCCAGAAATTAAAAGATTCAATCCAAGTACTTGATAAACTTCCTGGAAAGTTTGAGATAACTGCTGTTACTACCTAAGAAATGAGAGGGATGCTAAAAACAATACTTTTGATAAGATAAGTGAACATGCTACTCACACTATTCTTTTTAAAACAACTTAAGACTACTGCTGCTGAGTAATGTATGTATCTATAAGGTCTGTGAGGAAATTCAACAAGTAGTAAAATTACTTGTGGTGGATCCCACAGTGATCTTTAACTTTTTTTGGATGCCAAATTTGACACAGTTAAATTGTTTTGAGGCTTTTACAGGTCATTTAAGGGGCTTTTAAATTATTGATTATTGATTTTTTTTCAACACTGTGAATGGATTTGATTACATGGTAGTCTTGGGCCCCGGCAGTGCAAGAGGCCGAGACAGGAGGACCAAAAGTTCAAGGCCAGCCTGAGCAACTTAGGGAGGCCCTAAGCAACTTAGTGAGACCCTGTCTCAAAAAAAAGGGGGGGGGGGGCGGGGCTGGAGATGGAGCTCAGTGGTAAAGTACTCCTGGGCTAATTCTCCAGATTAAAAAAAAGAAAAAAAAGAAAAAAATTACATATTAGTCTTGTGATAATTAGGTTTATACTTTCACATTATTTGTAATGATAAAGTGAGTCTGTCACCTGTAAACTTTAAATGCTTTCCAGGTTTAGCTTGTGTTGGAGTTTCATGGGAAGGAGAATTTTGGTTGAATAGAGAACGTAAAGGGTAGCAAAAGGGGAAAAGACTCAAGGAAAGTAACAAGATGGTGGAGACATGAGATTTACAGAAAGTTCAAGTGCTTTCTGTCATACTGAACACAGTTAGTTGTTTAGGGTTATTTTCTTTTCTGCAGATGTCACTCTGGGAGAGAGAGAGTGAATCTTATTCTTGTGGGAATGCTTTTCTCAGGACTGATTTTCTGTCAGTAAGACAGTTCGTTGTAGCTTGCAGCAAACAAACTGGCATGTTGAATTATCCAGCCCTAATTTGTAGAACATCAGTTCAGCAGTCTTTTTTTTTTTTTTTTTAAAGTGTTTTCAAGCTTCTTCGAAATGATGACCTTGTGAAATAAAATATGGGAATGAATGGTGGGTGCTATAATAATTCAGGTAAATATTCAAATGAACTCAGTATTTTTACATTTTGTGTCTCTGGTATAGAGAATGTGTTTGTACAAGGAGAGTCTTTAAATATTGAACAAAATCATGAGTTGTGGCTTTGACTGAAGTAGCTCAAAAGGTGGTGTTTTGATTCAGATTTATTAGTGGGAAATAGCTGCTTTTAACAGTGTAAACTATTTATACCATTGAGTTTTTAAAACATCAGACTGATTCTAGTTCTAGCTCACCCTGCTGGTTGGCTCAAGTATTTGTCCTTTTCCCTGTCTTAAATACTACATGAGACTTAGAGGGTAATGGAACACCAAATTCAACTCAGTCTTTAGAACGATGAAAAAGGTATTTTCTCATCTCTGAGGACTCATTTGCACCACTCTTAAATATTTTCTCAGATCTACCATAATTAAATTGTGGAGTTACTTCCTTTCTGAACTTACTGAGAGCTCATGTAGTTAAGGAGTTAGTATGTTTCTGTATTTTTAAGTTCAAAATAAATCCTTTGACAATTGAGAGATGTTAGCAAGAACAAAAACCCTGTGAGATAACCTTCCAGGAGGAGAAAAACAAAAGTCAAGAAGCCTGCCAGGGTAGAAGCATTGCAGAGCACACTTCTGGGTGAGGGAAAGTGAAAACTGGATTAAGTTTAGCTTTTTAAGGAAATTTCCTTTCCCCTCTTCTATTAATCTTTATCTGCCTCTTCGGTTGGTGAGCTGTAGCCTTCCCATATCATTTAGGATTCTTGGATCTGTGATTTTGTTATGAAAGTATAGATAAATGATTTGTTCCATGAAGTCTGAAAATGAAGTTGGTTAGAATGTTACAGGTTTATTAAGTCTTTCAGTATGTGTATTCTTTATTTAAGTTGAAAATACAGTGCTGTAAAGACTGGTGCTGGGGAATGAATGGAAGACCTTACACATGCCAGGCACTCATTCTTACCACTAGCTATCCCTAACCTGTTGAAGACATTTTGTATAAGCTATAGAAGTATAAATGTTAAGAGCCAAACTGACAAGCGACAGTGAAAAAACACCTAATAAAGCGTTAGGATTAAAGCGTAATTTGCAAAACCTGCTTACCCATATTCTATCAATATTTAATTTTTTAAAAAAGGTTGGGCTGGGGAGATAGCTTAGTTGGCAGAGTGCTTGCCTGTCAAGCACGAGGCCCTGGGTTCGATCCCCAGCACCGCCAAAAAAAAAAAAAAGGTTAATATTTTAATCCTTTCTCCATGGAGCTTGTTTTATTTAGAAGCTTATTGTATACCATACACACATATATAATAGTTTCTTGAGAAAGATGTTAAGTATAACTTGTATTTTCAGGGTACCATTTGTTAGGGAGAAAGCGTGATTCCCAGTTTATTGTTGAATGGTTTGTGATGGTAGATAAAAGCCTTCAATTGAAATTGTCTTTGTTTACTACTAACATAGCGAATATATTATACACATATACAGACACACATGTATATACATATTTACATAGAATCACGCTTGGCCTTTGTCATTATGCATATTTAAAGAGAAAGGAAGGAATAAGGTGTAAGCCTTGAAGTGAAATTGGCCGTGTTCACATTTAGCAGTGTGAGCACTGGGCAAGTGGATTTAACAATAATATCATCTTTGTAGAGATTTAGGTTTCCCATTGCAGAATTCATGTAACGTCCTTAGCTTTCTGGCACACGATGATTGCTGAGGAAGTATTAGCTGTTAAAATGATAATAATAATAATAATGGTTATTAACATTGTTTATTTTTACAATAACTTGAAATTTTCACCTGTACTTGTTTGAAATTGTATGCTTTTGCCAATATTCCATTTTTAGGCCATGGTTCTAAAGATGGGGTTATTATAAAGGTAGCGAGAGACAGTTATCAAAGTGTGCCTTCTCTGATTCTAGAACAAATCCTGTAACCAGGTTAAATATTTCAGCAGGGCATTCCATTTGCCAGCTGATGAGTAGATAGACGTATTGGGGAATGAGTACATCTTAGTGGAAGTTATTTCTTAACCAGGTGTTTGTCTTTGTTACAACATCCTAAGTTTCTTCATTTACCTTTAAATTTTTGTGCATGAGTGTGGTGGTTCTCATTAGTAAAGAGAAGAGGATGACTGGCTATATGTATTTGTATGTAATATACATATAAACCCTAGATGCAAGTGAGTGGCTGGCATAGTAGCTAGATTGAGTAGGAGAATGTGAATTTTTCTCCCCCATTGGATTGTCTCAGGGGAATTTCTTCAAACACTGCATTTCCTTTTGCTTTGTTCCCTACACTTTTTGTTTTGTTTTGTGTATGTCTGCACTGGTATAGTGTTAATTATCCTTTTCCCCCTTTAATTATTTTTCTACCATATGTCTTCCCCATCACAAAGATATTAGATTAACATTAAAAAATACTTTTGGGGGCTAGATTTAGAAAAATCACAAATGTAAACCAATTAGGATTTTAAACAGATGTAAAAGGCAGCTAGTAAAAAATAATTTTAAGTTAACTAAGGAGGAATGTGAGTACGAAATATTAGAAGTTTCATTTATGTTTATAAAGTACTTTTAGCCCTTTGGAAAATGAAGTGGGGGAAGTCACCCTTAAACTTTGCATGGTTATTTAGTTGTTAGTATTAAAGAGAAAGGAGGTGGCATTGATGTTAATTAAATATTGGCTATATAATTAAACATCTATATGCTACATTTAATAATGCTGTGGTATATATATTCCTGTTTTACCTGTGAGGAAACAAATTTCAGACTCAGGTCATATAGGCAGTAAATAGCAGCCATGTTTGAACCTGACTGTATTTTGATTCTAGAGTCAATGCATTTCTTTTTTTGCCTTCTTGTCTTCCTATATGTCTATCCTTTTACCTTGCTAATGTACAATTAACCTTACAAAAACATTGTTATGCCTACCTGTATTTCAAGTTATATCTTATTGTCCACATTGTTTATTCATAATACCATATAAAGGCTCTTTGTCTTAGCTGCTGGACATTGGTACAGTGACAATATCTAAAATGGAAGCTGTCTTTTTTGTTACTGAGTTATTAAGCTGAATAAAATCAAGCTTAATCAACTAATTCTCTGGATTAGAATTGCTACAGGTTTAATTATACTATCTATCCTTTTTGGTGGAACATTAACTTAAAATTGGTTATAAGTAAAATGTAGATGACATACAATTCATAGTCATCTGAAAATGGTATTTCTTATATTTTTACATTTTGAAATGTCTTTTCTTGTTAAAAAATCATTAAAATGGCCAAATCTGGTGGCACATGCCTGTAATGTTCAGGAGTCTTAGGCAGGAGGATTACAAGTTTGAAGTTATCCCAGGCAACTCAGTGAGAGCATGTCTCAGAAGAACTGGGGATTCAGCTCAGACTTTGAGATACAGTCACAACGCATGTATCTTTTAAAAGGACTTTAATTGATCTGGGGATGTAACTCAGTAAAGCTTTTGCCTGGCATGCATGAGACTCTAGGTTTAATCCCCTGTAAACCCCACTCCTCACAAAGCATTAAAATGATATTAAATTTAAATAGAATTTATGTGCCCACTTAAAGTCTA
Source organism: Sciurus vulgaris (assembly GCF_902686455.1). NCBI lineage: Eukaryota > Metazoa > Chordata > Mammalia > Rodentia > Sciuridae > Sciurus > Sciurus vulgaris. The sequence continues at coordinate 78,807,960 of NC_136461.1, read as the reverse complement.
TAGAGATATTTGGTTCCTATCAATAATTCCTGATGTAAAAATATTTAATTTATTTTGAAAAGACTAGCTGAAAATTGAATTATTATACTCTCATTGGGAGGCTGACATATATTAAAAGATAATATGTGGGACATCATTACTGTAATTGTGATTATGTACTTGAAAATTGCTGAGAGTAATATATTTTAAATGTTCTCACCACAAAAAATACTTGAAGTAGTATATATCTTAATTAGGTCAATTTAGCTATCCTGCATTGTATAGTTATTTTGAAATGTGTTATATGCCAAATATAAATATATAACATGTATAATTTTGTTAATTAAAAAAGAAAAAGGAAAAAGAAAAAAAGATAATTTATGGGGCATTTATAAATAGATTTTTTATCATTGCCCAAAAGAATTATAAGTTGAGCCACAAACACAACTTAAAATTTTCTATTTTCACATTAAAAAAAAAAAGGCAACAGGTGAATTTTATTAATATATTTAACCCTCTGTATCCAAAATGTCATTTCAACTATAAACATAATTGAAATATTTTATGTTCTTTTTTTCATATCAAGTCTTCAGAATTCAGTATTATTATTTAAAGCATACATCAGTTCACACTAGCCAGATTTCAGGTTTACTAGCCACATATGGTTACTGTACTTGACAGTACAGGTATGGCAAGTCCTGTTAGAAGGATGGAGAAAAAGGATAAAGTAGAAATTGAACTGAATCTTAAGGGATGACTGAGAAATGGGAATGCTTGAGAAGAAACTTTCTGTAAAGAATTGATGGGAAATTAACCAGGTAACAGAATGGCTTGAATCCAGTTTAGGAAATATGGGGTGTGTGTGTGTTCTGTGTGTGGTGGTGGGGAGTATATATTGGACTGTGCCTAATTAGTCCCTGAGCACTTTATGAATATTGGATTAATGTTTTAGAGAATTAATGTAGTACACAGTAAGAAAAATGCTGAAAAAATAAGAAAGCCTTCTATATCTTCATAGGTAAAAGAGTTTCATTTAGGAAATATTTGTGTTCCATTATATGATGGAGATTGACTAAAAACAGAATTAAGAAGGATGTTTAGATTTGGCCATTATTGGTTACTTCTTTTTAAGTGTTTTATTTAAATATAAGTTACATTGATGTATACAGATATTATGAGTATGACTCAGTGAAATTTTATGTATAAATATATATACAGGGAACTTCTTCCCAGATTAAGATACAGAATACTCTTCTGCACCTAAAAGTGCCTTGTGCCCTCTTCTGTTAAATTCTCATTGTAGAAATAATTAACAACTGGTCTGGCCTCTTTCACCATAAATTAGTTTTTATGTTTCCAGACTTGATTATATCTTTTTTTTTTTTTGTCCTAAGGGTACTAAGAATTGATGTTTGAATCTCTCTCTTTTTTGTTCTTGTTTGGCATTGTGTGAATTTGGAGGTAAATCAGATGATAGTTGGTATTGTGATCTTTTTTTTTTCCCCAGTGTGGTTTAAGATCAGAAAGCTGCTTCTTAGTTTTCATTAATAGTAACCCTTTAGAGGTTAGTTTTATGACCTGAAATTTTGTTTAGAATGCAGAGATTTGCATTGCCTCCACAGATAACATAGTTATTTGCCCTGTTTTCATTATAGTATTCTCTAGGCATATAGCCAAGTAGGAGATGGAGGAGGTCTTGGATTGTCTCCATATATAGATGCCTTTTGGAGCCTCTTTAATAGTAGTTTCGAGGCATTAAGTTAACTTTTGGCATTTCAGGTGCTTAATAAGGTACTTGAGTATTTCTGATATGGTTTTAGAGATAGGAATAAATTGGTGTACTTTTTACAGTAAGCATCTACCTTTCAACCAGAAAGATTTGACATTTGTTTATGCGTAACTAGAATGTTACCATATAGATCACTGCACAAAATTTTGAATGGCAAAGGTCCTTGAAGGCTTTATAAATTGAGAATTGAAATGGAATTGTTGATCATGATTTCCACTTTCAGTGCTTGAATTAGTTCTTTTAAAAAATGTAATTAATAATTAAAGCATATTGTTAGATTGGTGCTTTTGGGAGAAAGAATTTTTCTGAAATGTGGATTATTTACTATAAAGTTGTAAAAAGTACACAATAATGAACATGTACATCTACTTTTGAGGATTGGATATGTTTTGTAAATTGTGTGCAAATTACCATGAAAAGACTTACCTCATTAATATTTGGATTATGAATGCTTTTGAGCTTATGAATGAAAATTTTTAAAGAGAAGTTTTATCTTTTGGAATTTTTAATAAGTTTATTTAATATACTTTTGCTCTAAGAATTTGAATAGTTGTCCTGAAGAAATGATAAAAGCTCATGTTAACTTTTCTTATTGTAGGTTTTGTGAACTATAGAAGATTAAAACAAAATTGGTTAGATAGACATTGAAAAAATACATTTTAATCTCCCAAATATGAAGACTTTATATATAGTTTTTGGGGGCTAGATTTAGAAAAATCACAAACATAAACCAATTAGAATGTTATTAATGATAGCTTCAAGACTTCTCTGAGTAGAAAAAATTATTTCTAAATTATATTCTGTATTTTCATGTTTTGATAAAAATGACTATTACATTTGAATTTGGTTTTGGAAGATTTAACTTTTGTATTCAGAAAAATCTTTGTGGAATTTTATTTCCCAAGTTTTCCTTTATTTGTGAATTAATTAATAAAGCTTCTTGACAAAAAAGTGATTTTTAACTAGATTTTGAACAGGTGGTATGTATGGATTGTGAAAAGAAGAGAGACTATCAGTTTGGGAGAAAGTGACGTTTACTAAAAAAAAAAAAAAAAAAAAGCTTGGAAGACAGGAGGATCATAAGTTCAAAGCCAGCCTCAGCAATTTAGTGAGGCCCTAAGCAATTCAGTGAGACCCTGTCTCTAAATAAAATGTAAAAAAGGGCCAAGGATGTGACTCAGTGGTTAATTAAGCACTCCGGGGTTCAGTCCCTGGTAGCAAAAAGAGAGAGAGAGAGATGGGAGTTGTAGAATCCAGGCATTTTCCTTGGTTAAATTGAGTGTTTTGTTTTATTTTTCGGCATCAGAGATTGAACCTAGGGAAATACTGCTACTGAGCCACATATACCCCTATCCCTTTTTATTTTGAGACTGGTGGTGCTAAATTGCTGAGGCTGTGTGTGAACTTGCTGCCCTACCTCAGCCTCCTGAGTCGCTGGGATTATAGGCATGTACCACCACACCCAACTTAAGTGGAGTCTATTTTAAATAAAAAATAAACGATATAAGATTGTGGCATGGACTGGAGGGTTAGAAATTAGAAATACAGGGTATTCTGAGGTTCATTGGCCAGAATTACATGAAGAAATATGAAAAAGATTAGCAACTAGATAAAATAAGATTACAGAACAGATTGACTCGAAGAATGCCCATTAGAGGTCTTGGTGGTTGAGGGAAGGTGTATTCAGAGTTAGGATAGGTAGTTTTATATTGTGGCTCTTCAGATTTGTAGTGCAGAGGCAAAAATGAAACAATATTTTCTGGTTTTCAAAGTAAATTTACTCAGAAAGTTTGTCTAAGTTATTGAGATACATCTGCTTTTTTCCATTGAAAACTCACAGACTTGAGTCTGCGCATGATGGACCAATGCCTGTAATTCCAGTGGCTCAGGAGGCTGAGGCAGGAGTATTCCAAGTTTGTGGGCAGCCTCAGCAATTTAGGGAGACCCTAAGCAATTCAGTAAGACCCTGTCTCTCAATAAGAAAAAACCAGGGATGTGGTTCAGCGGTTGAGCACTCCTGAGTTCAGTCCCTAGAAAAACAAAACCAAAAAACCCTCACTGGACTTTTTTCCTGTTAAGTTTGGTTTGAAGACTAAGTAAAACCAAAAAAATTATGCTGTACTTGCTGGTATTTTGAAGTAAAAAGTATTTTAGATGAATGGTAAAAAGAACTTATAATGCCAGATTTTGAGTTATTATTTTAACCATGGTTTAAGAGTCTTAATTGATAAGGGAACCAATGGGAAAACAGGAGGTAAGAAAGTTAATCTGGATTACTAGAGTTCATATTTGTTCTTTTTTTGTTGTTTGTTTTTAGTTTTTTTGGTTTTTCTTTTTAAATTTTTTTTATTGTAAACAAATGGGGTACAACTTGTTTCTCTGGTTGTACCTAAAGTAGAGGCATAGGAATACCATTTGTGTAATCATACATTTACATAGGGTAATAGTGTTTCATTCATTCTGTTATTTTTCTTTCCCCCCACCCCTCTTTTTCCTCTATAAAGTCCCTCCTTCCTCCATTCTTGCCTCCCTCCCACCCCCCATTATGTGTCATTATCCGCTTATCAGCGAGATCATTTGTCCTTTGGTTTTTTGAGATTGGCTTATCTCACTTAGCATGATATTCTCTGATTTCATCCATTTGCCTGCAAATGCCATAGTTTTATTATTCTCTATGGCTGAGTAATATTCCATTGTGTATATATACCACAGTTTCTATATCCATTCATCCATTGAAGGGCATCTAGGATGGTTCCACAGTCTGCTGTTGTGAATTGAGCAGCTATAAACATTGATGTGGCTGCATCACTGTAATATGCTTATTTTAAGTCCTTGGGTGTAGGCCAACGAGTGGGATAACTGGGTCAAATGGTGGTTCCATTCCAAGTTTTCTAAGGAATCTCCACACTGCTTTCCAGAGTGACTGCACTAATTTGCAACCCTACCAGCAATGTATGAGTGTACCTTTTTCCCCACATCCTCGCCAACACCTGTTGTTTATATTCTTGATGATGGTCATTCTAAATGTGGTGAGATGGAATCTTACGGTAGTTTTGATTTGCATTTCTCTTATTACTAAAGATGTTGAACATTTTTTCATATATATGTTGATTGCTTGTAGATCTTCTGTGAAGTATCTGTTCATTTCCTTAGCCCATTTGTTCATTGGGTTATTGATGTTCTTGGTGTGAAGTTTTTTGAGTTCTTTATATATTCTAGATTTTAGTGCTTTATGTGAAGTATGTGTGGCAAAGATATTCTCCCACTCTGTAGGCTCTCTCTTCACATTGCTGATAGTTTCCTTTGCTGAGAGAAAGCTTTTTAGTTTGAATCTATCCCAATCTATCTATTGATTCTTGCTGTTATTTCTTATGCTTTGGGGGTCATGTTAAGGAAGTCTGATCCTAAGCCGACATGATGAAGATTTGGACCCACTTTTTCTTCTGTAAGATGCAGGGTCTCTGGTCTGATTCCAGGGTCCTTGATCCATTTTGAGTTGAGTTTTGTGCAGGGTGAGAGATAGGGGTTTAGTTTTTTTCTCCTGCGTATGGATTCCCAGTTTTCCCAGCATCATTTGTTGAACAGGCTGTCTTTTCTCCATTGTATGTTTTTGGCACCTTTCTCTAGTATGAGAAAACTATTTATTTGGGTTTGTCTCTGTGTCCTCTATCTGTACCATTGATCTACCTGTCTATTTTGGTGCCATTACAATACCATTTTTGTTACTATTGCTTTGTAGTGTAGTTCAAGTTCTGGTATTGTGCTACCTCCTGCTTCACTCTTCCTGCTAAGGATTGCTTTAGCTACTCTGGGTTTCTTATTCTTCCAGGTGAATTTCATGATTGCTTGCTCTATTTCTGTGAGGTACGTCATTGGGATTTTCATTGGAATTGCATTGAATCTGTATAGCACTTTTGATAGTATGGCCATTTTGACAATATTAATTCTGCCTGTCCAAGAACATGGGAGATCTTTCCATCTCCTAAGGTTTTCTTTAATTTCTTTCTTTAGTGTTCTGTAGTTCTCATTGCAGAGTCCTTTTCACCTCTTTTGTGAGATTGATTCCCAAGTATTTTATTTTTTTCGAGGTTATTTTGAATGGGGTAGTTTTCTGAAATTCTCTTTCTGAGGATTCATCACTAATGAATAAAAATGCATTAGATTTATGAGCATTGATCTTATATCCTGCTAGTTTACTGAATTCACTTATGAGTTCTAAAAGTTTTCTGGTGGAATTTCCTGGTTCTCTAAACATGTAATCATGTCATCAGCAAATAGGGATAGTTTGAGTTCTTCTTTTCCCATTCGTATCCCTTTAATTTCTTTGGTCTGTCTAATTGCTCTGGCTAGAGTTGTAAGGACAGTGTTGAATAGAAGTGGTGAAAGAGGGCATCCCTGCCTTGTTCCAGTTTTTAGGGGGAATGCTTTCAGTTTTTCACCATTTAGAATGATATTGGCCATGGGGTTAGCATAGATAGCCTTTACTATTCCTCTTTTTTTCTAGTGTTTTGAGCATGAAGGAGTGTTGTATTTTATCAAATGCTTTTTCTGCATCTATCAAAATAATGTTATGATTCTTGACTTGGAAGTCTGTTGATATGGTGAATTACATTTATTGATTTCTGGATGTTGAACCAACCTTGCATTCCTGGGATAAAACCCACTTGATGGTGGTGCACTATCTTTTTAATTTATTTTTGTATGTGATTTGCTAAAATTTTGTTGAGAATTTTTGCATCAATGTTCATTAAGTATATTGGTCTGAAATTTTCTTTCCTTGATGTGTGTCTGTCTGGTTTAGGTATCAGGGTGATATTGGCTTCGTAGAATGTGTTTGGAAGGGTTCCCTCCTCTTCTATTTCATGGAATACTTTGAGGAGGATTGGAATGAGCTGTTCTTTAAAGGTTTTGTAGAACTCGACTGAAAATCCATCTGGTCCTGGATGTTTTTTTGTTGGTAGGTTTTTGATGACTTCTACTTCATTACTTGAAATTGATCTATTTAAATTGTGTATGTCCTCTTGGTTCAGTTTGGGTAAATCATATGTCTCCAGAAACCTGTTGATGTCTTTGAGGTTTCCTATTTTGTTGAAGTATAGATTTTCAAAATAGCTTCTAATTATGTTTTTTTTTTTTTTTTTTTCAACCGGGTCTGTTGTGATATTTCCTTGTTCATTCTGAATTTTAGTAATTGGAGTTTTCTCTGTCCTTCTCTTTGTTAGTGTTAGCTAAGTGTTTATCAGTTTTTTCAAAGAACCAACCTTTTATTTTGTCAATTTTTTGATTGTTTCTTTTGTTTCACTTTCATTGATTTCAGCTCTGCTTTTAACTATTTCCTGTCTTCTACTACTTTTGGTGTTGGTCTGTTCTTTTTCTAGGGCTTTGAGCTTTAGTATTAGGTCGTTTATTTGTTGGTTTTTTCTTCTTTTATTGAATGTGCTCCATGAAGTAAATTTTCCTCTAAGTACTGCTTTCATAGTGTCCCAGAGATTTTGATATGTTGTATCTTTTTTCTTGTTTACCTCTAAGAATTTTTTTATTTCCCCCCATGTCTTCTGTTCTATCCATTCATCATTCAATAGCATATTATTTAATCTTCAGGTGTTGGAGTAGTTTCTGTTTTTTATTCTGTCATTTATTTCTAATTTCAATCCATTATGATCTGATAGAATACAAGGTAGTATCTCTATTTTCTTGTGTTTGCTGACAGTAGCTTTGTGGCATAATATATGGTCTATTTTAGAGAAGGATCCATGTGGTGCTGAGAAGAAGGTGTATTCAGTCTTCGTTGGATGGTTATTCTATATATGTCTGTTAAGTCTAAATTATTGATTGTGTTATTGAGATCTGTGGTTTCTTTGTTCAATTTTTGTTTGGAAGATCTGTTCAGTGGTGAAAGAGGTGTGTTAATGTCACCTAGTTTTATTGTATTGTGGTGTATTTGATTCCTGGAATTGAGAAGGATTTGTTTGATGTACGTACATGGATGAGCCAGTGTTCGGGGCATAGATATTTATGATTGTTGTGTCTTGCTGATTTATGCTTCCCTCAAGCAGTATGTAATGTCCTTCTTTGCCCCTTCTAACATTGGCTTGAAGTCCACATTATCTGATATGAGGATGGATTCTCCGACTTTTTTGCTGAGTCCATGTGTATGGTATGTTTTCTCCCATCCTTTTACTTTAGTCTGTGGGTATCTCTTTTTATGAGTCTCTTGCAGACAGCATATTGTTGGATCTTGCTTTTTAATTCAGTCTGCCAGTCTATGTCTTTTGATTGACGAGTTCAGATCATTAACATTCAGGGTTATTATTGAGATATGATTTGTATTCCCGGTCACTTGGCTCATTTTTGTTTTTTAACATGACTTGGTTTCTCCTTTATTTGGCTATTCCTTTAGGGTAGTTCCTCCCTTTGCTTATTTACATCTCTTCCTCATGGAATATTCTGCTGAAAATGTTCTGTAGTGCTGACTTTCTTTTTGTAAATTCTTTTAGCTTTTGTTCATCATGAAAGGATTTTATTTTGTTGTCAAATCTGAAGGTAAGTTTTGCTGGGTATAAGATTCTTGGTTGGCATCCATTTTCTTTCAGAGCTTGAAAAATGTTGTTCCAGGCCCTTCTAGCTTTTAGGGTCTGGGTTGAAAAATCTGCTGATATCCATTGGTTTCCCCTGAATGTAATTTGATTTTTTTCTCTCACAGCCTTTAAACTTTTGTATTTATTTTGTATTTTAGGTATTTTCATTATAATGTGCCTTGGTGTGGGTCTATTGTAATTTTGTATATTTGGAGTCCAATAAGCCTCTTGTACTTGATTTTCCATTTCATTCAGATGTGGGAAATTTTCTGATATTATTTCATTGAATAGATTTTATTCCTTTGGTTTGTTTCTCTGCGCCTTCCTCAATCCCAATAATTCTTAAATTTGGCCTTTTCATGATATCCCATAATTCATGTAGATTGTGTTCATGATTTCTTACCATCTTCTCTGTTTGGTCAACTTTGTTTTCAAGATTAAATATTTTGTCTTCAGTGTTTTGAGTTCTGTCTTCCAGGTGTTCTATCCTTTTGGTTATGCTTTCTATGGAGTTTTAAATTTGGTTTATTGTTTCCTTCATTTCAAGGATTTCTGTTTGATTTTTTTTCAGTATCGCTAACTCTTTATTGAAATGATCTTTTGCTTCTCGCATTTGCTCTTTTAACTGTCGATTGGTGCGATCATTCAAAGCCTGCATTTGCTCTCTCATCTCATCATTTGTTTCTCTGATCATTTTAATTATGTACATTCTGAACTCCCTTTTCTGACATTTCTTCCACCATGCTGTCTTTGGATTTTATTGATGTAGCATCTAGGTTTGTTTGGGACATTTTCTTCCCTTGTTTTCTCATATTGCTCAGGTAACTTCCTCTCTAGTAGAGAAACTCTGGGATATTGCAGATTTCCCTTATTGACTTATAGTGTCCCTTTAGATTGCCAATAACTCACCTCCTATCATTCAGTAACCTAAAGTCTTGGAGGAACTTGATAATGCAGTGATCCACAAGGAAGCTGCCTCCCTAGGGGTGGTGGCCTCAGGTGGAGTGTATTCCCTGCAGGTGGGGGGAAGTTTCGCAGGGCGGCTGTCCTCTGAGAAGTTCCCTGGGGTCCGCGACTATTGCCTGGGCTGGGGAGCCTCACTCTGCAGGGAAGTTTCTCCCTAGGTAGCCCTACTCTGTGACACTCCTGGCTGTCCGGGTTCACCACTCCAGTGGGGGAGTCTTGCTGGGCAACTCTTCTCCACAAAGTTCCCTGTGTTCTGGGACTACTGCCCTGGGATCCTACCCAGCGCAGGAGACTCACCGGCGGCTCTGAGTTGGTCCTGAGTCTCTCAATACCTCCTCTTCTTGAATCCTGAGTCCTGGAATGACATGGAATGCAGTTACCCTCTAGTCCACCATCTTGAAACTCCTATATTTGTTTTTAAATAGATATTTGTTTTAAAATTTAGGAACATTTTGAATTACTGTTTTCATAAGGAAAAAATTTCATATTGTAATTCCCATTGGACAGTACTCCTTTTCTTTTTTTGTTATTTTTAATTTTTATTTTTACAGACTGCATTTTGATTCATTGTACACAAATGGGGTGTAACTTTTCATTTCTGTGGTTGTACACAATGTAGATTCATACCATTCGTGTAATCATACATGTACATAGAGTAATAGTCTGTCTCATTCTACTATCTCTCCTCTCCCATCCCTAACTGTGCCATTTTTCCTTTACACCATCTGAACTCTTGCCACCCCCCATTATGTATAGTCATCCGCTTATCAGAGAAAACATTCGGCCTTTAGGGTTTTTTGGGCTTGGCCATTTCATTAGCATGATATTTTCCATCTTCATCCATTTATCAGCAAATGCCATAGTTTTATTCTCTTTATGGCTGAGTAACATTCCATTGTGTATATATACCACAGTTTCCTTTTTTTTAAATTTATTTTTATTGTAAACAAATGGGATACATCTTGTTTCATGGTACATGAAGTAGAGGCATACCATTTGTGTAATCATACATTTACATAGGGTAATAGTTTTTAATTCATTGTTATTTTTTCCTCTATACAGTCTGTCCTTCCTCCATTCTTGCCTCCCTTCCACCCCTCATTATGTGTCATTATCCGCTTATCAGCGAGATCATTCGTCCTTTGATTTTTTGAGATTGGCTTATCTCACTTAGCATGATATTCTCCAATTTCATCCATTTGCTTGCAAATGCCATAATTTTATTATTCTTTATGGCTGAGTAATATTCCATTGTGTGTGTGTGTGTGTGTGTGTGTGTGTGTGTGTGTGTGTGTATATCACAGTTTCTTTATCCATTCAACAATTGAAGGGCATCTTGGTTGGCTCCACAATCTAGCTGTTGTGAATTGAGTGCTGTGAACATTGATGTGACTTCATTACTGTAGTATGCTGATTTTAAGTCCTTTGGGTATAAACTGAGGAGTGGGATAGCTGGATCAAATGGTGGGTCCATTCCAGGTTTTCTGAGGAATCTCCATACTGCTTTCCAGAGTGACTGCACCAGTTTGCAACTCAACCAGCAATGTATGAGTGTACCTTTTTCCCCACTTATTTCTTGTGTTCTTGATAATAGCCATTCTAATTGGAGTTAGATGAAATCTTAGGGTGGTTTTAATTTGCATTTCTCTAATTACTAGGGATGATGAGCACTTTTTCATGTATTTGTTGATCACCTGTATATGTTCTGTGAAGTATCTGCCCATTTCCTTAGCCCATTTATTGATTGGTTTCTTTGTATTTGCGGTGTAAAGTTTTCTAAGTTCTTTATAAACTTTGGAGATTCATGCTTTGTCTGAAGTGTGTGTGGAAAAGATTTTTCTCCTATTCTGTAGGCCTTGTTTTCACATGATTGAATGTTTCCTGTGCTGAAAATAGCTTTGTAGTTTGAATCTATCGCATTTATTGTTTCTTGCTTTTATTTCTTTCACTATGGGGGTCTTGTTAAGGAAGTCTGGTGCTAAGCCAATGTGATGGAGATTCGGGCCTACTTTTTCTTCTGTTTGTTGAAGAGTCTTAGGTCTAATTCTTGATCCTTGATCCATTTTGAGTTGAGTTTTGTGCAGGGTGAATGAGAGAGGTTTAATTTCATTTTACTGAATATGGATTTCCAGTTTTTTCAGCACCATTTCTTGAAGAGGCTATCTTTTCTCCATTGTATGTTTTTGGCACCTTTGTCTAGTATGAGATAACTTTACTTATGTGGGTATGTCTCTGTGTCTTCTGTCCTGAACCATTGTTCTACTATTTTTGTGCCACTACCTTGCCGTTTTTGTTACTGTTGCTCTATAGTAGAGCTAGTGATACCTCCTGCATCTCTTCCTACCCAGGATTGCTTTGGCTGTTCTGGAACTTTTGTTACTCCAGATGAATTTCATGATTGCTTTCTCTATTTCTATGAGAATTGTCATTGGGATTTTAATTGGAATTCGTTAAATCTGTATCATTTTGATAATATTAATTGTGCCTATCCAAGAACATGGGAGATCTTTCCGTTCTTTTCAATTTCTTTCTTTAATGTTCTGTAGTTTTCATTGTAGAGATCTTTCACCTCTTTGCTTAGATTGATTTCTAAGTATTTTAGTTTTTTTGAGACTATTGTGAATGGAGTTGTTTTCCTCATTTCTCTTTCAGATGATTCATCGCTTATGATTAAAAATGCTTTTATTTATAGTTATAGATTTTATATCTTGCTATCTTGCTGAATTCATTTATTAGGTTTAGAAGTTTTCTGGTGACATTTTTTGGATCCTCTAAATTGGATCATGTCATCAGCAAATAGTGACCCATTAAGTTCTTCTTTCCCTATTTCTATCCCTTTAATTTCTTTGGTCTAATTGCTCTGGCTAGTGTTTCAAGGATGATATTGAATAGAAGTGGTGAGAGAGGGCATCCCTGTCTTGGTCCAGTTTTTAGAGGGAATGCTTTCAGGTTTTCTCCATTAAGAGTGATGTTGGCCATGGTCTAAGCATAAATAACCCTTGCAATGTTGATGTTCCTGCTATTCCTATTTTTTCTATTTTTTGAGCATGAAGGGGTGTTGTATTTTGTTGAACACTTTCTCTGCATCTATTGAAATAATTGTATGATTCTTAACCTTAAGTCTATTAACGTGATGAATTACATTTATTGATTTCTGGATGTTGAAACAAAGTTGCTTCCCAGGGATGAACCCCACGTGATTGTGGTGCACTATTTTCTTAATCTGGTTTTCAATGCAATTTTCCAGAATTTTGTTACGGATTTTTGTGTTTATATTCATCAGAGATATTGGTCTAAAATTTTCTTTCCTTGATGTGTCTTTGTATGGTTTTGGTATTGGAGTGATACTAACTTCATAGAATGAATTCAGAAGGGTTCCCTTCTTTTCTGTTTCATGAATTACTTGGAGGAATATTGGTATAAGTTCGTCTTTGAAAGTCTTGTAGAACTCTGTCTGGTCCTGGGCTTTTCTTGGTTGGTAGTCTTTTGATGGCTTCTTCTATTCCATTGCTTGAAATTGTTCTGTTTAAATTATGTATGTCCTCCTGGTTCAGTTTGGGAGGATCATATGTCTCTAGAAATTTGTCCATGTCTTTGATATTTTCTGTTTTGTTGGAGTATAGAGTTTCAAAGTAGTTCTCATTGTGTTATGTATTTCTGTGGTATCTGTCTTGATATTTCCTTTTTCATCACAAACTTTAGTAATTTAAGTTTTCACCTCTTTGTTAGTGTGGCTCAGGGTTTATCTGTTGTTTACTTTTTCAAAGAACCAACTTTCTGTTTTGTCAGTTTTTTGAATTGTTTTGTTTCAATTTCATTGATTTCAGCTCTGATTTTAATTATTTCCCGTCTTCTACTACTTTTGGTGTTGTCCTGTTCTTCTGTTTCTAGGACTTTGAGATGTAATATTAGGTCGTTTTGTTGTTGGCCTTTTATTCTTTTCTTGAGTGTGCTCCATGCAATGAGTTTTCCTCTTAATATTGCTTTCATAGTGTCCCAGAGAGTTTGATATGTTGTATCGTTGTTCTCATTTATCTCTAAGAAACATCCCTGATGTTTTCTGTTATCTATGCTTCATTCAATAGCATATTATTTAGTCCAGGTGTTAGAGTAGTTTCTGTTTTTTATTTTATTTCTAATTTCATTCCATTATGATCTGGTAGAATACAAGGTAGTATCTCGGTTTTTTTTTTTTGCATTTACTAAGGCCTGCTTTTTTGGCATAACATATGGTCTGTTTTTGAGAAGGATCCATGTGCTGCTGAGAAGAAAGTGTATTTGCTCGTTGATGGATGGAATATTCTAGATATGTCTGTTAAGTCTAAGTTATTGATTGTGTTATTGAGTTCTGTGGTTTCTTTGTTTAGTTTTTGTTTGGAAGATCTACCCAGTGGTGACAGTGGTGTGTTAAAGTTAACCAGAATTATTGTGTTGTGGTCTGTTTGATTCTTGGAATTGAGAAGGATTTGTTTGATGTACATGAATGTGCCATTGTTTGGGGCATGGTATGTTTTTCCCTATCCTTTCTACCTTTAGTCTGTGGATGTCCTTATTTATGAGATGAGTCTCTTGAAGGTAGCATATTGTTGGGTCTTTCTTTTTAATCCAGTCTGCCAGTCTATGTCTTTTGATTGATGAGTTTAGGCCATTAACATTCAGGATTATATTGACAAATGATTTGTGTTCCCAGTCATTTGGGCTTATTTTTGGTTTTCACTTGACTTGGTTTCTCCTTTGATTGTTTTTTTTCCTTTAAGTTAATTCCTCCCTTTGCTTACCTACATTGTTATTTTTCATTTCCTCCTCATGGAATATTTTGCTGAGAATGTTCTGTAATGCAGACTTTCTATTTGTAAATTCTTTTAACTTTTGTTTATCATGGAAGGACTTTATTTTGTCTTCAAACCTGAAGGTTAGTTTTGCTGCGTGTGGGATTCTTGGTTGGCAACCATGTTCTTTCAGAACTTGAAATGTGTTATTCCAGACCCTTCTATCTTTTAGGGTCTGGGCTGAGAAATCTGCTGATATCCATATTGGTTTACCCTGTATGTAATCTGATGCTTTCCTCTTGCAGCCTTCAAAATCTTATCATTTTGTATGTTAGGCATTTTCATTATATATGTGCCTTGGTATGAATCTGTTGTAATTTTGTGCATTTGGTGTTCTGTAAGCCTCTTGTATTTGATTTCCCATTTCATTCTTCAGGTTTGGGAAATTTTCTGATGTTATTTTGTTGAATAGATTGTTCATTCCTTTGGTTTGTATCTCTTTTTCCTTTCTCAATCCCAGTAATTTTTAAATTTGGTCTTTTCATGATGTCCCATAGTTTTTGGAGGTTCTGTTCATGATCTTCTCTGTTTGGTCAACTTTATTTTAAAGATTAAATATTTTGTCTTCATTTTCTGAGGTTTTTGTCTTCCAAGTGGTCTAGCCTGCTGGTGATGCTTTGTATTGAGTTTTTTATTTGATTCATTGTTCCTTCATCTCAGGGATTTTTGTTTGTTCTTTTTTTTCCTCCAGAATCTCCATCTCTTTGTTGAAATGATCTTTTGCTTCCTGCAGTTGTTCTTTGAACTGCTTATTGGAGTGATCATTCATTGCCTGCATTTGCTCTATTGTCTCATCCTTTGCTTCACAAATCATTTCAATTATGTGTGTTCTGAACTCCTTTTCTGACATTTCTTCTATCATGCTGTCACTGGATTCTATTAATATAAAATCTAGGTTTGTTTGGAACATTTTGTCCCCTTTTCTTTTCATGTTGTTCACGTATCTTCCCCTCTAGCAGTGCAGATCTGGGGTATTGCAGTCAACTGTATAGGCTTGTAGTTACCTACAGGTTTCCAAAATCTCTTCTTCAAGGGGGAGATCACTATTAGCAGCATCCAGTGCAATGTGCAGCCCTAAACCAAATAGCCCCTATGAAGACGTTAACATTATTGTGATAATAAACAGAGAGGATGAGTTCAATTATTATCTACAGTATTAAAAACAGATTTGCAATAAGGTCTCCAGTTTCTAATGGAGGAAAAGGAGGATGAGGAGGGGCATAGGATGTAGCCGGTAATGGGATATGAAGTTCT
This sequence comes from Sciurus vulgaris, assembly GCF_902686455.1. Taxonomy (NCBI): domain Eukaryota; kingdom Metazoa; phylum Chordata; class Mammalia; order Rodentia; family Sciuridae; genus Sciurus; species Sciurus vulgaris. Next base: position 78,792,565 of record NC_136461.1, on the reverse strand, counting down.
AGATGGTAGAAAGAGTGAAAGTGTAATCAAAAGAAGTTGGTTGTTAGCATGAGAAAAGGGAGAAAGAGACTGAGGAAACAGGTAAACAAAAGGAAAATAGAGCGAGAAAAATAAAGAAAAACTTAAAAGTTTTCAAAAAGGAGAGAAAAAAACTACACTGTAACTGTCATATACTATTCAAACCTCCCAGTCTTCATGATGCATGAGAAATACCTGACACTGAGTTAATAATCTCCATCAAGGGTCTCAGGATGGGATTGGCCCCAACTAAAAATGGGTGCTACCGCTTCCAGGATAATCCAAGGTGGATGCAGTGGCTTCCAAATGTGTTGGCAAATGGGGAGCTGCAGCTTGGGGTGTGGTGTGGTTTGGCCGGGGATCCTGGAGGTGGGGCGTGGTCACTTGGGCCAGGGGTCCTGAAGTCGGGGTGTAGTGGGTTTTGCTGAGCGGTCCTGAAGGTGTGGTTTGAACAGCCCAGACAGGAGTCCTGTAGGTCCTATTCTCAGAATGGTGGTAACCACCTGTAACCAATCCTGGGAGTACTGTGACAGTGGACTTCCTGGCAACCAAGCAGCTGGTGATCTGCTGGTGGTCTGTTTTTGGTCAGCAGGCTACTGGTGGAAGATTGGCAGGTGGACCTCAGGTGGTCTTTGATGCGCAGGTGAAAGGCAAGGAATGGGAAGGCAAGAGGCAGGCAGATGGGCAATTGGCAGATGGGCAATTGGCAGATGATAGGTGGCAGTCATTGAGCAATCTGCACTCAAAAAGTAGTCGATATGCTGCTTGCAGACTGCCGGTGATTGAGGTGGACAAATAGGGTAAACAGCAGGGGATTGATAAGCAGCAAAGACTGCCTCACAGAGAAACAGATATCCTCTGCTTGAAACCTGAGTTAAGGAGCAACAAGGAACGCAGCCTCCCTCCAGTCTGCCATCTTGGATCTCTTCAGTAGTATTTTTTGATAATTAAAATGTCAGGTGTTTGTCCTCACTGTAAGTTAAGAGCTCCTATGTTGAATGTATAGTTTTTTTTAAAATGAGTAAAGATCATCCTAAAATAGAATTTGAAAAATTACAACAGTAATACAATTTTAAAACTCTTTGCTTTTATTTTTAAGAAATAAGAAACAGAACAAAAGTTTGGAAGTTAATGAAATCTTAGAGTTTTAACATAGTATATGTTAGTTTTAATATAACATTTACATTTTAACCATTCTCACAGTTATTATAGTTCTAACTTTATTAAAGATGTTGTAATGAGATTCTGGGGATATAGTTAAAAGGGGCCAGGTTACCTATTGAGTGAAATCAACTAAATTGAAAGATTGTCCCTTACCATCATTGGAAACTAGAAATTTCATCTACATATCTGAAGTTTGGGGGTCTCTGTATAGATAGTATTGGTGAGAAGAGGGGACAGTAGTACTGTCTGTTCTCATTATCCCCATGAACTGACGGTATGGGAATAGGAAGCTTTCTTGAAAGCCCCACTCTGAATTCAGTGCCTAATTTGTTTATACCCCTGTTTGACTCAAGGTTCTTGGCAGGAGGCCCACTCTTACTTGCTTACTTTGCCTTCAGTACCTGTAATGTGAAAGGCAATGAAAATATCAGTATATGCAAGAGGAGAGGTAACAATTTGAAAGGGGTTGGAACTTGGAAGCTAACTTGACTGTTCCAGATAAACTGATTCTCCTGAAACAGCTCATATAGAAAAGAAAAGAAGATAAGAGATATTTCAGTGACGGTGACTTTTCAGAAGTCCCATGCTATTCAGTGAATGTCTTAGGGTAGCAGTGCTATTAAGAGTGATACAAAATGGCACTCTAGGACATCCTTTAGTGGGGTATTGTTTGACTTACATCTTTTGGTTCATCTTATTTTCCAAGCCTGATTCACCTGATTTGGGTTTAACCTCTTCAGATAGCTTTTTAATTTAACTAGCCTTGATTTGTTCACCCTGTCTCCTTTAAAGATTGAATTAAAAATTTTGAGTTTTTATAAGTCTTAACTAAACAAAGTAACACAAATGTTGAAAATCAAGAAATGGAAAAAAATATATACTAAACTGGCAAGAAAAAGTGTGAGGTAACATTGTTGATACCAACCAAAGGATAAGTCCAAGGCAAAACGATTACATGAAGAAAAGAATATTTTAGTTAATTAAAAGGTCTACTAGACAATATCAAGCTTGAATTTAGTGTGATGACCAAATAGCTTTGAAGTATACAGAACTTTTTTAGAGAAATTGGTGATTTCAGTATTTTCAGATTTTAATTCACCTTCTAGAATTTTATAGATGGAACAAAAATTAAGGTTGGAAAGATTTGAATAGTAAAGTTTTATTTACTAAAGGATGTCAAATTTTGTTCACAATAAAGAATACACATTCCTTTGATTTTTAAAATTATGTTAGACCTCAAAGAATATTTGGATTTATATAAGAGAATTTGTATATGTCAATATTGTTTATAGTAGTGTAATAAAACTCAATATAAAAGCCAAAATATAGCAACTATTAAATATTAATAAAACTATTAACTATTAATTAGACTATTAAAACCCTATATTCTACTGGAACAAGTTCATACTCTTTTTAACAATGAGGAAATGGCACATTATATTGATCAGATGAATGTTCATTTAAGCATAATAGCTAATAGAATTTCTAAAAGGCATAGAATCTTAAGGACACGAAAAACTTGGTGATCACAGCAGTAAAACTCTGGAAACCGGAAAGCACCAAGTGTTAAGTAACTACTGTAGAGAAAGCTAACTTCCACTAAGTGGAAAAGACCTAGAATAGGTCTAGGATTAGTTTTATAGATACCTGAGATGATTTAGGAATTGTTGACTGTGGGTACTTCTGAAAGAATTGTCCAAAAATCTGTATAACAAGTAAGTAATGCCATAAACACTGCATTCCCTTCATCTCATAATTCATCCAAATTTTTTCTGTTACATTCATTTGGAGGATCTCTGGTACTTGAGAATACTAGGCACAGCTCAGGTTAAGCATGTCATTTCTAAAGTCAGGGGGATTTAAGTAGAAATGTATATGTTAAACTAAAAATTACCTTTGGCCTCTTTCCCACTTGTGATTCTGAAAATACTGACTGTAAGGTACCTACCCCTAGATGTGAGATTGAAATTGTCAGCCTGTTAGGGCAAAACTGATAAGCTCAGGGAAAAAGACCAACTGATAATAGTAGATGAGGATCCATCAGGTAAATGACCAGATTGATCATTCTACAGTGACACTTAATCCACTACACAACACAGAATTTCAAAGCAATTTTTAAGTACCTCACTTTAAATATGAGACTAAGGATCACCAAACATTTGAAAATAAGCTCAATATGAGAGAAGAGGAAATAGAAAACACTTTAAGAAGAATACTTGTTATTGCTGTCTTTGTATCTAAGAGTATACTGCATCTTTGAAACAAGAAATTATGCTATAAAAAACAATGCTTAGAAAAAAAGGAAGTGCTTTTAGAAATTGAGAATATGAAATACTTAAGAGAAGGGTTGGAAATTTGGAATATGAAACAATAGAAGAATTGGATGATAAAAGTTGAGAACAAAATCTCCCACAAAGTTGGACAAGAAGCTATAAAGCAGGAGAAAATAAAATTTGAAGAACACACTGCAGGTTCAACATATGAAAAATAGTTATTCAAAGAATAAAAAAAGAGGGTGGAGGAAATTAAGAAAAATTGAGCAAAAACCTTTAACTGCCACAATGAAAGGTCTCATTGGATGTTCAGCATATTCATTAAAAAAAGAACCACAGTAGGGTAGAACATAGTGAAATTGTAGACACCAAAAATAAAAGAAAGATTGTGAAAATTTCCAGGAATGGAGAATATAAAAAGGATTACAAATCTGCATTAGAAAACAGTTAATAATAGAGTGATGAAAATCCTGAAGGAAAGTTACTTCCAAACTGTTCTTCCTATACATTCTGTGTTTCCTTTATTGTTTTTATTCCTTTATTTCCTTCCTTCTGTCTGCTTTGAGCTTAGTTTATCTTTTTCTGATTTCTTAACATGGAAGATTAGGTTATGGACTTGAAATCTTTTTTCTTTTTTAAATGTAGCTTTACATAAGTTTCCCTGCAAACACTGCATTCCCGTCCTCTCTTCAATTTTGGTATGTTGTTTTATTTTCATTTATTTCAACCTATTTTCTAATTTCTCATGTGATTTCTCTTTTGACTTACTGATTTTTTTTTTTTTTTTTGGAGTTGTTTAATTCCTACATATATTAGTTTTCTTACTGATTTTTAGATGTATACTATTGTAGTCAGAAAGTATACTTAATATGACTTTATTCCTTTTAAATTTACTGAGACTTTTGTATGGCCTAACCTATGGTCTATACTGGAGGCTTTTCCTCATTCTCTTGAGAAGTATGTGTATTCTGTTTTCATTGAGTGGCATGTTCTCTAAATTTTTGTTAAGTCTAGTTAGTTTATAGTATTCAGGTTTTCTCTTTCCTTTTTTTTTTAAAATTTGTTCTTTTTAAATGTACATGACAGTAGAGTGTATTTTGACATATTATGCATACATGGAGTATAACTTCCCATTCATATGGTTGTACATGATGTGGAATTACACTTATCTTATATTCTTTCATATCTGAACCTAGGAAAGTCATGTCCGAGTCATTCTACTGTCTTTCCTTTTCCCACCTCCCTTTTGTCTAATCCAATGAATTTCTGTTCCCTCCCTCCTTATTGTGTGTTAGCATCCACATATCAGAGAGAACATTTAGCCTTTGGTTTTTTGGGATTGGCTTATTTCATTTAGCATGATAGTCTCCAGTTCCATACACTTACTGGCAAATGTCATAATTCCATTCTTTTTTATGGCTGAGTAATAGTCCATTGTGTATATGTACCACATTTTCTTCATCCATTCATCTGTTGATGGGCACCCAGGTTGGTTCCATAGCTTAGCTATTGTGAATTGAGCTGCTTTCAATATTGATGTTGCTGTGTTACTATAGTATACCGATTTTAAGTCCTTTGGGTATATTACTGAGGAATGGGATAACTGGGTCAAATGGTGGTTCCATTCAAAGTTTTCTGAGGACTTTCCATACTACTTTCCAGAGTGGTTGCACCAATTTGCAGTCCCACCAGCAATGTATGAGTGCACCTTTTTCCCTACATCCTCGCCAACATTTAGTGTTACTTGTATTCTTGATAATTGCCATTCTGACTGGAGTGAGAAGAAATCTCAGTGCGGTTTTAATTTGCATTTCTCCAATTGAGATGTTGACTGATTTTCCTTTTTGATCATATTTCTTACTATAATCATTATTGAAAGCGAGGTATTGAAGTTTCCAACTGTTATTTTTAAATTGTCATTGTCCTTTCAGTTTTATCAGTTTTTGCTTTATGTACTTTGGTGCTCCTTTTTAGGTGTTGTATGTATGTTTAAAATTGACATAATTTTGATTGGTAGAGCTTTTTATTATAAAATGTATTTTGTTTGTAGTAAACATTTTTGTCTTAATGTCTATTATGTCTTGAGGATAACCATTCCAGCTCACGCTTATTTTTTTTTTTTTTATTGGCACCAGGGATTGAACCCCAGGGATGTTCAGCCACTGAGCCACATCCCCAGCCCAGTTTTTATTTTTTGTATTGAGACAGGGTCTAAGTTGCTTAGTGCCTCGCTAGATTGCAGAGGCTGGCTTTGAAGTTGTGATCCTTCTGCTTTAGCACAAGACACTGGGATTATAGGCATGCCTCACCACCCCTGGCCCGGCTCTCTTCTAATTACCGTTTGCATGACATATCTTTCTCATCCTTTCACTTTCAGTGTATTTGAACCTAAAGTGTTTCCTTTATAGACAGCATGTAGTTGGATTATGTTGTTTTACATATTCAGCCAATCTCTGCTTTTTGATTGGAATGCTCAGTTAATTTGTATTTAATGTAATTACTGATAAGGGAGGATATATGTCTACCATTTTGCTATTTGTTTTCTGTATGTCTTAAGAATTTTTTGTTGTTCCTCTATTCCTTTAGTGCGTCCTGTTGTGTCAAATAGACATTTTCTAAGTAGAAGAGGGAATGTGGAAGGAGTAGGTGACAGGGAGGGAGGGAGAGGGCCAAAGAGAATATTAGGACTGGGGTTGTGGCTTAATGGTAGAGCAGTTGCCTTGCATGTGTGACGCTCTGGGTTCGATCCTCAGCATTGCATGGTTATAAGTAAATAAAATAAAGGTCTGTTGACAACTAAAAAATATTTTTTTAAAAAAAGAATATTAGGGTGAATTCAAACAAAGCATTATATGTGCCTGCATAGAAATGGCACAGAAAAACCCATTAATTTAGTCAATTAGCCTGGATTAATAATCATAATTTTTAAACAAGTATTTTCTAGTATAACTTTGGAATCCTTTGTTTTATGCTACATATTTTTTTTTTTCCATTTTCTAAGTGGTTAATGATTATCACAAAGTAGTATCAAGTTAATTTCAAAAATTTACAAAAATTCTGCTCTGGGGGCTGGGATTGTGGCTCTAGCATGTGAGGCACTGGTTCTGATTCTTAGCGCCACATACAAATAAATAAATAAATACTCATCAACAACTAATAAATTTTTTAAAAAATTTTGCTCTGTATAGCTCTGTTCCCTTCCCTTCCTTTGTACTATTATTGTTACACAGACAACATCCTTTCATTTTTTAAATCAAATAGGAGACAAAGAATCACACATGCAAAAACATTTACTTTTGTATTTACCCATGTAGTTACCTTCACTATGCTCTATTGCTTCACATAGATTCAAGTTACTATCTAGTATGCTTTCCTTTCAACCTGAAGATAATTTTCTAGTATTTGTGAATATCTTGATATCCTTCTGTTTTGAAAAATACAGGATTCTTGGTCGATGATCTTTTTTCTTTCAGTACTTTAAATGTGTTTTCCTACTACCATCAGCCCCTGTGATTTCTGTTGAAAAATGATAGTATTATTTAGAATCTTCTCTAAATGTAGTAAGTTGCTTCTCTTGCCTCTTTTAGAATTCTTTGCCTTTTGACAGTTTCATTATGATGTGTGTAGGGATGGATCTCAGAGTTTATCTTACTTGTAGTTCCTTGAACTTTTGGGGGTGTTTAAGTGATTTTTTTTTTTTTTTTTAAATCACATTCCAGGGAATTTTTAGTCACATTTCTTCAAATATTCTTTGTACTCTGTTATCTTCCCTTTCTCTTGTAACTCCCATTATGTTATATTGTTACATTTAATGTGATCCTGCGGGTCTCTTAGGCCTTATGGGTTTTTCTTTTTCACTTTTTGTTTTGTTCCTCAGACTGGATAATCTCAATTGATCTGTTTTCAGGTTTACTAATTTTTTTCTTTTGTCTGTTCATATTTGCTGTGCAAGCCTTCTAGTGTATTATTTTAGTTATTGTGCGTTTAAATTCCAAAATTTTGGTCTATTTGGTTCCCATTCATAATTTTATCTCTTACTTATAGTGTATTTGTGAGTCATACATTTCCTCTAATTCTTCATATTTGGATTTTCTTTAGTTTTTCAAATTTATTTAAAATAACTGGTTTTAAAACTTGGTCTAATTAAGTTCAATCTGTGGGTTGAACTTAATCTTAGGAATATTTTCTTTTGACTACTTTTTTCCTCCTGTATATATGAATTATAGTTTCTTGTTTTTATTTTTTAAAGTTTTTTTTTGTATTTTTTGGTTGAAAACTATATGTTTTAAATAATGTGGCACCTTTGGTAATCATAGCCTCCACTCCAGTGTTGGTTGTTGTGGGTTTAGTGATTTTTCTGAGTGAACTGTATAAAATCTGTATTGTCAGGTGTGGCCACTGAAATCTGTCCAGTTAGGTCGGTGGTCCGCTAGTGATTGAACAGAGATTTCCTTAAATTTCTTGATTAATTTATTTCTAATTGTTTGTTGAGGTTCTAATATATTTCCCATGGTTTGTTGAGGTTCTGTGCAATACCTTCAACACTTCAAACACTCAACTAGAAAGTTTACAACTCTCTACTCTTCACTTTCTGCATTTTTGGAGCCTCAGGATTAGACAGATGTGGATACTTAGGGCCTTCTCAGGTCTTTCGTGGGCATGTGCACAGACCTGCACATTTTCAACAAGGTCTTTTAGATTCTGAGGAATATGTCGAGCTTTTCAAAGTTCCCAGCTTTTGTATTTGTTTTGTTGTCATTGTTTTGTCCATCTATTGTTTGCCCTACCTGTTATCCTTTGCCTCAGCCAGTTTTACTATGAAACAATTGCTTCTGATTGTTTTTGACAGATGCCCTGGAGTTGTGTGTATAGTTTTTTTGAGTAGCGGGGAGCTTTTTTTTATTGATTGAGTTCTGAGTCAGTTCAAATTAAGATAGCTTTCCAGGGTACCACCACACATGTCAGATGACAGATTTTCAAGTGGTATATCCACTAATCATTTGAATATATTAACTGAGAAGCAGCTTAGGCAGATAGGGTGTGGCTGGAGGAAGCAGGTCACTGAGGGGCAGGCATTTGGAGTTTATATTTTGTCCCTGGCACCCTTGAGTCTTTCTTTGCTTCCTGGTTATCATGAACTGAGCAGCTCTTCTCCAGGACACCCTTCTGTCATGATGTTCCTGCCTCATCTTGGGCCCAGAGCTTTGGAGTTGACTGAAGATGGGCTGAACCTATAAACTTTTCCTCCCTTAAGTTGCTCTTGTTGGGTATATTGGTTACAGCCCCACAAAGCTGACTGAAACATCAAGGCTCAGCCATCTGGCTTGAATAAACTGTCCTTTGGATTATGCAAGCTGTTGGTTATTTTTGAGTTCAGAAAAAGTTGATTTTCAAATTTTTGCCACCATTGTTGGTTTTATGAAGAGGGTGCTTTTTGAAAGTGTCCCTTCTGATATTTTTGCTGATGTTCTACTGTTAAGTTTTAAGAGTTTTAAAAATATTTTAGATAAGTCTTTGGTCAAGTATGTAGTTTGCAAACATTTTCTCACTTGTTTTTTCATACACTTAAAAGCATTTTTTACAGAGTGATTAAATTTTGATGAAATCCAGTTTGTTGTATTTTTTTCTTTTGTGAATTGTGCTTTTGATAATATTTCTAGGAAATCTTCTAGATAATGATTTTCTCCTGGCTATAGTTTCATAGTTTTACATTTTACACTTACATCTGATCCATTTTGAGTTAGTACTAGTATAGAGATTGAAGTTGTACAGAGATTGAAGTTCAGGTAATTTCCTCTGTATTTATATCTTATTGCTCCAGCACTAATTGTTGAAAGGACCCTCCCCTCCCCCATTGAAATGTTTTTGCAGTTTTCTCAGAAATCAGCTGGTCTCTTGTGTGGTTATGATACAGTTTTCAGGAATTGTAGAGGGATTGTCAGAGAATTGTCATTTTCTTACATAGGGGGCAGTTTTATCTAAAGTTAAAACAAATCAAGATACTAGTGTAAGTCTGTTGCTTGAAATATGAAAGAATTAGGGCAAGGTTGGTAGTGGGTAATGCTGCCTGCCCCAATCAAAAACTTCCCTTTTCTTTTAGGCAGCTAACATTCTGTCTTTTATTGGGGAAGGGGGGGGGGTTTCTCTTTTTGTTCTGTAGTTTTATCACCTAAAAATTTTTTTGAAAAATATTTTTATATTTTAAAAATAAAATTTGTATAAATGGATCTTAGCTTTTTTAACATTGTTTTTGACATTTATCTCTAGAGTTGTAACTGTAGCTCATATTTTCATTGCTGTATGGTATACTGTTTGAATAGTCCATGGTTTATTAATTTTGTTATTGATGGAAATTTGGGCTATTAACAGTTTTAGGCTATTAAGAAAAATGCTGCCATTGATTTCCTAATTAATATATACATATACATACATTTATATTACTCAGGAGTTCAGTAACTAGTTTATATGACGTGTGTGTTCAAAGTGTTTGTAACAGTACACAGTTTCATCACCTAAATTCCTTTTGTTTTTCATCTTAACCCTTTGTATTGACAGTCTTTAATTGTACATTCTAGATGGTATACAGTGGAATCTCACAGTACTTTGCATTTCCCTGATTTCTCAAGGTGATTGAGTACTGAGCAACTTTTGTATGTTTATTGACCTTGTTCCATTTACATTGTTTTGTGTGTATTTGAAAAGAAAGGTGTATCCTGCAGTTTTTTGGTGCAGTGTATGTGTGTATGTATGTATGTGTATATATGTGCATGTGTGTGTGTGTGTGTGTGTGCATGTGCGTGTGTGTGTTTTAGCTGTGCTGCTGTTACAAAATATAGGTTGAATATCCCTCATCCAAAATACTTTGAACCAGAAGTATTTTGGGTTATTATTATTATTGATTTTGGGATATTTGTATTCTCTTTGAGTCCCAGGTTTTGGATTTTTGAAGTATTTCAGATTTCACAGTTTTGGGTTAGGGATGTTTAACCTGTACCATAGACGGGGTCACTTATAAACAACAGAAATGTATTCCTCACAGTTCTGGAGGCTGAAATCAGAGGATGGAGTGCCAGCATGGTTGTGTTCTGCTGAGAGCCCTCTTTCAGGTTGCAGACTGATGTCTTCTTGCTGTGTCCTCACATGTGGGAACAACAGTGAGAAACCTTTCCTTATAAAAGGGCACTGATTCTTTTCATTCAGACTACTTTTACGACCTAATTATTTTTCAGAGGCTTTACCTAAAACCATCTTGTTGGAGGTTAGTATTTCAATATAAGAATTTTGGGATGGAAACAAATATTCATTTCATTGTAGTCTGTTTTTAGGTTTGCTAATCATGTTTTTCAGAATTTCTGCATCTCTGCCAGTTCATTTTCTGCATAATGATTTAATTAAGAGATTTGTTGAAATCTACTGTTGTGAATTTGTCTTTGATATGTCCATTTTTGTTTTAAATATTTGAATTCCTATAATAGAAAGTTATTAGTGTACACATATTTAGAAGCTTTGTTTGTGATGAGTTGAAGCTTTTATCATTATTGTTTCTCATCTTTGATAATGCTTTTTGCTTTGAAATCTACCTCGATTGATAATAGCATAACTATCCCATAGTCTCCTTATAGCAAGTATTTGTATGATTCATTCCCCATCCCATAGCCTTCTGTTTTTAAGTTTTCTGTTTTAGAACTGCTTTGTGTTTGTACCATATCATTGTGTTTATTTTCAATTCAGTCTGTCTTGTTTAATTATTTAGATTTAATATTATTATTGATGTATTTGGGCTTAAATGTGCCACCTTAGATGCTTTATAGTTCTCCATTGTGTTCTTTTTCTAACCTTTCTTGAGATCTTTTGGATTAAGTATTTTTATTACTTTTTTCCTCTTCCACTGGCCCACCTTTAAACTCTCTTGGTTTTATCTGCAGGCACAGACACATTTCTTACTTTTCTGAAAATATTATTTTTTCACCTTCATTTTTTTTGAGGATAAGCCAGTCATAGAATTGTGTGACCATTTTTCTCTGGTACTCTCAAGGTTTTCTGTTTCGTCTTCAGTAACTTGACTAAGATGTATGTATATATATATATATATATATATATATAAAAGTAGTTCTTTGTGTTTATCTTTCTTGGGTTTGTTGAGATTCTTGGTTCTCTAAGTCGGTGCTTTTTATCAAATTGGAGAAGTTTTTGACCATTACTTCTTCAACATTTTGCGGGGGGCACTCTTTTTTTTTTTTTTTTTTTGTGGGACTTTAGTTACATTGGACTATATGATAATGTCATACTAGTTTCTGAGACCCTAGGGTTTTCTTTAGTTACTTAATTGTCTTTGGATTGTACAGTTTTATTTCACTATTTTTGAGGTTACCAATCTTTCTTTTTTTGTTTAACCTATTTGGTAAGTTTTTAGAATTTCAGTTACTTTTAAGCTGTTTCTTATTGTTTCAATCAGTTGTTTGAATATATATTCTTTTACTTTTTGTAATGTACTTAAAATAACTCCTTTGAATTCTTTGTGTACTATTTCCAAGTTTCAGATATACTCAAATTCATTATATTGATTTTCCCTTTTTTTCCTTTGTGTGGGTCAGATTTTCCTGTTTCTTTGCATGTCATGTCATTTTCGTTTGACAACTGGACATTATACATATCTTTTAAATACTGGATTCTGTTAAGTGTGCTTGGAGTTGTTAAACTTTGTTTTAGATGGTTAACCTGCCTAGTCTGAGAATGCAAACTTAGTATCTCTTGGGGTGTGCAGCTCCTGAGATCTCTTTTCTCTTCTGGTTTCCAGTTGTTGCTTTTTTGGCTTGGTGTCTTAGAGGTCTCTCTGTGTCTAAGTTGGTTTTTACCCAAAGATTTGGAGTTTATAGTCAGATTTTAAAGCTTGTCCTGTGATTTTCTTGCTTCTAAGGATTCCACTAATTTCCTTTTGTGTTGTTGGGCCCCAGGCTGGGGCTTGGGCTCTGTCCTCTGGCACTTGGCCCTTGAGAGTTGCAGCTTTCTGCTGCCCAAACTGCACAGTTGGGGAATGCACTGTATTGGAAAAGCAACCAACTCAGAGGACAGCTCTATTTTTCAAATGTAGCATTCTTTCTGGTCTCTGCATTTTTTTCCTTTCAGCCCCCTCAGGTCTCCTCTGTGTCTGCATTGTTAGACGTCAAGTGACCAGTACACAGTTTATAGTCAGAACTTTTCTTTCATCCCTGTTTCCCTAACTGCTGTGTTTTTCCCCTGTAAATTTCCAACTGCTTTTCCAGGTCTAAGCTGTGAGTCTTAGGGTGGTACCATTTTTCTCCAGAGATAATTTTTATTTTGTGTGTGCCAGACACTTATGGTGACTAGAAATTTGGAGATTGCCTTAATCAAATTTAGGGGATAGAGATTTTTGTTATTTGGTCACCTACGTGTCTTCAGTAGGACTGCAGTATATTTAAAAGGGCTAGTTTACTTCTGACTGACTTGAGTTGTTTGGAATCTTAACTCAGTGGTCAGCATACAGTATGTGTGTTACTCAGATTAACATTGCTCTGACAAAACACCTAAGAGAAGCAGCTTATCAGAGAAAAAGTTTATTTTGACTCACAGTTTGAGAAGTTTCAGTTCATGCTTGCTTGTTGCTTTGGGCTTGTTGGGCAGCACAGTACTTTGAGCTGGTGAAGTTACATGGTGCTACAACACTGCTTAGCTCATGGTGGTTGGGAAGCAAAAAGACTCACGGGCACACCCCCAGTGACCTAACTCTTTCTGTTAGGCCCTACCTCCTAAAGGTTCCACCACCTCCCAGTAGTGCCACAGGCAGGCAACCAGGCCTTTAGCATATGGGCCTTTGGGTGTGACATTTAAGATCCAAATTATAATGATATGATTTTAGCCATTTCTGAACCTTTTGTGTCCCTAGCTCTACAACAGTGTCAGAAATACAGGTCAGCTGTCTCATCTGTATTGACAATTATTCCAAGGTAAAAGGATCCCCGTTTGCTTGGTTCACATCTGTAGATTTCCATTTTCTCTGGAATCTTGGCTTGGTCATCATTTATTGTTGTGTAAGCTTTCTGATACCTTCAAATTGATGGGTTTTAATATTTTGTTAAATATCTCTAATAGGTCTCTGTGGGAGGGTTAATGAGGATCACCTAACTCTTCCACTATTGCAGTTATTTCAGGCACGTTTGGTTTAAAGGGTTACTATGATACTAGGAAGATGTCTTTTTGCTTGGATTTCTTCACTGGTGACTTCTTTCTAATTCTTCTGTTTTGTTCTCAGTGAAATGGCAAAGGTGGCCACTGGCTGCTCTGACATATTATTCTCAGAGCTATTGTTTCTGCTGAAGAGTGACACTTTTCTAGTAGTTTTTATAAACATCTTGAGAAGAATTCCAGATATATCCTGACTTGAGCTGTATTCCCATCCATGAATAAATTACTGTGGCAAGGAGGAAAAGGTACTCTGATTAACCTGGGGGTCATTTGTTTATCCCTCCATTCAGCATCCCAGGATTGGTGCCACTTTAATAGTTGAGGAAGAATATATTTCAAAAGGAAAATCTGGGTGCCATTAACAAAATTTGTGGGACTAATAAGTAAGGTAGCAGATTGCTGTATAACAATTTAAATAGATTTTGGAGTGTCCTGAAAAACTTTTTACTGTATGGTCGGATTCAGTCAAACTGACATGAAAATTTCACAACAAATTATAATTGGTGACATTACTTACAAAAATGATTTTGTTTAGTTTTTACATATATGGTTTGAAAAACTTGTGACAAAGTTTTGTAGAATCACTGTTAATTAAATAATTAGTTCTTTTTGGTCCCTTTTCCCCCCTTTGTCTTCAAGAGTTAAGAGAGAAAGATCATATGCTATTCTAAATGCCTAAGGATAAGAAAAGCTGAATTATGGTAATAAGATAGAGTTGATATTGTCAATTCAGTCCTACTTATTCACTTAGTCATTACTGCAGTTAGTTATTACTATGGTGTAGCAAATTTCTCTGGAATTTGGTGTAAAGCAATAAAACTGTAGTTAGAGTAAGTCTATAATTCAGCCAGGCAGTGTTTCTGGTTTTGGTCAGGTTTATTTATGAATCTGTGTTTAGTAGCCAGTTAGGAAGGTGGCTCTGCTCTTCCTGGCTGGGTTCTATCATATATTTGGTATATAGGCTGCTCCAGGATAGGGCGGAATATCTGAGATGTCTTCTGATCCTCCGACCAATTAAAGAGTTTGTTTTCATGGTGGTAGGAAGATTCTGAAAGAGCAGGTCTCATGAGCCTAGATTTAGAATGGACAAACTGAAATCTGTGGCATCCTCTTATGAGGTCCTCATAAGGTCAATTTCAGAGTTAAGGGACTGGGAAAAAAGACTTCTATCTCTTGATGGGAGAACATAGAAATTTTTTTTGCCAAATAATGTGAATGAATAATTGGGTAATGCAGAATTGGGGCTGTTTTTGCAATCATCTATTTTGATCCAATCTAAATTAGATTAATTGTTAATATGTGTTTAGTTCTGATCTCATAGTTCAGTAAATGTTATGTTTGGGTATAGATATAAATTATGTATATGTGTGCCCTTTAGTCCAGGTGACTCTGGGGGATGTTTGTTTGACAGAATGGATCTGATGAGATTTTGGAAGCATTGTGTAGAATTACCATTTGTAGGTAGACGTTGGTAAATTGTTGGAAGATGATTCACTTGCACTTGCACTTTTATAGTGATCTTTTTGTTTTAATTTATTGTCATTCTAAATTTATTTTGAGATTTAAATATTTTTCTATATTTATCATTCTTTGCACATTGTGAATTTTTAAGTTATTGAAGTATAATAGACATATAATAAATCACGTTTAAAGTATACAATTTGAATAGGCATACACTCATGAAATTACCATGATCAAGGTAATGTTTTTTACTTTCAGAATTTTCCTTGTGTCCTTAGATAATTCTTCATTATTTTTCCCTCT
This sequence comes from Sciurus vulgaris, assembly GCF_902686455.1. Lineage (NCBI taxonomy): Eukaryota > Metazoa > Chordata > Mammalia > Rodentia > Sciuridae > Sciurus > Sciurus vulgaris. The sequence continues at coordinate 78,777,143 of NC_136461.1, read as the reverse complement.
GTGCTCAAGCAGTGACTGATCTGCTTTTTTGTCATTTATAGGATAGTTTGGATATCTTAGCATTTTGTATAAGTGAAACCATGCAATATGTACTTCCTTTGTCTGGATTTTTTCACTCAGCATAATTATATTGAGATTTCATCCATCCACTTGCTCACCCAGCACTCAGTATGATTGGTCTTAATAATTTTAGACATTATTATAGTTGTGTAGTGATGTCTCATTATGGCTTTCATTGTACTTTCCTAGGGACAAATGATATCAAGCATTTTTTTCTCATACTTATTCATCATTCATACAGTATTTATGAAGTGCTGCTTTAAATCTTCTGCCTGCTTTTTAATTTGGTTGTTTTGTTATTATCCCAGTGTTAATAACAGATTGAGGTATAATTGATATGCAGTGAAACATACATATTTAAAGGGTGGTATCCATGAATAATTGGTTCCAGGACCTTTCCAGAATCTCAAAATCTGATGATGCTCAAGTCTCTTATATAAAATGGTGGAATATTTGAATATCACATATTCTCCTATATATTTTAAATTGTCTCTGGATTACTTATGATGTATAATACAATGTAAATGTTTTATAAATAGATATTATACTATATTATTTAGGAAATAATGACAAGAAAAAGTAGATGTTTAGTACAGATAGAATACCCCACCCCCTGAATATTGTCAGCATATGGTTGTTTGAATACACAGATGCAGAGACCACAGATATGAAGGGCTGACTGTACATGATTTGACAAGTTTTGACGTATGTATACATTCAGGAAGCTATCACCACATAAATTAATGAATATATTCACTATCAAAAGCTTTCTGGTGTCACTTAGTAATTCTTCCCTCCTCTACCACATTCCCCTTTTTAATCTGTCTTTAAACAGCATGTAGTTTAGGGTTACATATTCAAGACAGTGTACTTTAGGTTAACTCTCTGTTGAGGCAAGATCACTTCGTAGCCAGTGTTAGGTGAGTTTGTGAAGTTTATTACTTTGTGTGAAGAGATCAGGCATAATTTCTGACTCTGTGAGTCTAGGGTCAAGTATTGCCTCTCATCTTTTTGGGTGGCTCTTGGCCTTGTTTAGTTTCCATGTATGTTGTTCTAATCCTTGGGCAATTGGACATTTAAAGGTATTCTCTCTTTGTGTAGTTATCTTGTCCATTATGCTGTCCTGAGATCTCTGGCTGTCTTGACTTCTTTGAACTTTGAGCTCAGTCTCCCCAACTCAAGGAATACCACATTCTGCCTGTGTATCCCTTTCCTGGGTAGGGGTTTGTACTTTGTCCAGGCAGTAAGTTTCTTACCTTATTTACCTTCTTATAGGTTCATTACGAGTAGTTGGTGGTTGCCTGATACTTAAAATATGAAAAGTCTGATTTTGTATGTTTTCTGGTTTCTTGGGCTTTTTTAGACAGGAGGCCAAATCCTGTTTGTTATTTCACATAGGTCCTTAAATGTGTTTTTTCTCTTTATTTTTATTTATCTACTTATTTTTCTTATTGTGATAAGAACACATTACTTTCAGTCTTCTGTCTTAACCATTTTTAAATGTACACTTTTCCTAATGTTTAAGTATATTCATCTTAAGCAACAAATCTCTGGAACTTTTTAATTTTGGAAACCTGAAACTCTGTACCCATTAAATACTGTTTTTGCCTGCACTCTTCCCCTAAGACCTTGACAACCACCCTTCTTTGTTTCTGTGATTTTGACTGCTTCAGATAATTTATATAAGGAGACTCATGGTATTTATTTTTTGTGATTGGCGTATTTCACTTAGTAATGCTGTTGAGATCTATCCATGTTCTTGAATGTGATAAGATTTCCTTCTTTTTGAAGACTACATAACTTTCAGTTCTCTCTCTCTCTCTGTCATATATATATATATATATATGTATATATATACACACATATGTATGTTACTACATTTACTTACACATTCATTCAGTGGTAAGCAGTTGAATTGTCTTCCACTTTGTTGATACTTTGAATAATGCTGCTATGAACATGGTTATGCAAATACCTCTCTGAGATTCTGCTTTGAATTCTTTTGCATATGTACTTAGAAGTAGGATTGCTGAATCACATGATAATTCCATTAAATTTTTTGCGAAACCACCTACTAATTCTTAGAATGACTGTATCATTTTATATTCTCATTGACAGTCAACTCAGGTCCTTTGCCTATTTTAAAAGTTAAGTCATTTGTTGTTGTTGAATATGAGTTCCTTAGGTATTTTGGACATTAACCCTTATCAGATATATGATTTGTAAATATTTTCTTCCATAGGTTATCATTTTACTCTGTTGATTGTTTCCATTGATGTGCAGAAGTTTTATAATTGATCTGGTCCTATTTGTCAATATTTGCTTTTGTTGCTTATGTTTTTGGGTGTCATATCCAAAAATTAACAGCTAAATCCAATGTCCTGAAGTTTTTCTCCTGTTTTTCTAGGAGTTTTATGGTTTTAGATCTTATATTTGGTCTTTCCATTTTGATTTAATTTTTATACATGGTATAAAGTAAGGATCTGACTTCTTTATTTTGCAAGTGAATATTGGGTGATTTTTAAATAAACTTTTATTTTCATTAACTTTTTTTGACAGTGATAAATATTTTTTTAAAAAATTTCTTCTCATACATGTTTATAGCGTAATAATGTCTGTCTCACACTCTACTGTTCTTCCCCTTCCCACCTACCCAACCCCTCCCCTCACTCCCCTCTGTATAATCCAAAGTTCCTTCATTCTTCCCTACCTAACCCCCACTATGGATCCAGCATTTGCATAGCAGAGAAAACATTTGACCTTTGGTTTTTTTGGGATTGGTTTATTTCACTTAGCATGATATTCTCCAACTCCATCCATTTACCTGCAAATGCCATAATTTCATTCTTCTTTAAGGCTGAGTAATATTTCATTGCGTATATGTACCACATTTTCTTTATCCATTCATCTGTTGAAGGGCATCTAGGTGGTTCCATGGTTTCGCTATTGTGAATTGAGCTGCTATAAACATTGATGTGCTTTCTTCATTGTAGTATGCTGATTTTAAGTCCTTTGGTTATTAATGGAGGAGTGAGATAGCTGGGTCAAATGGTGGTTCCATTCCAAGTTTTCTGAGGAATCTCCACACTGCCTTCTAAAGTTGTTTCACTAATCTGCAGTCCCACCAACAGTGTATGTGTACCTTTTTCCCCACATCCTTGCCAACATATTATTGCTTGTTTTCTTGGTAATTGCCATTCTGACTGGAGTGAGATGAAATCTTAGAGTAGTTTGATTTGCATTTCTCTAATTACAAGAGATAATGAACATTTTTTCATATATTTGTTGATCAGTTATATTTCTTCTGTGAAGTGTCTGTTCAGTTCCTCAGCCAATTTATTGATTGGGTTATTAGGTTTTTTTGGTGTTAAGTTTTTTGAAGTCTTTATATATCTTGGAGATGAGTGCTCTGTCCGAGGTGGGTGTGATGAAGATTTTTTTCCCATTCTGTTGGCTCCTCTTTACATTATTGATAGTTTCCTTTGCTGAGAAAGATATTGAGTTTTCCAAACACTATTTGCTAAAGAGATTTTTCCCATTCTGTGGTCTTTGCACCTTTGACCTTAAGTTCATGGGTTTATTTCTTCTCTATTTTGTTTCATTGTTTTGTTGTTGTTGTCGTTGGTCTTTTAAGTCCTACTACCACTGTTTTGATGACTGTTACTTTACAATGGGACTTTCAACTTTGCTGTACTTGATCAAGATTGTTTTGGCTCTTTGGGGTCCCTTGAGATTCCATATGAAGTTAAGGATGGGTTTTCTTATTTCTGCAAAAAGCATCATTGGTATTTTGATAGGCATTGCCTTGGTTCTGTAGATTACTTTGGGTACTATAGACGTTTAACTGTAAATCTTTTAGTCTGTGATCACACAGTATTTTTCCATGTATTTGTATCTTGTAAGATTTCTTTTGGCAGCATTTTGTAGTTTTCAATGTGCAAGTGTATCATGCATACTTGTTTAATTCCTAAATATTTTTATTCTTTTCGTTGCTATTGTAAATGGGATTGTTTCCTTAATTTCTTTTTTTTTGATTGGTCATTGGTTGTATATAGAAATGTACCTGGTTTTTGTGTGTTGTTTTTTATATTCTGAAACTTGACTGAAATTTATTAGTTTTAACAATTGGTTTGTTTTTGAAAATTTAGGGTTTTTTTTGTTGTTGTTGTATTTTACCATAAGTTCACATCATCCAAGAACAGGGATAATTTTACTTTTTCTTTTCCAATATAAATGTATGTCATTTTTCACCTAATTGTTAGAATTTCCAAATACTATGCTGAATAGAAATATGAGAGTGAGCAGTGTTGCAAAACTTGATCTTAGAGGAAGAACTTTTCATCTTTCACCCTTGAAAAATGTTAGCTGTGGGCTTTTTTTATATAGCTTTTATTATGTTGAGGTGATTTCCTTCTTTTTTTTTGTTTTATAATGAGTTTTTTTTTAATGAATTCATATTGAATTTTGCCAAATGCTATTGTTATATATTGAAATAATGTGATTTTTTCCTTTTCATTTTGTGAATGTGGTAGATTGGTTTCAGATGTTGAACTATTCTTACATATCAGGAATAAGTCCATTCAATGCGGTGTTGGATTTTTTTGCTTGTGTTTTGTTGATATTTGCATTGTTCATCCAGGGATATCCAGGGATATTTTTTTTTCTTGTTGAATCTGTCTGGTTTTAGTGTAGAATGCATTTGAAGTACTTCTTTCTCTTTGATTCTGTGGAAGTTTGAAAATAACTGGTGTTAATTCTTTAAATGTTTGGTAGAATTCTTCAGAAAAATAATGTAGACCTGGGCTTTTCTTATTTGGGAAGTTCTTGATCATTTCACCTAATCTCCTTTTATTAGTTATAGGTTTTTCAGAGTTTATTTTTTGTGATTCAGCTTTGGTATATATGTGTTTTCATGAATGTATCCATTTCTTCTAGGCTTTCCAATTTGTTCATGTATAATCATTCTAGAATTCTTTCATAATCGTTTTGGCATCAATTGTAAAGTCCCGTATTTCATTTTTGATTTTAGTTATTCAAGTCTTATTTTTTCTTAGTTTGAGGGCTTATTGTTTTGTTACTCTTTTCCACTTATCTCTGCTTTACTTTTATCTTTTCTTTCCTTCTACTAACTTTTAGTTTGTTTTGTTCTTATTCTAGTTCCTTGAGGTATAAAGGTAGGTTGTTGTCTTTTTCATGTAAGCTTTTACTTGTGCATACTTCCCTTTTAGTACTGCATTTGCTGTTTCCCATACATTTTGGTATATCCTGTTTCATTTTTCCTCATACATTTTCTAAATTCCTTTCTGATTTCTTCTTTGGCCCATGGGTTGGTAAAGAGTGAGTTGTTCAATTTAAACTTATGTGTGAATTTTCCCTTTTTCCTTCTGCTGTTGGCTTTTAGTTTCACTCCCACTCCATGGTTGAAAAAGGTGCTTTTTATTTTTTAACACTTTTCCTTCCTTGTATTTCTTTTTACATGTACCAAGTTTAATTTTAAAATCTTTTGAATTGTCACTTTCATTTTTGAAGTAAGTTTTAAAAGTATGTTTATGTCTCTTCAAAATTCTTGTTTGAAGGTTTAGACCTAACAGAAAATTTATGCAAAATGGTGTAGTGTTAACATATATTCATCCCTCCTCCATATTTCCCTATTATTACTATTTTACAATGGTATGGTACATTTATTAAAATTAATGAAACAATATTTTGACATTATTTTTAACTAAAGACCATAGTCAGATTTCCTTAGTTTTTAACCTAATATTCTTTTTCTGTTCCAGGATGTTGTATTTCATTTAGTTGTCATTTCTCCCTGGGTCCCTCAAGATGATTTTTTTAAATTTAACAGTTCTAAGGAGTATTGGTCAGATACATTGTTGGATTTTTTTCTCTTGGAATTTGTCTGATGTTCTTCTCATGATTAGGCTGTGGTTACAGGTTTTAGGAACGATATATTTGATATTTTAATATTAAGTCTTCTCCTAAAATCCTTAATACCAACTTAATAAAATCTTAATACCAGCTACTTAAAGTGTTTTCTTCTTTTCTGGACCCCTTTCCCAATTTTACCTAAATAATATTCTAAAATACTTCTCAGGTGTGGATTTTAAAGTACTTCTATCAGATTTCCCTACAAGATTCTTTAAAAAAAAAATCTAATCGTTATTATCAAAAAGATATAATAAGTATAAGGGTGTGGAGAAAGGGGAACCCTGTGTACTGTCGGTGGGAATGTAAATGAATCCACAGAAAACAAAAGATAGAGTTACCATAGGATCCAGTAATCCCACTTCTGGGTGTATATCAAAGGAATTGAAAACAGTATGCTGAAGAGTTGTCTGCCTGCCTATGTTTATGGCAGCATTATTCACAATAGCTAAGATGTGGAAGCAACCCAGATATCCATGAGTAGATGAAATGGATAAATAAAATGTGTATACACAGTGGAGTACAAGAAGGAAGTTATTTCAACTGTAGCAACTTGGATGCACCTGGAGAACTTAATGCTCAGTGAAATAAGCCAGCACAGAAAGACAAATAATATAATCTCATTTATACGGAGAAATTTAAAAAGTTGAACCTAGAAATATAGAGCAATTGGGTGTTTGTTCAGGGTGGGTGGAGATTCGAGGGGCTTAGTTGGGGAAAGGGGCAATGTTGATTAAATGGTACAGAATTTCTGTTAGAAATAAGTTTTCATAATCTATTGCACAGAATGGTGACAATAAATAATAGTGCTTTGTATATTTTACGTTTTTTTTTTTTTCCTTCTCATTTGAGCGGCCTGGGATTCGAACCGCGGTCCTTCCGCATGCTAGGCGAACGCTCTCCAAAAGGAGCTATTTCTTCAGCTCCTGTATATTTTAAAATTACAGTTAGATATTAAATGGTTTACCACAAAAAGATTGATAAGTCTGTGAGGGGATAGATTAATTAGTTTTAATTTGATCATCCCATAATGTAAAATCATGCCAATATATCATATTGTACTCCATAAATATATTATATATACAATTACTATTGATTAAAAATAAAAATAAATTTTAAAACTTTGAAATGTGTCTAAAATGTGGTTTGTTTTGGGGGAACAAATGTGGTTAAATTTTTTTTTTTCAGATTTTGGTGTATAACTACAACTGAAGTTGAAATTACTTTATGTTCACATGTGGCATTTGTGTGTACTTTGATTTTTGTTGTGGTAAATGTCCATAACATAAAATTTACCATTTTAATCATTTTTAAGAGTACATGTATGTTTTTACATGTATTAATCTGCTTGGAGTGCTGTAACAAAATACCACTGAGTGGGTGCCATAAACAAAACAAACTTATTTCTTCACAGTTCTTAAGGCTGGAAGTGCAGGTTTTGTTTCTCCTGAGGCCTCTATCCTTGCAGATAACATTTTCTCAGTGTATTATGTACCTGGTCTATCTTACAAGGACATCAGTCATATTGTGTTAGGGCCTCTTTTGACCTCATCTAATTTATTTATCCAATGAAATGTCTTTTCTTCAAATATAGTCAGATTTGAAGGGAGTAATACTTTGGTTTATAACGCCTTTTGTAGAGGTGCTTCAAGTCCATTTCCTTGTGAACCTACTGTCTTTAGTATATTAGTTTCCTGTGACTGCTCTAACAAATTACCACAAACTGGATGGTTTAAATAACAAAAACGGATTCTTTCTTAGTTCTGAAATTATTATAGAACCAGAAGTCTGAAATCATTATTCCAGAGCCCAACTCATAGTGTTGGCACAACTGTTCTCCATCATGAGGCTCTGGAGGAATGTCCCTTCCTTCCCTCTTTCTGATCCTGGTGACTGCTTGTATGCCTGGATGTGGCCACATTTTCTTATGTTTATGATCTGTCTTCTCATTGCCTTCTTTATGTGGTCAATTTTCCCCTGCTGCCTCCTTTTTAAGTGTACATGTGATTATACCTAGGGTCTACCCAAATGATCTCAAATAATCTCTCCATCTCACATTTCTTAATCATGTTTACATCAGTGCCCCCCCTCTGCATTTTCCTTCATATAAGGTAACATACATAGGTTCCAGGGATTAGGCTGTAGATAATATTTGTAGGACCATTTTATAGCTTACCACACTGAGCAGTTTATAATGGAGTTTTTTTTGTTGTTGTTTGTTTGTTTTTGTTTTTTTTTTTTCTTTTTTTTGGGTGCTTTCACTCTGATTTTATAGTTTCATTTCTAATAGGTCAGTGCTGAGTTCTGGCATTGGGTGGCAGAGACACTATTCTCATCTAGACATCATAGAAAATTCCAGCTCTGATTTTCAGTATGTGGTCCTCAAAATATTATCACTTTAGGAACTTAACTAGAAATACAAATTCATGGGCTTCAGTATGGACCTACTGAAGTAGAAACTTTGGGGGCAGACTGTAGCAATCTGTGAAATAAGCCCTTCAGGTGATTTTGATGCACACTAAAGTTTGAGAATCACTTTTCTAGATTATCGATAGTATTACTGTGAGAACTATATTTGTCTTACTTTCCAACCCTCTTCTGCTTAAGGCTAGTACTTAAATTAATCTAGTATTTCTGGTTCATAAACTCCGTTTTTTGCAGGGATAAAAGCATTTAATCCCAAAATCTTGGTACTGATAATCAGTGAAATTAAATAATTCACTCAATAGAAGAGTGCAGTGGATTGATTTAGGTCAGTTGTATTTTATTTTACTTAGATGTGTTTACTTCATAAAGTAGGGTTTTTTTGGGGGGGGATGGTAACAGGGTTTGAACGGGGTGCGGGGGGCTAACCACTGAACCACATCCTCAACCCTTTTTATTTTTTATTTCGAGACAGGGTCTTGCTAAGTTGTAAGTTGCTTAGGGCCTCACTAAGTTGCTGAGGCTTGCTTTGAACTTGTTCAAACTCTTGCTTCAGCCTCCTTGGTTGTTGGGATTACAGGCATGAGCCACCATGTTCAGTTATAAAGTAGCATTTTTATATCCAGAAGTGATAATGGCTTTTTTCTCCACTCAAAGATCTGAATTAAATTCATTAGCCTGAATTTTACTTGGGTTATCTTCTATATACATTTTATGATACAAACAAAATTTAAATCTCTTATTCAGCCCACATTGTTAGGCTTTTATCTGCCAACCAGTGACAGTGCTGAAACAAAATAAGTGAGTTCTTGTCCTCAGTATGTTCACACTGTAGTTTAGAAAATGCACAGATAAGCAGAAAGTGTTGATACGCAACTTTCACTGGTTGCTACAGTAATTGAGAAAATGGATTTTTAAAGCTGAAGGAATTAAAGAAAGGATCTGCCAGGGTGACTGAGCTAAATATTAAAGGATTGTTAGAACAAAGTTAAAGGGAGGTAGAAGGTAGATACAGGTAGGTGTTTGTAGGTCACCATGTGGAAGCAAAACTTAAAGCTTAGAAGTACATGTTAGGATAATGCTTTTAAAGTGATTATTCATTGCTCTGGAAAGGACAAAGATGATAGTAAGTTTGAAAATGGAAGAGTTAATTTAGGTTGACAATTGGAAGTAAGTATGCTGGTGCCATTTTTTAAGAATATAGAATTCAAAATAATAAGTGGGTTTCTGGTAGGGCAGGAAATGTATAGCGTTTAGGCAACAATGTACTGAGTTTTTGGAATTTGTGAAATGTGGCACAATAGGAATAGATAGATTTTTGGTAAGTGCATTTTCAGTGGATTTTGGGGGCAGAAGAAGTAGTAGATTGAGGGTTAAATTGAGGAAGCAGGAGAGTATCAATAAACGTTATTTTCTGAATAATGGTGCTTAACCTTTTGTCAGTACTTTAGTATTAGCTATTATGACTACTAAAAGTGTATTCTTTTACACTATCCCATTTGCTGTTTTAAAAAATATTTTTTAGTTGTCAGTCTTTTTTTAAAAATTTAATTTATTTATATGCAGTGCTGAGGATGGACCCAGGGCCTCACACATGCCAGGCAGGCACTCTACCACTGAACCACAACTCCAGCCTTCTGTATATTTTTTATCTCCAGCTTTTTTTGTTGTGCTATTTTAGGTACATAGTAGTATATAAATGCTGACCTAAAAGTATGTTTATGAAAAAAACACACTCGACTTTCCCTATCCATGGATTCTGCATCCACCCATTCAACCAACTGTGAATCAAAATTATTTGAGAAAGGATTTCTGTACTAAACACATCCTTTTTTTTTTTTTTTTTCTTGTTGGCCACTAAACAATACAGTACCTATTTACACAGCATTTGTTTTAGGTACTGTAAATAATGTAGAGGTGATTTAAAGAAATAGAAGGATATGCATAGGTTATATGGAAAGACTGCCATTTTATATAAAGAACCTAGCATCCACAGACTTTGGTATCCTTGAGGGATCTTGGAACCAAGTTCTCCATAGATACTGAGAAACAACTACTGATTTTAACGATTATAATTGCCATACTATTAATAAAAAATAAGTTTAACAGGAATTTTTAAAAAGAGAGGAAGTTTTTCATTGGGAATAGGTTATTATTCCTCTAAAAGTTACTTAGCAAGTTTTCTGTTTTAGTTAATACTACTTTTTCAGTGTTTTATCAAGAAAATAATTTTATTTGCAGTTTTTAATTTAAAAGAATAGGGTATCTTAGATGTAGTTCATACCTGAAACAAAAAACCCTAAATGATGATTTTTACATGTACTTTTTCAGATTGGATTTAATTTCGGATGAGATTGTTCTTGCAGCGAGATGTTAATAAGACAAAGTCTAGGTAAGTAGAAGACTACTTTAAATGTTACATATTGAAGTAGAAATAACACAAAACATTTGTTTTAAAAATATACCTTTAAAAGTCCAGAATCAAAAAAATTTTTAATAAAAGTTTGAAATGAAGAGTTGACTTTTTGACAAATTGACTTGATTCGATTGATTGGGTAGGTGCTAACAAGCAACCAGTTCTTAGATTTCCTTATTTTTGTGTTCAGGTTTTCTAATGCATACAGATTTTCAATGACTAGTCTAACATGTTAGAAAATTAAGTTGATGTTGGGCTTAGCCACTATCAAGGAATACTTCATTATTCAGTACAAGATTTGTTGGAGTTTTTATTGTTCTCTTTGGTGATGTAGTGTACATAGTAAGTCTTTGCTTCCATGAAGTTTACTTTTTTATTTCTGTTAATGAAATTCTCTAAGTTGTTACTTTTATTTAGTGTTCAGAATTGTAAATTATCCTTTTAATGTTTTTCTTGTGGGTATGTTTACTGAAGGACTTTTCTGGAAATGTAGCATTCTGATTAGGTCTCCTAAGACTGTTGACTTTATAAATTTTGAATTGTGATTTTATACTTTTGACCTGGTATGTAAAACAATGCTTTTTAATAATATAAGCTCTTGAAATATAAAAATTATATTTAAATTATCAGTAAGTGAATATGGCTATTGCATATAGAGTAACAAGAATATATTGATAAAATTGCAATTAATTTAGTCTTTGTCTAATCCAACCAGATGTTTCACTAGTCAAAAAATTTTTGGCCTCAATGTTTGTTTAAAAAAAAAGGACTATAATGAGCTGTGTGCACTGTAACATGCGAATAATCTCAGGGATTTGGGAGGCTGAGGCAAGAGGATCTCAGGTTTGAAGCCTGCCTCAGCAATTTAACAAGACTGTCAGCAACATACAGAGACCCTATCTCAAAATGAAAAACAATAAAGGGCTGGGGATGTAGCTCAGTGGTAAAGTGTTGCTGGATTGAATCTCTAGTACCAGTGTGATTTCGGTCTTTGATTTAGTCATACTTTGAAGCAAACATTTCTCTTTATTGCTACTGTAGTTTAGGGAATACTTATGTGAATTCCATTAAATGCTTCCTATTCCTTATTAGTTATTATAGTAGTACTTGTGGTAGGTACTGCTGTGTAGAAAAAAATTTGTTTTGGTTAATAGGGGGTTTTTCATTTTCTTTAGGAAGAATATTTTTATAGCTTTTATTATTAAGGACACTTGCCTATGTATCTTCTTGAAATAGAGAATAAACCAGACTTGTCCTTTAAGTCTGAAGGAGATTTTGTTTGCTAGTTGAATATATGAAGTCTATTAGAACCTTTGTTCTTATTACTTACAAGTTTGGTATTGCTGTGGGATGACACCGGTTTAGCTTGTTTGACCTTAATTCTACCACAGTTGTGTTTTTTCTTCTTTTTTTTTTTTTTTTTTTTTTTTTTGGGGGGTGCTGGGGATCGAACCCAGGGTCTTGTGCTTACTAGGCAAGCACTCTACTGACTGAGCTATCTCCCCAGCCTCATGTTTTTTCTTCTTTATTGTGGTGTAACTTACACATAAAATAGTGTAAAATATAAATGTCTTTTTATATGTATATTTGCACATGTAATCATCATCCAGATCAAAATATAAAAATTTTTATTATCCCAGAAAGTTTCCTTTGCTCTTCCCTTTTGCAGTCCAGTAGCCTTGCCCTGAGGTAAGCATCCATTTGAATTCTGTTGATATAGTTAATTTTAACTTTTCTTGGAATTTATATGCATAGAATTACATAGTAAGTACTCTTTTGTATCTGACTTTTGTCATCCAGTATAATGTATTTTGAGTTTCATTCATGAGGTGAGTATATGCATAGTTCATTATTTTTTATTGCTGACTAATACTCCATTGTATGAATATACCATAAATATTTATATTGTCTATAATTTTGTTATTGAATTCTCCAAATCTCTGGTTTCACTTGCCAGCTTTTCTATATACTACTTTACTTTCTCTGTCTCTTTTATTGTTCCCTATCACCTGCAGAATAAAATGTAAGCCCTATACAGTAGCATGCAATTATTTCACTACAGCTATACCCACATGCCTAGAATTATTTGAATAAACTACGTATGATGTTTCATACTCCTGTACTAAGTATACATTTTTACATCCCCTAACCCCCTGCCATTCAATTGTTGATACCTATTCTCTTGGTTGTCAGGTTATTTTATGAAGTAGACTGTTTCAAGCATCATCTCATGAGCTTTGATGTAGGCCTGGCCATATTGCAGTGGGTTATATTCTTTATTAAACTGTGAACTCTTTAAAGGTAGACACCACCCATGTCTCATTTATTTTAATAGTTCAGTGCTTGGGATACTGTACATACTAAGTGAATATTTGTTAAAAATAGATAATGGAACAGAATTCTCTCCCAGACAGGGTTTTAGAATGCTGGCTGAAGTGGAATGAGGAAATTGACTGTTTGCCTATAGGAAGGAGCCAATTTGGGCAATCCAGAAGCAGCATTATATGCATTTTGGAAAGAGAAAATGTCCTTCAGGTCTTCTTGCAATCCAGTTGAATAAAATGGCTAGTAATATGTCATTGTTGATTTTTTTTTTTAATTTAAAATCTTTTGTATTTTTAGAGACTGCATTTTGATTCATTGTACATAAATGGGGTACAGCTTTTCATTTCTGTGGTTGTACACAAGGTAGATTCATACCATTCAGGTAATCATACATATACATAGGGTAATACTATTTCATTCTACTATCTTTCTGGCCCCCACCCCCACCCCATTTTCCTCTACACCATCCAAAGTTCCTTCATTCTTCTCTTCCCCCCACCACTCCCTGCTTGTTGTATATTGTCATGCACTATTCAGAGAAAACAGTCAGCCTTTGATTTTTTGGGCTTGGCTTATTTCACTTAGCATGATATTTTCCAACTTCATCCATTTATCAGCAAATGCCATAATTTTATTATTCTTTATTGCTGAGTAATATTCCATTGTGTATAAATATCATAGTTTCTTTATCCATTTGTCAATCGAAGGGCATCTCAATTGGTTCCACAGTCTAGCTATTGTGAATTAAGTGCTGTGAACATTGATGTGGCTGCATCACAGTAGTATGCTGATTTTAAGTCCTTTCAGTATAAACAGAGGAATGGGACAGCTGGGTCAAATGGTGGGTCCATTCCAGGTTTTCTGAGGAATCTCCATACTGCTTTCCAGAGTGACTGCACCAGTTTGCAACTCAGCTAGCAATGTATGAGTGTGCCTTTTCCCCACATCCTCGCCAACACAGTTATTTCTTGTGTACTCGATAATAGCCATTCTAATTGGAGTTAGATGAAATCTTAGGGTGGTTTTAATTTGCATTTTTCTAATTACTAGGGATGATGAGCACTTTTTCATATATTTGCTGATCACCATGCATCTTCTCTGTGAAGTGTCTGCCCATTTCCTTAGCCCATTTATTGATAAGGTTCTTTGTGTTTTGGGTATAAAGTTTTCTAAGTTCTTTACAAGCTTTGGAGATTCATGCTCTGTTTGAAGTGTGGGTGGCAAAGATTTTCTCCCACTCTGTAGGCTCTCTTTTCACATTATTGTTTCCTGTACTAAGAAAAAACTTTTTCGTTTCAATCTATCCCATTTATTGATTCTTGCTTTTATTTCTTGCGCTCTGGGGGTCTTGTTAAGGAAGTCTGGTGCTTAGCCAATGTGATGGAGATTCGGGCCTACTTTTTCTTCTGTTTGGTGAACAGTGTCAGGTCTAATTCCCAGATCCTTGATCCATTTTGAATTGAGTCTTGTACAGGTTGAGAGATAGGGGTTTAATTTCATTTTACTGCTTACAGATTTCTAGTTTTTCCAGCACCATTTCTTGAAGAGGCTATCTTTTCTCCATTGTATATTTTTGGCACCTTTGTCTAGTGTGAGATAACTGTACTTATGTGGGTATGTCTTTGTGTCTTCTATCCTGTACCATTGGTCTACATGTCTGTTTTGGTGCCAATACCATGTCATGTTTGTTACTATTGCTCTGTAGTTGAGCTTAAGGTCTGGTATTGGTGATACCTCTGGCATCACTCTTCCTGCCCAGGATTGCTTTGGCTATTCTGGAACTTTTGTTCTTCCAGATGAATTTCATGATTACTTTTTCTGTTTCTATGAGAAATGTCATTGGAATTTTAATTGGAATTGCATTTAATCTGTATAGCACCTTTGGAAGTATGACCATTTTGATAATATTAATTCTGCCTATCCAAGAACACGGAAGATTTTTCGATTTTCTAAGGTCTTCTTCAATTTCTTTCTTTAATGTTCTGGTTTTCATTATAGAGATCTTTCACCTTTTTTGTTAAAGATTGATTCCCAAGTTGTTTTTTTTTTTTTTTTTTTGAGGCTATTATGAATGGAGTTGTTTCATATGTTTCATTGCTTATGTATAAAAATGCTTCAGATTTATGCGTGTTGATTTTATTTCCTGCTATTTTGCTGAATTCATTTATGAGATCTATAAGTTTTCTGGTGGAGTTTTTTTTTTTTTGGATCCTCTAAATATAGAATCATGTCATCAGCAAATAGTGACAGCTTGAGTTCCTATTTTCCTGTTCACATCCCTTTAATTTCTTTAGTCTGTCTAATTGCTCTGGCTAGTATTTCAAGCACAGTGTTGAATAGAAGTGGTGAAAGAGGGCATGCCTATCTTATTCCAGTTTTTAAAGGGAATGCTTTCAGTTTTTCTCCATCAAGAATGATGTCTGGGGGCTGGGGAGATAGCTCAGTCGGTAGAGTGCTTGCCTTGTAAGCACAAGGCCCTGGGTTCGATCCCCAGCACCCGAACCAAAAAAAAAAAAAAAAAAAATGATGTCGGCCATGGACTTAGCATAAATAGCCTGTACAATGTTGAGGTATGTTCCCACTATCCCTATTTTTCTCTAGTGTTTTGAGCATGAAGGGGTGTTATATTTTGTCAAATGCTTTCTCTGCATCACTCGAAATAACCATATTATTCTTAACCTCAAGTCTATTAATGTGATGAATTACATTTATTGATTTCCAGATGATGAACCAACCTTGCATTCCCGGTATGAACCCCACTTGATCGTGGTGCACTATCTTTTTAATATGCTTTTGGATGCAATTTGCCAGAATTTTGTTAAGGATTTTTACGTCTATATTCATCAGAGGTAATGGTCTAAAATTTTCTTCCCTTCATGTGTCTTTGTCTGGTTTGGGTATGAGGGTGATTTTAGCTTCATAGAATGAGTTTGGTAGTGTTCCCTCCTTCTTATTTCTTGGAATACTTGGAGGAGTATTGGTATAAGTTCTTCTTTGAAGGTTTTGTAGAACTCAGCTGAGAATCCGTCTGGTCCCAGACTTTTCTTGGTTGGTAGACTTTCAATGGCTTCTTCTATTTCATTGCTTGAAGTTGATCTGTTTAAATTGTGTATGTCCTGGTTCAGTTTGGAAGGATTGTATGTCTCTAGAAATTTGTCGATGTTTTTGATATTTTCTATTTTGTTGGAGTATAGAATTTCAAAGTAGCTTCTCATTATGTTGTGTATTTCAGTGATGTCTGTCATAATATTTCCTTTTTCATCACAAATTTTAATAATTTGAGTTTTTTCTTTCCTCTTTTTTAGTATGGCTAAAGGTTTATCTATTTTTGTTTACTTTTTCAAAGAACCAACTTTTTGTCTATTTTTTGAATTGTTTCATTTGTTTCAATTTCATTGATTTCAGCTCTGATTTTAATTATTTCCTGTGTTCTACTACTTTTGGTGTGTTCTGTTCTTCTGTTTCTAGGGCTTTGAGGTGTAATGTTAAGTTATTTAGTTATTGACTTTTTATTCTTTTCTTGAATGCACTCCATGCAATGAATTTTTCTCTTAGTACTGCTTTCATAGTGTCCCAGAGATTTTGATACGTTGTATCGTTGTTCTCATTTACCTCTAAGAATTTTTTTTATCTCCTCCCTGATGTTTTCTGTTATCCATGCTTCATTCAGAAGCATATTATTTAGTCTCCAGGTGTTGAGTCATTTCTGTTTTTTATTTTATCATTGATTTCTAATTTCATTCCATTAGGATCTGATAGAACACAAGGTAGTATCTATTTTTTTTTTTTTGCATTTACTGAGGGCTGCTTTTTGGCATAACATATAGTCTATTTTTGAGAAGGTTCCATATGCTGCTGAGAAGAAAGTGTATTCGCTTGTTAATGGATGGAATATTCTAGATATGTCTGTTAAGTCTAAGTTATTGATTGTGTTATTGAGTTCTGTGGTTTCTTTGTTTAGTTTTTGTTTAGAAGATCTACCCAGTGGTGACAGTGATGTGTTAAAGTCAACCAGAATTATTGTGCTGTGGTCTGTTTGATTCTTGGAATTGAGAAGGATTTGTTTGATGTACATGAATGTGCCATTGTTTGGTGCATGGTATGTTTTTCCCTATCCTTTCACCTTCAGTCTGTGGATGTCCTTATCTATGAGATGAGTCTCTTGAAGGTAGCATATTGTTGGGTCTTTCTTTTTAATCCAGTCTGCTAGTCTATGTCTTTTGATTGATGAGTTTAGGCCACTAACATTCAGGATTATATTGACAAATGATTTGTATTCTCAGTCATTTGGGCTTATTTTTGGTTTTTAACTTGACTTGTTTTCTCCTTTGAGTGGTTTTTCCTTTAACATAGTTCCTCCCTTTGCTTACCTACATTGTTGTTTCTCATTTCCTCCTCATGGAGTATTTTGCTGAGAACATTCTGTAGTGCAGGCTTTCTATTTGTAAATTCTTTTAACTTTTGTTTATCTTGGAAAGACTTTTTATTTTGTCTTCAAACCTGAAGGTTAGTTTTGCGGGTGTGGAATTCTTGGTTGGCAATCATGTTCTTTCAGAACTTGAAATGTGTTGTTCCAGGCCCTTCTATCTTTTAGGGTCTGGGCTGAGAAATCTGCTGATATCCATATTGGTTTACCTTGTATGTAATCTGATGCTTTCCTCTTGCAGCCTTCAAAATCCTATCATTATTTTGTATGTTAGGCATTTTCATTATATATGTGCCTTGGTGTGAATCTGTTGTAATTTTTGTGCATTTGGTGGTCTATAAGCCTCTTGTATTTGATTTTCATTTCATTCTTCAGGTTTGAGAAATTTTCTGATGTTATTTCATTGAATAGGTTTTTCATTCCTTTAGTTTATATCTCTGTTCCTTCCTTGATCCCAGTAATTCTTAAATTTGGTCTTTTCATGATGTCCCATAGTTCCTGGAGTTTCTGCTCTCATGATTTCTTACCATCTTCTCAGTTTGTTCAATTTTGTTTTCAAGATAAATATTTTGTCTTCATTCTCTGAGGTTCTGTCTTCCAAGTGGTGTAGTCTGTTGGTGATATTTTCCATTGAGTTTTTTATTTGGTTTATTGTTTCCTTCATTTCAAGGATTTGTTTTTTTTTTTTTTTCTTTTCCAGAATCTCCATCTCTTTGTTGAAGTGATCTTTTGCTTCCTGCAGTTGTTCTTTGAACTGCTTATTGGAGTGATCATTCATTGCCTGCATTTGCTCTGTTGTCTAATCCTTTGCTTCACAAATCATTTAAATTATGTGTGTTCTGAACTCCTTTTCTGTCATCTCTTCTACCATGCTGTCACTGGATTCTATTAATATATAATCTAGGTTTGTTTGGATCATTTTCTTACGTTGTTTTTTCATATTGTTCAGGTACCCTTGTTTTTTATGTTGTGTAGGTATCTTCCCCTCTAGCAGTGCAGATCTGGGATATTGCAGTTTCCCCCCATAGGCTTATCGTGACCCTATAGGTTTCCAAAACCTTTTCTTTAAGGGAGAGATCAATATTAGCAGCATCCAGCACAGACAATATGCAGCCCTTAACCAAATAGCCCCTATGAAGACGTTAACAATTTTGTCATAATCAACAGAATGAGTTCAATTATTATCTACAGTTTAGCAAACAGATTTGCAATAAGGTCTCAAGTTTCTAATGGAGGACAAAGAGGATGGGGAGGGGAGTAGGATGTAGCTGTTAATGGGATAAGAAAAGAGTATATAGAAGTTCTAGGTGGTAGAAAGAGTGAAAGTGTAATCAAAAGAAGTTGGTTGTTAGCATGAGAAAAGGGAGAAAGAGACTGAGGAAACAGGTAAACAAAAGGAAAATAGAGCGAGAAAAGTATTGAAATAAAAACTTAAAAAAATTTCAAAAAGGAGAAAAAAAGAAAGAAAAAATCTACACTATAATAGTCATATAATATTCAAACCTCCCAGTCTCAGTAACCTGATGTATAAGAGGTACCTGACAATGAGCTCCAGCCTCCTGCAAGAGTCCCAGAGTGGGATTTGCCCACAAAGATGGGAGCTACCGCTTCCAGGATAATCCAAGATGGCTGCTCTGGCTTCCCAATGTGTTGAGAAATGGGGCCCTGCGGCTCTGGTTGTGGGCGTGGTCCGGAGTTCTTTTGGTTGGGCAGGGTTCCTGGAGGCGGGGTGTGGTCAGTCTGTTTGAGGGATCCTGGAGGCAGGTCACAGTCAGTCCTTCTGTGGGTCCCAGAGGCAGGAAGTGGTTGGTCAGGCAGAGGGGTCCTGGAGGTGGGGCTCGTTCAGTTTGACCAGGGTCCTACAGTTCTGGCTATTGTTTCAAAGTGGTGGCAGCCATGAGTAACCCAACCTGCAGGTACTGTGTCTGGACTTCCAGGCAACAACAGGCAGCCAGTGATCCACTGGCTGGCTGGGGTCAGTCTGCTGGCTGCTGCCAGACAATCCGCAGGTGAACCTCGGGCGGTGGGTGATGGGTAGGTGAAAGACAGGCAATGGGTATGCAAGAGGCAGGCAAATGGGGATGATAGGCGCATGTGTATATACATTTTTTTTTTAAGGGGAGGAATACTGGGGATCAAACCCAGGAATGCTCTACTACTGACCTATATCACCATCCCTTTCTAGTTTTTATTTTAAGACAGTGTCTGAAGTGGCTGAGGTTGTTGATTTTGATGACTGGTTTCAAAGGCAATTATCTATGTAATGGAAATTAAAGCATTTGCTACTAGAGTATTTTTCTTGTGGATTTTTGCTAGTTATTTAATTTGAAGATTTTAAAAGATGCATGGGATTATATAAGTAGTAGATTAGGAAGATTGGTCACATATAAGTAGTGCACACTGATTGTGTCACCAGAGCTCCAAGATTGGTCACATATGTAAGAAGGGAAGTTGCTCATTTCCCAATAGATAACAAATGATCGAGGAAGAAAGTGAAGAACCATAGTCAAGAACTTTGATAGCATTTTTGATTTCTATAACTTAGGAAGAAAGTTGCTGAAAAAACTTGTAGAAAATTTAATTTTATCATCATAGATAATGTAATGAAATATTTATGAAAATGTACTTAAGAAATTAAGCATTTTAAAACTGTTAAAGCGTTTTGACTGGTGGTGTCCTTCTGTATTTGGAATTTGGCTAGTTGGGTTAGTTATAGTAGTCACCTGGGATTTTTATAACTGAAGCTTGATGGCAAGTCTCTAGCAAGTCCACAGCAAAGAAAGATTCTGCCTCACTGGGATCCACTTGTCATATTTCCTTGATGTGGCTTGTGTGATAGCAGTTGAACACAGAGTTGGACATTGAACCCCATCTCGTGCTGTTCATTCTTTCTCCCTACAGAGATTTTCTTAGATTAATTACCAAATGTAGAACTTGGACTATCTTTTATTTCATCCTGGATGTGAAGTGTGTTTAGTTTTCTTGGTCATTTGAGGTTTGAGAGAATCTTAACACTGCTTGATTTAACTCTCTCTACAAGTTTTTTTAGACTAGTTTTTCTTTTGAGAAATTGATGGATATTCCTCAGTTTCTCATCATTTGAGTTGGGCCTTGAAGAAAATAGTAAGAATTTTGGTTGAGGTTGTCCTTGGGAAAATATGGGCAAAGAGATCATGAACTAAAGTTTTTATTTTAATTTTCATTAATTATTTCATAAAGTAGTTTCATTAACTGGATGTTTATCTTACCAAATTTATTGGCACTTCCTTTTTTCTTTTTTTGGTACTGGGGATTGAAGCATCCCCACCCCTTTAAAATTTTTTTTTTTATTTTGAAACAGTTTCTCGCTAAGTTGCTTAGGGCCTTAGTTGCTTAGACTGGCTTTGAACTTGTGATCCTCTTGCCTCAGCCTTCCCGAGTTGTTGAGTTGCTTCCTGAGTTGCAGGTATGTGCCACCATGCCCCGCAGGCATTTTCTTAAATGTACTTAATTTATATTTTTACTATAGCCTATAGCATCTTGCTTCTGCTTTTTCAAATTGTTTAAACAAATCTCATTTTAAACCCATTAAGAAACAAATAATACTGTGAAAGTCTTACTGTTATTTCAGTATTATATTTAAGGGTATGAGGTTCAGAAATAGTAAATGATTGGTTTGAGTTAAGGTGAATAATTGCAAAGATAGAACTGGAACCTTAGTCTTCTGACTTCCTAGCTACTGTTCTTTTAAGATGACCATTAAAGCCAATTATTTGAAATCTCTTCGGATCTTCTAGCTAAACTGAGGACTGTTGACCTCCCTGTCATATGATTAGTGCTCAGTAAACATTTGTTTGATGTATTGATTCACTTAATGTTTTATGAATTGGTTATTATAGTTAAATTTGCTTTAGCTCATAGTTGCTAGTTACTAGTCTGAGTAGGAAAGATGATTACATATGTAATTACAGTCAAGTGTGATTAGGATTGTGGTGGTCTGTGTTTCTGAGAGGAAAAGGCACTGTTTTTATTTATTGTATATATTCAAGTACCTAGGGCAGTTCTTTACTCATAGTAGATACTTAATAAATATTATTAATGACTGAATGGAAACAGACCTGGAAGAAGTGACATACTGAAATTTGGAGAACTGTTGATGATTTATGTAGGTTAAAATTTGGGGAAGGACTTTTAGCAGAAGAAAAACCCTATTGCAAAGAATGAGCGATAATAGAAAGGGACACTTGGTGGAAGTGAAAGAAATACATAATTTGAAATATAGAGTTGAGCATGAGTTGTGGGTGGGGAGTGATGTGCTGGGGTTTTTATAAATCATTTAAAGGAATTTGAAGTAACAGCAGTGAGAAACCACTGAAATAGTTTCAGTGTGAAGTGTTGCGATTGTATCTATGAGGGTTTTTTTGTTGTGTTTTTCTTTTTTCTGTTTTTTACTGACATTTATAAAACAGTTCTAATAAAACCAGTGAATATTTTCTTCTATAAAACCAGCTTGAATATTTTCCTCTGTAATCTGACATTACCATATTTAAAATCTGTTCTTGCTAATGTAATCAGAATTCTCTTATCATTGAGGTCAAAATCCTTTAGAATATTTACATTGTTCACATTTTCTTTTAAAGTGTGGATCATTTACTAGGTCTTTTTATTTTGCTTTGTTAGTATAGCATGTATTTATCTTTTTTCTATTCCCATGGCTATTAACTTTTGTTTACAGCATCTGTTTTGCTTGCTTCATTTTTTTAAGACTTTCATTCAGCTTGTTAAGGAAGTTGCTCTATTACTTACTACTTAAAGAACATAAACAACTCCTTAAGGAGAAATTTTCATTCTTAGGTCTTACATCCAAGAGTTTCCAAATTCACATTTTACTTGACTTTTAAGTTTCATCCCCTTTTAGTTTTCTTTTTTTTCTTTCTGTTTTTGTTTTCAGTGTTGGGGGTTGAACCCAGGGCCTCAAGTATGCTAGGTAAACTCTCTGTTTCCCCCAGCCTTTCTTATTATGTTTTTAAATAAGCAATTTCAGCCTAAGTGATCATCATTATTTGAATAATTTCACCTTTATTCATATCTTTCTCATTTGTGTCATCTCTGCTCTTGAAATTTAACTTGTCTAAGAAAGCTCAACTTAAATTCTACCTCTACTTTGAGATAACAGTATCTGTTGTACAGGAGAAAACATTTCTTTTTTCACCCATCACTTGGTTCATAGTGGAGAACCTTTTAATAAAAGACAGCTTAACAAGAGAAAAGCAGACAAATTTATTTAATTAAATTTTTATTTAATGTGGAAGCCTTCAGAAATGAATACAGAAAGAAACAGAGAAAACTTTTTACGGACAACCTGCAGAAGTATGATAAGTGGGGATTCTCGTCATCTCTATGGGACATTTCTTCCCTTCCTATAGGGCAAGACACCCATCACACCAGGCACAAGACGTTTTAAGGGGGAAAGGAAAGAGAATGTTAAAGAATGAGATATGGCCTGCTTCTGCTTTTTTCTTATATGCCATAATTTGGGGGTAGCATTTCCTATATCCCATCCACTGGGAAGACACTTTCTGTCATTATCTGTGGTGCTTGGAAATTAAACCACCTATCAGCAGAATGACTTAAAAGCATAGCAAGATAATAAGATACTAAATATTGACATCTCCTGGAACACCCTCCATAATTGACAAGCTTTTACATTTTTTGACTGATTAAAACTAAAACCATGATAACCTTAGATTTAATTTTTTAAACAGAAGTTTTTGTAGTGTTACTGTTACTGTGCTTGAGAAACTTTGAGAATTTTTTTTCCCTAATTGATTAAAAAGCAAGCCCAAGATAAACTCAGGCTTACTTTATTTAACATTTATATAGTGCTTACTATATGTCAGGAATTACGAGTACTTTTTAAATATTAATTCAATCCTCATTTTATAGATAATAAAACTGAACTATAATGAATTTAGCAGTGAAAGGGCTTGACTTTGAACCACGTAGTCCAGCTTCAGAATCTGAGCTCTTAGAAACTGTGTTATACTGTTCTCATTAAAGCAGTAAAATAAGTGATAGAAGGAACAATTCACACAAAAATATAGTATGTATATGCTCTCATTTATACTTTTATCCATTTCTCCCTTGTATTATTATTGGTCCCCTGTGCCCCTATTGGTAATTTTTTTCCCCCAGATTTAAAGTATCTTATATAAGCAGAATTATATAATATTTGTCTTGTTTCACATAGCACAGTACCTTCAAAGTTTATCTATTTGAGGCATATTGCCAGATTTTCTTCTTTTTAAGGCTACATGATATTCCATCTTGTGTGTGTATGAATATACCACTATCTCTCTCTGAGATGCTGCTTCTACTCTTTGGGGCATATATCCAGAATTATATGACAATTCTAATTTTGGTTTTCTGAGGAACCACCTTACTGTTTTTTGTAGTGGCTGCACCATTTGACATTCCCATCATCTGTACACAGATGTTCCTTTTTTTGGGGGGGGGGGAGGGGGGAGGGCTTGTTCTATTTTCCTTTAAAAAAAACAATGAACCCAGATATCAAGGTAGGGATGGGGAGGAGAGATAGATCTCCTAGTGTATAGAAATAGGGGGCAGGAGAAGGATAAATCTCAAATGAGGGGTGGGTGGAAAATGTCATTAAGGTAGCAAAACATGCTCTGTAAAAGTGTTGGAGGAGGGTCACTTTGATATCCTGGTCAGTCTGAGAAGTGGCACAGGCATTCATCAGCTGAACAACGTTGTGATATTCAAAAGCTTCTAGGCACCTCAGTAAGGCATACTATGCTGATGGGAAGGCCCCCCTCCAGCTCCTCCATTGGGGATTCTCACGCTCTTGAGGGCCACAAAGTGGCCACTGTGGGGATCATGGGCTTTGTACACCATCCCATAGGCACCAACACCAATTTCAACCACTGGCTCCTGAAATGAGATAGCCATTCTCAGATCAAGGGAGACCCTAACACCATGCCAAGAGCTGTGGGGACAGGCCCATTTTCGGGACCCTGGAGCTGGTTCCTTCTGTGCTGTACACTCAAGTTCAGTCCAGGGTAGCTGGACGTATAGGTTCCCCTATTTCTTTACATTCTCACCAATGTGATATTTTCTGCCCCCCCCTTTTGGTTTTTGTTTTTTAAATGATATTCATCCTACTAATGAATGTGAGGTGGTGTCTTATTGTGGTTTTTGTTTGTTATTGGTCACTTTGTTTTACGTGACAGGTATTGCCCAGGATTACCTTGAACTCCTAGACTCAAGCTGTCCTCCTCCATCAGCCTCCAGAGTGCTAAGACCATGGACATGTGCTCATGGCTCTCATTGTGGTTTTGATGTGCATTTTCCTAATGATTAGTGATGTTGAGCATCTTTTCATATACTTATTGGTCATTAGACTGTATCTTTTTTGGAGAAATGTCTGTTCAAATATTTTGCCCATTTATTTAAAAATTTTTTTTATTTATAGATGAGCACAATACCTTTATTTTATTTAATTATTTCTTATGTAGTGCTGAGGATCAAACCCAGTGCCTCACACATGCTAGGCAAGTACTTTACCACTGAGCCATAAACCTAGCCCTATTTTGCCCATTTTTAAGTTGGGTTATTTTTCAGTTATTGAATTGTAGGAGTTCTCTATGTATTGTGGATATTAATCCCTTATCAGATATCTGATTTGCAAATATTTTCTCCCATTCTACTTGCAGTTTTTTTACTCTGTTTATATTGTCTTTTTGTTTCACAAATTTTCACAAAGTACAGTTTGTCTTTTTTTTTAAATTTTGTATTATTGCTTGTGCCTTTGGTGTCACATCCAAGAAACCATTGCCCAATCCAGTGTCATGAAACTCTTGCCTAATTTTTCTTCTAGAAGTTTTATAGTTCTAGATCTTATATTTTGGTCTTTGTTATGAGTTCATTTTTGTATATGGTATTAGGTAAGGGTCCCAACTTTTGTCTTTTGAATATGAATGTTGTTTACCCAGGATCATTTGTTGAAGAGATTGTCTTTTCCCCACTGTGTAGTTTGGCCACCCTTGACAAAAACAATTTGACAACAAATGCATGGGATTATTTTTGTACCCTCTGTTTTGTTCCATTGGTTTATATGTCTTTCTGTAAACCCTTAATAGCACTATCTTGATTACTGTTGCTTTTTGGTATGTTTTGAAATCAGGAAGTATGAGGCCTCCAACTTTGAGGTTCTTTTTCAAGATTATTTTCTTTTGGGGGTCCCTTAAGATTGATTCCCTATCAATTTAAAGATTTTTTTTTTTCTGTTTCTTCAAAAACTGTCATGGGATTGCGTTGATTCTGTAGCTTGCTTTGGGGGTCCTGTTGACATCTTAACTATACTGAGTCTTTGAATTCATGAACATAGAATGTGTTTCCTTTTATTCATGTCATCTTTAATTTCTTTCAGTAATATTCTCTAATATTCATTGTAGAGTTTTTCTTCTTCCTTAGTTAATTAATTCCTAAGTATTTCATTCTTTTTTGATGCTATTTTAAATGAAATTATTTTCTTAATTTCCTTTTTGGATTTGTTATTATTAGTATGTAGAAATGCAACTGATTTTTGTTTGTTGACTTTTTATCTTACTGAATTCATTTAGTAGCCGTAATGGGTTTTGAATCATATCATCTGCAAATAATATAATTTTATGTTTTCCTTTCCAATTTGGATGCATTTTATTTCTTGCTTAACTGCTGTGGTTAGAACTACTAGTGATGTGTCAAATAGAAAAAGTAAGACTCCCTCATCTAAGAAAAAATCTTTTCAGTCATTCATCCTCAAGTATAATGTTAACTGTTGGCTTTTCATATGTGGCTTTTAATATGATGAGCTAGTTTCCTTCTATTTCTAATGGCTGTGAAGTGATAATTTCATTGTGATTTTGATTTGTGCTTCTTCAAGGATTAGTAATATTGAGCATCTTTTCATGTGCTTGTTAGCCTTTTGTATATCATCTTTAGAGAAATGTGTCCTTTGCCCAATTTAGAAAAATCAGGTTGTTGGGTGTATTATTTATTTTTTTAAATTGAGTTGGAAGAATCTTTATATATATTCTGAATATTAATCCTTATCAGATATGATTTGCAAATGTTTTTCTTTCATTGCAAAGAATGCTTTTTCACCCTGTTTATTGTTGCCTTTGATACACAGAAGTTTTAAAATTTGATGTAGTGTAATTATCTGTTTTCACATTTTTGTGCTTTTAGTATCATACCCAAGAAATTGTGTGACACTGGCCAAAGCCAGCGTCATGATGCTTTTCCCCCATTTTCTTCTAAGAGTTTTATAGTTTTAGCTCTAACCTGTGGATCTTTGGTCCATTTTGAGTTTTTGTATATGTAACTTTTGTTCTTTTATAAGATGGTTTTGGTAATTTAGAGTCCCTTGGGATTCCATATGAATTCTAGGATGAATTTTTCTGTTTCTGAACAAAGGTTATTGGGATTTTGATAGGGATGGATTACACTGAATTTGCAAATTTCTTTGTGTAATATTGATTCTTAATAATGTAAGTCTTACAATCTGTGAATGTGGGATGTGTTTTCTATTATTCTTGTCATCTTTAATTTCTTTCAGCACCATCTTGTAGTTTTTAATATACAAGATTTCTACCCTCTTGGTTGATTTTATTCCTGTGCATTTTATTCTTTTAGATGCTACTAGAATTGGAGTTGTTTTCTTAATTTTCTTTTTTGGTCATTGTTAGTGTATAGAAACAGCTTTTGTATGATGATTTTTGTATACTGTAACTTTGCTGAATTTTTAATTAGTTCTAACAGAATTGTGTGGGTGTATGAAATTGTTAGGGTTTTATACACTTAGGATCTTAGCATCATGGAACAGAGATAATTTTACTTCTTCCTTTTCCAAAAGAATGCCTTTCATATCACTTTCTTTTATTTCCTCTTTGTTCTCCCTTCCCTCTCCCTTTCTTCCTCTTTCTTTCCCTCCCTAATCTACTCGTCCCCCTTCCTTCCCCACCCCCATCCTTTCTTCTCTGATTGGAAATTTCACATTGAGGTAAAATAGAAGTGGCAGAAATGGGACTTAGGTTTGTTCCTGATCTTTGAAGAGAAGCTTCCAATTTTTCATGAAGTATGAAGTTAACACTGTGCTTTTCTTATATTGCTTTATGTTGAAATACTTTCCTTCTACTCCTAGTTTACTAAGTAAGTTTATTATGAAAAAGGATGTTGAATTTCTATATCAGTTGAGATGATCATGTAGTTTTTATCCTTGTTAATTTGATGTGTTACTTCGATTGATTTTTGCGTTGAACCTTCCTTGCATTCCAGGAATAAGTCCCAGTCTATAATCTTTTTAATGTACTGTTGAATTTTCTGTGCAGGTAATTTGTTTCAGGTTCTCAAATTTGTTTTCTACTGGATAAATGAAGACTCATGGATGATTTTATAATGAAGCCATACTGCATCATATATTTATACTCTGTCCTTCACTACTAAGGAAAATACGTTCAGTGGAATGTAAGCGATGTGTTTTTCAGTAGATAATTATTACATACATCAGTATTTGCATGTAATTAATCACAACACATCATAATTATACTTGGATTCTACATGGTCATTTGTAATCATGACTGTGCATTACAGTACCGTAAGAGATTGAAAACGCGCACACACTTCAGAGAGTGAGTGAGCATTGATACTTTCAAAAAAGTCTTCAAGTGCAGATATATTTGAAAATTCTGACCTAGGTGATCCTGGCTACATATCAGTGTTGTATGGAATAATCCAGAAAAAGAAAAAAAAAGGCAAATCTACAGGACTTAATGAAGTTGATCAAATTTAAGTTAAAGCAGTTGTGTGATCTTATTTGTACAGTCTTAAAAATTTTCCCAAGTTTTTCTAAAGTGCAGCTAGGATTTTGACAATGTCTGGAATTTTCTCAGCCACAGAAAAGGATATTTAGCAAGAGCTTTAAATCTAAACTTTCTGTGACATGAGCTGAAAGGAGAGCCAAGTGTTTTCTATATCAGGTATATGAAATCTCTTTTCTGACTATCAAGGAAATTGACATGGGTACCTTTCCAAGTAGAGGTCCATTTTATTTCTGTATGGGGTTGTAGTGATATGGGGTAGTTAGACCAGTTTTTTTCCTTAGGCCAAGCTGCTCCTATGCCCAAATAGGTCTTCTTTTTATATCTCAGTATTTAGCATAAAGTGTGGTGGAGGTGACCTTAGTTTGGCATTTTCAGAAGGCAGAAATTACTAGTCATTCACTTGTAACACAAGAAAACCTTCATATGCAGTATGAATTGAAACATCTGGTTCTTCCAAGGTGAGTATGTTCGTCTGCTAGGGATTTCTTAAGAAAATACCACAGACTGGGTAGCCTAAACAATAGGAACTTTTTTTTTTTTTTTTTTTTTTTTTAATTTACCCATTTCTAGGGGCTGGAAGTCTAAGGTCAGAACATTGTCTGCTTTAGTTTATCCTCAGACCTGTCTCCTTGATTTGCCCTCTTTCTGCCTTTATATGATCTTTTCTCTGTGCTTGCTCATCCTCAGTGTCAGTTTTTATGCCCTAGTCTCTTATAAGAACTTCAGTCATATTGGATTAGGGATCACTCTAATGGCTTCATTTTAACTTTATTTCTGTAAAGGCTTTCTTCAGATAAGGTCACAGATTGAGGTATGGGTGGAGGACGGGGTGTCAGGGCTTCAACATGAATTCTGGGTGGATACCATTGAATTTGTAATGAGTTACTTTAAAATGTTTTCCTGTGTAACTGAATGATTTAATGGGTTGAATTAAATTATTTGGAATTATTTATCAGATGCTGCTTACTAAAGAATAACTGCCAAAAAGGATGATGACTGAATTTTGTAATCAATATTTATTTAACCACAAGATGTATTGATTAGCTTTTTGATTTTTGATTTTCTATGCTAGTAAATATGTAACTATTTATCATTATATGTGAGAGATATACTTAAAATATTTAGGAAAAGAGTCATAAATCTGGAAGGGAGTTTTAGCATATAACGTTATTTTATGTCACTTGTGATATAATTTTGGGGGAGAGTGCTGGGGGTTTCATCAGGGTCTTGAGCATACTAAGAATGCACTTCTATCACTAAGCTACAATTCTAGCCTCACAAATGTTTTAAAAATTCATTCTGATCCTCTTTATCATTATGATATTGAAAGAAACAGTAAATGTACTATCAGAATTATACAGTTCAGTCTGTATGTAGTCACTGCATATATATCACAAATCTAATGATAGAGCAGTAAATGTTGCAGAGGTTTAAATTATTCTTAAAAGGTATAAATGGTTAGTATTAGAATTGTTGTTTAAAGTCTGCTTGTTTCTCACATATCACATTAAACTGAGAGATCCACTCCTAAAACTGATCTATATTAAAGAATACTTATGTAAAGTTTAAAAGGAAATTACCAAATTAAAAAAATTAGTAAGCTTTTTTTTTGAGCAGGAATAAGTTACTTTTTCCCCAGAGCAGTGTATATTGTATTTTGATATCCTGTTGTAAATTATATCACTCATAGCCTTTAAGTTTCTAGTACATGTCAGTTTCTTTATATACTTAAGAAATTTGGTAAATCTTACGTAACAACTTAGTAATTGTTGATGAGGTATGTGAGTAAAGTTGTGACTTGTGTGTGTACACTTACTAGGATAAGGTTTATAATATCAATTTGTATTATTTTCCATACACTTTCAAATTGATTGTATAATTGAATATTAAAATAAACGTGAATCTTTAATGCACATACTGGTGGTTAGAGAGGGGCTAACAAGAAATAGGCAGTGTGTCTGATAAAACCAGTTGGAATTAATAAGAGAAAAACTTTAATTCCTGTAATTGATTTCAGGCCCTTGTTCATTTATAGTTAGCTTATTTTTTGGGTCCCTTCATTTAGTCCATATGCCACCTTTTAGTTGCTCAGCACAGTAAATACATTGGAAGGCACAGCTCCTTTTCTCTTGGAACCATGGGGAGGATTTTTCTAGGAACTTATGTCCTTTGGGAGAAATACATTGATCAGTAGTCATTACTGAATATTTGAAAGACATCTCTAAAAGGAATATGTTCTGCAAGAGCATATGACAAAGGAACTTTACAAAGTGCATTGAGAAAGGTTTCCCAAAAATGACCTTGAGCACTGATCCAAAGGGAGATTATAAGTTAAGGTTACTGGATTTGTGTGGTGCAAGGCTAAAGAGAAGAGAATAGAGGATTCCAAATCAAGTAAACTGCCTAGACAGAGGTCGTGTGGTGAGAAGGTATTTGGGGTATTTGAGAGACCAGTGAGTTGGATCACTTAGGACTAGTGGAAGGAAAGTATGAGAGCACAGTGGAGACATAGGCAGGGTCTAGCACAGCTATTTCATCTGGTAATGGATTTGGAATTATGTTCTGAGAGAGGAAACTTGTTTTTACAGAAGAGTGATGAACTTGCATAGTTCATCTCTGTGATGTGAGAATGATTAGAAGAGGACCAGTAGATTCCATTTAGAAATCTGAAATGCTTTTAAAGATTCTTTCTGCTATTATAATGCACAAAAAAATTAGCTACTAATTTTCAACACAGTAGGTACTATTTAGGTGCCAGGGGCATATCAGTGAGGAAAACATGTCTCCTCCCTCTGGGAGCTTACTTTGTACTAGGGGAGAAAGAAACAATCAAATTAGCTGTACAGTGTTGGGTATTAGTAAGAATATCTCTGTTCTTTGTATACTATGAAGAAAAATATAAGCATAGAGGAGAATAGAGAGTTACTAAGTGGCTATTTTCTTTAGAATGATCTAGGAAGAACTATGAAGGGGATAATAACTGATTCATGTATATATTTATTTGAAGGTGGAACTTCATGTAGAAAACGTTAATGGCAAAGTACCTCAGGTATGGTCAAGGAATAGCAAGAATGTGAGTACAGTGACAAAGAGTAGTAGGAGATGAAGTCTAGGACTAAGTACATTATAATTGGATTAAACATGAACTGTATGACACTTATTAATTTGATATATTTGTAGTTTTATACTAAATTTGTCATTTCTTTTGCTGGTAGTACTTCATGAAATTAAAATAATATTCTGTGACTTAAATAACTTTTAAGTTTAAAAAAAAAAGTACTCTTTTCCCAAAATTTCAAATATAGAGTGTATTGTTCTGGGTTGACTTGTACCTTCCCCTCCTCAAATTTCTATGTTAAAATCCCAGGTCCCTACACCTCAAGAGTATGACCTTATTTGGAGATAGGATCTTTATAAAAGTAAACAAGGTAAAATGAGGTCATAAGGATGATCCCTAATCCAGTTGCTACTGGTATTCTTTTTAAAAATATTCGATCTTGGTTTTCTAGCATTCAGATTTGTGAGACACTAATTTCTGTTGTTTAGGCCACCCAATGTTCTTTACTTTGTTACAACAGTCCTGGCAGACTAATATAGTTATTGACTAAGGAGCACAGGTTTTGTCTTTTTTTCTACTCCTACTCTCCTCATACTTTCCTTGTACTTAACAGATCTTTTACTTTGTGTGCTTACACTTCATTAGTTTCTATAAAGTAAGGCATGTTTTAAAGGAAATATGGATTAAAAGGAATAAGCAAGAGAAAGTTAGTGCTCCAGCATTATATTCCTACTTCTTTGCCTTCCAAGAAAATTTTAACTTTTAAACTATGACAGAATAACACATTTTCCAAAAACAAACAAAAAAAAGACCTCTTAGGTTGTTTTTAAACCTTTACCAAGATTATAAGATTGATTTTTTTCCATTTCAATATAATATTCCAGTACAACTTTTTCTATTCTGGGTGGTATTTTAGCAAAAGAGTTTGCTACCACTTGGTGGCACTACATGGCTTTAAAACGAATTACATTGCTGTTAACTGTTCACTGTTATACATAAATGATTAAATTTAGAGGGAATCTGTTTGATATGAACAACTTGGTATTGTGTTTGATTCTTGTTTTGTAAATAAAATGATTATTGGTATTATAAAATAGGGTTTATTAAAATGTCATGAAATATAAAAATGTAATCTAGGGCTTAGTTTGTTGGATAGGGAAGTTTATAAATTTTTGATAGAAACCTCCTTTAGTTCAGTGTCATTTATCATTCTTTCTTAATCCTCTTATCTAAATTTAAGAAAAATATTTTTAATATTAGAAATAAACATCAACTTTTCTTTAATATTAATTAGCATTTTCCAAAGCACGTATTTTATTTTCTCTTATATAAAGTGAAGTAAAGTTAAGAAACTGGATATTTTTTCAGGTGATTAAGTAAATAAATCATTAGGAAAACAAAATTTAAATGTATTTAATTATACCTTCCTGTAGCATATTAAAAACTCAAGAAGGCGTTAAGGTCTTTCATTCCTTTTATTTAATTAGACAAAGGATCTTGAAGTATAAGAAGTAAAAATTTTATCATGTTTTCAGATATGATGTTTACTTCCAAATAATTGATAAAAATACCATAATGAAGTTTGTGTAATATGTTGTTTTCTAGGTTGCATTTAGAGCATATAAAAATATAGTGTTTCATGTATTTTTAAAAATTGAAATATAGCACATAGGAAAGTGCTCAAAGCGTAAATATATACTCAAACACCAAAAAGTAAATATTCCATCACCACCACAGATAAGAAATAGAATGCTGCTAGCAAAAAAGAAACCCCGTTTCTTTTCCCATTCACTATTCCTTTGCACTTTCCCAGAGTAACCACTAGCCTGACTTCAAAGAATATAACTTGTTTGAACTTTTATATAAATAGATTTATACAGTGATACTATTTTGTTTCTGGCTTATTTAATTCAATATTTTGGGAGATTTGTGAAAATTGTCATATGTAAATAAAATTAACTTGTGTGACTCATGGTATATCTTTTTACTATACTATAAGACTTTGAATCAAGTAATACTGTCATGAATATTCTTTGATGTGGTTTTTTTTTTGGTGCATATTAGAATTTGGATCTGGAATATCCCCCAAAGGCTTACGTTTTGAAGACGTGGTCACCAGTGTAGCAGTGTTCAGAATGGGGGCTTTTGGGAAGCTATTGGACCATTAGGGCTCTAATCTCATCAGTGGGTTAATCTATTCATAATTTGATGGCAGTCTTAGGAAGTGGTGGAAACTTTAGAAGGTGGGATCTAGTTGGAGAAATAGCCCCTGGGGACTAACTATATCTTGTCGCCAGCTTGTCTTTCTCTTTGCTCCCAGGCCACTGTTGAGTGAGCAACTCTGTTCTATTACCCACTCCTTGTGCCATGATGTTCTGTGTTGCACCAAAGCCTCAAAGTGACAGGGCTAAGTGACCATGCACTGAAACCCCCAAAACGAGGAACAAAAATATCTTTCCCTCCCTTAAGTTGTTTTTCTTAGGTATTTGTAACAGTGGTAGAATGCTAACACAACGCACATTTGAAACATTTATATTGGTTACTCACCAAGAGTGGAACCTGGGTCATTGGTGTATGTTCAAATTTAGAAGATAAAAAAATAATTTTCAAAGCGATTGATTGTATGATTCAACAATATAGACAGTCTCTATTGTCCTATATTCTAACCAGTGCTTGGTATTAACAGCCTCATTTATTTTGGCCCTTCTGGAGAGTGTGTTTTCCTGATTTCAAATGAAATTGAGTACTTTTAAATAAATGTATTGATATTTTAGGTAATCTCTTGTGAAGTATCTTTTCTCACCCTACTGATTTTTAAAAATTGAATTTTCTCTTTTTTTTTCCATTGCATTTTCTATCCTTTTATTTTTGTTTTTAGGTTCTTTAATGTGTTCTAAATATAAGCTCTTTGTTAGTTGCATTTGTTAGAAAAATATATCCACTTTGGCTGAGGATCACTCTTAATGTTTTTTGAAAGGAAGGTCTAATTTTTGTGTAGCCCAGTTTATCATTGTTTATAGTCAAGTGCATCTTGTGTCTCATTTATGAAGTTTTACCCTGCTCCAGTGATGTAAAAGTACTCTCATGTCTTTTTTATTTTTATTTATTTTTTGTTGTTTTAAGAACAGTGGTTCTCAACTAGAGGCAATTCCCCCATCTCTCTCTCCATATCTCCCACCTATCTAAATGGTTGGGACATTTAACAATACTTGGAAACATTTTATAACTGAGTGGACATAGTTCTGAAATCTAGTAGGTTGGGCCACAATGCTGCTAAATATACTATAATGTACAGAATACAAAGCATCATACAGTACATAAAACAGTTAATATAGCCAGTGTCACCAGTGTAAGGTAGAGTAATGTTATCTTAAAGCTTTTTTTTACTTAGGTAGAATTGATTTTTGCATATTAAGTATAAAGGCCACCTTTTTTTTTTTCCTGTGAATATATGTTTTATATACCATTTCTTGTAAAGATTATCTCCTTAAACAGTAAGGTATACAGTATCACCTTGTCTTAAGTGATCATACTTGTACACACATGGATCTTGTTTCTGGACTCCACCCTCCTCCCAATTGGTCTACTTTATCTATTCTTGCATCAGTACCACAGTGTTTTAATTCTTCTGGCATTATTATAAGTCTTTATATCCAAGAAGGCAAGTCCTCTTTTCTTGTTCCTTTTGGCCATTTACCTTTCCATAAATGTTTAGTTGTCAGGTTACTTTTTGACCGGGTCGGGGGGCGGTGGGGAGGACCAGGGATTGAACTCAGGGGCACTCGACCACCAAGCCATGACCCCCATCCTATTTTGTATTTTATTTAGAGACAGGGTCTCACTGAGTTGCTTCTTAGCACCTCACTTTTGCTGAGGCTGGCTTTGAACTCAAGATTCTTCTGTCTCAGCCTCCTGAGCCACTGGGATTAAAGGCATGTACCACCACTCCTGGCTATTATCAGTTTTAAAAACATCATATTTCTTCATCAACTTGAGATATAGTTACTATGTAAGTTTTATAATTAATGAATGTCTATTTATTTGAGT
Source organism: Sciurus vulgaris (assembly GCF_902686455.1). Taxonomy (NCBI): domain Eukaryota; kingdom Metazoa; phylum Chordata; class Mammalia; order Rodentia; family Sciuridae; genus Sciurus; species Sciurus vulgaris. The sequence continues at coordinate 78,741,597 of NC_136461.1, read as the reverse complement.
CAGTGAATCTATTACTTGTTCTCTCTGTAAACTTATCAATTAACATTTTGGACCAAATAATTTATTGTTAAGAGTATTTGTTGTGCTTGAACTTAAACAGAAAAGCTTAATATATTTATTAGGTTATTTAAAAATAGTGTCTCATTATATGTTAACATGCATGTTATGATTCGAGTGTGAGCTGTCCCCCAAAAGCTTAAGTGTGAGACAATGCAAGGTTTGGAACAGAAGGTTTGAAATGATTGGGCTATAGCCTTAACCTAATCAGTTTATAATCTCTGATGGGATTAACTGGATGTTATCTGGAGTTAGATGGAGTGGGCTGGAGTAAGTGGTTAATTTGGAGTGTAGCTATGGAATACATATTTTGAGTCTGGTGAACAGAGTGCCTCTCTGCTTCTGGATCATCATGTGAGCTGTTTCCCTCTGCTACATTTATTCGCCTTGATGTTCAGCCTCACCTGGAACCCCTGAAAAATGGATCCTACTGTATGTGGATTGAGACCTCTGAAACTTTAAGCCCTCAAATAAACTTTTTTCCTCCCTATAGTTGTTTGGATCGGGTCCTTTTAGTCACAGCAGTGAAAAAACTGACTAAAACAATGAAATAACACAATTGTGTAAAAATACACACTTTGTAGAACAAAATTTAGTGAGAAGAGTAGCCTTCATTATGTGTTTGTGATAAAATGATAATGAAAAAGGCAAATGAGGTATTGATATTATTATGAAATAGTTTAGACATTTGAGGATCATCTTTATATGGTTATTCAGTTGTTTAGCACTGTTTATTCAAAAGATTTGTTTCCCCACTGTAAGATTTTGGTGCCTTTGTTGAAAACCAGTTCACCATAGATGATTGGGTTTATTTCCAGTCTCTCATATCTTGTTCCATTGTTCTCTATGTCTGTCTTTCTGCCAATACCGCAGCTATTGCTTTAGTTTTGTATTAAGTTTTAGAATCAGGAATTATAAGTCTTCCTAATTTGTTTCTCTCAGTGTTATTTTTGTTACACAGGGCCTCTTGTAGTTTTACGTAAATTTTCATTTCTGCAAAAAGGCCTTTAGAATTCCACTAGGGATTACATCAAATCTGTAGATCACTTTGGGAGTTTTGCCATCCTAACAATATTGTCTTCAAATCCGTGAATGCTGTTTTAGATATCAAGTGTCCCTCAGAACCTCATGTGGGAGATAATGCAGGAATATTCAGATTTGAAATGACTGGATTATGAGAGCTGCAGTTTATTTAGTGGATTAATCCATTTGTGGATTAACAGGGTGGTAAATGTAGGCAGGTAGGGTGTTGCTGGAGGAAGTAGGTTACTGGGGGACATGCCTTTGGAGTTTATATTTTGTCCTTAGCAGAGTTCTCACTTTCATGATTGCCATGTCCTGAACTGCTTTCCTGTGCTACTCCCTTAGGCTATGTTATTCTGCTTTACTTCAGTTCCACAGCGGCGGAGTCAGCCAATCCTTGACTGAACCCCTGAAACCATGAGTCAAAACAAACTCCTCCTCTGAAATGTTCTTGTCAGGTCTTTTGGTCAGAGCGACATGAAGCTGAGTAAAACAATGAACATGGAATATCTTTCCATTTATTTAATTTTTTTCAGCAGTGTTTTATAGTTTTTAATGTACATGTCTTTTACCACTTTGGATGCATTTATTATTTTTTTATTAGATTATTTTTCGGATACTGCTGTAAGTGGAATCTTTTCAGATCATTCATTGCTGATATATAGAACTACAACTGGATTTTTATGTTGATCTTATTTCTGTAACTTTGCTGATTTTGTTCATTAACTCTAGTTTTTTTGTGCATACTGTGGGATTTTCTTATTATATATAGATTCATGTCATTGGCAAGTAAAGATAGTTTTTCTTCTTCCTTTCCTGTTTGGATGTCTCATTTATTTTTCTTGCATAATACCTCCCATTAAGACTTCAGAACAATGTTGAATAGCAGTGGTAAAATTGATTTGCCTTGACTTGTTACTGATCCTTCTCTTAATGATCTTAGGGAGGAAGCTGTGTATTAGAACATTGAATATGATGTTTGCTGTGTGTTTTTCATAGATGTCCTTTATCGTGTTGAGAATGTACTCCTATTACTAGTTTGCTAAGTGGGTTGTTTGTTTTTTTTGTGAAACAGTGATGAATTTTATGAAATGCTTTTTTCTGCATCTTTTGAGATGATCATGTGTTTTTCCTTTATTCTACTAATGGGATTTATTACATTGATTTCCTTCTTAGGTTGAACTACCCTTGCATTCTTGGTATAAATTATACTTCGTTGTGGTATACTTTTTAATGTGCTTTTGGCTTTAGTTTGCTAATGTTTGTTAAGAATTTTTGTGTCTGTATTCATAAAACATACTGATCTATAATTTTCTTTCAGTTTCTTTGTCTGACTTTGGTATTAGTGTAATGCTGGTCTCCTAGAGTGTATTAGGACATGCTCCCTCCTCCTCCAGAGAATTCACCAGTGAAACCATCTGGTCCTGGACTTTTCCTTTTAGGAAGGTTTTTGATTATTAATTCAATCTCTTTATTTGTTGGAGGTCTGTTTAGATTTCTTTTTTCTTCTTGAATTACTTTGGTAGTTTGTGTGTTTTTAGGAATTTTCCCGTATTATTTAACTTGTTGATGTTCGATTCATATTTTTCTCTTGTAATCTTTATCTTATAGTCTTAGTAATGCTTCCACTTTTGCTTTCTGATTTGTTATTTGCAGTCTCTTCTTAATCAGTATCTTTTTTCAATTTCATTTATCTTTTCAAGGAACCAACTTATTTTCATTGATTCTGTTTTTTAAATCAATTTTAAAACTGATAAAACATACAAATTGTACAAGTGTATATACACATTGTGTAATGTTTAAGTTGGATTAAACATATATACTCAAATGTGTCATTTTTTTATGGTGAAAGCATTCAGAATCCTTTCTTCTAGCTTTGTATCTCTGTGACCAAAAGCCTAACAAGAACAACTTAGATGAGGAAAAGTTTATTTGGAGCTCATGGTTTCACAGGTCTTAGTCCATAGATGGCCCATTCCATTGCTCTGGGCCCAAGGTCAGGAGGTATACCATGGTGGAAGGGACCCCTGGAGGCAAACTGCTCACATGGTGAGCAGGAAGCAGAGAAAGAAGTGAGGGGAAGGGGCTGCACTCTTCCAGGGCATGACCTAGTGACCCACTTCCTCCAGCCATGCCCCACCTACCTATGCTTACCACCTAGTTAGTCCATTCAAACTACAAAGGAGTGATTAGGTTACAACTCTCATGATTCAATCATTTTACCTCTGAATCATTAACAGAAGCTTTTGGGGGAATGCTCACATCCATACCATAATAACACAGCTTTTGAAATCCAAAGCACATTTTCTTTATCTTTAGTCACCTTACTCTTACTATTAACTATATCTTCTGGTAATCACTGTTCTGCTCAACTTCTGTGAGATAACTGTCTTATATTCCACTTATGTGAAATCTCTTGAGGTACTTGTCATTCTCTACCTGGCTAATTTAACTTTTTTCCAGTTCTGTCCATGTTATCGCAAGTGACAGGATTTCATTCTTTTCATGACTTAGTATTATCTCATTGTATGTGTATATATTTTTTTTAATCAATTCCTCATTTGGTGGACATTGATTCTATTTCTTCACTGTTAGGAAGTACTACACATAGTAGTGCAATATATCTTCCATATACTAACTGATCTCATTTCCTTTGGATATATATACAGTAGTGAGATTGCTGAATGATATTGGTAGTTATGGTTTGTTTTTTTGTTTGTTTGTTTTTGTTTTTTTGTTTTGAAAGAGGGTCTTGCTGTGTTGGCCAGACTGCCTCCTGGGCTCAAGTGATCCTCTCTCCTCAGCATTTTGAGCAGGCTTGAACTTGAGCCATTGTACCTAGCTTTGTTTTTAAGTTTTTTTAAAATATATTTTTTATTTGTAGATAGACACAATACCTTTATTTTATATATTTTTATGTGGTTCTGAGGATCAAACCCAGTGCCTCACATGTGAGGCCAGTGCACTACCACTGAGTCACAACCCCAGCCCTACTTTTTTATTATTAAATAGTATTATCATGTTTATATATGTAGAAGACAATAATCTTCATGTAGGAGTATAAAATCAGCTTAGAAATGTTTCTTCTCCTTGTTTTTCTTATTCCCACTTTTAAAATTAAAAATCTTTCACAAACATACCTGAGTACTACATAAACAGAATTAATTTTTTTTTTTCTGATAAGTTAACACAAAGGTAGTATTCTAATGTTTTGTCAAGTTTCAGGTGACACAAGAACTCAGAATTGAAAAGCTTTTCATTGTGACTTTTCATGGCCTAACACAGAATTCTGAAATATAACAAGTGGATATTTGTAAGCTCTCATTCATTCTAAATATTTTAAAAATGAGAAATAAAAGCAACATCATGGAACAGTTTTAAAAGCCATCCCTCTGGATTCCTTGTGGAATGACCATTATTTCTGAAGAGCATTTTCTTTATGTGCTACTTAGTTGCTTAGCATTAGCAATAACTTCAATACTAACCCCAGTGTACATAAACCTTCCATTAAACAAGAAGATAGTTAACTTCACTCATTAAAAAAGAGAAATGTAGATTAAAACTGTGGATGAAGGACTGTTTTCTCTCTCTCCATTGGCAGAAATCCAAAGTTAGCTAACATACTCTATTGATAGGAAGGGAAAGCATTTTCATGTATTCTGACAACAGTGTGTTAAAGTCAACCAGAATTATTGTGCTGTGGTCTATTTGATTCTTCAAATTGAGAAGAATTTGTTTGACGCACGTGGATGTGCATTGTTTGGTGCATAAATATTTATGATGGTTATGTCTTCCGGATTTATGGTCCCCTTAAGTAGTATGAAATGTCCTTCTTTATCCCTTCTGACTAACTTTGGCTTGAAGTCCACTTTATCTGATATAAGGATGGAAACCTCCACTTTTTTACTGAGTCCCTTTACTTGGTATATTTTTTCCCATCCTTTCACCTTTAGTCTGTGGATGTCCTTATCTATGAGATGAGTCTCTTGAAGGTAGCATATTGTTGGGTCTTTCTTTTTAATCCAATCTGCCAGTCTATATTGATTGATGAGTTTAGGCCATTAACATTCAGGATTATTATTGAGATATGATTTGTATTCCCCATCATTTTGACTTATTTTTGGTTTTTAACTTGATTTGGTTTCCTCTTTGATTAGCTTTTCCTTTAGGGTGGTTCCTCCCTTTGCTTACCTACATTGTTGTTTTTCATTTCCTCCTCATGGATTATTTTGCTAAGAATGCTCTATAACGGAGGCTTTCTATTTGTGAATTCTTTTAACTTGTTTATCATGGAAGGATTTTATTTCGTCTTCAAATCTGAAAGTTAGTTTTGCTGGGTATAGGATTCTTGGTTGGCAACCATGTTCTTTCAGAACTTGAAATGTGTTGTTCCAGGCCCTTCTATCTTTTAGGGTCTGGGCTGAGAAATCTGCTGATTTCCCCCTGTATGTAATCTGATGCTTTCCTCTTACAGCCTTCAAAATCCTATCATTATTTTGTATATTAGGCATTTTCATTGCAATGTGCCTTGATGTGGATCTGTTGTAATTTTTGTGCATTTGGTGTTCTGTAAGCCTCTTGTATTTGATTTTCCATTTCATTCTTCAGGTTTGGGAAATTTTCTGATACTATTTCAGTGAATAGGTTGTTCATTCCTTTGGTTTGTGTCTCTGTGTCTTCCTTATTCCCAGTAATTCTTAAATTTGGTCTTTTCATGATAGTCCATAGTTGGAGGTTCTGTTCATAACTTAACATCATCTGTTTGGTCAACTTTATTTTCAAGATTAAATATTTTGTCTTCATTCTCTGAGGTTCTGTCTTCCAAGTGGTCTAGTCTGTTGGTGGTGCTTTTCATTGAGTTTTTTATTTGGTTTATTATTTCCTTCATTTCATGGACTTCTCTCCCTACCACCCCAGAATCTCCATCTCTTTGTTGAAATGATCTTTTGCTTCCTGCAGTTGTTCTTTGAACTCTTATTGGAATGATCGTTCATTGCCTGCATTTGCTCTCTTATCTCATCCTCTCCTTCACCAATCATTTTAATTATGTTCTGAACTCCTTTTCTGACATTTCTTCTACCATGCTGTCACTGGATTCTATTAATGTAGAATCTAGGTTTGTTTGGAACACTTTCTTCCCTTGTTTTTTCATGTTGTTCAGGTTTCTTCCCCTCTAGCAGTGCAGATCTGGGGTATTGCAGTTTCCCTGCTATAGGCTTATAGTGACCCTGCAGGTTTCCACAACCACTTCTTTAAGTGGGAGATCACTATTAGCAGCATCCAGTACAGACAATATGCAGCCCTAAACTAAATAGCCCCTATGAAGACGTTAACAATTTTGTCATAATAAACAGAGAGGATGAGTTAAATTATTATCTACAGTATAACAAATAGATTTGTAATGAGGTCTGCCGTTTCTAATGAAGGGCAAAGAAGATGGGGAGGGGTGTAGGATGTAGCTGTTAATGGGATAAGAAGAGTATATAGAAGTTCTAGATGGTAGAAAGAGTTGAAAGTGTAATCAAAAGAAGTTGGTTGTTAGCATGAGAAAAGGGAGAAAGAGACTGAGGAAACAGGTAAACAAAAGGAAAATAGAGTGAGAAAAATAAAGAAATAAAAACTTAAAATTTTTCAAAAAGGAGAAAAAAAATAGTCATATACTATTCAAACCTCCCAGTCTTCAGTAGCTTGATGCATGAGAAGTACCTGACAATGAGCTTCCAATCTCCAGCAAGTGTCTCAGGATGGGATTGACCCCACCTAAAGATGGCAGCTTCCACTTTCAGGATAATCCAAGATGGCTGCACTGGCTTCCAAAAGTGTTGGCAAATGGGGAGCTGCAGTGTGGGGCCTGGGTGCTAAGTCCATGTGAGGTGCGGTTGGTTGGGCCAGGGGTCATTCATTGGTCAGGCCAGGCGGTGGGTCCTGGAGGTGGGGTGTAGTCAGTCGGGCCGGGGGTTCTGCAGGTCCTGGCTGTTGTCCCAAAATGGCAGCAGCCACATGTAACCAAACCTGCATGTACTGTGACAGTGTACTTCCAGGCAACGGCAGGCACCTGGTGACTTGTTGGCAGTCTGTGGGCAGTTTGCAGGCTACTGGCAGACGATTGGCAGGTGGACCTCAGGTGGTAGTTGATGGGCAGGTGAAAGGTAGGGAATGGGAAGGCAAGAGACAGGCAAACAGGCAAATGACAGATGATAGGCGGCAGTCAGTGAGCAATCTGTACTCAAAAAGTAGTTGATATGCTGGCAGACTGCAGGTGATTGAGGTGGACAAATGGGGTAAACAGCAGGGGATTGATGAGCAGCAAAGACTGCCTCAAGGAGAAACAGATTTTCCTTTGCTTGAGACTCAAGTTACGGAGCAAAAAGGAACGCAGCCTCCTTCTAGTCTGCCATCTTGGATCTTCCTTGCTTTTAGGTTTTTTAGTATCCTCCATACTGATTTCATTGACTATACTAATTTGTATTCCCATCAACAGTGTGGAGGGTTTCGTTTTTCTTCACTTCCTCACCATCATTTATCTTTTGTCTTTTTGATAATATTTATTCTTAGTGGAGTGAGATGATATCTTCATTGTGTTTTTTTTTTTTTTTTTTTCAGTTGTATATGGACACAATACCTTTATTTTTTTGTGGCTCTGAGGATCAAACCCAGTTCCTCCCACGTGCAAGGCAATACTCTACCACTGAGCCACAACCCTAACCCTTTCATTGTGGTTTTGATTTGCATTTCCCTAATGTGATGGTGAGCATTTTCTCATAACTCTTTGTATGTCTTAGAGAAATATTTCCATTTAAAAATTGGGCTTTTTTTTTTTTTTGTTTTACTAAATACTTTTAGTACCTTATATAATGATTATTTATTCTTCAGAAGCTTTTGAGTTTGATGTAATCACATTTGTCTCTTTTTGCCTTTTTTTCTTACCAAAAATTCCTTATGTATTCCAATGTCCAACATTTCCCCTATGCTTTCTTCTAGTAGTTTGATAGTTTTCAGTTTTATATCTAAGTGTTTTATCCATTTTGAGTTGATTTTTATAATTGGTGGAGGATACTCCATTTTTGTAATCTTTTATATATCTGCTCTAATGTTTATTATTTCCTTCTGTTGATTTTGTAGTTAGTTTGCTCTTCTTTTTATAACTTCGTAAGGTGTAACATTGACTTGAGATGTCCTTTTTAAAAATGAAGGTTTTATAGCTATAGTTTTTCCTGTATGTACTGCTTTTGCTGCAGTACATGTTTTGGTATATTAGATTTTTGTTTGCATTCTCAGTATTTGCAATCTTGCTAAGTCTTATCTGTGGGGCAGGTAAAATGAAGCTTGGTGACCTCATTTCTGAATGATAATTCTAAGACCCGACGTGGGGAGAGATGGGTGAGAAAGAGAAACAAAGTAAAGAGTAGGAAGGACAGATAGACATATACTAGAATCTTGACTGGAGTTGTTTTAAGTCTTACATGAAGTAAGACTATGTAGCCTTCAGATTTTCATATTCTTTGCTTTGTTTCATAATATTCTACCTAATGAACTTTGTGTTCTCAAACCTTCTTTCATTTGGTTGCTCCAAAGTTTTTACATGCTAAAATACAGACTAAGATTCTAAGTGGCATGCTTCACAACTCTTGAGATAACTAGATAGACAAAGATCTATGTCTTTGAAATTCTAGTTCTAGAGAAGGGATGCAGAGACACAATAGCAAGCATATTGCATATTACATAGTGTGTTGGAAGGTATTAAGTTTGTTAGGAAGGGAAAAAAGGATAATCTAGATTAAGAGAATTTGAGAATGGCAGAAGGGTAGAGAAGGCAAGGAAGTTTGGGGTGTAACTTGAAATAGAATCATTCAGGTAGGCATCATTCAACAAAGACTTGAATGAGATTAGAGTTTGCAATGAGAGATCTGGGTGGAAGAAAGCAAGGAATACTAAGAAAAGCCATTGTGGCTAGAATAGAATGAGTGAACTAGGGAGAGAAGAAAATATGATCAGAAAGTTATAGGAAGTATCTTTGTAAGGTTTTGATAAGCTATTATAAGGATTTGTTTCCCCTGTGAGAAAAATAGGGAGCTGTTGCAGGGTTTTGAGGGACATGATCAAAGGTTTAATAGAATCACTTGAGTTGCTCTGTTGAGAATAGATGGTAAAGAGGACGAGGTGTGTTAAATTCAGATTAGGAAACTGTTGAAATAATACAGGGATGGGATGATAGATTGACTGTAGAAGTGGTGAGAAATGATTGAATTCTGGATGTATTTTGAAGATGACAGTATGGTTTGAATATGAATTATGAGACTCTGAGAATAATGAAGATTGCTCTAATGTTATTGACCTGAACAACTAATAGAGATGAACAAATTTTAGTAGATGAGCAAATTTATGCTTGTGAAACTTCCTTTGGTAAAGCAAGAAGGACTGTCTTTAAAGGGGAGGTGCATAAGGAGAATTAGAGTAACTTCATGCAAATGAAACATATAGGTGGACTTTAGGATAAAGAGTACATAAAGAAGTTGAGGAACTAGAAATTGTCATTCATACCTGCATACTATTTGGGAAGTATTTCTGTACTTCCAGAAATATACACATCCCTGTTTGAAGACCACTGTATTCAATAAACTTTATTATATTATCAAAATCATCTTCATTTTTACTTCTTAAGTAAATCTGATTTGTTAACCTTTGGGAATAGTGCTGAAAGCCTCTGGCTCTTGATTTGTCAGTTTCTACTTGTAGAAGTTTTGTTGTATATATTTTGTAGCCATTTTGTTATATGCAAGAGGTTCATGAATATTTTCATGGTGGATTATATACTTCTATTAATATATAATATTCATTTTTAGTAGGGTTACTGATTTTTTGCCTTAACTTCTATTTGATTTTTGTGAAAGAGACATCTTTCTGTGTATTAACATTTGCCTACCTAATTTTTCCATGACCTTCTTTAAGCCTCTTTTCTTGAGTCTTATAAACAGCATAGAGCAGACTTCAAAACAAATCTGAATGCCTTTTGCTGAATACATGAACTTTTCACATCTGTGGTGAATATATGTTTGAACTTCTTTTTGTCTCAAGTTTTTCTTTTTGCTTTATTCCTTTGCTATTTTATTTTTTATTGGATTCATTGAATTTTCTTCCATTTTTTCTTCTGTAGATTTGAAATTCTATGTCTTATTTCATTATTTTAGTTGATTGCCCTTAACATTTTAACATATTTTTAAAGACTTTAAAAATCAGTATGAATTTGTCTAACCTCCACTAATTGAAATCTTTTTGGAATCTTAGTTCCTGGATTTTAAGTCCTGTATTCTTTTTCTATATGAATCATTTTAAAATAATTAGCAACAGTTATTAGATTGAGTTGTTCATTAGTGTTTTCTGATTCCTGTGCCCTTCATTCCTCTATATATTTGAATATCTCTCTGAGCAACTCTTGTCATGTGTTAATGGTAAACTTTTAGAATCTTGCTTGTCTAAAAATGTATACTTTGTTGTTATGCTCGAATGCTAGCTTGGATTGTTATAGAGCTCTTGGTTGGAGAGTATTTTCATCAAATTGAGAAAAATGGTGAGAATGTGAGGAACATACTTTTATACATTGGATGTAGACATGCAAATTGCTGTAAAACTGGAAAAATTATTACAAAGCATATTTTAAACTAAAAAATACTATACGGCTGTCTATGTAAAGATTATTGTAGCATGTATATAGTAGTTTCATTTCTCTAAAGATAAACACATATACATAAGTTTACATGTCTGAAAAAGCAAGAGTAGATAGAAGGATTTACCAGACTATTAACATTGGTAACTGAAGTGGAAGAGTCTGGAGAATGTGGAGATTACAACAAATATGTTCTACTTTTATAATCTTTTCAGGCAAAAATTTTTAAAAGTATTTTCCCTAAAAAAAATCTGAAGATGAATTTGTATTCTTATTCCTTTGTAGGTGGTTTGAGTTTGTTTCCCCAAAATGTATAGAACTTTTCCTTTTATTTTTATAGTTCTGAAATTTCCCTAGACCTCCTAATCTGGAGGTTGCTGTTTCTTGAGCTCTTAACATTTTTTTTTTTTTCCTGTTGTGTCTTTTCTATTTTCTTGCTTCAGACATTCATACTCCATGTAATTTGAGGATCTATTCTCTGTGCCTCTTACATTTCTGCTTTTTACCTCTTTTCCATCTTTTTAAAAAAGATGTTTGTTCTGAAAAAATGCTTCAGTTTATTTCAGCTATATCCACTCTGCTTTTCTTCCTTTGTTGTTGTTAGTAAATTTTCATTTCAAAGTGCTTGTTAGCCTTCTCTCAAAACCAGATATATTTCTTTATTTAAAACATACCAGCCAGGAAGGTGGCACACACTTGTAATTGGGGAGGCTGAGGCAAGATTACAAGTTCAAGGCTAAGCCTCAGCAATTTAGGTAGACCCTCAGAAACTTAGAACCCTGTCTCAAAATAAAAAAAGTCTGAGGATATAACATGGTGAAATTTGCCTTGTTCAATCCCCAGTGCCAAAAATTAAATAATTTTTAAAAACCCACCCAATTAATGAGGCTAGTAAATGCATTGTACTTCCTGTTTTATTCTTCTAGTGATTGATTAATATTAGAATTTTAATACATTTTAAGTTTTTGTATTTCAGTTAGTATTAGGAATTGATAAAGAGTATCTGTAACCTCATTGTTGTGTAAAAATAATAAAAAACCCCTTAGCGCTCTAACTTCAGTCATTTTCAGATCCTTCCTGACCTTTTTTGAAAAATTTTTGAGATGGTAGAGATTTTTGTATGCCCTCACTCTTGAATATTATTGGTCTCTGAATATGATTCTAGAATCAAAATAATATTTATACCAAACTTTGAAGTTATATAAACTCTTTTGACTTTATAGTTTTGATGATGAAAAATTGTATAAAACCTGCTTTTAGTTTTCTTTTTTTTTTTGGTGGGGGTAGTTTTATTTTAGATTGACATCTCTGTTCTTTCCAGGAATCCTTGATTTTATCTGTACTAGATTGTGGCTTTATCTGCCTTGGTGTATCTGTCCTTCTGCTTTCATTTTCTTATAATTTAATCAGAGCGAAGTTGAAATTCATATTCTTGATGAACCCTAAGGAATCAAATTCTTAAATCTTAAGTGGCTATTTCATGTTCTTTTCCTTAGAGTACAAAGTTCCCTTTATTAGTTCACTCAGTATTATTTCACTGAAACTCCTGCCCTATTCATAAGGGAGTTATTGCTCTAGTCCTCTGTCTCTTTAACTTCTGCCAGTTTTCCTATTTATTATTATTAAGGCCCCATGTAGCTCCTCCCATAATAAATTCTCTTGTAAGGATGGCCTTTACTACTAGTCATCCAGCATATTTCTAGGGAGCTAAAATAGTCTGAGTGTAACTCTAGGTCTTAGCCTCCCCAATAGATTTAGACATAGGAGTAATATACAAATCATTGTCATTGTTTTATAAATGAAACAAGTTAATGGTATATGTATCATAGGGAATTAGCACTTAATGAGTAATTACTAAATGCCAGACTCTGTGCTGCATGTTTAATGCATATTGTCTTATTTAATCCTCACAATTTTGTAAGTAGGTTTCATCCCTCTTTTACTGATGAAGCAACTGAAGTTAAAGTAGAGTAATAGCTCTGCTCTACGAAGTTGCAGAAGCATTTTTTTTCAAACTGTCTGTCTGCCACCAAAGTCTCCAAAGGAATGGTTTTCTTGGCATTGCACTATAAAACTTAGCTGAAGTCCTTTCTCTTCTGTGAGATTTTTTCTTGGCCATGGTATTTTATAGGACCTTCTACTTTTGAATAAAATATATAATCTGTATTACTGGGGACATAATGCATTACTTTTTGTTGTTCTTTTTAGTTGTACATGACAGTAGAGTATATTTTGACATATCTATACTAACATGGAGTACATCATATTCTAATTAGGATCCCGCTCTTGTAGTTGTACATAGTGTGAAGATTCACTGTGGCATATTCATGTATGTTTATAGGAAATTAAGTCAAATTCAATTCCTATTCGTGTCCACCCTTGATAGCAGTTTTCTGTATGTGTGTGACCTGTACAGGCATCCTCAATTAGGTAGCAGTACAGTGAAGAAAGCAAAACAAAAACCTGATTAGTTTATTAGTATTAAGAATGATTAAAAATTTCCCTGAAATATCAATTATTTATAAGCTTTATTCATCCTTTATAAAATAATAATGTTCTATTAATCATATTTTGGTTTCATGAATTAAGTTGGATCATGCACTTGGTGTTTAAACCTCTCATGGTTCAAAATTCCCATTCTTTAGCATGGTTTTTATTCTTCCTTCATGTGGGTAGGCTTGAAGGAAATTCTTTTAAATTGTAATTAGTTGAATAGAACTATACATGATTATTAATAAGTATATGTGTTTTCTAAATACTACATAGTTTTCTGTAAAATTTTAATGAACTTCTGTAATTACTGAAGTTTACAACAAATGTCTCATGAAACTCCAGAATTGAGCATGCAATAAGTAAAAACTTATTAGCAGCTCTAATGTAAATAAGAAAAGTAGTAATAGCCAGTTGGTGATTTGCCATCACAAAAATACATTCCTGGGCTGGGGAGATAGCTCAGTTGGTAGAGTGCTTAAGGCCCTGGGTTCAATCCCCAGCACCGCAAAAAACAAACAAACAAAACATTCCTTTTTTTTTTTTTTCTACGAGAGAAAAGCACGTTAATACACTTTGTTTGAAGGAAAGTAAACTTCTTGTGTTTGATTTTTTTACCATTCTAAATTAGGATAGTTGTAGAGTAGTGATTACCTTGGTATTTTTCTTAAAAGCTGATGGGGTTTTTAAAACTGATTTCAGAAAAAGATAAAAAAGGAAGTTGAGTAAATGATTGTATCAATAGGCATTCACATTTAATAAAAATATTATTTTGGGAAAGCAAAACTTCTGTCTTTTCTAGTTCTCAAAGAGAATTTCACTTTCTTATCCAAATATATATAAATTTGAATTTCTGTGGTAGAGTTTAAGCTTATATAATATAGATGAAAGGGTAAGTGTTCATTACAGATTATTATAGAATTAAAGAAGTTTTTTTTTTAACAATCTGAACCTTCCCTTTCAATAAAATTAAATTGAAAAATTAGTGTAATATAATTCTGTGGCTGTCAGAATATTCAAGTTCTACTTCCCATTAGAGTATAAACAACTTTGTACTTTCTAAATATGATTAATAATGTGGTAAAGGAAATGAATTAATGGGATTTTATAAGAGATTTACTTTATTATAATCTACAAGTTTTAAAAATGTAGTTATATGAAATTTTCGATTTGTTTGGTAAATTGTTGGAGTGTTCATTAGAAGGGAAACTAGCATACATTTGTTATGTTCAAGTCATTAAGCTAGACATACACTACTTGCTGATATATGTTCTGTTGGTCACCTTTTTCCAAAAATGAGTAGTTTTTCATCTACACTAACAGTCTTTTAGGGCACAGATAATTTCCTCAGCTATTGTCAGAAATCCTTTTGAAGCCACAGTGTTTGCATTTGTAGTCATGACACTAACTTTGATGTGTATACTCTAATGAGCCTTGATCCTGTGGAATCTACATGGGGACAGAAGTTTCATGTGCAGTACTTTGAACATTCTTAGCTTTTAAATTCTTGGAACACATTCCTAACTTTTTTAATAAACATTAGGCAAATAGACATCTGACTCATGCTGATTTTTATATATCATATGATTTTGTCATGTTTCTATATTGCTTGTTTGATTATTGCCACATATGTAGGCACAGTAATTTTTAATGGTGTAATTCTCTTTGCCCTTGTGAATTATTTTTGTTCTCAAGCGGTTCATTCATATGTATATATAATATTTATCTCACCACTTTGAATATTTATTACCTCTCTTTTTACTTATATGTTTTGTCTTCCTAAGACTTAACACACTTTTTTTGTAAATACTGACAGACATAATGGTTTAGTATTTACAATATATCACAAAACTGAACATAAATAGCAAACCCATCATAGACTGAAGAATGCCAAAAGAACCAAAGCAAAATGACAGTTTATGTCAGTTAGTACTTAGTTGGTGGGGGTGGCAAAGTTGACACACTACTTCTGGAGTGTAGATTGACCCATTTTAACTATATTTTTTCCTTTGAAAGATTTTCTTTTGTTTTTGTACCAGGAATTAAACCCAGGGACACTTAACCACTGAGCCACATCCCCAGACTTTTTCTATATTTTATTTGGAGACAGGGTCTCATTGAATTGCTTAGGGCCTCGCTAATAAGTTTCTGAGGCTTTTGAATTCTCCATTCTCCTACCTCAGCCCCTGTGATTTCAGGCATGCTCCACAGTGCCCAACTCCTTTGAAAGTTTTAAAGTTAAAAAAAAAAAAGAAAGTTTTAAAGTTAAAGTTAAAAGATTTGGATAGATATTTTAACATGTTAATTCCACAAGTAAAGAATTGGTCAGTTTGAAAAATATATTATTAGTCTTCTTAATTTAAGCATGAATCGTTCTTGTTGAAGCATATGTCATTCATCCTATCAAAGGTAAGATCATTACTTATATTGTTCTGACTGTATAAAAGTATAAACAATAAGCATTTGTTCCATGCTTACTAAAACTTAGCATTCTCCTTTGGTTGCAAGTTTTTATTGCCTTACTTCTTTCATTTGCAGAATTCATTGTTAGGATATTAACTCCTGATTGGTGAACATCCATTTGTCTTTTTACAACTATAGATTCTCACCATTACATAATTTTGCTTAATTATTTAAATTTGTAGCATAGCTCAGCCCCCCCATCATCCTTGCAATTACTTTTATAAAGTTTATCATATAACAGAATTCTTAAGATGTTCTTTTATTTTTAGTTTTTAGTATACTTTGCAGTAGAAATTTTCTCGTGTTATTAGTATCTTACTATTTGTACCAGTTGCCTGTTGAATAATGAAGATGGCATTATTCAACATGGAATCAGGAACAGAACTGTTCAATAATTTTAGTGTAATGTGGTGATACAAAGTAAAATCACATATAGGTCATTAGTTTGTGATGGCAGAGATACATGCTATGGGCAGTAAAATACTGTGTGCCCAGTGTATTTTATTTTTCTGTTTGTAATTTCTTGTCTTTTAGATGTTCACTCAATGACTTTTTCTTTTGTATTACCAATAGAAATCAGCATTGACTATAATATAGTTTTCATGATACAGATACCTCTGATCTCAGCATGTTAGTCATTTAGTGCCGTATTTTCATTGCTCAGAAATCAACTAATCAGAGTATGAACATTTATCTGTTACTATACACACAATGCATATATTTGTAAGAATCTATAAAAAGCTATCTGAATATGTAATCATGCTTAAATATTGAGCTATCAGATTTACTTTTCAGTGGTCCTTTTCATTTCTGTCTGGTTCCTGTTTTATGCGTCTTCTGTGAAAAAGCAAAATGAAGTCTAACACTTCTTCAGCATTTTTGTAATCCTATAAGCAAAACAAAATACAAATTTCCACTCTTTCTCATTGCAAACCAAACTGAAAGGTTAATGTGAGGCTTTGCATTTAGTGCATTTACCTGGTTGGAAGTGTCATGATTTTACTTTTTCTAACTCTTGACAACAATTACATATGTTAAGTATATACAATACTTAAAAACATTGCCAGAGGCATTATAGGGCAGTGTTTGTTTTAAAACCATCCCCTGCCCTACTGTCATGTATAACTAAAAAGAACAAATAAAATTTTTTAAAAAATAAAATCCCTGCCATAGAATGTTAAATTCTTTTTATCATTTTATTTTTATTACTTGCTGAGTATTTATTTGCATGAGAGTTTGTGAATTATCAAAATACAACTCAACTTTGTCTTTTAAAATATCAATAATATTTATATAGTTGATTGTTAATCTGTACTAAAAGGCTTCATACAAAGAAAATAAAGGGTTATAATTCTACATACATCTCTATAAACTGTTGTGCTGTGAGGTGATAAGACTAGCCCTATCAGACTGCCAGCCAGTTCCAATAAAATAATACTATAGTTTTTTCTTTTAAAACTATTTTTGGGGGCTAGAGTTGTGACTCAGTGGTAGAGTGCTTGCCTGGCATGTGTGAGGCACATGGGATTGATACTCAGCACCACATATAAATAAATAAAATAAAGATCCATTGACAACTAAAAACAAAAATTTTATTTTAAACTATTTTTGTAACCTTACAGGGTAAAAATTTACAGAATATGTGGCAACTAACATCTATTTTTTTAAGTACAGTTACATCACATGCAAGCATTCTGTGCTTTGCCAGCAATTTGAAAGATCTCCATTCAGGGCTAAATATAATTTATAATTCACCATCTCTACTCCCCAAATATATGCAAGAATCTTAAAAATTTTATGAATGGATGAATAAAGTCAGTTAACATGGTGTAACATTTATAAACAGTTTTATATACATTTTGTCCTTTAAGGGAAAAATTGTGACCATATACATATATATATACACACACACACACACACACACATACATATATATATAGTTACATATATAATTAAATTTATATATATAATATATATAATTAAATTTTTAAAAAATCCTTAAACAAAAAAGAAGCAATTAGCTGGACATGGTGGTACACACCTGTAATCCCAGCAACTCGGGAGGCTGAGGAAGGAGGATCACAAGTTTAAGATCAGCCTCAGGAACTTAGTAAGACCCTTGACAACTTGGCAAGACCTTGTCTCAAAAAAAATTAAAAAGGTCTGGGGATGTAACTCAGTGGTAAAGCACCATTGGTTTCAATCCCTACACCATTGGTTTCAAAAAAAAGAATCAACAGATTACAAATTAACTTACAGTTTTATTTCAGGTAATTGTGAATTTAGAGAATATTTTTATGGGCTTATGGTTTAAATCTCACCTAGTTCTTAATTCATTATTTCAAATAGTGTTAAATGCTAGACATCTATAGCATATATTAAAAGGAACCTTAGAAATCATTTTACTAATCTCCAACCTCATATTCCTCTGTACTGTGTTCCTGACAGTCTACCTGCTAAACCTTTCCAATTCACTGTTGTATAAGGTACCCCTTTGCAATGGTTCCTGTTTCTAGTTTTTTCTTGGTCTTGAAATGAAAACCACATCTTGATGACTGGAACACATTGTGTGTTCTGCTTCCTGTGTGACATTTAAGCATTTGAAGATTGTTAGTTATATGGGCTAATTGTTAGATTCAGCATACTCAATTGTCTCTTCATTTTTATTATATGACAGGCTTTTTGGAATCAGCCTCATGCTGGTTACCTAGGTAAATAGTCTGTGTGTTTTTAGTATTTCACTGTGACATGCAGAATAGGACATTACCTGTATGTGATATGATTATATAGTATACTGTCTTCTCTTGAGTTGTATACTCGGTGAGATTTGTGCATTTTTGTACATTGTGTTAATAGTATATTTAGGCTTAAATACCATAGTAATTTAAATATTATTACTTAATATTTAGTTTGCAGTTATGATGACAGTTATTTTTTTTTTTTCTTTTTGACCCAGTCTCATGTTACTAACTGAAGTTGTCACACGTTCTTAAGGATAATTTAAATAAATATAGCATTTGTAAAAACTTGACAGATCCTAACTATAACTCAACTAGTGGGCAACATAATTTATGAGGGTAGATTGCATTGCATTTTTTGTGAAATTATACTCCATGACAAAGGTTGGCATTATGTAATAAGTACCCACAAAATGTTAACCTGCTTGCAACAAATACAATTAATAATGTACATAAAAGAATGAAATTAAGCTAATTTTCTATAAAAAAGAATTATTCATGAACAGAAAGTGGACAGCATAGATTTGATGACAGGAAGGTTGTATCTAATCTGAATTACTGAGTGACCTAGGAAGCTTGCTCAGAGGGATTACAGAATAATTATGTTAATATGCAATTATCACCTCATTTCTTCTGTAGTAACCTCAAGATGTAGTGTAGTGATGGTGTTATAGCAAGTGCTGATAGTTTGCAAAAATACTGATGTTTGAGATTTCTGAGACAATAAGTCTAGCTTGAGGCATATAAGTGATGATCTGTCATCTCGAAGACAGATCTGACCTTTGTACTTTTTTTTTTAATGCTCACAGTATATAACTAGAGGCAGTTATAGCTGTAGAACTCATTATAATTTTCTGGATACTGAAAATATGTTTTATGTAGATTTTAAATTCCCATTTGCAGCTTTTAAAAAAGTGTGTGAATTTTTAAAAGAACATCTTTAAATTTAGTTAAAAGAAAATTTCTATAATTATTTAATACAAGAGGAAAGATTTAGTAATGGTGTCTGAACATTATTTTAAAAGATTCTAAGTGACACAAGCAAATTGAATGTTGAATTGAAATTTAGGGTGTCTAAACAACATAATTTATTTTTAATTATTATCTTCCTTTTTTAAAACTTCATAAATACTACCTATCTTCAAGTATAATAACAAACTTGTATTGATGACTCGTTATGTATATTGGCTATATAAACTGAAAAAATGGGTTGAGATAGTATAAAACTAGATTATAGGTCAAATGCTTTCTTACCTGGATGCTACATAAGCCTCTGTGAATGTAGGGAGATAAATGTCAAGCTTCTAGATTATTCAGTGTAGGGTTTGATGATCCATTATTTTTCATTGTATCTCAGTACAACATCTCTGAGTCTTGAATACTATTATTAAGAACAAGTACATTTGTAACATTTTTATAATTAGAATATATTCTGAAAATTAAACTAAGAAAATTTTTGATTGTTCCTAAAATACTAGCTGACCAAGTCATTTTCTTAAAGCATATTTTCTAGCTGATGCAGATTTTCAATATTAATGTGCTGCTTTGTCACCACTTATTTATAAAAATATAACTACTTTTTTTGTGGAAATAATTATTAATTTGTGGGCAACTGTGCCTTATTTCATTATGTAGTTGTGAAGGAAAACTGATCTGGAAAGTCCTAATTTTATATATTTTAACAACATATAATTTACTTTTTTTCCTAATCATTTGTAACAGTGTCTATTGTGCATGTATTTTTTCTGTGGTTTTGAGCAAAGCAGTTTGGTGTCTTTAGAATGTGAACTTATGAAGAGCTCTTGTAAAACCCTTATTCTGGTAATGAGGATGCAGTCTTCAAGCCGACATGATATTCTCATAGTTTGTCACCCTGCTGTTCAGGGGGTATCAATGAAGTTGCTTTAAATGGGAAGCGTCTGTTCCATCTCTGAACCTCTAACACCAGAACAGATGGGTAGAACATAGAACATGGAAGGTTTTACCTCTGAGGTGGTAACAGTGAAGCCACTCATTAACACTGAATTTACCACTTCGTTAGCAACGTCGCTTCCTGTTGAGAAAAGCTAATATAGGCTTTCAAATTGAGCATATATTTGTCTATCTCTGTGATTATAATAAAGAGGAACAAAAAGTGTTTTTCAGACTAGTTTTTTAAAAACTGTCATTAATTTCAGCTGTTTGAGATGGTTACTATTGAGACATTTTACTTTTCTATCTTATTTAATGAGAAATATCAAGAATGGGTAATAGTGTAGCATCAGAGCTTGCTTTTCTTTTCATTGACATTTGCACACTACTTCCTAACACATGTTTATGTGCTGCCCAGTTTTAACTTCTGGGTTTGTGATGTAGAGTCTCCTGCTGGGTGCTGCATTAGCACCATTTTGGGGTGATATCATTGAATATGATCTTATTGGAAGTCTATTTTTATTACTGTGAAAGTTTACCAATCTTAAAAGCAGAATTTTTAAAACCTAAGAGATGTAGAATAATGAGTGTTGATATAAAAATGGCAAAAAAGATACTTGGAATTGTTGTAATATTTGTATTAAACATTTTGTGGAAAGAATAAGATATTTGAGTGTTTGTCCTATGTTATGAAATATGGAAAATGTTATTAGAAACCTTTTATTCTTGAATCAGATTTAATGTTTTACAAAGCATGAAATCGATACCATAAAGGATAGTAGAAATACTGAAATTTATTTAAAATGTCTTCATTTCTAAATATTGGATTATGAAGTCCTGCTGTCTTAAAGTAGTATTATTCACTATACAAATTAAAAGTAGAAAAGTGTGAAGGATTTATTGTTTATCAGGAGCAGAAATCTAGTCTAAGTCATTTACTACTGTATCTCTAATATTAGAGCAGTGGTTAACACACAAGTGTTCAATAAATAAACCACACTTAATACTGTACCAGAAGAAACGAAGTATGAAGTTAATTCTAGTGCTTTAATTAACACCTGGGTTTGCCAGATAAGGAGTTCTTTAAGTGGTACATAAAAAATTATTGGAGGGCTTTGCTATAATTGCTTAATGAAGCAATCAGAACTATAATAGAACTTGTCTTACTAGAATGAAGTATACAAATTCTGTAGAAAGAAAACTAGTTTTATACTTTAGGAACTTTTACTTTGATTTTACAACAATTTTTATTCATTCAACGTATATGGCCCAAGCACCTATGCCATGTACTGTGCTAGGTTCTAGAAAAATGACGGTGACAGGTTGTTAGCCTCTTCTCCGAAAGAGTTTTCATTCTTTAAAGAAGATAGCCATGCCAGTATAATGTGGCTATTTCTAAGAGCAGGATAAGAACAGGGTGCCAGGAAACTCTTCATAGTAGGACAATAAATTCAGCCTTGGTATGAGTATCTCCCAAATATTCATAAGTCTCTTGTTTTTAAAAAATATTGTGCTGTCTTAAAATGATTAACTATATTATCACAAATGCTTTGAAAAAAAAGTATCTGTATTTTATATGAAATAACCTAAAAATATATGCTTTTAGGCCGCTGCCCTAGACTATCAGCTCATAAAAGAAATAACTGCTTTTAGAGAATGCCTAGAATTTGGGAATTCAGAGCATGAAATTTTAACATAAAACTTCATTAATTTTAACTTATAAATGTAGAATCAAGGATAAACTGAATAAGGAATGAATGAAACCCTTTGAATAAAGCATTTTTATAGTTAGGAGAATTTTAGAACATTAACCATCTTAAGAACAAAGGAGTCTTAAATATTTTAAAAATAAAAATTACTGTTTTATTGATGAGTCATTGATGTTGATAGCAAATACGTTCATTCAGATAAAGTTCTTTACCGGGTAGTATTTTGTTACCTTTTTCCAGGAATGAGCTTTTAAGTTACAAAACTTATCTCTAGTATTTGATAATTCGGACTATTTTGTAGTATAGCATGATTGTCCCTAATCTACTTCAGTGAAGTAATTTTCTTTCATTAGCAGTTTACATTTGGGTTTTAATTGTTTTCATTCTGTAGTATATTCATTTTTATTGTGTGAATGTATGTTGCATTTCCCTAGACATTTTTTATGTATGCAGCATTGAATTATTGCCTAGCATAAACAACAGTGTTGAACTTTGAAATACATTTAAAATGTTTCAATTATTTGAAAGTTCCTATATTATTAGAAAATTATTAGGATCTCAATATAAAGAATAGAAAATAAAGCTAATAAAAAATGTATATTTTCAACTCTCCATACTTTCTAATAGTACTTTTTTTCATGCAAATCTAAATTTTTGTTTTCCATTTTCTAGACTAAATGTGTTAAATGGGCTTGCCAACAATATGGATGATTTGAAGATAAACACCGATATTACTGGTGCTAAAGAAGAACTCCTAGATGACAACAGTTTTATCTCAGAGAAAGAGAGTGGAGTTCATAAACCAAAAGATTGTCAAACAACGTTTCAGAAAAACAATACGTTGACTCTGCCTGAAGAACTGTCAAAGGACAAATCTGAAAAAGCCTTAAGTGGAGGCCAGTCTACTCTGTTCATACATGCTGGTGCTCCTACTGTTTCTAGTGAAAACTTAACTTTACCTAAAGGAGCTACTGTTAATGGACCAGTTTCACACTCCTTAACTAAAACTTCCAGTATGAATAAAGGCAGTGTTTCATTAACCACTGGACAGCCTGTGGATCAGCCAACAACAGATTCTTGTTCTACTTTGAAGGTAGCAGCTGATCTTCAGCTGTCTACACCACAAAAAGCGAGTCAACATCAAGTTCTATTTTTGTTATCAGATGTAGCACATACTAAGAATCCAACCCATTCCATTAAAAAACTACCTACCTCTGCTTCAGTTGGTTGTGACATTCAAAATTCAGTAGGGAGTAATATAAAGTCAGATAGCACTTTAATAAATCAAGTAGAGGTGGGTGAGGATAGTGAAGATATATTGGTGAAAAATGATTGTGTTAATACAGTAACAGGAATTTCCTCAGGTACAGATGAATATAGGTCAGAAAATGATGCAAACTGGGATCCCCAAAAAGAGTTCATTCAGTTTCTTATGACTAATGAAGAAACAGTGGATAAAACTCCAGTTCACTCTAAAGTAGGTCTAGAAAAAAAGAGAAAGCGAAAAATGGATGTAAGCAAGATAACTCGTTATACGGAAGATTGCTTTAGTGATTCTAACTGTGTACCCAGTAAATCAAAAATGCTAGAAGTTGAATTTCTGGAACAGAATGAAGAGGTACAAGCAATAGACTCACAGAAATACACATTATCAAAAGTCAAGCCTGAATCAACTGATGAAGATTTGGAATCTGTAGATGCTTTTCAACATCTAATTTATAACCCAGATAAATGTGGAGAAGACAGTTCACCTGTTCATACTAGCACTTTTATTTCAAATACCTTAAAAAAGAAATGTGAAGAGAGTGATTCTGAGTCACCTGCTACTTTTAGTACTGAAGAGCCATCATTCTACCCCTGTACAAAGTGCAATGTGAATTTTAGGGAGAAAAAGCACCTCCACAGGCATATGATGTATCATTTAGATGGGAATAGTCACTTTCGCCATCTTAATGTCCCAAGGCCATATGCTTGTCGAGAATGTGGACGGACATTTCGAGATCGCAATTCACTTCTAAAACATATGATTATTCACCAAGAAAGAAGACAGAAGTTGATGGAGGAAATTCGTGAATTGAAAGAACTTCAGGATGAAGGAAGAAGTGCACGATTGCAATGTCCTCAGTGCGTGTTTGGTACCAATTGCCCTAAAACATTTGTACAGCATGCTAAAACCCATGAAAAAGATAAAAGGTACTATTGCTGTGAAGAGTGTAACTTCATGGCAGTAACAGAAAATGAATTGGAATGCCATCGAGGTGTTGTCCATGGAGCAGTGGTAAAATGCCCGATAGTCAATTCTGACATAACTCAGAGGAAAACACAAAAAAAGACTTTTATGAAAGACTCTGTTACAGGATCATCCAAAAAGGCATCTACATACATATGTAAGATGTGCCCTTTCACCACTTCAGCTAGAAGTATTTTAAAAAAGCACATGGAATACTTGCATTCCTCATCATCTGTTGATTCATTTGGTAGTCCTGTTGGACTTGATAAAAGAAAAAGTGACGTTCTTGAAGAACCCATAGATATCGGTAGCACTAAACCATTAATTAAACAACAGTCAACCACATTTCCAAAGAACTCTGCTTTAAAACAAGATGTGAAACGAACATTTGGATCAAGCTCACAATCAAGTAATTTTTCAAAATTCCATAAGCGGCCACATAGAATACAAAAAGCTCGGAAAAGCATTGCCCAGTCAGGTGTAAACATGTGCAGTCAAAACAACTCTTCTCACAAGACTGGAACAATTAAAAGCAGCATTGACCAAAAACCTAAGTATCTTCATCAAGCAACTAAAGAAAAATCTAATGCCAAGGCAAATAGCAACTATTTACATAGACACAAGTATGAAAACTACAGGATGATCAAAAAATCAGGTGAATCATATCCTCTGCATTTCAAAAAAGAAGTTAGTTCATTAAATTCTTTACATCTGTATTCATCATCAAGTAATTCTCACAATAGTTTCATTTCAGATCCTCATAACCCAGACAACAAAAGGCCGGAAAGCTTCAAAGACCACAGGCGTGTAGCTGTAAAACGAGTAGTTAAGGAATCTAAGAAGGAAGGTTCTGTTGAAGGAGAAGACTTAGATAGCTATCCAGATTTCTTACATAAAATGACTGTTGTTGTTTTGCAAAAACTTAATTCTGCTGAAAAGAAAGATAGTTATGAAACAGAAGATGATAGTTCCTGGGAGAATGTTGAGCTAGGTGACTACACTACACAGGCCATAGAAGATGAAACCTATAATGATCTTAATCAAGAACATGTAAACTTATTCCCTCTATTTAAAAGCAAGGTGGAAGGTCAGGAACCTGGAGAAAATCCTACCCTTAATTATGATCAAAATGATGGCTTTTATTTTGAATATTATGAAGATGCTGGAACTAACAACTTTTTACATGAGATACATGATCCTCAGCATTTAGAAAATGCAGAATCTTCATTGTCAAAGCATAGTTCTGTTTTTCATTGGACTGATTTGTCTCTTGAAAAGAAATCGTGTCCTTATTGCCCCGCAACATTTGAAACAGGTGTTGGGTTGTCAAATCATGTCCGGGGACATCTTCACAGAGCAGGATTAAGCTATGAAGCCCGTCATGTTGTATCACCAGAACAAATAGCCACAAGTGACAAAATGCAACATTTCAAAAGAACTGGCACAGGGACACCTGTTAAGCGAGTTAGAAAAGGTAAGTTTTTGTGTGGTTGATTTGGGCTAATGTATCTGTATTCAAATTCAGAGGATTTGAAAGTTTTTTCTGGATTTGGTCTTTATTAGAATCACAATTTTATATTTCAGAGGTAATTCACTTTAGGGTGGTCAGTTTTTAAAAAAAATTCTGATATTACTCTTAAAAATTTTTTTTAGCTATAGAGAAATCTGAAACCACTTCTGAACATACTTGTCAGCTTTGTGGTGGTTGGTTTGATACTAAAATTGGATTATCAAATCACGTTAGAGGCCACCTCAAAAGACTTGGAAAGACCAAATGGGATGCTCATAAATCTCCAATCTGTGTTCTGAATGAAATGATGCAAAATGAAGAAAAATATGAAAAAATCTTAAAGGCATTGAACAGTCGTCGTATTATTCCTAGACCATTTGTAGCTCAAAAACTTGCATCAGGTGATGACTTTCTATCTCAAAATGTTATACCTCTTGAAGCATACCGTAATGGCCTAAAGACTGAAGCTCTGTCAGTGTCAGCATCTGAGGAAGAAGGGCTGAATTTCTTAAATGAATATGATGAAACAAAACCTGAACTTCCTAGTGGAAAAAAGAATCAGTCTCTTACACTGATAGAACTTCTTAAAAATAAAAGGATGGGAGAAGAAAGAAATTCTGCTATTTCTCCTCAAAAGATCCATAATCAGACAGCAAGAAAGAGATTTGTTCAGAAATGTGTTCTTCCATTAAATGAAGACAGTCCGTTGATGTATCAACCACAAAAAATGGATTTGACTATGCACTCAGGTAAGAGGACATTCATGACTATCTTTTTAATTTTAACACAGTTCAGTTGTGCTTTCTTTAATGGAATATTTGTGGAAAATACTTTCTCAATCTTATTAAGCTGCTTTTTTTGCAGAACAGATTGATTATTCTACTGTCATTTCTGTATAACTCATCAGTTGATGCTCATCAGCACTGAGTCTGTGCCTTATTTCTTGGTCTGAATGTAAGGTGAGAACAAATGCAAAAGAAAATCACAAACAAAAATAAAAAGCTGATCTGTAAAAATAAAATTTGCTATGGCTCAAGGATGGTTATGAATGGAAAGTTGATGTTGTTCAAAAGCCTAGTATTACAAAAAAGGCAAACTTTTGTCATATTTTTGCCAGTGTTCCAAAGTGATGTGTTTTCAAGATTTAGCTATTCGTTTTCTCACTGCTTAGGTAAAACAAAACAAAATGGGCTCTATAAACTGAATGGATTGGTGTCTGTTGTATGTTGTGATTAACTCAAAGAAGCACTCCCTCTCTGATTTCTTCATCATATTGTGGGATAGTTTGGTTTTGGAGAACTATTGTGAGTATAAAACATGTTTGTTTGGGCTTTTTTATTTTATAGCAGTGTTCCAAGGGAACGGACAGATGATTTAGCTTAGTGCTTGTTCACCAAATAGTATTTCTCTTTTGAAGGAGTATTCTGTGTGTATTGGCAAATGATGTGGCAGATAAAGTAATCAAGACTTATTTGGTGTTGCAGGGTCTGATATGTATGTTTTGACTAGAAGAATTTTAAGTCTCTTGATAGGTTTCTTTTGGAGGTTAAGAGTGTTGAAGGTTTATATAGATTGGTCTTAATGATTGAGCCCCAGGTTAGTGTGTTTGAGGTAATAATTGGCCAATGAATAATAATTTAGTTACTGTAATTATATACTGTTTTGTTTACTTTCGGCAGACATGGGATATCTCAAATATTTGTAATGCAGTTTTGATTTAAGGAAAGAGTACTTGTATTTTAAGTGGTCTGAAAAGCGATTTTTCTGATAGGGACTTGTGGCTCTTTCATACAAAGATAGTCTTTCAAAGTCAATAGCTTCCTGTGTTTTTCAGAAGAATAAAATGCAGGGAATATGTGTTAGCTGTATTGACTAAGAAGCAGTACACTTCATAGACATAAAGCATACTTGTGGCTATCACAGTAATGTAGAAGAAACCAATTGAAACATGTTGGGGGAGTGAGGGTTGTTTGAGAAGTTCTGAGTTTATTGTTTGAACATGTTTTCTTAACTGCAATGAGTAAGATGTTAGCTTGTTGATCATTTATTTAGCACAAAGATTGTAACAAAAAACTTCAAATCATTAACTTTCATTATTGATTGCGCATTCAAAGTAATGAACATAAAATGCCCTGAATAAAATGTTGTGTCTAACAGCTGTTCAGTGGTGTGTTTTACCACCTTTTCTTCCAGCCTTCATCAGAAAACCTAATTTAGTATGGAGCCTTTTACGGTTTTGTGGGTAAAACACTTTAATTACCACTTTGTCAACTAGACTTTTTAATTTTTTTTATTGGTAATGTTGTAAGCTTTGAAACTTCTCAACAGAACTGTGCTGTTCAAATCACAGGATTGTATTTTAGTAGGTTTAGGAAATGATCTGCGTAACACAGAAATCTGCAAGAAAGTAAATAATAGGTGTTAAATTCAGAGGAGCTTAGAGGTTCAAGTCACTCCTCTTTAACCTTTCCAGAGAGCATGGTTTGGCTCTAAATACTAACTACAAAATACTAATAGTTAACTTAATTCCCCCTTTTTATTTTAAGTTTAAGCTAATTCATGAACGTTTTTTAAGCCATCTTTATTGTGGTACTTTTCTACAAGCTTTTAAGCTAAGAAAATTTCACTTTTTGAAGTGAGAACTGGATTATAGTTTTCTTTTGAATGATAGGTATGCCTGTGAAGCTTAGAACATGTGTGCATTGCAATACGACGTTTACAAGTGCTGTTAGCCTGTCCAACCACTTACGCGCTTATGCACGAAAGAAGAGTGCTGGACTTTTGACTGGTACAGGTATGTTTGAACAGATATCACAGCAAGTCTGTTTGATACAATACACTTTTTTTTTTTCTCACCAGACTGGTGCTAATTCAGATGATATTTATAACTTTCTTTCGTAAGCAGTAGTTGAGTCTGAATACACATTAAATTTCAGCAACTTGTAAACTTAGATATAATTTTAAGCAAGTGATTCTTTTTCATTTGGATCATATTGACTTGATTTGGGGAAAAAAAATAACCCATTAGAGATGTAGAACTTTTGAGTCTACATTAATCCCATTGATTTTTAAATTATACTATTTTTTAAAAATTTCTTTTTATTAGAGTCCATTAAGACACCTCTCTTTGGTAAGAAAAAAAATACATACCATACATACATACAGGATTGTCTTAGAAATGCTTCATTAGAAAAGGAAATTACAGTGAAATTTCAAATACGTAGAATTGATTAGAAAACTAAACTAATGAGTTTTTATTAGTCTATAGATCAGATCTTTGAAAGGGTAGTCCATAATGATGGCCCAGTGTGACAACTGAATAGATTTTACTTTTAATGCTCCTAAACTACATTTAGGATTAGTAAATAAAGATATACATGTAAGTGTTAACATGCATATTTCTGTGTTATTTTTGGTTGGCTAGCCCAACCTTGCAGATACCTCTTCATACTCCGTGTTTGTGAAAATTTTGTTGACCTACTCATATGTAATATACTTCTTAGACCCTGCAAATGCTTTGCTCTTTCTTTTATAGTCTTTCAGGCTACTGTATATCAGCAAATTCCAGTTTCTTTTATATCTTAAAATAACCCTTTTTCCCCCTAAATAAAACTATGTAGACCTTTTAGCCTAAAATTCTATTTCCAATCTTGTTTCTCCTGCTCTTTTTGATCACTATCTTCCGCTTTTTCTGGCTAATGTTTTCCTAACCTTTTAGTTCTTCCTTATGTCCTATGACTTAACATCTAATATGTTCTTGCTGCCAAAGAAACATTTCTATTCATATTGGCATCTTTTTTCTTCTACTTCTTTGCTTTATTCCTTGACTTGATATACAAATGACAAGGACGACTCTTGATCATTTATATTAAAAGGAAGGGAATAGTGAATTTTACTTTATTGGATTCAGGCTCCTATTGTGGGGTTATAAATTTTATATACCCCCACCTTCATCAGACTTGAAAGTTGATTGCACACATTGAAGGTAGAAGGCAATGAAAATAAGAGAAGATAGGAATGGGAAATCATCCCTAATGTTATCGTAGCCAATGATCTTTATTGAACATTTGCTGTATTTCAGGTACAATGCAATGAAGTATATATGCATAACAGTTAGTAAGCAACCATGTGGGTTGTAGGTGTTCTAATTCCATTTCACAGGAAATTAAGACTTGGAAAACTTCAACCGTTTGAAGTTATATAATTAATGAATAGCAAAATTGAAATTCAAATCAAGATTATCTTCTCTTAGATATTTGTTTTTAGTGATTATTCTCTATCATATACAGGAGGTCTTTTTCTTGGATTTCTTATTTTAGAATGAAAGCAATAGAAAATTATAAAATGAAGTTGGGTTTAAGGTGGGGAGCATTCTGGTGAAGACTAAAAAAGAGTCTGATTAGAAAAACAACCCCCCAAAATAGTTAAACCTAATTTAAACTCTGGAGGGCTTGTGATGCTGTATCAGTCTAACTATTCAAGCAGATTTTTGAAATTTTTTAAAAAAATTGCTTTACCTCATCTGAAAATCCTTCAAAACATAGAACTAGTTAGTTGTTTATAAATAACTGGTAATGACATTACCTTTTATTTTAAAAATTATCAGGGAGAAAAATAATATAGAATGAATAAGAATACAGACTAGACCATTAAGGGGAAAAAATGTATATTGGTTTTAAAATATCATTAGTTAAATACTATCCAAAATCTACTGAGTGTTAGAAGATAAAGTGTATGACAGTCTTAGGCAGAAAGAAGGGAAATGAACACCTGAAGAAAGTTTAGGATGGTATTTTCTACAACCAATACTCATCTTTTTTTAAGAAAAACAAAGATTTATATTTCCTTTCTGTAGAAATTCTGAAGCATTTTGTCCTGATATTTTAAATCTTCTTAACCATTAGAGCTACATAGATGTCTTTGATACTTATTCATGCCAGCTAGGAAGTTTTTATTTAGTTTATTAAAGTTTTTTGTTTCCTAAATGGAGAATTTTATTTATAAGCTCCATATATTTATTTTTTTCCCATGTCATTATGACTGGTATAAAGCAGTGGTATTGGATTATTATAAGGAATTCATTAATTCATATGAGTATCAAGCATCAGTTTTTCATAGATATGTACAGATGCTATTTTGATGAATAAAATGCAAATTCATTTTTATTAAACCTTACGTTAATACATCACAAAATTGAAAAAGTGGAAAAATAAAAATAAAACCTCCATAAGAATGTCTAATATGTGTGTTTTGAGTTCAACTAGCTTTCATTCATGTGGATCTTTAGTTGTATGATCCATTCTTAAAGAAAAAGTTTAGTTATCTCTAGGCTAAAGTTCTGTTTGGTTATGTGAGAAACCACCTGCTCTCTTGACCACTTTTATGGGAACTAGTAGCCTCTTGATGGTGAGGAAATATTCCTCCCATCTTGTATTTCTCCAAATATTCTTGAATATACTGAAAAGAATATCCCTCTGCTTCCCAAAATACCTTTTTTGCTGATAACTCAAATTATTCTAATTTGATAGTTCTCAATTTGGTGAGGGAGAGGTGTTACTGATTGCTTTTAAGAATTTTATGAAAGCAAAGAGTCCCTTCTCAGTAACATGTGCTTATTCATCCACAGATAAATATTTTGTACATATAGGCTTTGCATATCACCCAAAAGCTGTCCTATATGTACCATTCCTGTGGCAGAAAATTTAAATAAAAAAGAAGTGAAAGAATACAGAACTAGGAATCAGGAGACCAAGGAGCCCTCATATTAGTAGAAGATAATTAAGACACAAGAATTGCTTAACATCAAAGCTAATTCTGTTGTCACAAGTATAAATTAGAATCCACCCTCCCTAATGTTAATAAAAGGAACTGATAAAAAATGTAGGAAATATTTAGAATTGAAAATACTAGGGTTAAATTATCAAAATAGAATAAATTTCACAGATTATGATTTCGCCCAGAACTGACCCAGATTATTTTCATTGAAGAGTTTCAAATAAGTTGCTTAACAGTTTTTCTGTATCTTCAGTTGTAGATCATTTATGAAGCTGTTTTTTGTTGTTGTTGTGTTCTTCTTTTTGTTTTTTTGTTATGTGTGTGCTCCTGAGGATTGAATCCAGGGCTTTGCACATGCTAGGCAATCATTTTCCCACTGAGCTATACCCCCAGTCCTGTTTTTTTAATGGATCTTTTAGACTAATATTTTACATGCTCACATAAATTTTTTTTTCTGATTCTGTTTAGAGTCATATGAAAACATAAATTTCATTAAAAATCAGAAATTTCATGGTAGAGTTCATATTAAATGCTTTTGGACTTTTTATTTTCAGTTTGCTTTTGTGCCTAATAATATTTATTTATTTATTTGGTGCCAGGAATTGAACCCAGGGGTGCTTTACCAATGAACCACATCCCTAGCCTTTTCCATTTTCTAATTTTGAGGTAGGGTCTCCCTAAATTGCTGAAGTTGGCCTTGAACTTAGGATCCTCCTGTCTTAGCCTCCCTAGTTGCTGGGATTATAGTTGTATACCACTACACCTGGCTAAGAACAGTCTTATTGAATTATTAATAGATTTTACATAGTGGTTTGGCCTTGTCTTAGCTGAATTACAGCTCCTCTTTTACTCTCATAAATGACTTGGAATAGATAATAAATTTTATGCTAACCCTGATTATTAAAATTACCAAAACATTTAAAATTATTTAAGATAAAGTTTATTCTACCAACCTTGGGAACAAAAACAAATCTGAAATCAAAGTAACAATGAATTTCAACAGGTGAGGAAAGGAAAATAAAGCCAGAGTAAAATGCATGTTTGCATAATGCTGCTCACTGTTACATAGCATTCTGTTATCTGTTGAAAAGAAGGAAGAGTAAGAAAGGTGTTCAGCATTTATATTAGGATTTTTAAAAATCTCTACCTCATATATAAACTCACATTTATATACACATATAATCCCTGAATACTCATTCACTCAACTGAATTGAGTGTTACCTCTCATTTTTTTTTCTTTTTTCTTACTAAAAATTAATGGTATGCTGGGGAGATAACTTAGTTGGTAGAGTGCTTGCCTTGCATGCACACAGCCCTGGGTTCAATCCCCAGCACCACCAAAAAAAATTAGTGGTAGTCATGATCCAGTAAAGTTGAGTTACTATCTATACATCATGAAGTTACTAACCCCACAGATGGAAAACCCTGCCTCACAAGTATCTGTCTTTGGAACTGGTACTAACTAGAACCAGCAATAGTAGAATATTAGAAATTTTAATACCATTTCTCTGGCAGTAGGTGAATTACTTTTTTCATTTTATTCTTTTCTTAGATAGCTTGATATTTTTAAAATCAAATGCTGACATTTAGGATTTAAAATAAATCAGAACGGGCTGGGGTTGTGGCTCAGTGGTAGAACACTTGCCTGACACGTGTGGGGTACTGGGATTGATTCTCAGCACCATATATAAATAAATAAAGGTTCAAAAAACTAAAAAAATAAAATAAAATAAATCAGAAAATTTTAATTACTTATTCAAAGTAAAGCAAGGAAAATATTTTCACAAAAATATATTTGTTAAGGGCTTCATTTCATTATCTTCAGAGCACTTTCTTCCTAACATCTTGGAAGTAAAGGACAGTTTTTCTCATCTACAACAATGAATAACTAAGCCATCATAATTAAAGAAATGACTTTTTCCCAAGCATGGTGGCACACTCCTGTAAGCTCCAGTGACTAGGAAGCCTGAGGCAGGAGATTCTGAAGTTTGAGGCCAGTCCCAGCAACTTAGCAAAACTCTGTCTCAAAATTTAAAAAACAAAAACAAAAAGGAATGGGAGTGTAGCCTAGGGGCAAAGTACCCCTGGGTTCAATCCCCAGTGCTGGGGTGGGGGGGGGACACAAAAAACAAACACACAGACACACCCACTTTTCCAATGTGAAAAAGTTTTGAAAATTAGTATTAGAGCCTCCCAGTGCCACTATTAATATCTCTACCTTCTTTTTTGTTTTAGTAAAGTCGATTTTTTCATTTTGATTTATGTTTTTATAGATTATGTGTTATTAAATAGGTTCTTTTGCCTGTTTTCATCTTTGATGATATAATTGAGCATAGAGAATTACAACAGGTGCTAATGAACATATAACACAGTGCCAGGTGCTGAGTGGGTTTATAAGCCACTAGAAGTCATTCCTATGTTGTGGAAAGTGCTATGAGAGCACTTTCTACTGTTATAGAAAGAAAAAAAAAAAATAGCATTGTAAAAGCTTCCTGGTGTGCATTAAATTATTTGACCTTTCAGAGTATCTGTGAAGTGTCTTTTTTATATTATTATAATATGGCATGTTCAAGAAATTGCATGCTTTTATAGTGATTTATTCAGCCCTAAAGAGTATAAGAAAATTTTGATCTTTACTAAGATTGAACTCTAAAGAATCAAACCACCTTCCACTTACCAGTAGATACCTTCATGATTTCATGATTTCAAACCACCTTCCACTTACCAGCAGATTCCTTAATGATATTGGGCTTTGTGAGGAATTATGAAAAATAGGATACATGTCTCTGCCCCCAGAGAACTTAGGGATTATTGGCAACACATATAGAACTCTCACAATTAGAGAACTGTGCAAGATAGTGTACAGTTAAATGGTATATTGCCTGTGAATCGTGTTGGAAGGAGTTCAGGTTTTTTGTCTGGGCCTCATTCTGAAGGGAGCTAGCAATTAAGTGGGATTCCTTTTTTTCTTGCTGCTTTTATAGTTTGTTGTTATCAAATAGAGCCTCAAAATAAGAGAAAAATAATAAAGAAAGTTCATGCTGGTATGTTTCTTGTCATTGTTTTTTAAAGGAGAGAGGAAAGAGTTGCAGAACATTTATTTACTTTCATTCAACAAAAGTTGGGACTATGCTTGTCTCTGAGGCTGTAAAAACCCAATATTCCAGCTACATAAACATAATCATGATCCGTACCATTAGAGTAAGTTCTATAGTATTCAGCCAGACTCCAAATTTGAAGAATGAAGAGTTTTGTGAAGAAGAGGTGAAGTAGAATGTTCCAAGCAGAGAGCAAAACACAAAGGGCTAAAATTTGAGAATCAATAGCTATATCATCCCTCAGTATTTTTCCAAAAGAACAGAACTCAGCATACTGTAATGATACATGCATACACATGTTTATAGCAAGCAGCACAGTTTACAGTGGCCAAGTTATAGAACCAACTTAGGTGTCCATCAACAGATAAATGGTTAAAGAAAATTTGATGTATATACAGGATGGAATTTTATTCAGCCATAAAGAGGAATGAAATTATGTCAGGTGCAGGAAAATGGATGGAACTGATCATGTTAACAAAATAAGCCAGACTCAGAAAATCAAGGACTGTATGTTTTTTCATGTATGAGAAACTAGAGAGAAAAATAGGGAAAAGGGGGTGAAGGTAATCTCATGAAAACAAGCGAGACCAGTAGAGGAAAGGAGGAGGATCAAAGGGAAGGGGAAATTAAATTGATCAGATTCTGTTATGCGCATGTATGAATATGTCACAACTCTGCCATTTTGTATAATTGTAATGTACCAATAAAATTTTTTTAAAAATATAGTTTCACAAAAATGCTGTTTCATTTAAAAATAGTCAATATTATAAAAGGAGTTTATTTTAATCTTAGTTTTAGATGTCAGGTCAGTATGGGTATTTTGTCATGATTAGACAAAACTCTCAAGTGACATCAGACTATCTTTCTACCTCCACAAAATCTTTTTGAATATTTGATTTTGATTATAAAATATTTTGAAATTTATTTTGTAAATTGTAGAAAATATATTAAAATTAATTTATGCTCCCAAAAGAAGAAATTTGAAAGTCAAGAAGTACCAGGAGGACTGGTGTTGTGGCTCAGTGGTAGAGCACTTGCCTAGCATGCGTGAGACCATGGGCTCGATCCTTAACACCACATATAAATAAAATAAAGGTATTGTGTCCACCTACTACTAGAACAAAACAAAACAAAACAATAAAAGAAGTGCCAGGAGATTCTCTTATAGATGTTGGAAAGATGGTGATGCCCTAAAGGTGGGATTAGTGCTTTGAATGCTTCCTAAAGAATTTAGGAAGTCATTGAAGGATTTTTAAAAATAAGTGGTGTACTCAAACTTGTATTTTAGAAACCCATCCATGAGAACAGTGAAAGATGATGTTCTGTATTAAGACTATATATTTATCTCCACAGTAATGTAGCATTCAGGATTTGCAAGATACTGAATTGTTCATATTGAGTAAACTTTCTAAGTAACTTAGACTAACTCTTTAATTACTAAACTTGAGTTTTCCTAACCATTTTGATGATAGTCTTTCTGAACTATTCTAATTTTTGCTTTGTGAAGCAGTGGACTAAATATGATTTCATCATGTACACATTTTGAATAACCTGGATAGATACTAGGTAATTGTTTTATTATGCCAGGAAGCATTTAGGCTATTTGCCCACTATACTAAAAGGAAATTGACTGATTATTCATTACTTCATCAGTTTTTCATCTTGTATTGAGGTTTTTGCATTGTGCTAAGTATGGTAGAGATAAATTGGATCTCCCAATTTAGAAGAAGCGTGCACACATGCAAGACTAATTGATTAGTGCCATTAAAAAGTTTTGTGAAACAGACTGTGGAAATTAAGAGGAAAAGAAAGGTACTGTGAGCCAGACTTTGACAAGCAAGGCTTTTAAATAATGTTTGGGTTTTCACTGATGTGTGTGTGTGTGTGTGTACACTAATACTAAGGATTGAACCCAGGGCCTTGTGCAGGTTAAATACACACTACACCACTGAGGTATACTTCCAGCCCTGCATGTAGTGTTAGAATGGACCCTGAAAAATAGCTGATAGAAATGGAAATTAGGGCCTCGGGTAGGGAAAGAACACATGTGAAAGAGGAGCAACATGGGACAGGTGGAAAGTTTATTAAAATTACTAATAAGTAGGAAATCAGAGAATTCAGTTGGATTTGTGAAGTGAGTCAGGTAGATGACATAGAGTGCTGGTCTAACATATTGGAATTAATTTTGCAGTGAGGCACTGTTGAACTTTTTAAAAAAGAATTTGTATAATGCTTTTGAGTGCTTTTTAAACAAAAGTTAAAGGTTTGGTTGAGGAGAAATTGTAGGTACAGTCATTTTAATAGTCCTATACCAGGGCAATAGCAATAGAAATGTAAAGGGATAATAGATATACAGCTGATGTTATAGAAGTAAGTAAGCAGAACTTTGCAGATAGTTAGAGGTAGATGAATATGAGAAAAAGATGGCTCAAGGTTTTAAATCTTGTTTCTCCAGGGAGAGTGGTTATACTAATACCCTTAGTGATTTTACTACCATGCCATCAAGTAGGAGGATAGGCTTCATTTACTTCTCTGCCAGTTATATAGTAATATGTCATCCACCTGTCCACTGTAATAAAACAAATAGCCATACTTATTCTATCAGTGTTGTTTTTAAAATAGATGTGTTATGGTTTAGATATGAGGTGTCCCCCAAAAGATCATGTGTTAGACATTGTAAGAAAGCTTAGAGGTGAAATGATTGGGTTTTGAGAGCCTTAACTGAACCAGTACATTAATCCACTTGAATGGATTAGTTGGGTGGTAATTGTAGGCAGGTGGGGTGTAGCTGGAGGAGGTGGGTCACTTGAAGGGGGTGCCTTTGGAGTATATATTTTGTCCCTGGTGATTGAGAGCTCTCTCTTTCTGCTTCCTGGTACCGTCCTAAGTTGCTTTCCTCTTCCACCTTGCTATTCTGCCTCTCCTTGAGCCCAGAGAAATGGAGTTGGCCATCTATGGACTGAGACCTCTAAAACCATGAGCCCAAATAAACTTTTCCTTCTCTACATTGTTCTTGTCAGGTCTTTTGGTCACATTTGTAAAAAAAAACTGATTATATGAGAAGGTTTTACATCATTGCCACATAAAACAGATTTCATGATGCCTGTTTTTGCTGATAATTAGTTAACAAAATTTAGTGCTATTTGGCCATCTTTTTTTTATAAGCATCTTGTTTTTTCATAAGTCTTACCTTGTCCCCTAGCCTATTGGTTTTGTATCTAATTTTGGGGAGTATGGCTTTTTAATGTTTGGAATTTTAAAATACGTTTCAAATCTCACATCTCTTTAGTTGTATTATGTGTGTTTACTCTGATTTCTAATCTAACGTTAATTTCTTGAATGCTATTTATTATCTGGGTTAAGGTATAGTTAAACCTTAAAATACAAAACATGTTACTGGACAGAGCCAAATGTTGGGTAATTTGCTTTAATTGACTTTATGAATATAATACAATTATACACTGACTTTCTCACTTGAGATTAGCTCTAGAGGATGGTCTGTTGAAAATTGGTGGTTCTGTCATGGGAAAAGAAATATCTCCAGAAGTGGTTCCTCAGGAGTTCCCACAGAAAGGGGAAACTTGATTCAGGACAAGTAGGATCTTTGACATACATGATGGAAAAGAATTTCAGCACATGTCAGTGGAGGCAAAGAGATTATATATTTAGGACAGCAAGGAATACTCAAGGGAGAATGAAGTTCATCTCAAGTGAGAGATGTGTTTTGGGGATTCCCACTCTTAAAGGAAACTCAAAAAGGAATGGGTATGGCAAAGTACATGGGGATGATACAGATCAGTCTGGTGATCTTAGCATGATTTATGGTGGTCTCATCATTCTCAGGATCTTTAGGCCTATGTGGTCTTTATTATCTGATCAATTGATAGTATAGGAAGGTTCTCTAAATTACAAATTTCTCAGAATAAGGTGTTTCTCTTACTCTTTTATTGGTGGGCTAATTAATAGTGCCCAAGGTAGATTTACAGAATTCCCAGCAATTTAGGATTGATAGGCGTGGGAAAGAGACGGACTTGGAGACTGATAGGCCTGAAAAAGTATGTGGAACTTATGAGTTAAATTTTTATTTTTCTTGTTCTTCTTTATTTCTCCTTTCTACCTATTTTTATTTCTTCTGTTCTACCTAGTCCTTCATCCACCCAGAAGCAGGAAAATGGAATTTATTATTCTTTGTTGTATCCACAGTTGGAAGAATAAGGTTAATTCTTGCTATCCAGTGTTTAAAATCTGTTTGTAATCATGGCCTTAGCTGGAAGCTAACCAAAACAGAAAATAACTGGTCAGCACTGTGGTTGGTTGTAGTTTTGAATTTAGCAGGAATATGTAAGGCTCTTAAAAATTATAAAAAGCCAAATTGGATTAATTGGATTTATGAATTTGTGACATTTAGATTTACTCTATTAGTGTGAGCCCTATCCAATTTAAGTTGAATATAATTATGTGGAAGACAATTTTTTTTTTTTAATTGTAAGGTAAGGTAGTTTCCTTACTTAACAAGTATTTTATTCCTGCCATATCTGAAGTGATGTTTTACAAATGTTGAGACTTTGGAAGTCAAGGCGTTTGGTAATACTCAGGTAGTTCTAAACAAAAATGGACTTGGTATAGATTCATAATTTGTGCTTTAATGTTTGTTCTGGTTTTAGATGTGTCTTAGTCTAAGAAAACTGATATTCATTGCACCTGCCTGCATTGCTTAATTAAAAAGCATGCAAACCGAACTTATCTTGAGAAGAAAATTTTAAGTGTTTTTTTATGTGTTACCACAGAGAAGTAATACATTTTCTATCCTATATAGCAAATAACTGACCAGTAAACCATCTGTGACTAGGGTATTAGCTTTTTTTTTTATTTTATTTTTTATTTTAATTTGCTTTTGGCTAACTGGTAAAACTAGTCTCCCTCTAATACCTGTTTATAAATCATATTTATGTCTAGCTTTTCTCTTTACATCTTGAGAATACTTGCTCAAAATATTATGTTACTGATCATCCCTTCTACTTTGAAATAGTGGAGACTTTGGAAATTTTTTTTTTTTTTTTTTTCCTATGCAGGGTACCTCTGTTACTTGAATGCTTTCTCTGAACCAAGTTTATAAGGATGTTGCTATTCTAAATATAAACTCTTCGTATGAAAAACTCAGTCAGCTTCTTCTTCTAGACTAATAGCCACAGACATACTCCTTAAAGCAAAGGAAACCTGCTTTCCAGATAGTTTGTGTATCATCCTTTTCCAAATGAAATGTTTGTGGGGTTTTTTTGGTTTGTTTTTTTCTTGTACCAGGGATTGAATTTGGGAGCACTTGACCACTGAATCACATCCCTAGTCCTATTTTGTGTTTTATGTAGAGACAGGGTCTCACTGAGTTGCTTAGCACCTCATCATAGCTGAGGTTGGCTTTGAACTTGCAATCCTCCTGCT
This sequence comes from Sciurus vulgaris, assembly GCF_902686455.1. Classification (NCBI taxonomy): domain Eukaryota; kingdom Metazoa; phylum Chordata; class Mammalia; order Rodentia; family Sciuridae; genus Sciurus; species Sciurus vulgaris. The sequence continues at coordinate 78,701,490 of NC_136461.1, read as the reverse complement.
TCAGCCTCCAGAGCCACTGGGATTATCGGCATGCACCACTGCACCTGGCTTTCCAGATGGAATGTTAAAACATTTTAGGCTGTAGTTTACTTCGCCACCTATTTTGTGATTCTGAGTCAATTACTTGTTTTTAGTCACTGGGATAAGAAGCTCTGCTACTGAAAAAATAGTTTTTAGATTGAATTGTCAAGGGAAAATATTATGGTTTGGATCTGGAATGTCCACCAAAACTTGTGTGTTGTTCCTGATGCTGCAGTGTCTAGTGTTGAGACTTTTGAGAAGGATTGTATCATGAAGACTATAACCTTGTTTTATGGATTTTTGATTGGGGGTTACTGGGGAGTATATCTTGTCCTTGGGGACTGTATCATGTCCTTGGACCCATCCTTTCCTTGAGTGCCTGCTGTCCACCCCTTTGCCTGCCGGTTGCTGAACCTGAACAGCTAGTTTCTGCCATGCTTTCCACCATGATGTTCTGCCCTATTAGAGCAATAGACCATGAACTGAATTTCTAAAAATTAGAAGCCAAAATAAACCTTTTTCCTCTTCTTAAGTTGTTCTCAGGAATTTTGGTCATAGTGACAAAAAGCTGACTAATGCAGAAAATGATGGTGTAATTAAATACTTATGAGGTTACTAACTGTATATCTTTATGTTCTTCCTAATTGGAAGAAGAACATTGCTCTCCATAACATACACTGCTTATCTTGGGAACAATGATTGGCTTGATTATGTTGTATAGCTGTGAGCAAAGAATTTGTGTTGGTATTAGTAGGGGAATCCTTTCCAGTTTAATGTGCTATAGGGAATGGGGATTTAACAGTTTCTCCCTTAATAGCTACCTTTTATTTTATTTATTTTTTATTTTATTTTATTTTATTTTATTTTATTTTATTTTATTTAAATGGCCAAGAGTTTAAAAGGTGGAGCTGTATGTATCCTTTCTCTTTAGGGTACTGACTACTTAGGACCCAGGACTAACTACAAAATTTGCAGGATCCAGTGGAAAATTAAAAGTATAGTACCCTTTGTTTCAAATTATTAAGAATTCCAAAGCTACAATAGCAGAGAATTAAACCTCCTTATGGGGCCCTATGTAACTACACAGGCCTCTCAAACCCATGAAGCTAGTCTTGTGGCTACTTTGTGCAGACAAAAATGTGTAAGCTTAGAAAAAATTTAGCTTTTCAACAAATGACTTCCCCTCCCTTCATCCCTATTTTATATAATGTAATACTTTTCTTTAAAAAACAAAACAAAAAACCCTAGTTCTTTTTCATAGAAAAATAGAAAAGTGCTATTTGCCAAGAATTTTTTTATATGATTGGCACTTATAAACCTTGAAGGATTAGTGACACCAATTCAAATCAATTTTTTTTATCAAATCAATTTTATTTATCTGTCTCACACTATACCCCTGTGACATGTGCATCCTCTTCCCACCTCACCACTTATTCCACTACCACCTTCATCACCAGCTCTTTAATGGAGGTGGTGTTCATGTTATTTTTATACCTACTATCTTCCTGGATGAACTTATATCTGCTATTGCTTGCCCAACTTGTACAAGCTAACTTAATAAGGAAAAAAAAAATTTCCCCTCTAGTAGGATTGTAACATTCCTCTTATCTGGGATATATACAACCTACACCAGTGCTTTGTTTTATAAGTGCCCTGTAAAACTCAGGCTGAAATCTAAGTACCATTGTAAGAGGTAATTAGGTCATTGGAGCTCCACTCTCATGCATGGCTGTTATTATGAAAGGGAATAGGTTAGTTATTAAAAGAAGTGGTTCCTGATAAAAAAAAAAAAAAAAGGATGGTTTTGCCCAGTTTTCACAGTCTCCCATGTGTTCATTTGCTCTTCTGCCATGTTATGACCCAGCACAGATGCCCTCACCAGGTGCTAGTGCCCATGCTCTTGGACTTCCCAGCCTCCAGAATTGCAAGCCAAAGGAACTTCTGTTTATAATTTACCCTCTGTGTGTGTGTAGGAGAGTGGAACTGTTGATGTAACAAACAGCCTGAAAATGTGAAAGCAGCTTTGGAACTGTGTAATGAGTAGGAGCTGAAAGAATTTGGAGAACAGACTAGTAAAGGCTTATATTGCCGTGAATGGAGCATTAAGGGTGATTCTGGTGAGGGCTTAGAAGAGTAGTGTAGGGAAAGTCTGAATCTTAAAATTATTTTAGTGTTTATGACACAGAGGATTGGTAGAACTGTACTCAGTAAAGGCCATTCTGATAGAGTTTCAGACAGAAATGAGGAACAAGATATTGGATACTGAGGTACAAGTCACTCTTGTTATACAGTTGTGAAGAACTTGACAGAATTGTCTCTATGCCCTAGAACTTAGAAGAATGCAGAAATTTAGAGTAATAAACTAGGGTATCTGGTAGAGAAAATTTCTGAACAACAAAGTATTTGACCTGCTTTGTGACTACTTTTAACTGCTGTGAGTTACAAGAGAAACTGAAAGGCAGAATTTATAATTAAAAAATCAGAAGGTACTGGGGTTGTGGCTCAGTGGTAGAGTGCTTGCCTGGCATGTGTGAGGCACTGGGTTTAATTTTCAGTACCACATATAAATAAATAAAAAATAAAGGTCCATAGATGGCTAAAAAAAATAAAAATACAAAAAGAGAAGCACAGTGGGAAGATTGAAAAATTCTCAGTGTGATCGTGTAAATTGTGTTGGAGAATACTAAAGGTGTAGCCAAGAGACCAGTTGTTAAAAAGATTATCTTAGATAAAAGGAAGCCTGGTGCTGTTCATCAACACAGTGGGACTAAGTCCCAGAAGGCATTTGAGTCTCTGCTCCCAGCCTTCCTGTGTGGGGCAGTTTTGTGGCCTCAGAATATATAAGTGGTAAGCCTTGACCGTGTCCGTATGGTGTTATGTCTGCCGATGCATGGAACTTGTAAGAACTGTGGGGTGTAGAACCCCCACCTATATTTCAAAGGATGTTGTGGACTACCTGGGTGCCCAGGCTGAGAAATTAAGGGCTGAACTGCTATAGAGAGTCCACACTAGGCCACAGTAGAGCTGTGGGAGCATTCAAGATCCCAAAAGTGTAAGGCCTCGGAAAACTGTAGGCAAAAGACTCCAACTTGAGAACTGAAGCCAGGGCTGAACCAAGTGAAGACAAAGGCATGGGGCTAAGGCTTTGCGTACCTAAACCTTCCAGTATATCCAGGAAGTAGCACATGGATAAAAATTAATCTGGAGCTTTAAAGCTTAATATTGTTTTTCCTGTTAGACTTTGGACTTATTTGGGCCCAGTTACCCCTTCTTGCCTATTTCTCCTTTTTGTGTTTTGGAAGTAGATAATTTGTTTTGCCTTCACAGGCATACTGCTGGTAGAAATTTGCCTCAGAATGAATCATGCCTTGAGTCTCAGCCATATCTGATTTAGAGGAGATGCTGGACTTTGGACTCTTGAGTTGGTGCTGAAACTTTTTGGAATAGCATGGATGTATTTTGTATGTGAGGTTTTAGGGGGTACAGGTCAGAATGCTGTAGTTTGAATGTCCCCTCCAAAACTCATATTGAAATTTTATTGCCATTGTCATAGTATTAAGAGGTATGGTCTTTAAGAGGTGATAAGGCTATTAAGGCTTGACACTTATGACTGCATTAATGTAATTATTGTGGGAGTTGATTATTTATTACAGGAGTGGATTCCTGATAAAAGGATGAATTTGCCCAATTTGCTGTTTTGAGTGTGCTCACTCCCTTCTGCCATGTTGTGACTCAGTAGAAAGGCCCTTGTAGATGGTGGTGCCATGCTTTCGGACTTCCGTGCTTCCAGAACTGTGGGCCATATACACTTCTACATTGTTTCTGGTTTATCCAGTCTGTAATATTCTGTTAAAGCAGCAGGTAACGGACTAAGATACCTAGGAATTCCAACAATCAGGGAAGAAACAGATGAAAAGGACTTTTAAATGATTGAGTATGGGGAAGATAATTGCAAATAAAAATATTTTGGTGGTGAATGTTAATTTAATTTTATGGTATGCTTCTATATCACAGAAGCTTCAGGTATTTTATGAAATATTCTATGAGGTCATACTCTACAGTGAAGAAAAAAGGTAATGAAATTCATTGAAGCAGAACAGTTATGTATATATGGACAGAAAGGTGGAAAAGGCATAAAATTTAATTTAACAATGTTAGAGCCAAAAGTAACTTCTTTTTCTTTTATGTATAAAACTAAACAGTTGTTCAGAAAACAGACTTGAATTTGTTTATGTCATATTATCTGTTTGTATGCTTTTTACTGATATGGTTTAGCATTTTGGACATGTTCGCATTTCACAGCATAGCAGTATGGTGTTCATTTTGAGGACACATATCTGTTGTATTTCACTTTGATATTTCAAAACAGCTGTTATAATGAAAGGTATATTGTAAAACTTTTTGTTTATGATCTTACTGCTCAGTTCATTCTCCCCACAAGTTTCCTAGTACCAGTGTAGATCTTTGATAAAATCAGATAATTTCCAAGATTGTTGAGTCTTCTGGCTGAGGTTACCCACCAAAAAGGTTTGAGTGACTATTGTTCCTTTCTAAAGAAGCAATTATACAATTTTACTCACACTTAAAGAGAACTTAAAAATTTCTAAAACTAATCTGGTTATTTTGTGTGTGCAAATATAGATATACAGTGTTAGATTTAAAATAGTTTGGAAATTGAAAAAGGCATGTGAGATTTTTTTTCTTCTTTAACAGTAATAATTGCAAATGAAACCCTACAACAAAGAAGGCTTTGTGTAACAAAGTTATCTGTTTGGCAGATTACTCATATAAACAACTTTGGTTGTTGATCCCATATTGATGAACTTCATTATATTGAAATCAAATCTGTTATACTAAAGTTGAATGCATTCTATATTTAATGTTGTAGCAAAACCTGGTACAGTACAGAATAAACCTGTTTTTACCTCTAGTTGTAATAAAATCTGTTAAATGACAATGTTTGTGTAATAGACATGTTTGCACATCACCTTTTTCATATAGGGGAGCTTTTCCTGTAAGTCATCTTTTTATTTAGAAGATACTATATAGATGTCCCCTTTATGTACTTGTCAAATAATTCAGTTTTTTACAGAGGTAGGGTTGGTATTAGAAAAAAATCCTTACCTGTTAAATGTAATAATGTCTTTTATCAAATTAAAAAAAATTTTCAAGGGCTAAGAAGTTTTTAAGTAATAATGAAGGCATTTGGGTTTAATTATGAGAGGTATGAAGTTTTTAATACCTTAACCTTAAGGGTATATGTCAACGAATTTTTAATGTATGAGGTTCTCTAACTTGGAGCCCTAACTACCAGAAATTATCAGTCTCGTGCTGGTAGAGTTGTCCTGCTTTCCAAGGTCATAATACCTTCAAATATTAATTACTATAAAAACCATGATATTCACATTTAAAATTCACATGATCATTTATCAAACCACCTAAACTTCAGAATTTCTAGAATCTGTACAGCATCAAAAGTCAGAAAATACCATTTTCCTCTGTTAAAGAAAAAGTCCTAATTTCTGTATCTTAGTAAAACATGTTCCATTTTTAAAGTTAATACAGCATCTAAAAGTAACTCACGTTTTATAATTCATAAACCATTATTTTGCATACTTTCTTACCCTTTCTCAGTTTGCTTTATGTCCCTCACATTAGTATTCTGTGAACATAGTTTTTAAGAATTGTTATAATGTATTCTTTTTGCATCCTGCAGTAATTTATTTGCATTTTTAAAAAAGTTTGAATATAGTGTGGCATTTTGACACCCAGAAAGCTCATCTACCAGTGATCTCATGATAAATGAAATGCTTGCTCTGTTCCACCTAACAGGCAGATATTGTGTATGGTTTACATTACAGGTGAAAAGAATAGCTGACATCTACTATCTTACTTTTTGAGTTCTCTGAACTCTCATTTCCAGTGTGTGAATCACTTAAAATTCACTTAGATTCAAATTGCTCACCAGAACAATCAGGAAGAAGAACTGCTGTTAACAAAATACATGGTACTCTACTCTTCGTGCTAGTTGTGAAGAATCTAGTTTCTATATATAAGCTTGACTGGCCAGTGATTTAGACCTAAGAATGTGTGACAAGAGCAACATATTTAAACAAATGATGCCAAAGTGTTGCTTAGGAATGTTACCTGTGTTACACAGGGCTAGAACATATTTCCATTCATAGGCTATCTAAATGTTGGTTTAATTGCTGAGTTTTGCTTTATTTCTGTTCTAGAATTATTTGTAGAGTTCCTGTTGTGTGCCAGGCTCTTGACTGAAGTAACTAATGAAAACCTTAGAAGATTTTTCTATTCCAGATTTTGGCTGTTTACCTTTGAAGTAGCCATTCTTTAATACTTAACTTGACTTCCAGTTGTTCTTATTACTTATAGACTCTTGTTCAAAGGATGAACAGAAAAAGACTGTGGGTCTTAGATTTTACTTTTAAACAGGCAGGTGACAGGATGCCAAAACCAGTGACTTGAATAAGATTTAGGCTTCTTATATGGTTTTTTAATTTTCTATGTGGCATTTCTGTTGTCATTGCCACTTGAGTATTGTAAGGTAATACGTTTACTGGTTTTGTGATAGTAGCATCTGTTCTTTTGGAATCCAGACTTTGAAAAACTCATTGCACAGAATCATTGAATAGCCAGTTCCTGTTCTCTCTTACTTGGAATTTTTTCAGGGGATTTCAGGTGGCAGAATAAGAAGAAAAACCAGTTTGAGTGATTCTTCTGTTACCTTTGTATCCCTCCCCCTTGGATCCCTAGAGATAAACTCTTACCTTCTCTTCCTGCTAATTGACAGCAGCACCCTGGATTACTATCATCCCTTTGTTCAAAGGAATGGTGTAACTGTATTCAAAGACTTACAAAATGTGTGTCCTATTTGAATTTATAAAAATGCTTTTTTCCTTTATTAAGCCAAAATTTTTGGAATAAATAATAATAGGAAAAGTCAAGTAATGGAAAGATTTCAGAACACTTAGCACTAAAATTTTGGTCTATCTTAATATAAAATCTTTTTTTCCTTTTTAATCACATTTTAAAAATATACTATTGAAGAAAATATAAAGTGGAAAAATGTAGAGAATAGTTAACATCAAACATTGGATTCAGTTGTGAACTTATATAATGTAGATTTATATTTCTTTTCTTTTTTTTAAATATCTTTATTTTTTTGTGTGGTACTGAGGATCGAACCCAGTGCCTCACATGTGGGAGGCAAGTGCTCTACCACTGAACCATAGCCCCAGCCCCTATATTTATTTTCTAGTAAAATAAAAGTTACATGTTTGCATGATTTTTACATTTAATACAGATTGAGTTTAAAAATTAAACTTGAGGGTTTTTTTTGCCTTTGTATTGCCATAAAAATTGATTTTTATTACATTATCGATGTTCCCTTACTCAATTTTCTACTTGTGAGACCTACTTAAATGGAGTAGTGATCAAATATCAAATACAAGCAATTTAGTGATCTTAAATAAAAGGTTATTATTTTCCTGAAATTAAGAAAGATTTAACCAGATCTTGATTACATACAATCAAGAAAATTTTATGGTAGTTATTGGCCAACTTAGTAGTTTCCAGATATTTACTTATATTTTGTCAGTTCTAGTTTGGAATGGTAAACCATTATTTGAAAAAGCAATACAGGACAAATGTATGTAGGTAATGTTATTGCTGTTAAGCGATTCAGCTGTAAGTTAGTGCATGCCTCAGAAAATAGGAAAATAAATACAAACTTTTTCCTACTTGATTTTGGTGGTCTGACCTCTCTAAAAATATGTATGTGTGTTTCATACATAATAAATAAGGAATTTAAGTCTTTCTCTTCCCTTTTTTAGCCTTAGATTGTAAGCAAAAGAAATCAAGGTCAAGATCTGGAAGCAAGAAGAAAATGCTAACATTACCTCATGGTGCTGACGAGGTTTACATTCTCCGATGCAGGTATATACTTATATTGCTATATCTACTTCGAGACATATTAACTATTTTATTTGGAATTTTTAATTTGTGACAGTACATTGAATAGTCAAGTTATAAGTGAATTTTTGTAGACAGACTTAAAATCCTTTTAGTTTACTCAGCAACTAAGAAACATTTTATATTTTAGCCAAGAACCTCTGTTAAATACTGTGATTTGTAAAAGTGGCTTTTTAATTGTTGTTGGTTTTTAGTTTGATTAGTTTGGTTTCAATTAGTTCGATTCACTTTCAATTTTTCTATTGTTAGTTCCTGCTTATTGGGAACACATTCGACTTTCCCTTCATATAATAACTTCTTCCAAACAGTCACACAGGAAAGTATTCTGAATTGAGGGTCTTTAGAGAGTGGCACATTTTAGAGTGATAATTGTTGTAAATTACTTAAGATTTGTAGGTGTTAAGACTATTTAATTTATTATAACTCTTAATAATAGGAATTAGGAGTTTCAGTATCATTAAATCATCTCAACTTCATTTAGAAACTGTCAGGTTTATTCCTGAAATGTTTTATGGATTTTATGTGAGTTGGCTTTAAATAAAAGAACTCGGTTATGTTAAGAGAACTTTTATCAACCTCTGTAGGTTTTGTGGCCTAGTCTTTCGAGGACCATTGTCTGTTCAAGAAGACTGGATTAAGCACTTACAACGACACATTGTAAACGCTAACCTTCCACGGACTGGAGCTGGCATGGTGGAAGTTACGTCACTACTTAAAAAGCCTGCTTCCATTACAGAAACTTCATTTTCTCTACTAATGGCAGAAGCAGCTTCATAGAACCAGGAAATCTTTTAAATAGCAAATTTGAATTGGATGTAAATTTGAAATTCTTTCCTTTTTTTTTTTTTTTTTTTTTTTTGTAAGCCACATTAAAGTATCCGTTTATAAATACTAAAGCAGGAAAATGGGGAAAAGTGAATTTACAGTGACATCAGAGCAAATTGAACACTTAAAAACAGTAAGTAGTCTATATATTTTATATAGAGTGGAAGATGTGTTTTTAAGATTTACTAAGTTTTGTTGGTTAACTATGTTCACTCAATAAAAGACCTTACATGTAAGCAGCCATTTATAAATGTTGCACATGGATACATAATAGACAGACTTATTGGAAAATTATGTTTTCTGCAGTGTTACCAGAATCAAGGCTCTGTTTATTCCCCACAAGACTTGCATAGACAAATAAGATATTATATTTTGTTTGTATGTATTTAGTGTTTTGTATAATACCAGGAACTTGCTAACTAAATTTACTCAACTTAGGGCATTAAATATCATGTACTTCATAGTTTGAGACTGTTCACTCAAATAGGGCAGAGTACTATTCTATCTAGATGTGTAAGTGTTTTTTTAAAATCACATGGAACGGTTTTTTTTATACTAAAAAGTGGAGGGAGATTTGTTTAAACAAGTATTTCTAAAAGAAATATGTACATAGTCCTGGAAATTATTTGTGGTAAGGAAATATTCTTTACTCCAGTTGCATTTCTCAGACAATAAAGTGGTGCATCCATGCTACCTCCTACTTTGTCAACAAAGATGCTATTTACCCTTTACATTTTTGTATCATAATAGATTTTAAAAATCTAATGTTCTTTATTGCAAGACATCCTTTTGTTAACAGATTTGTTTCTTTTTAATGTTTTACCTAAAATTTGACATGCTTACAGGACAGGTTTGCCTCTTACTTTATTTAACATTGTAGAAATGTAATAAACAATGCTCACTACACAATTTAGAATAGGCTTTCTCATTTATATTACCTTCCAAATTTGGTCAGTTAGCAAAACTTAATACACCAATTAAAATATTTCTACATATGATGAGAATGTTTACAATTTAAATTTTAGAACTTGTTTTGGATGTGATTATATGTATGAAAATTGTGTAACACTATGCTCATGCTAAGAACCGACATAACGGAATTACTGAAATAAATGTGCTGTGAGGAATGGAAAATATGGTGCAGGTGTCTTGGTCATGATAAATTGTGATTATTCTTTTCAACTCTTTCCAAAAACAAGTTAGTTCTTTTAATTTGAAATTAGATTCCTTTACAAATAACAGTTTTTGTATGCAGGCACCATTTCATTTAATTTCATGTAGTTTGGCTAATATTATAGTTGAACCAAGGACATGCATTGATACTTTTCTTTATGTGTAAATAAAGTCAAAAACAGTTAAAATAAGGAGTATTTTGGTAGAGTATATACATACCTCACTGCCAGTGAACTTGCTTTCCTATGGTATATCTCCTTACCAGAAAAATCTCTAAATAAAAAAAGACTTAAAGAAAATTATAATGTCTATAATGTGAAGCATTTCTTATTTTTAATCATTGGTGAAAATAGTCCTTTTGAGGTTGTATTTCCCTGATTTAAATTGTTTATATGTACTGGGTTTACAGGATGTAGTTTTGCTAGAAACATTTCATTGGTTAACATAATACATATGAGAAAGATAATTTCCCCCTTCTCATGATTAATTAAACTTCTTAAACCAGGACCATTTTATGTGTGAAATTAGAACATTGGGCTGGCTGGATCATCCCACCAAGGGTTTTCTGATCTCTAGGGTCCTAGATAAGGGAAAAGTACTTGTAAGTTGTTTTCAGTTTTTCAAAAGGCCTGATAGATTCTTTACTTTTGACTAAAAATATACCAAGTCTATGTATATTGGTTATCTCTTATCACATAAAATACTTTGATGGCTATTTCTTTCCCCATATTAAAAATATATGTGCGTGTGGATATATATATAGATGTAAATCTATATGTAGGTATCTGCATATATATCCACACACACATACATACATAAATACACTTCTTTTTTGAGATGGGGTAGTCTTACAAAGTTGCCCTGGCTAGATTTGAATTCATAATCCTAGTGCCTCAGCCTTCCCCAGTAGTTGGGACCACAGGCATGGGCCATAGCACCTGACTCAAATTTTTTTTTTTTTTTTTTAATTGAAAGACTTACTACAGGCAAGTAGAGTTGAGAAGTTAAAAAAATAAAACAAAACAGAATTTCTTGTAGGAAGACTAGCAAGTTCTAGAACCCCTTTTAGCTCTTATTCTTAAAGTTTTGTGATTTTGCCTTATGAAGGTAATTATCAAGATATATTAATACAAGTAGAATAATTAAAATACAAGTTTCAAAATTGAACCTACAAACGTTTTTCATATGTTGAATAATATTTTAAACAACTATTTCAATAAATCAATCATGAAAATAGAATAATTCAAGTGAGGTGTTGTGGCACATGCCTATAATCCCAGCTACTTAGGAAGCTGTAGCTCAGTGTTCAGTCTCCAATACCACACCAAGAAGAAAAAGAAGGAAGGGGGGGGAGAAGGGGAGGAAGAAGAATTTAAATTAAAAGCAATTGGGGGACTTAAGGAAGTAAATTAAAAGAACATTTTTTAAGTAAAGATGTTTAAATTCTAGTTTTATCTTTCTCTTGGTGAATTTAGTCAATTTCAGCAAATACCTTTAATTAAGGAGCTTTTAGGTAATGTTTACTTTCATTTATAACACAATATTTTACAAATTTTTAAACTGTATTTATTTATTCACATTTAGTTCCTATTTCAGTTACTTTCGTTCTCTGATTTAAAACCTTCTCAAGGGCCAGGGACATTGCTCAGTGGTAGAGTGCTTGAGTGGCATGCATGCGGCCGGGGTTCCATCCCCAGTCCTGCCCCCCCAAAATTAAAAAAATAAAAACACTTCTGGTGCATGAATTTCTCTTCCAAATATAAAAAGTTAAACCCAATAAATATGGAGAACCTTGAATTCTCTTGAATGTTTTCCATATATAATTAATAAGATGTCTACTTTGAAATCACAACTCTGTTGATTACGCAGTCACACATACTAAATTTAAAACTGTTAATCTAATAGACCAGATATTTTTTAAGTATGTACAAATTGCCTCTTGTCAAATTTGTTTTAGTGTGAGATGAAGTACATTGAAGTACTATTTTCAAAAGTACTTTATTTACAAGGACAAGATGTAAAACATTGCCAGCACCCCCAACTAAGCTCTCCATCTTCATTCTCTGTGTGGCGGTGGGTGGGTGGGTGGCAATGCTGAGGATCAAACTCAGGTCCTCAGGAATGCTAAGAATTGAGCTCCAGCCCAATTCTGACTTTTTAAATAATCATTTATTTACCTTTTTTTTTTTAACATTTGACTTCCTATGAATGCATGTAGTTTATTTTACCTGGTGTATTTTATAGTAATGGAGTTTAAGTCACATTTTCTTTTGTGTCTTGGAGCTTTTGCTTAATATTGTCCTTGAAGTTCATTTCTGTTGTTCTATTAGCTATAGTGTATTTTCTTTTTGCCCTATATTGTATGTTTCTGCACTATAGTGCAACCATTTAGTTATCCATTTTTATTATTTATACATATTTGGGTTTTTAGTTATGGTGTTAAATGCTGTGGAGCTGTAAATAGTCTCGTGTCTGCTGACAAACAACATTGCAGTTTTCTCTAGGGTACATACTAAGGAATTTTTTTTTTTTTTTTTTTTTTGGGTCATAGAGTATATGCTTGAGATAAACGAAACTCTTCCAAAAAGATCATACATGTTTATATTCCCACAGGAGTGCATACGAGTCCTTGTTCCTCCAGAGCCTCACTAATACAGTCTGATGTAAAATTTTTGCTAGTTGGTGTAAGTGGCATTTCATTGTGAATTTAATTTACATTTCCACTTGGATTTTCTCTTTTGAGAAATGTCTTAACAGATTGTCCTTTTTTTTTTTTTCTATTTAAATTTCCTTTTGGGGTATCTGTCTTTATTCATATTAGCTGTAGGAATTCCACTAATCCTTAAATTTTTTGTGTTATAGTTATCTTCTACTTTGTTGTTTTATTTTGCATTTGCTTTATGGTCACTTTCCATGAATCGTCTTTAATCTTAATATAATCAATTTCATTCTTAGTTTTTCATCCTTAAGTACCTTAGGTCATTTGTGGCAAATGTTCTTAGCTTTTGTTTGTCTGAGGAGGCCTTTATTTATTTGATTCTTGAATAATATTTTATGGGTGTAGAATTCTAGGTTTGCATTTATTTTCTCCCCACATGTTGAAGCTATTGTTCCACTATTTTCTGCTTTGTATCTAATTTTCTGAAATTTTACTATAATACATCTATGTGTGGAGATTTTTACTATTAAGTTTAGTGGGATCTCTTGGATTCTGGAAGTTTCATAGTCATTATCTCTCAACTAATTTTTTTTCCCCCATTTTCTCTCTCGTTCTTTTGATGATACTCCAATTAAATATAAATGCTATCTTCACTAGATTTTTATTTATCTTCCCTGTTTTCTCTTTCCTCTTTTATGCTGCATTCTAGTCTCTTTTGATTTACCTTCCACTTTACTAATTTCCTCAGCTACTGTTAAACCACCCATTAATGTCTTAATTTTATATTATTCAGGTCTAGAATTTCTATTAGTACTTTTTCAGATAATACTTTTCATTGTTTCTAATACCCTGGCTTGGCTTTTTTTTTTTTTTTTTTTTCCTTTGAATATGGTTCACATTTTATTTCACATGTGATAATTCTGGAATTTAAAATGACTATGGGTCTGATTCTATTGATGCTTTTTCTTCTTGTTCATGGTGTCATGCTTCTTTTTGCCCAAACATTTGACTGTATGCTCAACATTACATTTGAAAACTATTGATTACTAGTTTAGAATACCTTAATCCAAGTTAAGTCTTGAGTTTACCTGACCTAATCAGGTGATCCAAAGTTAGTAAGAGCTAGATCTGGGAAAGGCTGGTTTATATCTAGTTTACCTTTTGCCCTGGAAGTATGGTTTTATTTGCCTAGCCCCATGAGACCATCAAAATGCAATCTGATTTCATAGCTATTTCTTTCACATAGGATTAGTCCTCAGAGCAAAAATAGGTTTCACTGCTAGATGGCCTTCACTGGATTTCTTTTCTTTTAGATTTTTGACTCAATAATTTTTTATTATTTTATTAGCTTTTGATACTTCTATAAAATATTTGTTATTATTAATCCAGCATTTTAAGAAATACGTACACAAATTTCTGAGAATGGGGTTTTTATTATGTTTTATTCAACTCTATTTTAGAGTTCTGATACAATAGATATATCCAGTGACACATAAAGTGAGCAAGCTACTTTAAACCAAACTTACATGGGGTACAAAATCTATTTTTCCCTTATTTTTCTTCTTACAAAATATATTTTTGCTATTCTATTGCATTTTTTTCTCTTCCTTGTGTGTTTTAAAATTAGTTCAACCAATTCCTTTGGAATATTCTGAGATTTTGCTTGTAACTTCACTGAAATTTGTGAAAAATGGGGAAATGTAGGTCTTTCCTTTTACATACATTATCTGTTCTTTCATTTATATTCATCTTGTATATGTTACAGGAAAATCAGTTTCTTTATAGAGATTGCAGATTGCTCTTAAAATTTGTGTATTTCATTTTTGTTGTTATTGTAAATGAGTTTTTTCCTAATGCAATATTGCTGATGGTTTTATGTATCAGCCTTATAGTCTTTTTACCTTGGTAAGTTTTCTTGTGATAATATTTTTTCATTTAAATGTCACGCAACTTGCAGGTAGCCAGTCATCTGAAAATTATGACATGTATGTCTTCCTTAACAATATTTATTTCTTTTTTTTTTCTTGTGTTTATATATTATGAAGGTGATAGCTGTCATACCTCTCTTCTGATTTTAATGGGGATACTTGTGTTTCATCATTAAATTATTGAATTGAAGATAAAAGTAAAGTGACAAGAAAGTGAAAAATAAAGTGGACAAGAAGTTTTGCTTGTTTTTTTTTTTTTAATAGAAAATGGAATATCAGCTTTAGTAAATGTTTCTCAGTCTCTTTGAGACTGCCATGTGCTTTTTCTTCCTTAATCTGATGATGTTAATAAAATACATTAATAAGCTTTTAAAGTTTAAGCCATTTTAAATTTTTCCTTAAGTCTTGAAGGGGTGGTTAATACTATAAAATAGATTTGCTTGTATTTATTTCACTGAGAATTTTTTTTATGTATATTAGTATTGTTGACCTTTTCTTCTGCATTACTTATCTGGATTTTATGTTTCAGTTGGGCTAGCCTCATAAAATGAGTTGGAAAGTTGTAAATTTGTCTATGCTCCAAAAGAGTTTTTATAACATGGTCAATATTGCTTTGTTGAAGTTATTTGATAAAGTACTCATTCATGAATTTATCTGAGTTTTTACCTTTTGGGAAAGATCTTTTTTCTACTTTTACTATTTCTTTCTATTATCATAGGTTATTAGGTTTTTAAAAAAAAAATCTGTTTTTTGTTTTTCCAAGAACCTGTTCTTGGTATTTTATTTATCAACTCAGCTTTTCTATGTGCTGTAACTTATATATCTCCAGCCTTTCTGGATTTGTATTAAGTACATATAAGACAATGTGTTTTTCTATGCATATCAGTTTGACCATATCCCACAGGCTTAGAGATTAGAAATGTCATTTTACTAATTATATTACACTTCAACTTTGATTTCCTTTTTAATCAATTTCTACTTTTGGGAATTTATTGAAATTTTCTCTATGGTTTAAGACATATACAGTTACTTTTTGGTAATATTCACTGTGTCTGCAAATAATATATGATATCTGGGTTTGGTATACAGTTTTATATATTTGACACATAATTTATATGTTTTAATCTTGATTTATATATATTCAGGATTTGAATTATGCTGTTAAAATTATCTATATTTTATTCATACTCATCTTTACCTGTCAAATTCTGTGAAAGATAATGTTCCCAGTATGATTATTATTTTGTTAATTTATTCCTATTCTGTTTTTGCTTTTTATATTTCTAAACATTGTTTTTAAATATAAAAAGATTCATAACTGTTGAATCTACTTGGTAGATTGATCCTTGTTTCACATACCAAAAGATATACCAAAATTGTCTCTTTTTTTCTTTGATATCATTTTATTTTAGGTTTGTCTTTTGTCAATGGCATTTACTCTTACCATATTATTTTGTTTTCTATGTATTGTGCTTAACATTTCTGTTTCTTTCCCATCTTTTATTGGTTGATTGACTTTTATTTGTGAATTTTGTATACATATATTTGAATAGGATCATATGGGACATAGAGAAGTATCTTCCTTAGATAATACAAGTGCTTTTCTCGATTTTTTAAATCATTTTTTAAATTAAATCTTTAGTCCATTTGCAGTTAGTTTTGGCTTACAGTATAACATAGTAATCCATTTCTCCCTTCTTCAAAAATATATAGTCAGTTGTAACAACACCATTTATTAAACAATGTTTGTCATATACCAGATTCTCATGTAACCTAGGAACAGCATCTGGAATTTCTGTTCTGTTCAACTGTTCTTTTTCTAAATGAGTACCGTATTTTATTACAGGTGTTTGTTTTTTCCTGTGTTCTGATAATTGACAGAGCAAATCATTTGTACTTTAGCATATATCTTCAGTATTCTCACAAATCTTTAGAATGATCTTACTATCCATTTCTTCTGTTTAAAAAGTTTTGAGTCTGTTTTCTACTCTGACAAATCTATCCATGTGGAGCTATCTTTTCTAGTTTTTTGTTTTCCTTTTGTTCAGAAAGGTGAATAATAAATTGAGTGGATATGAGATGCTGACAGACAGTTCTTTTCTCTCAGAGTGCATGGGCTGGCTATTCGATTACTAGTCTGACTTTTTTCCTTGTAAATAATTTGTTACAAGGTTTTCTGTTTATCCTTAGAGTTCAGGAACTTTACTAAGCATTCCTAATGTGTGTGTAAGAGAGGGAGAGAGAGAGAGAGATCTATCATTCCACCTTGGAACTTAATGAGCAAATCTAACTCAGGTAAAAAAAATACCTAACTCAGGTAAAATTTGCTGTTACTTAGCTACTACTTTAATTTTTCCAGTTGTTTCTTTTCCTCCTTCTAGAACTCCCATTATCTACTTTTATTTGATGTATTCTTCAAATCTTTTCCCTCCTGATTTCCATGTATGTACGTTTGCTTTGTACTTTGAGATATGTCTGGTACTTACAATGACCATTCTCCTCCAAACCATCATTAATGTATTTCAAAACTACTGTTACTAACCCTTAAGTTCGTGTGTGTGTGTGTTTGTGTGTGTATTGTACTTGAATCTCCTTAAATGCTCTTATTTATTTTTATGTTTTTATCTGTTGTAGCATTTCTGTTTTTACTGAGGACATGCTCAGATTTTTCTGATTTTCCTCTCTGGTTGTGGGCCACCTTACATTTTTCTTTGGAGCTCAGTGGGTTCTAGTCTGTTTGTTGGGATATACTACATCTGAATAATCCTCTAAGTATGAAAAATAGAGTGGCAGTCCCTGCTGGGGCACTGAAGGGAGTCTGTTCCCTGGGCTCCGTGATTTCCCTGAGCACTCTGGAATTTCTTGGTTTCAAGTTCAAAGAAAACTCCCTCTACACATTCAGTTCCTTCTTGGGCTTCAGAACAACGTGAAGCACTTAACCTGGGGGCCAGAATTGACTTTCTGTCTGGAGCCCACAAATCTCTGATGGCCAGTTCTTCCTAGGATCTGTCACCTCTGGTCCTTAATCCTAATCTTCAACACATGGAGAGGAAAACTCCATATCATTCCCTTATCTCTCTCACATGAAGGACCCCAACAGAGCCCTAAGCCTCACTTAGATTTACACCAGTTGTCTGTATGTCCCAGTAGCCATTTAGCTACGGAGAAGCTAAAAGCTTAGTGTTCGGAGGGAGGAAAAAGGACCTCTGTTGAAATCACCTTTGCTCCCCTAATTTCTTCACTCTTAAATGTTTTAACAAATATTAATTAATTAATTAATTTTTTATTAGTTTTTTTCATACATGTATATAAGGGTAACAATGTCTGTGTCATTCTACTGTCCTTCCCATCCTCATCCCTCCACTCACCCCACCCCTCACCCCACTTAGCATGATATTCTCCAACTCCATCCATTTACCTGCAAATGCCATGATTTCATTCTTCTTTAAGGCTGAGTAATATTCCATTGTGTGTATGTACCACATTTTCTTTATCCATTCATCTGTTGAAGGGCATCTAGGTTGGTTCCATAGCTTCAGTATTATGAATTGAGCTGCTATAAACATTGATGTGCTTTTTTCATTGTAGTATGCTAATTTTAAGTCCTTTGGGTATATACTGAGGAGTGGGATAGCTGGGTCAAAAGGTGGTTTCATTCAGTTTTCTGAGGAATCTCCACACTGCTTTCTAGAATGGCTGTACCAATCTGCAGTCCCGCCAACAATGTATGAGTGTACCTATTTCTCCACATCCTCACCAACACTTACTATTTTTTGTATTCTTGATAATTGCCATTCTGACTGGAGTGAGAGGAAATCTTAGAATAATTTTGATTTGCATTTCTCTAATTACAAAAGATGGTGAACATTTTTTCATGTTTGTTGATCACTTGTATTTCTTCTGTGAAGTGTCTGCCCAGTTCCTCAGCCCATTTATTGATTGGGTTATTTGGTGTTTTGGTGTTAAGGTTATTGAGTTCCTTATCTATCCTAGAGATTAATGCTCTGAGGTGGGTGTGGTAAAGATATTGTCCTGTTCTGTAGGCTCTCTCTTCACATTATTGTTTCCTTTGCTGAGAAGCAGCTTTTTTTAGTTTGAATCCATCCCATTTGTTGATTCTTACTTTTACTTCTTGTTCTTTGGGAGTGTTGTTAAGGGAGTTAGGTCCTAACATGATGAAGATTTGGGCCTACTTTTTCTTCTATTAGGCGCTGGGTCTCTATTCTAGTGCCTAAGTCTTTGATTCACTTTAGGTTTATTTGTGCAGGCTGAGAGATACAGGTTTAATTTCATTTTATTATGAATTTCCAGTTTCCTA
This sequence comes from Sciurus vulgaris, assembly GCF_902686455.1. Lineage (NCBI taxonomy): Eukaryota > Metazoa > Chordata > Mammalia > Rodentia > Sciuridae > Sciurus > Sciurus vulgaris. Next base: position 78,682,574 of record NC_136461.1, on the reverse strand, counting down.
GCACCATTTGTTGAAGAGGCCATCTATGTCCATTGTACATTTTTGGCACGTTTGTCTAGTATGAGATAACTGTATTTATGTGGGCTTTTCTCTATGTTTTCTATTTTGTTCCATTGGTCTACATGTCTATTTTGGTGCCAATACCATGCCATTTTTGTTGTTATTGCCCTGTAGTATAGTTTAAGTTCTAATAGTGTGATGCCTCCTGCTTCACTCTTCTTGCTAAGGATTGCTTTGGCTATTTTGGGTCTCTTATTTTTCCAAATGATTCATGGTTGCTCTTTCTAGTTCTATAAAAAATGTTATTGGGATTTTAATAAGAATTGCATTGAATCTGTGTAGCACCTTTGGTAGTAGGGCCATTTTGACAATATTAATCGTGCTTATTCAAGAACATGGGAGATCTTTCCATCTTCTAAGGTTTTCTTTAATTTCTTTCTTTAATGTTCTGTAGTTTTCATCATAGAGGTCTTTCACCTCTTTTGTTAGATTGATTCCCAAATATTTTTTTTGAGGCTGTTGCAAATGGGATACTTTTTCTAATTTCTCTTTCAGAGGATTCATCACTTATGAATAGAAATGCATTAGAGTTATGAGTGTTAATTTTATACCCTGCTACTTTGCTGAATTCATTTATGAGTTCTAGAAGTTTTCTGGTGGAATTTTTTGGATCTTCTAAGTATAAAATCATGTCATCGGCAAATAGTGATAGTTTGAGTTCTTCTTTTCCTATTTGTATCCCTTTAATTTCTTTGGTCTGTCTGAGTGCTCTGGCTAGAGTTTCAAAGACGATGTTGAGTAGAAGTGGTGAAAGAGGGCATCTCTGTCTTGTTCCGTCTTTAGAGGGAATACTTTCAATTTTTCTCCATTTAGGATGATGTTAGCCATGGGCTTAGCATAGATAGCTTTTACAATGTTGAGGTATGTTCCTACTATCCCTAGTTTTTCTAGTGTTTTGAACATGAAGAGGTGCTGCATTTTGTTAAATGCTTTTTCTAAGTCTATTGAAATAATCATAATTCTTGTCTTTAAGTTTATTGATGTGATGTATTACATTTATTGATTTCCAGATGTTGAACCAACCTTTTATTCGAGGGATAAACCCCACTTGATTGTGGTGCACTCTTTTTAATATGTTTTTGTATGCACTTTGCCAGAATTTTATTGAGAATTTTTGTGTCTACGTTCATCAGGGATATTGGTCTGTAATTTTCTTTCCTTGATGTGTCTTTGCCTGGTTTTAGTATCAGTGTGATACTGGCTTCATAGAATGAATTTGGAAGGGTTCCCTCCTTCCTATTTTCTGGAATACTTGGAGGAGTATTGGCATAAGTTCTTCTTCGAAGGTTTTATAGAACTCAGCTGAGAATCTGTCTGGTCCCAGACTTTTCTTGGTTGGTAGGCTTTCAATGTCTTCTTCTATTTCATTGCTTGAAGCTGATCTGTTTAAATTGTGTATGTCCTCCTGGTTCAGTTTGGGAGGATCATATATCTCTAGAAATTTGTCGATGTCTTTGATATTTTCTATTTTGTTGGAGTATAGATTTTCAAAGTAGCTTCTCATTATGTTACGTATTTCAGTGGTGTCTGTCATGATATTTCCTTTTTTATCACAAATTTTAGTAATTTGAGTTTTCTCTTTTTTAGTATGGCTAAGGGTGTATCTATTTTGTTTACTTTTTCAGAGAACCAGCTTTTTGTCAATTTTTTGAATTGCTTCATTCGTTTCAATTTCATTGATTTCAGCTCTGATTTTAATTATTTCCTGTGTTCTACTACTTTTGGTGTGTTCTGTACTTCTGTTTCTAGGGCTTTGAGGTGTAATGTTAAGTCATTTAGTTGTTGACTTTTTATTCTTTTCTTGAATGCGCTCCATGCAATGAAATTTCCTCTTAGTACTGCTTTCATAGTGTCCCAGAGATTTTGATATGTTGTATCGTTCTCATTTACCTCTAAGAATTTTTTATCTCTTCCCTGATGCTTTCTGTTATCCATCGTTCTTTCAATAGCATATTATTTAGTCTCCATGTGTTAGAGTAGTTTCTGGTTTTTATTTTATCATTGATTTCTAATTTCATTCCATTATGGTCTGATAGAATACAAGGTAGTATCTTTTTTTTTTGTATTTACTAAGGGCTGCTTTGATGCATAATTTATGGTCTATTTTAGAGAACGATTCGTGTGCTGCTGAGAAGAAATTGTATTCACTCACTGATGGATGGAATATTCTATATATGTCTATTAAGCTTAGTTATTGAGTGTGTTATTGAGGTCTATGGTTTCTTTTTCACTTTTTGTTTAGAAGATCTATCCAGTGGTGATAGCAGTGTGTTAAAGTCACCAAGAATTATTGTGTTGTGGTCTGTTTGATTCTTGGAATTGAGAAGAATTTGTTTGACGTACACAGATGAGCCATTATTTGGGGCATTAATATTTACAGTCATTATGTCTTCCTGATTTATGGTTCCCTTAAGCTACGAAATGTCTTTCTTTATCCCTTCTGACTAACTTTGACTTGAAGTCCACTTTATCTGATATAAGGATGGAAACCCCTGCTTTTTTACTGAGTCCATGTTCGAGGTATGTTTTTTCCCCCATCCTTTCACCTTTAGTCTGTGAATGTCTTTTTCTATGAGGTAAGTCTCTTGAAGGCAGCATATTGTTGGGTCAATCTGCCAGTCTGTGTCTTTTGATTGAAGAATTTAGGCCATTAACATTCAGGGTTATTGAGATATGATTTGTATTCCCAGTCATTTGGGCTAATTTTTGGTTTTTAACTTGACTTGGTTTCTCCTGTGATTTAGCTTTTCCTTTAGGGTAGTTCCTTCCTTTACTGACCTACATTGTTGTTTTTCATTTCCTCCTCATGGAATATTTTGCTGGGAATGTTCTGTAGTGCAGGCTTTCTGTTTGTAAATTCTTTTATTTTTATCATGGAAGGATTTTATTTCATCTTCAAATCTGAAGGTTAGTTTTGCTAGGTATAGGATTCTTGATTGGCAAACATGTTCTTTCAGAGCTTGAAATGTATTGTTCCAGGACCTTCTAACTTTTAGGGTCTGGGCTGAGAAATCTGCTGATATCCATATTGGTTTCCCCCTGTATGTAATCTGATGCTTTTCTCTTGCAGCTTTCAAAATCCTATCTTTATTTTGTATGTTAGGCATTTTCATTACAATGTGCCTTGGTGTGGATCTGTTGTAATTTTGTGCATTTGGTGTTCTGTAAGCCTCTTGTATTTGATTTTCCATTTCATTCTTCAGGTTTGGGAAATTTTCTGATACTATTTCAGTGAATAGGTTGTTCATTCCTTTGCTTTGTGTCTCTGTGCCTTCCTTATTCCCAGTAATTCTTAAATTTGGTCTTTTCACGATAGCCCATAGTTCTTTGAGGTTCTGTTCATAATTTCTTAACATCGTTTCTGTTTGGTCAACTTTATTTTCAAGATTAAATAATTTGTCTTCATTCTCTGAGGTTCTGTCTTCCAAGTGGTCTAGTCTGTTGGTGGTGCTTTCCATTGAGTTTTTTATTTGGTTTGTTATTTCCTTCATTTCATGGACTTCTGTCCCCCTCCCCCCAGAATCTCCATCTCTTTGTTGAAATGATCTTTTGCTTCCTGCAGTTGTTCTTTGAACTCTTATTGGAATGATTGTTCATTGCCTGCATTTGCTCTCTTATCTCATCCTTTCCTTCACGAATCATTTTAATTATGTTCTGAACTCCTTTTCTGACATTTCTTCTACTATGCTGTCACTGGATTCTATTAATGTAGAATCTAGGTTTGTTTGGAACACTTTCTTCCCTTGTTTTTTCATGTTGTTCAGGTTTCTTCCCCTCTAGTGGTGCAGATCTGGGGTATTGCAGTTTCCCTGCTATAGACTTATAGTGACCCTGCAGGTTTCCACAACCACTTCTTTAAGAAGGAGATCACTATTAGCAGCATCCAGTACAGACAATATGCAGCCCTAAACTAAATAGCCCCTATGAAGACGTTAACAATTTTGACATAATAAACAGAGAGGATGAGTTCAATTATTATCTGTAGTATAACACATAGATTTATATTGAGGTTTACAGTTTTTAATGGTGGACACAGTGACTGGGGAAGGGTGTAACTGTTAATGGGATAAGAAAAAACTATATAGAAGTATTAAATCATAGGAAGAGTGAAAGTGGAATCAAAAGAAGTTGCTTATTCTTATGAGAAAAGCGTGAGAGAGACTGAGGAAACAGGCAAACAAAAGGAAAATAGAGAAAATAAAGAAAATCTTAAAATTTTTCAATAAGGAAAAATAAATGTACACAGTAACAGTCATATATTATTAAAACCTCCCAGCCTCCAGTAGCCTGATGCCTGAGAGGTACCTGGCAATGAGCTTCCAATCCCCAGCAGGTGCCTCAAGATGAAATTGGCCCCATCTAAGGATGGCAGCTTCCACTTACAGGATAATTCAAGATGGCTGCTCTGGCTTCCAAAAGTGTTGGCAAATGGGGAGCTGCAGCATGTAGTGTGGGTCCTGAGTCTGTGTGGGGTGTGGTTATTCAGGCTGGGCGTCCTGGAGGCGGGGCATGGTTGGTCCGATAGGGGGTCCTGCAGGTCCTGGCTGTCGTCCCAAAATGGTGGCAGCCACATGTAACCAAACCTTTGGGTGCTGTGACAGTGGACTGCCAGGCAATAGTAGGCAGCTGGCTATCTGCAGGTGGTCTGCAGACTACCAGCGGGCAATCGGCTGGTGGACCTTTGGTGGTGGGTGATGGGCACGTGAAAGACACCCACTGGGCAGGCAAGAGGCAGGCAAACAGGCAAGTGGCGGATGATAGGCTGCAGTCAGTGAGCAGTCTGCACTCAAAAAGTAGTTGGTATGCTGGCAGACTGTGGGTGATCGAGGTGAACAAGTAGGGTGAACAGATGGCCCTATTTCATAGAGACCAAACAAGAACTAGAGTGAGGTTCCAGGAAAAGAAGACATGGAGAATACTTTCACTGATCTGTAATCCAGGACAAAAAGAATCCCTGTGCTGAATCAGATTGGTAGTCAGCAGATTTTTTTGTCTGAAGTGCCCTGTCTACGCAGTTTGCAGTTACTATCTGGGAATCAATGGTGGCAATAGATAATAAACTTTTTAAAAAAATTTAGGGACCCTGCACTTTCTTTTAAAGGGAATTAAAAAAAAAATAGAAACCTACCAATGATAATTTAAAACTAATTGGAGTTTTCTTTAAACCCTAATTTAATATGTTCCAGTGGAACTTCTTACTTTGAAGAATTAACTAATTGTCACTTCTTTTTCTATATTCTTTACCTTGTATTTATTAATTTATTACAAGTTTGCCTTATGAGTGTAATTGTTTTCTTTTTTTAATTGCTTATTTGTTTATTGAGAGAGGGACTCACTGAGTTGCTATGGTTGGCCTTGAATTTAGGATCCTCCTGCCTCAGCCTCCTGAGTAGGTGGGATTTACAGGTGAACACAATAATCAGCTCTCACATCTTTCTTATATTTTTATTCTTTGTTACATTCCTCTTTTGGAATAGGGAAGATTCAGTTAAACATCTACTATAGATATTTCTTACTACTGGTTTAGAAAATTTTAATAAATCCTCAAACTCAGAATCATTTTAGGTGACCTCATTCATTGTCAGTGGCAGACATATTCCTTCCTGAACCTGGCATGGAAGAGGATTACTATGATTGCCTTATCCCTTTCCTGCATGAGAAAGGTTGTAAAGTCAGTCACTATACCTTGATGAAGCTATTAATATTTGACTATCACTTACTTTTTGTTTGTTTAGTTTTGTTGTTCATTCTTGAGTTTCTCGCATGTCAAAGATAATGGTGAAATTCCCATTATTAACATTAAACTTTTCCCAACCCTGTTGTCACTCCTTGCCTCTCCCCCTACACTGCAGTACAATTTTCCCTTTCTATACCTAACATTTATCTTAATTACATTCAGTTCTCAAAAATGTTGAAATTTTACTCGTTCCCAATGAAAAGTTCAATCCAAAAGGAACTGGTATTAATGTGAAATTTCTAAAAGAAATTAAAAAATAATTCACCTACAAACTACCATGATCAAATGAAAAATATAGCCATTTCCCAAGGGATTATTTTTCACTCTGGAGGTCTTAATTGTTAGAAAAGATAAAATTGAATATATTTACCAAATGGCCTATACTTAATGAATATACCCCATTGGTCCTATAAGAGTACTGTCTGATAAATTTATTTCTTTGGTTCTAAAGAATATGTAACTTCGTTGGTAGAGATTTGGCCTGATTTCAGATTCTCTCATACATTCTTAAGTGAGTTGCGCTCTTAACAGAAATCTGTCCTAAGGCTTCAGCTTAGTATTACTTTTAGTAAATAAACTTTTGACATAAAAAAGGGCAATGTCATGATGGACTATGCAGACCAAGATTGTAATTTAATTATTTGTCTTACTGAGATAAATCCAGTGGAATTTTTTATGTATGTTAAATGTCAGTATTAATCCTTGTAACTGGTCCTTAAGATTCAGGCCAGTAGTATGAATGATAAAATACAAATCAGACAATTAAGAAATTACCAGAGGGATTATGTATTGAGAACATGATGAAAGTTTGAATAAGCTATGCAGGTAGAAGAGAGTCTAATTTCTAAAAGTGAACATTGAGAGACCAATGTTAGCACTAGGGGCTATTGGGAAGACTTCCTGAGAGCAATTTCATACTCAACCCAGGGGTATGCTTCAAGAGCCAGCTAGGAAAAAAAAGAAAAAAACACCTTTGGTCTATAGCTAAGGGAGAGTTATAGTTGCCCTTTTTTTTTTTAACCAAAATTTTTTTACTAAATTTTTAAAAAAAATTACCACTGTGGTTAGTTGATGATGGTATACGATGATGATGATGATGATGATGATGATGATGATAACAACAGAGGAGGAGGAAGAAGAGGAGACACACCGAAGGCAAACTTGAAGTCTGTGGTTATTATTAGAGGGAAGCCAGAGAGTAGTCATTAGATATGAGGTGTTCCCTGAAAGCTCATATGTGAAACAATGCAGGAATGTTCAAAGGTGAAACAGATTATGAGATCTGTCACTTAATCAGTGGTTTAATCTATTTGATGGATTAATAATTTGAAAGGACTACTGTATTGGTGGTAGCTGTAGGCACATAGGGTGTGGCTGTAGGAAATAGTTAATTGGGGGTGAGGCTTTGGGGTTTATATTTTGTCCCTCAATCTCTCTGTGCTCCCAGCTACCATGAGTTTATAGCTCTCCTCTGCCATGCCCTTCTGACATGATGCTCTGCCTCACCTTGGACCCAGAGCAATGAAGTTGGTTGAGTATAGACTGAGACATATGAAACCAGGAGCTCAAAATAAGACTTCTCAAAGTTCTTCTTGTCAGGTATTTTGGTCACAGCAATAAAAAACTAACAGAAATACTTACCCAGGTATCATAACTTGGTTTTTAGTCCTGTGTTGTCTCAGTTTTAGCCACACAAAACCCTGAATTCATAATGATTTTAGTTCCCCTAGCCCCAGGGATTAGACTACTTCTACCCCTAAAATTACATCATTAGAACAGAAAACACCCACACCAACACTAATGAAATTGGTCTGAACAGTATCAAGAATATTGAATATAGCATATAAAAAATAAGGTATTCTTTTAATGAAGCTTATGCTTAATTATAATTGGTTTATGTAACTGAATTTTTTGGAAACTGCCTCTGAAAGGATGCAGAATTCATTTGGCTAAGATAAAAAGCAGAGCTGGTAGCACATCTTATCACCACATGGAAGGTAGCAATTAGACTAAAGCCAGACAAAAATCACAAGAAAAGCCATAAATAAAAGAAAGTCTTAATGTGATTTAAATACCGTGACTGAGTTGCATTCAGTGTCAGCCTGGTCACCAAGTCCAACATGAAGTCATCCTCTATAGAGATGTATTCTAGCAAAAGACTTCTGCATCCGCCATCTGGCCCCTGACTCAGAGCACCTCTCGCTGAATGACACATAACCCAGTGGGATGCACCAAATTTGCTTAAACATGAGCGTGTCATCTTCTCATAACAAAGGCTGAATTTCACCCTAATTTTATATTCTGTAAACTTTGTTGTGGAAATTATTCAAACAACTGTCTTCTCAATAGACCTATAAACATTCACTGATCTTATTTCCTATATCAAAGACACAGTTTCAAAAAACTTGTGAATTTCCATTTAAATGGAGAAGCCAATTAGATATACTTTAAAAACCCATCCTTTATGTGGTAAAATACAAAAATAAAACATTAGTAAAACTAAAACACTCTGACTAGGTAAAGTGATGTTCCAAATAGGAATTTGATCAGAGAACTCCAAAAATTTTTCTGTTGGTCACAGTTTCCTGGGAGGGTATGTCAAAAGAGCACTACTTGAGAAATTTCTGTATGGTTTTGACTTCAGTTTAATGCCTCAGTGATTTGAGGCATGTTCCAGAATAAAGGCAGTCACATTCAGTCTTTCCAGTCACAGCTGTTGAATCTACTGTTTCCTTTATTCAGTATTATTGTGGAAGTATATCACATTCCAGGAGCCTAAGTGATTTACCTAAATGGAAAATGTTCTTCCTTTAGGACTTCTTTGTCATCCCTCAGACTGCTAAATATTTTGTTGGTTGTTGGGAGAGGAGACTATATTATCTCTTCTGTTATTTAGAATGCACCCCAAATATACAGATCCCTAGTTAGTCCTAATAAGCTTTCTGATGGTATGTGGTAATATTTCTGATAAATGCTAAAGAAGGAGCATTATGTGAAAATTCAGGAAAAAAGATTTAACTGTTTTTTTAACAAGGTTGTATAAAACTATGACCCTTTAATGGAATAAGATAGAAATGGAAACAAGCAACACTCTAGACATGACAGACTCAAAGAGGTAGGAAAATGGTCATAATCAGAAGCAAAAAGTTCAAAATGGTATGAGAAAGCAAGAAAAATTAATACATTTTAATACCAATTTATTTTGTGTAAACATCATTAGAAACCAAAGTGGAAATGGAGCATGTGACTAAAAAGTTAAGTAATAGTATAAAATTATGGAGAAATCCTGCTTATGCTGGACTTCTTCAGGGCCACAGGCATTGACAACAGGCCTTTCATATTGTTTTACAATTTGGCCCATATTTTTGTGGAGCCAAATGATAAGGGTGGTAAGGTGATTGAAGACTACAAAAGGGCATCATAATGCAAATGTTTTCAAATGTCTAGTTACTTGGACTTTTTAACCTGGAAAACCCCTGAAATACATAAATTTACTTATGAAAAAAATTCATAAACTTAATTTTAAAAGAGCAATAGAGCTATGCATGGTAGCATACACCTAAAATCCCAGCTACTCTGGAGGACCGAGGTCAAGGATGCCAAGTTGGAGACAACTCAGTGAAATCCTATCTCAAAATTAAAAGGGCAGGGTATAGGGTGTGACTCCATGCTAGAGGACTTGCCTAGCATGTGTGAAGCTATGGATTTGATCCCTCAGCATTGGGAACAGGGAGGAAAAACAGGAGATTGGGTAATAGTTTTTAAAGAATAAAACTTCTTTTTTTTTTTTTTTTTTTATTGTAAACAAATGGGATACATGTTGTTTCTCTGATTGTACATGGCGTAAAGGCATACCATTTGTGTAATCATAAATTTACATAGAGCAATGTTGTTTGATTCATTCTGTTATTTTTTCCCTTCCCCCCACCCCTCCCACCCCTCTTTACCCTCTGTACAGTAGTTCCTTCCTCCATACTTGCCCCCCTCCCTAACCCTAACTCTAACCCTTCCCTCCCCCCCATTATGTGTCAACCTCCACTTATTAGCGATATCATTCGTCCTTTGGCTTTTTGAGATTGGCTTATCTCACTTAGCATGATATTCTCCAATTTCATCCATTTGCCTGCAAATGTCATAATTTTATCATTCTTTATGGCTGAGTAATATTCCATAGTATATATATACCACAGTTTCTTTATCCACTCATCAATTGAAGGGCATCTAGGTTGGTTCCACAGTCTGGCTATTGTGAATTGAGCAGCTATGAACATTGATGTGGCTGTATTTCTGTAGTATGCAGATTTTAAGTCCTTTGGGTATAGGCCAAGGAGTGGGATAGCTGGGTCAAATGGTGGTTCCATTCCAAGTTTTCTAAGGAATCTCCACACTGCTTTCCATAGTGGCTGCACTAATTTGCAGCCCCACCAGCAGTGTATGAGTGTACCTTTCTCCCCACATCCTCGCCAACACCTGTTGTTGCTCGTATTCTTGATAATCGCCATTCTAATTGGGGTGAGATGGAACCTTAGGGTGGTTTTGATTTGCATTTCTCTTATTACTAGAGATGTTGAACATTTTTCCATATGTTTGTTGATTGCTTGTAGATCTTCTTCTGTGAAATGTCTATTCATTTCCTTAGCCCATTTGTTGACTGGACTGTTTGAATTCTTGGAGTAGAGTTTTTTGAGTTCTTTATAGATTCTGGAGATTAGTGCTCTATCTGAAGTATGATTGGCAAAGATATTCTCCCACTCTGTAGGCTCTTTCTTCGCATTGCTGATAGTTTCCTTTGCTGAGAGAAAGCTTTTTAGTTTGAATCTATCCCAGTGGTTGATTCTAGCTTTTATTTCTTGTGCTATGGGAGTCCTGTTAAGGAAGTCTGGTCCTAGACCAACAAGATGAAGATTTGGACCTACTTTTTTCTTCTATAATCTGCAGGGTCTCTGGTCTGATTCCGAGGTCCTTAATCCATTTTGAGTTTAGTTTCGTGCATGGTGAGAGATATGGGTTTAGTTTCATTCTGTTGCATATGGATTTCCAATTCTCCCAGCACCATTTGTTGAAGAGGCTATCTTTTCTCCATTGCATATTTTTGGCCCCTTTGTCTAGTATGAGAAAATTGTATTTATTTGGGTTTGTGTCCATGTCCTCTATTCTGTACCATTGATCTACCTTTCTATTTTGGTACCAATACCATGCCGTTTTTGTTACTATTGCTTTGTAGTAGAGTTGAAGATTGGTATTGCAATACCCCCTGTTTCACTCTTCCTGCTAAGGATTGCTTTAGCTATTCTGGGTTTCTTATTCTTCCAGATGAATTTCATAATTGCCTGCTCTATTTCTGTAAGGTACGTCATTGGGATTTTAATTGGAATTGCATTGAATTTGTATAGCACTTTAGGTAGTATGGCCATTTTGACAATATTAATTCTTCCTATCCAAGAACATGGAAGATCTTTCCATCTTCTAAGGTGTTCTTTAATTTCTTTCTTTAGTGTTGTATAGTTCTCATTGTAGAGGTCTTTCACCTCTTTTGTGAGATTGATTCCCAAGTATTTTATTTTTTTCGAGGCTATTGTGAATGGGGTAGTTTTCCTAATTTCTCTTTCTGAAGATTCATCACTTATGTATAAAAATGCGTTGGATTTATGGGCATTGATCTTGTAACCTGCTACTTTACTGAAATCACTTATGAGTTCTAAGAGTTTTCTGGTGGAATTTCCAGGTTCCTCTAAATATATAATCATGTCATCAGCGAACAGGGATAGTTTGAGTTCTTCTTTTCCAATTCGTATCCCTTTAATTTCTTTGGTTTGTCTAATTGCTCTGGCCAGAGTCTCAAGAACGATGTTGAATAGAAGTGGTGAAAGAGGGCATCCCTGCCTTGTTCCAGTTTTTAGGGGGAATGCTTTCAGTTTTTCACCATTTAGAATGATATTAGCCATGGGCTTAGCATAAATGGCCTTTACAATATTAAGGAATGTTCCCACTATCCCTATTTTTTCTAGTGTTCTGAGCATGAAGGGGTGCTGTATTTTATCAAATGCTTTTTTCTGCATCTATTGAAATAATCATGTGATTCTTGACTTTAAGTCTATTAATATGGTGAATTACGTTTATTGATTTCCTGATGTTGAACCAACCTTGCATCCCTGGGATGAAACCCACTTGATCATGGTGCACTATCTTTTTAATATGTTTTTGTATGCGATTTGCTAAAATTTTGTTGAGAATTTTTGCGTCGATGTTCATTAAGGATATTGGTCTGAAATTTTCTTTCCTTGATGAGTCTCTGTCTGGTTTAGGTATCAGTGTGATATTGGCTTCATAGAATGAGTTTGGGAGGGTTCCCTCCTCTTCTATTTTATGGAATACTTTGAGAAGTATTGGAATGAGCTCTTCCTTAAAGGTTTTGTAGAACTCGGCTGAGAACCCATCTGGTCCCGGACTTTTCTTTGTTGGTAGGCTTTTGATGACTTCTTCTATTTCAGTACTTGAAATTGGTCTATTAAATTGTTTATGTCCTCCTCATTCAGTTTAGGCAATTCATATGTCTCTAGAAACCTGTTGATGTCTTTGAATTTTCTATTTTGTTGGAGTATAGATTTTCAAAATAGCTTCTAATTATGTTTTGTATTTCCATCCTGTCTGTTGTGATATTTCCTTGTTCATTCCGAATTTTAGTGATTTGGGTTTTCTCTCGTCTTCTCTTTGTTAGTGTGGCTAAAGGTTTATCAATTTTTGTTTATTTTTTCGAAGAACCAACTATTTATTTTGTCAATTTTTTGTATTGTTTCTTTTGTTTCAATTTCATTGATTTCAGCTCTGAGTTTAACAATTTCCTGTCTTCTACTACTTTTGGTGCTGTTCTGTTCTTCTTTTTCTAAGGCTTTGAGCTGTAGTGTTAGGTTGTTTATTTGTTGAGTTTTACTTCTTTTATTAAATGCGCTCCATGAAATAAATTTCCCTCTAAGTACTGCTTTCATAGTGTCCCAGAGGTTTTGATATGATGTTTCTTTGTTCTCATTTACCTCTAAGAATTTTTTAATTTCCTTCCTAATATCTTCTGTTATCCATTCATCATATAATAGCATATTGTTTAATCTCCAGATGTTGGAATAGTTTCTGTGTTTTACTCTTTCATTTATTTCTAACTTCAATCCATTATGATCTGATAGAATACATGCTAGTGTCTCTATCTTCTTGTATTTGCTAACATTAGCTTTGTGGCATAATATATGGTCTATTTTAGAGAAGGATCCATGTGCTGCTGAGAAGAAAGTGTATTCACTCTTGGTTGGATGGAATATTCTATAAATGTCCGTTAAGTCTAAATTATTGATTGTGTTGTTGAGATCTATGGTTTCTTTGCTCAATTTTTGTCTGGAAGATCTGTCCAGTGGTGAGAGCGGCATGTTAAAATCACCTAGTATTATTGTGTTGTGGTCTATTTGGTTTCTGAAATTGAGAAGGATTTGTTTGACATACATAGATGAGCCACTGTTTGGGGCATAGATGTTTATGATTGTTATATCTTGCTGATTTATGCTTCCCTTAAGCAGTATGAAATGACCTTCTTTATCCCTTCTGACTAACTTTGGCTTGAAGTCCACATTATCGGAAATGCGGATGGATACTCCAGCTTTTTTGCTGAGTCCATGTGCATGGTATGTTTTTCCCCATCCTTTCACCTTTAATCTATGGGTATCTTTTTCTATGAGGTGAGTCTCTTGCAGGCAACATATTGTTGGATCTTTCTTTTTAATCCAGTCTGCCAGTCTATGTCTTTTGATTGATGAATTCAGGCCATTAACGTTCAGGGTTATTATAGAGAAATGATTTGGTTTCCCGGTCATTTGGTTCATTTTTAAAATTTTGTTTATTTATTTGTTTGACACAACTTGTTTCCTCCTTTATTTGACAATTCCTTTAGGATAATTCCTCCCTTTGCTGATTTGCTTCTTTGTTTTTCATCTCTTCCACATGGAATATTTTGTTGAGAATGTTCTGTAATGCTGGCTTTCTTTTTGTAAATTCTTTTAGCTTTTGTTTATCATGGAAGGATTTTATTTCATCGTCAAATTTGAAGGTAAGTTTTGCTGGGTATAAGATTCTTGGTTGGCATCCATTTTCTTTCAGGGCTTGAAAAATGTTGTTCCAGGACCTTCTAGCTTTTAGGGTCTGGATTGAAAAATCTGCTGATATGCGTATTGGTTTCCCCCTGAATGTAATTTGGTTCTTTTCTCTCACAGCCTTTAAAATTCTGTCTTTATTTTGTATGTTCGGTATTTTCATTATAATGTGCCTTGGTGTGGGTCTGTTGTAATTTTGTGTATTTGGAGTCCTGTAAGCCTCTTGAACTTGATTTTCCATTTCATTCTTCAGATTTGGGAAATTTTCTGATATTATTTCATTGAATAGGTTGTTCATTCCTTTGGCTTGTTTCTCTAGGCCTTCCTCAATCCCAATAATTCTTAAATTTGGCCTTTTCATGATATCCCATAGTTCTTGTAGATTCTGTTCATGATTTCTTACCATCTTCTGTGTGTGTTCAGCTTTGTTTTCAAGGTTAAATATTTTGTCTTCAATGTCTGAGGTTCTGTCTTCCAGGTGTTCTATCCTATTGGATATGCTTTCTATGGAGTTCTTAATTTGGTTTATTGTTTCCTTCATGTCAAGGATTTCTGTTTGGTTTTTTTTCAATATCTCTAACTCTTTATTGAAATGATCTTTTGCTTCCTGTATTTGCTCTTTTAACTGTCGATTGGTTCGATCAATCAATGCTTGCATTTGCTCTTTCATCTCATCATTCAATGCTTGCATTTGCTCTTTCATCTCCTCGTTTGCTTCTCTGATCATTTTAATTATGTACATTCTGAACTCCTTTTCTGTCATTTCTTCTGCCATGCTGTCATTGGGTTTTATTGATGTAACATCTAGATTTGTTTGCAGCATTTTCTTTCCTTGTTTTCTCATGTTGTTCAGATATCAGTGGACCGCTGAGATATTGCAGATTTCCTCTGTTGATTTACAATGACCCTGAAGATTTCTATATATATCCCCTCTTAGCCTTCAGTAGGCTGAAGTCTTGGAGGAGGTTGATAATGCGGTGCTCCACAAGGAAGCTGCCTCTCCAGGAGTGGTGGCCTTCAGGTGGGGTATATTCCCTGCTAGTGGGCAGAGGTGCCTCCACTTGTTGACCAATGGTCATCCAAAGGGGACCTAGGCTGTGGGCTGAGGCAAGGCCTGTTTGGGCCTGAGCCTCTGGTTTTACTGTCCTTGTGGGAAACCTCACCCAGCAGGGAAGACTCACCCGGTGGGGAGGTCTCGCTGGTCAGTTTCCTCCTAGAGGTTCCCCTCAATTTACAGCTACTGACTGGGCTGGACTGCCTTCCTCTGCAAAGTTTCCAGGGGCCCGGCCCTACCTCCTGGGCCTGGGAGCCTCACCCTTCGCAGATGAATCTCCTTAGGCTGCCCCTCCTCAGAGAATTTGCCCATAGGCCTGGAACCTTCGCTCCGCCCTAAGCCTGTCTCTGTGCGGCTCTTCCACCCAGAAGCCTCCTAGATCCTGGGACCCTGTTCTGCACCTAATCGCCTGGCTGCGTGGCCCCTCCTCTGAGCAGCCACCTGTGGCCCCGAACAATCGCTCTGAGTCCCAGAGACCCGCCACAGGCCTCTTCCTCCAGACAGCCGCCCAGTATGCCGGTGCGGTCACCAGGAGTCCAAGAAACTCACTTCGTGCCTCCTCCTCCCACCAACCACCCGTAGCCCAGGGCAATCAATCACTCCGAGTCGAAGTGACCCTGCCCGTTCCTCCTCCTTCTCCAGATAACCCCCCGGGTGTTCAGGAGCAGTCCCTCTGAGTGGCTCTGAATCCACGTGACCCGCTGCACGCGTCCTCTGGGCAACCGCCCGGAGCTCTGGTGTGGCCCCTCAAGACCAAGCGTCCCACCACGCTTCTCCAGGCAGCCCCCCTGTGTTCAGGAGCTGTCACTTTAAGACCAAACAACTCACCACTCGCCTTCTCCTCTGAGCAGCCGCCTGGAGCGCTAATGCAGTCACTGCGAGTCCAAAGGACCCGCCGCGCTCCTTCTCCTCCTTCTCCTACTCCTCCGGGCAGGCCCCGGGGTTCAGAAGTGGTCAGGGTCCAAACAGCTCGCCACGCAGCCCCTTCTCTGGCAACCGCCTGTAGTTCCCATATAGTCACCCGAATCCAAGCGGCTGCTCCTCTTCCTCCTTGTCCTCAGGGCAGGCCCCGGGGTTCAGAAGCGTCGTTCTGATTCCAAACAGCTCGCCGCGCGGCTTCTCCTCTGGCAACCGCCTGCAGCTCTGGCGCAGTCTCTCCGAATCCAAGTGGCCACGCTCCTCTCCTCCTCCTCAGGGCAGGCCCCGGTGTCCTGAGTCCACACAGTTCTCCCCGCCACTCCTCCCCCGGGCAGCCGCCGGAGCCCCAGTGGCAGCTCCGAGTCCCAGCGCTGTGCCGAGCGGCCTCCTCTATGGCGCTCCAGCGGGGGGAGGGGCGTCTCGCCGGCAGTTCTACTTCACAAAGTTTCCTGCGTTCCGGGACCCCCGTCCCATCCGGGATGCCCCCCCAGGGGGTGAGAGTCACCCGGCTACTTTGAGTTGGTCCCAAGCGTCTCAATATCTCCTCTCTTGAATCCTGAGTTCTGGAGCAACACGTAATGCAGCCACCCTCTAGGCCGCCATCTTGAAAACCTCTCTCAGAATAAAACTTCTTTTTAAAGAAAACCTCTGTAATTTTAATACTGGACCCTACACTTCTATCTTAAATGTAAATCCCACCCAAATAAGAATATTCAGGTCCATTAGGTAGAAAGATGGTGACCACCTATTCTGTATCTTCCCTGAGTTCCAAACAAGAAATGGACATAAGCATGATTGGGAGGGATTTTGTCAAAGAATGAAGACTATTATTGAGTGGGTTACCAAGTGAATTTTATTCTATGAAAATCTTTTTAAAACCCATTACTATCCCTCAAAACACATATTGTCTTATCTTTGACATGGGTAGCCTATAGGAAGAGATGTGATGATTACACAAGAACTTGAAAGTGTCGGTTCTGGATGCTAACAAGATTGAAGAACAAAAATACCTGGCCATAAAAATGAGAGGAGATGTGTATATATTAACAAAATATATTTAACTAAATGTATTTAACTAATTAAATTCTCAGAAAATTGCTTTTGAATAGCAAGGGAGTCTTTGTTTTTAGTTTTATCAGTTGACAGTTTTGAATTGAATCTGTTTCTGATTGGCACCACTAATGTCTGTACAGCTGTACAGTTTCTGAAACAGACAACAGGTGAATTTTAAACAAAAATTTGGTATCAGTGGAATATTTTTTGTCAAACTATATATGCATTTCATTCAGTACCCTTTACTTTCAGAAGTTTCAAGCTCTTAAGAGACTCAGAATTCTAGGCATCAGACCAATATAGGTGTATTGCACTGAAGGTTGAGATTCTGGGGAACTAGGATCCTGAAACTAGTATGCCTGACTAACACTGAACTATTTCTGCTGGTATAGATCCAGGAAGATAGGGGTGGTTTAGAATAGAATTTTTAGACTTCATTCCAACAGCTTTTTAAGAGTTCTGCCTTCTTGTCCTGTAAGAATCACTTATTCAACATCAGTAAGAATAACATTTAAGAAACTGTAGTCCTGTATAGAAGTAAACTAGTAAATATTTAGCTCACTGATTTTCTGGCAACAGGTTCTTGGGTGGTTACAGGTATCTGAATTGTGGCATTTGCCAAATCAAGTGATGTAGATGTTTCCTCTATGACTGGCTGCAAGCTACCAAAAGGATGTCACTGAAGGCAGCGTTGGGAAACATGCAGTCACCTCTTGTTGCTCCAGTACACCCGTAGTCCTATGAGAGATGTGCTTAGAGCCTCAGAGTTCAAAAGCATCACTGACTGACTGCCTGTAACTCACTGACAGCTACCATTGTCATTACCAAGTAGAACTTCTCCCTCCAGCCTTGTGACAGAGTCTAAAAGCAAAACAAACTAATTCCAGTGGCTCTGGAGGCTGAGACAAGAGGATCGAAAGTTCAAAGCCAGCCTCAGCAACTTAACAAGGCCCTGTCTCAAAAATTAAAAAAGCTGGGGATGTGACTCAGTGGTTAATCGCCCCGGGGTTCAATTCCTGGAACAAATAAATAAATAAATAATTTAAAAAGCAAAACAAATGTGGCTTCTCTGAGAGCTATTCTTGATATTTATTTATTATACTGGGGATTGAACCCTGGGGTGCTTTACACTTAGCTCCATCCCCAGCTCTATTTTTTTTATTTTGAGACAGAGTCTTACCAAGTTGCCCAGGCTGACCTCAAATTTAAGATCCTCCTTAATTATCCTCCTGCCTCTCCCTCCAGAATCACCGGGATAATAGGCACTTGACTACACCCATCTGAGAGCTATACTTTTAAAATCTAATGACTTTATTATTTAGCAGAAGAGTCCTCCATATTGCTTAACAAGCCCAAGGTGGGAGAATCACTTGACTCCATGAGTTTGAGATCAGCTGTGGTAACATAGTGAGACCTCTGTCCTAAAAAATAATAAAGCTTGGGAGCATGCTTTATTGTGGATTTTAATGTTTTGGTGTTTAAAAGACTCAACACTGAGAAATGCCATCTACTATTGGATAAAAGTCTTACCAAAGACATATTTAACAACAGTTCTGGAATATTATTTGCTTATTTTTAAAAGCAGTATGTTACTTTAGCATGTTAGTTTGCAGCCCATCTACTATCTTCATTCTTAGACCTATACAATATCTTTGTGACCCCAGGAAATGTGTATCTCACATTGTCAGTGAGAAACAAAATCTCTAAAAGAAACAAAATGACATAAACTTCCCTGATATCAGAATGCCCAAATAGCTTGGGTTCCTACTTATAAAACAAGTCTTTAAGAACTGGAATTTCTAGTTTTCTTATGAATTTCTGCTTTACATACTTAAAATGTAAAACCATTCAGCAATTGTAAATCTTCCCCTGAACCTCCAGAAGAAAACAATGGATTCTTAGAACATTCCAGTCATAGTGTGGTTAATATTCATTAAGCTATTAATAATGTTCATAACAACATTTACATTGCCATGTTTTGCTCACTGATCTTCACAACAATCCTGAAATGTCATTTTACAGATCAAGAAAGAGGCTCATGAGGGCTAAAATCACTTACCTAGTGTCAAGTCACACCAGATTTTGAATTTTCATCAGACTCCCAAATATATATGTTCTTCCCACTACACAATGCAGAATAATATTCTTAACAATCCCATTGCCCAGCCTGAGGCTTTGTACCAGTGGTTAATATGTATTTAATAAGTAGGTAATAAAAAGTGCTTTCTGTTGGTGAGGCATAGTGGAGTCTGTCAAGATGAATAAGACTAATCTATTAGTGTTAAGCTTGGTAGAGATTAGAAACATTTGACTACATAAAATACTTGCTTTCATTTTATAACTGGCAGAGAATTTATGCCTAAATAAAGGTCATCACCATGGTCCTAAGATTTTTTAATTGTCAGATTTATTTGTCTAGTTGGTTTCTTATTCTTTTTTTTTAAGTTATTTAATGTAAATAATCTACTCAATCACAACTGATGAACATATCTCTAAGTTGATGAGTTTTATTAATTTCGTGTTCACATTGCATATCCAAGGTCATACTGAAGTGTTTTTTGTTTTGTTTCTTGTTTTGTTTGATTTGGGGGTTTTGGTACAGGGGATTGAGCCCAGGCATGCTTTCCCTATGAGTAATATTGCTAGCCCTTTTTATTTTCTAAGGAAGGGTCTCACTGAGTTGCCCAGGCCAGCCTGGAACTTGAGATCCTCCTGCCTCAGCCTCCAGAGTAACTTGGATTACTGATGTGCACAGCCATGCCCAGCTTGATTTATTTCTTCTGGATTTTATTTCTGATTTTTTCCTGACAGGATCCATGCGACCCAGTCCTATCAATTTCTGTGAGTTAATGTTCTGCATTGCTGATAGCTAATGAGTTAGATTCATTAGCTGGTTCTGACTGGTCGACATCAACTCACTGGCAAGATGAACGACAACATAGAAGACAGGAAGAAGCAGAAAGAGGAAAGAATACCCACGTCAGCATGCTGAGATCATAATTCCATGCAGGTGCCCAAGGAAGAAATGATGAAATGCAGAGGATTTTCTGATCATTTGCCTTAACATATTTTATTATCTGATATTAAAAAAAATAGGTATAAAATGAGTCACGAAAGAGGCAAAGCCTCTCAAGAAGGTATTCTGTAGATCTTACCCCAATGCATATTACAAAATAGCGAAGGTACTTTTGAGTTTTAAGCTTTATCATATATGAATGAAAGCAGCAACTGAGAGAATCATTGCTTCAGAAATATAGGCTGCTGATGGATCCTCCTGATTGAAATTACACATTATCAAACAAACTTCAGATTTGACACAGTACACAGTACAGTAATGACTCTCCTTGGTAGCAAGGGATATACTGACAACTGGGGAGCCCCTCTGAGGCCAGTTTCCTGTTGGGCAGTAAATAGCGCCATCAAGGAATCAATTCACATCACACACACACACAAAGGCATTGCCTCATTTGAGGTTTTCCAAGGCAGTTTTCCCCCAAATTCTGGAATGCTTGTCATCAGGCCTGGACCACTTCCAAGGTATGTAGGTGTAGATATGTGATTTCCAAACACGGATAGAGCCAAATCTGGAATCACTGTTCCGTTCTCAAATGCCAGGTTTTATAAATGGAAGCCAGAGTAAGAGTCCTGGTTTGTGTGTAGAACCACCAGATGGCACCATGTACAGACTGAAAGCATTATGTTATCTGGAAAGTGGATGCTAGTTTGTCATCTTAGTTTACAAAAGATACTTTCTTAGGTCAGTGATCAGTGGTAGATACAGTTCTTTTAAGCTTGGGAAGAGCTGTGATCTCGTGACATTTTTGTAACTACCCAAAACCAAGATATTTAAACTTTTCAGGAGAGATTGAAATAATCCTTAAGCTCGCATGGGGGAAAGCAGCAAAAAGGGCAGGAAGATTATAGTAAAAATCAAATACTAAGTTGGGGAGGACCAGGGAAAAAACATCACTAAATACCTGTTTAGGGAGAGGGCAGTGCTTCTTCACAATGTAATTAGGCAGAACCATATGAAATTGCTGATGTTTAACCATATTTGACCAACAAAGTCGTCATGGAATGTGGTTCAGCTTCATAAAACTAGAAACTATTGGAAATGAAATAAATTTATAAAACAAAAAGTTATTCCTTGATTTGCTAATAGAATGGTAGAAAAAATTTTAAGAAATATTTTTTAAAAACCGGTGTAGTCAACTCAAATACCTAAGATTTTTAATCCAAACTACTTTCTATATGCCCAGGGATGAGTTGAGGGGGGAAAAAAAGAGTTTGAAAAAAAAGCAAATCTAGTTAATCTACCATTTTATATTAACCTAAAGGAAATTTAGGCCATTTATAGAATTAAGTCAGGTTTGGTGATGCACTGCTATAATCCCAGCTGCTTAGGAGGTCAGGGCAGGAGAATGGCAAGTTCAAGGCCAACCTCAGTAACTTAGTGAGACCCTGTCTCAAAAAGGGTTGGGAGTGTAAGTTAGTGGTAGAGCACTTGCCTAGCATAGTGAGAGCCTGGGTTCTGTCTTTAATACTCTGCATATGTACACACACACACATGCAATCTGGAGAAAGTTAACTGTTAAAATGATAAAGAAAGGTCCTGTGCATATGAGTATTGGTCAGTCTTCCAGCAGTGATGAATTAGAACTTCCTCAGCTATGAAGTTTCACCCACAACATAACCTTGATCCATTATGGCATCCATAGTACTTCACCACCCCACAGCCAATGGGTCAATGGGTGTCTATAAACAAGTGAGTATTGTTGGGCCTGGCTGTGACACCCTCACCTGCCACACTGCTCAACACAAGTAAACTCTGTCTGAGCAGGGCATTGGCATGTTACTCCTACCAGTGCTTATTCATGGTTTCTGGGTCATAGGAGACATATGCTAACAAACTCAAAAAGGCTGAAAGATAGTAGAAAGAATCGGATATAACTTTCCTGTGCTCATATATGAATACATGACTGGTGTAACTTCACATCGTGTTCAATCATAAGTATGGGATCAAAATTGTAAAGGGTTGTACCCCATGTATGTATAATATGTCACAATACACCCTACTGTCATGTATATCTAAAAACAACAAATTGAAAAGTTTTGAAAAGGACATGGTAAGTAATAAAAAGAAATGTTTAATTTTAAACACAGAAGGAAAGCTTGGTGTTTGAAAGGAATGTTGAATAAAAATACACCATTTTGTACTAAATTTAAGTAAGGATTTAGCTCAGTGGTACAATGTTTAGCATATGTGAAACCCTGGGTTTGTTGCCAGCACACATGCAAAAAAATAATAATAGTCAAAGAAGAATGTGATAGTATAGAGGGGAAGGCAAAAATAGCATCTTTATAGCACTTTTATGGGGTAAAGAGACAAATTATCCAATTTTCCCCAAAATTATGAGAAAGCATTATGGAGAAAAGCCAATTCCTTAGCATAGTTTTGATGAAGAAATAAGTATAAGGCAATTGACAGTTTACAATGTCTTCTCGTGCACAGCCATCTTTACAGCACTTTAATGACGTATGTGTCACTTTCCTGATCTTACGGTATCAGGAAACTGAGGCAAGGTCCTTGAGGTCTAGAGACTTCTTTAATGTCATAATTAGTGAGCCAAAGAGGCAAGTTTTAAACATAGATAGTTATGCTTTGGAGATGAGATCCCTGAAAACTCGTGTATAAGACAATGCAGGAATGTTTAGAGGTGAAATGATTATATTGTTAAAGTTGTAACCTAATCAGTGGATTAATCCATTTACTAATCCATGGACTAAGGTTTTGAAAGGACTACCCCTAAATTGTTCTCATCAGATATTTTGGTCCCAGTAACACAAGGTTAACTAACAAGTTTCACTGAAGTGTATTGCATGGTTAAAGGAATAGATCTGTGTTTAGGCATCATATATATACACTGGGTTTGACACCTAGTACTGTTCCTTACTGTTACCTCTTATCACTCTGACTTTGTTTCATCATCTGTGAAATGGCAATGATAACCTCTCCTTTAGAAAGTTGCTGCTAAAAGTAAAGATAATATATAGAAAGTTCATAGAACATTATAGGTTCTAAAAAAAGCAGTTAAATTTTTATTCTTAAAATTTTAAAACTTCTGCCCTTCTAACTGGGTACATACCTGTAATCCCAGTAACTTGGGAGGCTCAGGGAGGAATATTGTAAATTCAAGGTATCTCAGCAAATTAGTGAGGCCTTAAACAACTTAGAGAGAGTGGAGAAAATAAAAAGAACTGGGGAATGTAGTTCAGTGGTAAAGCACTCCTGGCTTTAATTCCTAGTGCTAAAAACAAAACAAACAAAAAAACAACTTTTGCCCTTCTAAAGTCAACATTAAGAAAATGCAATGTCAAACTACAGATTTTGAGATATAGTCACAATACATATATCCTTTCAAAGGACTTGAATTGATCTGGGGATATAGCTCAGTGGTAGAGCTTTTGCCCAGCATGCATGAGGCCCTGGGTTCAATCTTGAATACTGAGTGGGGTGAGGGGTCAGAAAGGGACTTGAATAATAAAGAATAATAAAGAATTTTTACAACTAATTACAATATAAATTACTAAATTAAAAGGAGAGCAAAAATTTCAACAGATTCTTTACAAAGAAGATACATAAGTGACCAATTGGCATACTCAAGAAGATATTCAGGGCTGGGGTGGCTCAGTGGTGGAGTGCTTGCCTAACCTGTGTGAGGCACTGCGTTAAATTCTCAGCATCACATATAAATGAATGTATAAAATAAAGGTCTATCATCAACATTAGAAAATATTTTTTTTAAAAAGAAGATGCTCAACATCATTAGTCACCAGGGAAATACAAATTAAAACCACCATTTTGTTCCAGTTGTCTGTTGTTCTGTGACAAAGCAGCCTAAAATGTGACTTAAAAGCAATGACAACAAGTTTTACTCACACATCTACAAACTTGGATAACGTTAGGAGAAACAGCTCACCTCCACTTCATTTGGTACTAAGACCACTTGGGTGCTAGGGCTGGAATTGTCTGAAGGCTCATTCACACATATGTTTGCCAGTTGATGTTAGTTTTCACCTGGGATGACAGCTGGAACTGTTGTATAAACATTTACACATGGCCTTTCCATATCACCCAAGATTTCTCTCATGGCTAGATTCCAAGTGCGAGTATCCCAAGAGATAGAGCCAGGTAGAAACCTTTTCTAACCTTGCCTCAAAAGTTGAAGTCATGCATCAACATTCTGTCTTACTGTCTTCACTAGAAATGAGTCACTAAGACTGGGCCGTATTCAAGGGGAGGGGAGAAATGTTAAAGAATTTGCAATCATGTTTAAAGCAACCACAATCTGTCAAATTATTTACATTCCTTCCACATGCAAAATATATTCATCCCTCCTCGGGTCTCTTCAAAGACTCTCATCTGTTACAGCATTAGAATCAGGCTCAAGGTCAAGATTTCATCTAAATTATATTCAGAGGTGGATGAGGTTCCCATGGTAAAGCCCCTTAAGTTCAGTACTTCTTAATCTGAGAACTTGTGAACTAACAAGTGATATTCCCCTTCCTACATCATACAGTGATGAAATAGGAGAACTGAACTGCTAATACTGCAATTCAAAAATGGGAAACAGGAGGCACACAGAAATTATTGCTGCATGGAATTTAGGAAATCCAGTATAGCACATGTTGCCAGTTCCTCCATTAGAGCTTATCCTGCTGCCTCAGAATGATTCTCTACAAATCTTGCTCCTCCCTCTGGGCTTTGCTATCTTTTCTTCAATTTGAAAGTCATACTTCCTAGCACATAAATGAACAGTGAGGCAGCTGAGTAAGATTTCTCAGCTTGCATCCTGCCTTTAGTAGTTCAGAAATCCAGAAGTTTCATTTTGTAATTTTTTTGTCTCTTTTAGTTCAAGATGGTTATGTTTCTGTAGACACAATTTTCTTAAAAGCCTTTGGGTTTCCTATGACTTTTTATTGACATTCAACCCATTAGACAAAAGCAGTATTCACAAATCTTATCAAGATAACGTGTTATACACCTTGCTTTCCTTTAAATCTGTTGTGGGACAAAAAAATAAGATCCGTAGAAGTCCTACTGTTCAATGGAGAGGATCTTTAAGGTATACTCTTAAAGTCTTTACAAGAACTTTTTTCCTGTTTGCAGCAGCATCTTAATTCTTTATTAGGTTTTCTCTAAAGTTTTACAGTCATGTATTGGGTTGCATTTTTATACGGTGTTTTCTTGACATCATTATAGACTTGAACTCTGCCCTGAAGTCATTTTTAATTTTAGGTATCCCCCAATAGCTCATTTGTGAGACAATGCAAGAGTTTTTCAGAGGCAAGATGGTTAGATTCTGAGAAAAGTAATCTAATTCATTGATATGGATTAACTGGTTAGTAACTGTAGGCAGGTAGGGTGTGGCTGGAGGAAGTAGGTCACTAGGCTGTGCCTTTGGGGTTTATATTTTGTCTTTGGTGAGTGGAGCCATGTCTGCTTCCTGGCTGTCATTTCCTGAAGCTGCTTTCTACTCTGAAACACACTTTCACCATGATGTTCTGCCCAGAGCTATGGAGTCGACCAACCATGGATTGAACCTCTGAAACTCTGAGTCAGAATAAACTTTTCCTCCCTAAATTGTCCTTGTCAGATCTTTTGGTCACAGTGACAAAAAACTGACTGAAACAATTTGCCATCTGTAAATGCTGGAAATGAGAAATAATTTTATCTTCCAAACTGTAATACAAAGCTGCTCCCCCGCCCTTTCCGTTGCATCACAACCTAGCTTGTCAGTCTGAAAGCTGCTCTCCCTGCCCTTTCTGGTGCACCCATTTTCCCTGCCTCCCAACTACTGTCAGTCTGTGAACAACCTAGCTAGCTATTGGTTCATCAGTCAGCTTGCAAGTATCCTTCTCCATTATTGGTCCCCTGTTAGCCCTGCGGGATTCTTAAAGATAGCTTCACCGCCATCTTTTCTCTCTTGCTTTTCTCTCCCCCTGACTTGCTTTCTTTCTCCTCCTTGCTTTCCACTCTGCCACGCGCCCTTTCTCTTTCCTTTCTCCTTTCCTCTCATTTTCTCTCTTACCCTGCAGGGAGACACTCTGCTTGCTTAATAAACTCCCTTATGTGATTTCCCGTGTCTGGCGTGGTTTCCGTGGGATTCCTTACACAAACCAGCAATCCCTTGTTATTTTTATTTAATAGTCACATTCCTTTAGCACATTCCTTTCCTTGTGCCTTTACTATAAAAAAACAAAAGACCCAAACTATAACTTGAATTCTTTGGAACTCTTAGCTAGAGCATTCAGTTAATTATGTAAATTTTCTTGTTTTCATGTTATAGAAAGCAACCATGAAGCTAATATTTCACCACTACACAATAAAGGTTCCCTTCTCTCCAGTTTCTAATTACATTTTCTCTTTCCTTTAATCTCTCCTCAATGGCCTTGTTCAGGGTGAACAGGTTTCCCTTAAGAGCATCTTTGAGAACATTTTTTCTTTGGTTAACACTCTCCTTGAGGATTTTTCATCTTCCACCAAAGTCACTACCTGTACTGTAGTTTTGTGGTTACAGCAGTGCACTTTTCTTGGGTACCTGACTCTATTTCAGTTACCTATTGCTGTGCGGGAGAGAAAAACCTTCAGCACTTAATGATTTTAAACAATAAATACTGATTTTAGCCATGAAACTGTAATTTGAGCAGGACTCAGTAGGGCAATACTTTCCCTGCTCCACTTAGAGCTGCTCAGTGGCAAGGGATTAGAATTCAGTGAAGATTCATACTGACTGAAAACTTGGACCTTAGGCTATTGGCTAAGTATTATCACATAGCCTTTCCATATATTGGGCATTCTTCCAGAATGGCGGCTTTCACCATTTATCATTTGTTCCAAGGATAAGTATCTCAACACAGAGATAGAAATTGCCTCATCTTTTCTGACCTTGCCTTGACAGATTATTCAGCATTACCTCTGCGGCGTCTATTCATTGAAAGTGAAGAAGGAATAACGTTTGTGAAAATGGCCCAGTAATAAACTCTGAAATTCCACCTCTCCATAAGAGCAATGTAAATTATCTAAACCAACTTTCCAGAACTCTAGAATTAACTATCTTAACCAGCTTTTTCAGAACTCTACAAATAAGTCAAAGGCTTGCAGCAATCTGAGGGCTGCCTATTCAAAAAAAAAAAAAAAAAAAGCTGATTCTTGATAATAACAGAATTTGGTATCATTTTGATGTACCATGGTCTCATCCCTACTGCTCAGCAGTAGCCTTGAAATTAACTGCCCACATGATAGATACCTAAGAGAGACAAATGGGCTTCATTCACAAAGAACTGTCATTATTTGATCTGTATGGTGGCTTATGGAAAGACTAGATAGATGGACTTCTTTTTATTAACTTCACTTAGAACTCATTCCATGCTAAAGCTGCTACACACATGACCTTTGCTGAAACATTTATAGGCCAATGTTTCAATTACTGCTGCCAGGGATGATAAATAACAGTTGTGGCAAACACTAGTGAAAAACCTTGGGAGAAAAAGCTGGAGAATGAGATGTCCTTAAAGACTGAAAAGTTTTGACATATTTCTTGCATTCTAAAAGGCCACATACCTGCACGGGGGTGCAGAGGCAGAATTGTAAATTGCCTGACTGAGTGCTGACGGTGTGCCCCAACACAAACTTATTTGGTTCCATGCATTTAAGGAAATCTCAACGCAGTTATTAGATGACCACTAAACTAACAAAAGGAAGAAAAGATTACAGTGACCTCACACAATAGAGAATACAACTTCATGGGATTAGTTCAAAACAGTCACTAAATAAATGAATAATTGCAACTGTGATCAATAACAACAAACTTAAAAGGAAAGATAAGAGAAAATCAATTTCCTGGCTTGCCACATTACATTATTTAAATTGTTTCATTTTTAACAAAAAATTTGGCATGCATAAGAACAAGAGACAATAACTTGTTCTCAGGAAAAATAATCAATGCAAAATGTCCAGAAGAAGCACAGATGTTGAACTTTCTAGACAAAATTTTCAAATCAACTAGTTTGAATATTTTCAGAGGAAACCATGCCCTCAAAGAACTAAAGAAAAGTGTGAGAATGAGTTCTTAGAAATAAAGACTGTCAATAAAGAGAAAGAAATTAAAAGTGAATAAGAAGAAATCCTAGAGGTGAAAACTGCAATCACTGAAATGAAAAATTCACAGAAAGGCTCAATAGTAGATTTGATTTAGCAGAAGAATCAGAAAGAATAGATGAATTGAGGTTATCCAAACAGCGGAAGAAGAAAAACACGAAGAGAAATAAACAGCCTCAGAGAGACATAGGCACTATCAAGCATAACCTTATAAGCATAATGGGAGTATAGGAAGGAGAGAGGAAAGAAAAAGGGCAGAGACAATATCAAAGAATTGATAACATCCCACAATTTATAAGACATTTAAATGTTCAAAAAATTCAACACACTAAACAGGATAAACCCGAAGAGATCTACAACTAAACATACCATGGAGTGTCAAAAGCCAAAACAAAGAGAAAACCTTCAACAGGATAAAAAGTGACTCATTGCATACAGGGGATTCTCAATAAGATTAACACCTAATTTCTCCCCAGATATCATGAAGGCCAGGGGCAGTACATATTCAAAGTACTTGAAGAAAGATTTAAGAATCGTATATCTGCCAAAATTTCATAAAAAATACAGGAGAGCTGAGCACAGTGGCACAGTAGTCCCAGCTACTCAAGTGACTGAGGTAGGAAGATGGCAAGTTTGAAGCCAACCATGGAAAATTGGCAAGACCCTGTCTCACAAATTAAAAAATGGGCTAGGGATGTAGGTTAGTGGTAGAATTCCCCTGGGTTCAAATCCCAGTACAAAAAGGAGGAAGAGGAGGAGAAATTAAGACATCCTTAAACAAAATAGGAAATATATGCTGTCTATGGGAAATTCATTTTCAATCAAATACACAAATAGCTTAAAGGTAAAGGATGGGGAAAATATTCTATACAAACAAGTTAAAATAGATCTGTGAGTGCACATACTAACATCAGGCACAATAAAATTTTAAGGCAAAAATTGTTACTAGAGACAAGGATAAAAGATCAAATCATCAGGAATATGTAAAGTAATAATTGTAAACATAGAACATACAATCATATGCAACAGAATCCCAAAATACATGAAGCCAAAATATATGTCATTTTCAATGACAGAATTGAAGGGAGAAATAGATAACTTGTAAAAATTAGAAACTTTCAATAATGAAAAAACAACTAGACAGAAGATCATCAAGGAAACAAGAGTTCAACAACATTCCAAACCAGGTAGATCTAACAGACACGTTCTTCTCAAGTACACATGAAACATTCTCCAGGATAGACTGTAAGACGACAAAACAAATCTCCACAAATTTAAAGATAAATCATACAAAGAATGTTCTACAACAACACAGGGATAAAATTAGAAATCAATGAAAATAAACTAATTTGAACCATTTATTATAATCGTATTGATTTCCACATATTGGTGACCTTCCCAATTTTTCTTCTTGTTGGTGCTCAAAAAGTTTTGGAGTTTAGAGCATTTTGGATTTTCAGGTTAGGGATGCTCTGCCTATATTGAAATAGAGGTGGTAGGGCCCTCACAGGACAGTGAGTTGCTAAGGGGAGAAGAAAAGGGATAGAAGAGAAAGGAAAAGGGGAGGGCAAAGAGTGTGGGTGAGAGAGAAAAATGATTTTCTTGGGGTTATGTATGTGTCAGGAATCAAAAACTTCTATTAAATTCAAAGTGTTTTAATTTCTTGCCTTTCTTCTTTCTTTGTTGCTACTGGGCCTTATCACTGCTGCGCCTGGAGGGGAGAACTGATTGAAACTGAAAGGGACTAATCACCCTTGGGTAAAATACCCTCAGGGTCCCCCGACAGTCCCTGGAGGCAGCACAGTGAGGAGAGGGCCATAACTCAGAGCTTGGAGAGTCTGAGGAGAGAGGGAGAAAGAAGATCTGAGGCTACCAAGAAGTAAAGCTCTGTGACTAAAGAGGAGTTTTAGGGAGTTTTTCTCTGTGTTGAAAGGTATGATTGACCTTCGTTACTATCACAAAAAAGCTTTCTATAAGGATGCACATTACCTGAGAAAAGCACTTATGAAGGAAAAGTTTATTTTGGTTCATAGTTCAGAGGTTTCAGTTCATAGCTTGCTTTAGGCTTGAGACAAGAACATCATCATAAATTGAGGAAGACCTTAGAAGATGGAAAGATCTCCCATGTTCTTGGATAGGCAGAATTAATATTGTCAAAATGGCCATACTACCAAAAGTTCTATACAGATTCAATGCAATTCCAATTAAAATCCCAATGATGTACCTTACAGAAGTAGAGCAAGCAATCATGAAATTCATCTGGAAGAATAAGAAACCCAGAATAGCTAAAGCAATCCTTAGCAGGAAGAATGAAACAGGGGGTATTGCAATACTAGAACTTCAACTACACTACAAAGCAATAGTAACAAAAATGGCACAGTATTGGCACCAAAATAGACAGGTAGATCAACAGTACAGAATAGAGGCCATGGACACAAACCCAAATAAATACAATTTTCTTATACTAGACAAAGGTGCCAAAAATATGCAATGGAGAAAAGATAGCCTCTTCAACAAATGGTGCTGGGAAAACTGGAAATCCATATGCAAGAGAATGAAACTAAACCTCTATGTCTCACCCTGCACAAAACTCAACTCAAAATGGATCAAGGACTTTGAAATCAGACCAGAGACCCTGCATCTTACAGAAGAAAAAGTAGGTCCAAATCTTCAATTTGTTGGCTTAGGATCAGACTTGCTTAACAGGACTCCCATAGCACAAGAAATAAAAGCAAGAATCAATAACTGGGACAAATTCAAACTAAATAGCTTTCTCTCAGCAAAGGAAACTTATCAGCAATGCGAATAGAGAGCCTACAGAGTGGGAGAATATCTTTGCCACTCATACTTCAGATAGAGCACTAATTTCCAGATTATATAAGGAACTCAAAAAACTACACAAAGAATACCAATAACCCAATCAACAAATGGGCTAAGGATATGAACAGACACTTTGTAGAAGAAGATCTACAAGCAATCAACAAACATGAAAAAATGTTCACCATCTTTAGTAATAAGAGAAATGCAAATCAAAACTACCCTAAGATTCCATCTCACCCCAATTAGAATGGCGATTATCAAGAATAAAAGCAACAATAGGTGTTGGCAAGGATGTGGGGAAAAAGCTACACTCATACATTGCTGGTGGGGCTGCAAATTAGTGCAGCTACTCTGGAAAGCAGTGTGGAGATTCCTTAGAAAACTTGGAATGGACCTGCCATTTGACCCAGCTATCCCACTCCTTGGCCTATACCCAAAGGACTTAAAATGAGCATACTACAGAGATACAGCCACATCAACGTTCATAGCTGCTCAATTCACAATAGCCAACCTAGATGTCCTTCATGAATGAATGTCCTTGATGAATGGATAAAGAAACTATGGTATATATATACAATGGAATATTACTCAGCTATAAAGAATAATAAAATTATGGCATTTGCAGGCAAATGGATGAAATTGGAGAATATCATGCTAAGTAAGATAAGCCAATCTCAAAAAAACAAAGGACGAATGATCTCGCTGATAAGCAGATGATGACACATAATAAGGGGGCCAAGAATGGAGGAAGGAAGGACTGTATAGAGGGAAAAGAGGGGTCGGGGTGGGGGAGGAAAAAATAACAGAATGAATCAAACATCATTACCCTATGTAAATGTATGATTACACAAATGGTATGCTGTTACTCCATGTACAAACAGAAACAACATGTATCCCATTTGTTTACAATAAAAATAAATTTTAAAAAGTAATTATATGATAAAATAGTAGCTAAGCTCAAAAAATGGAGTTAGATATACAAATGCTAAGTATGTTAAGAGAACAGAAGATCATGGTTCCAGATTGGATTTTGGTTTTCTCTTTAGCTATTCAAAATTTATCACTTTTGCATGTGTTTTGGATTTATTGAACATCTGAAGCTAGAGAGTAGAGCAGGGAGTGTAAAGAATCACATACCTGTACACTGGGCTCCAGAAAAAAAAAAAAAAAAAAAAGAACATCATCCTGGTGGTGGAAGAGTGTGACAGAGGAGGCTGCTTACCTTTTGGCAGTCAAGAAACAGAGATGAAGGGGCTAGGGACAACATATACCTTCAAGGGCATGCTCCCAGGACTTACTTCCTCCAACTAGGCCCTCACTTCCTACAAATTCTACCACCTCCCAATAGTTCATTCAATTATGAACCTATCAGTGGATTAATTCATTGATGAAATTAGAGCTCTCGTGACCCAATAACTTTCCCAAAGCCCTACTTCTGTGAACACTGCTGCATTGAAGACCAAGCCTTCTGCACATGAGATTTTGAAGGACACTCATACTAAAACATAACATTCCATCCTTGGCCCCCAAAGGCTCATGCCTATCTCACAATGCAAAATTAATTCATTCCATCTCCAAGAATCCCTAGTCTTAACAGTTCAAAAATTCAAGTCCAGAGTCTCCTTTGAGACCCAAGGTAAAAACTCTTAGATTTTACCTTTACTCTTAGCTGTGAGCTCCTGTAAAAATAAAAAAAAACATGTAGAATATGTTTAGCATAAAATGACAGAAGGTTAAATCTGCCATTTCAAAAGGGAGGAATCAGAAAATACTAAGGAAGGATTAGACCAAAACAAGATGGAAACCCAGCAGGGCAAACATTAAATCCTGTAGCTCCACATCCAGCATCTAAGGCACTTGGTGGTAGGATCTGGGCACCAAAGGATTTGGGCGGCCTTATCCCTATGGCCTTGCTGGCTACAGGCCAACTTGGCCACTCTCTTGAGTTTGGTCTGCTCATTGCCTGTGGCTTTCCTTAGTAGATGTTCCATGTTCCTGGCATCTCTAACTTCTTGGAGTCTCCACTGCAACTTTTGCTTCATTCTCACAACTTCATATATCACCTTCTCAGGGATTTCCCACAGGAATACCAACCCTGCCACACAATGTATGGCCTCTCAGTCCTCCCTTTTAAATCATGGTGGAAACCTGTATGACCCTGTAACTCTTGGATTCTTCATGCCTGCAAAACTACCATGTAATGATGCTAAATTTCACTGACACTAGGAACAAAAGTAGCTGGGGCCCCTTGAACCATGGCTTCAGTGGAACTCTGAGTTCCTGGATAGCTGAACGTGGTGGAAGGGTCCTAGGAAAACAACTCCCTAGGCAGTCCTTTGGGAGCAGGGCAGCCAGAAAGCTCTTTTCTTAAAGTAAAATCTTTCGAGTAGATTTATACCTTTCACCCTTGAGCCTATGATGGGTGGCATCTGCCCAATTACTGATATGCTCTCAAGGCATCTTTCTTATTGTCCCAGTACAAAGTAACTTATTTTTAGTGGCACTAATCTCTTCAGCAATCACACCCTTCTTGGACCCTTCTTTAAAAGAAATTACAGTTCTGGCCAAAACATAAATTTTTTAAATCTTCATATTCTGCTTTTTGCTCCAAATTCTCATAGTAAAACTGCCAACAATACTCATGCCACAGCCCAAATGCTGTGCTGCCTTGAAATTTTCTCTACTAGATTAGTCCACACCTATTTTCACATAGTCTCAAGACATGGACAAAATGAGACAAGTTCTTTGTCAAAATGTACCATGAATGGCCTCTACTTCAATTCCCAACAGTCCTTATTCCTATTTGAATCTTTATGAACACAGCCTTTACTGTCCACATTCCTATTAGCATTCTGGTCTTCTGAGCTCACACCAGAATTGCCATTAAGCTCTACTTACGACATTCTAAGGCTTCTCTAGTCTGCACCTCCAAACCTTTCCAAACTCCTCCCCCAAACTAGTTCCAAAGGGTTCAAGCCACATTGTCAGGTATAGTCACATCACTTACCTCACTTTTTGGTGCCAATTTTCTGTGTTACCCATCTTTCAATCACTGTAACAAAATACCTTAGAAAATCAACTTAAATGTGAAAAAGTTTATTTTGGCTCATGGTTTCAGAGGTCTCAGTCCATGGAAGCTTGCCCCACTGATATGGGCCTGTAATGAGGCAGACTTCACAGCAGGGAGCACATGGCAGAACAGAGCTGTTCACTTAATGGTGGCCAAGAAGCAGAGAGGGGGAGGGCCAGGGATAAGATAAAGTGCCCAAGGGTATGCCACCAAAGACTCACTCCCTTCAACTAGGCCCACCTCCTACAATTCCCATTACATCCTAATAGTTCATTCATCTTAGAATCCATCAATGGTTAATCAGTTGATGAGATTAGAACCCTCATGATCCAATCTCTTCTCAAAAGCCCCAACTCTGAATATTGCTGCATTAGGAACCATACCTTCAACAAATGAAGGTCATTCCAGGTCCATAATGTAACAGTACTATTACTATCCTTCCAACTAAATTAGTAGGTACTAATGAGGAGAGGTTAAGAAAGTGCATGGGACTTCATGGCTAGTAATTAGCAAAGTTGGGATTTGAACAACCAGCAATCATGTTATGTAACCAAATATATAGATCAACAAGGGAGAGGACTAGACTTGCTGGATTCAGAGGGCAAGAATGTGGCACTTGGCTTTTACCTATATATAGTTTTATTGTTTGAACATTTATAATCTGAAGGAATTCATGCATTTACTTGTATAATGTTAACATATATACATTTAAACTGAAATCATAAAAAGCTATACAAAAAGAAGGCAAAGTACTTGAATAGACATTTCTCCAAAAAAGGCATAAAATAGTCAATAAACACATGAAAAGATGCTCAATGTCCCTAATCATTAGATAAATGCAAATTAAAACCACAATAAGATACCACCTCACACTGTTTAATATGCAAAAAAAAAAAACAACAACAAAAGAAAATAATAAGTTGTTGAGAAATTGGATCCCTTGTGTATTTTTGGTAATGTTAAGAGGGTATATTACTGTGAAAACAATATGGCAACTATTCAAAAAATCAAAATTCCTATATGATACAAAAATTACTTTGGGGGGAATATATACAAAAGAAAATGGGGGCTGGGGACACTCCATTGTTTGTGTGTGTGTGTGTGTGTGTGTGTATATATATATATATATAAAATATTTTCTTTGTTCATTCATCTGTTGGTACCTTTGGCTGATTCCATATCTCAGCTATTGTGAATAGTGTTGCAATAAACATGGGTAATCATGTATCTTTTTTGCCAACTTCCCTTCATTCAGGTATACACTCCAAAATGGTTTATAGCTGGATGTTATGGTTGATTGATTCTTAGTTTTTAAAGAAAACTCCAGAAACAATAATTACTTTCCTAGTGTCTTGTTAAATCTGAAGGGAGAGAACTGCCACATGAAATAATTTCGATTATAACTCTGCTCAAAATAATCCCAGTGAGAGTCATGATCAAGAAAAGCAGCTCACATGGCTGACAGAATGCAGAGCAGTTCAAAGTTGGGTTGAGCCAAGTAACAGATTTGATCTCCTGCAATGTGGGCAGAAGGAAAGGTGTGACAGTTCACTTTCCTTGCAGCTTTGCATTGCCATGAAGACAGCATGTCCTTGGAACTCTGCTGGTCCCAGAAGAACTTGTGTCCTATGAATGCAAGATAAACTAAACCCTTGGCTGAAGCCAGTCCTGGTCAACTATGTTGGGACTCTCAGAGATACCCAGCTACCCTTACAGATGAATAAGTTTTCAATAAATGCTTACTGTTGTGGGAAAATAAATAAATGAATAAATAAATAAATAAAGGAACCTCCATGGTAGTATCCATATTGGCTGTACTAATTTACATTCCCACAAACACTATTTAAGAGTTCCTTTTTTTTTAATATCTTTACCAGCATTTACTGTTGTTGTTGTTTTATAAAAGACATTCTGACTGGAGTGAGAAGGAATCTTAATGTAGTTTTGATTTGCATTTTCCTGATGGCTAAAGATGTTGAGCATTTTTAAAATATATTTATTGGCCATTACTTTTGCTTTTTCTCTTCATTTTTGGGATTAAACCTAGAGATGCTTTATCACTTAGTTGTATTTCCATCCCTTTTCATTTTTTAAGACAGGGTCTCACTAAGTTGCTGAGGCTGGCCTTGAACTTGTAATCATCCTGCCTCAGTTTTTCAAGTAGCTGGAATTAGAGACATTGCACCACCATGCCCAGCTGTATTTCCTCTTTTGAGAAGTATTTGTTCAGATCATTTGCCCATTCACTGGTTATATTGCTTGTTCTTTTGTAATTAAGTTTTTTTTTATTCTCTATACATATTCTGGATATTAATCCTATGTCAGTTGAAGAGCTAGGAAAGATGTTCTGTCTTTCTGTAGGCTGTCTCTTCACTCTGTTGATTATTTCCTTTGCTGTGCAGAAGCTTTTTAATTTGATTTAATCCCATTTGTCAGTTATTGCTTTTATTTCCTGAGCTATTAGAGACCCATTCAGGAAATCATTGCCTGAAGTATTTTCCCTGTGTTCCCTCTAGTAGTTTCAGAGATTCAGGTCTTACACCAAGATCTTTGATTCATTTTGAGTTGATTTTCTTTTGCAATGTGGGAGATAGAGACCTAGTTTCAATCATCTTATGTGGTCATCCAGTTTTCCTAACATCATATATAGAGGATTTTGTCTCTTCTCTAATGTATGTTTTTGGCACCTTTTTCAAGAATCACAGGGCTATGCCCTGTGATGCTCTCTTCTATTTCATTGATCTACATGTCTGCTTTTAGGTCAATGCCATGCTGTTTTATAACTCTAGTTCTGTGATATATTTTGACTTCTAGTTTCACTCCATTATGCCCTGATAAATCATTAAAAAATATTTTTTGTATTTTTCTAAGACTTGATTTATGACATAAAATATGATCTATTTTGGAAAAAGCCCCATAAATTGATGAAAATAATGTGTACTCTGCAGCTTTTGGATTGGATATTCTGTGGATTCTGTTAAGTCCATTTGATCTTCAGTGCTTTTTTCTTCACTGAATATTTTGTCTAGATGACCTATCTGTTGGTGACAGTGGGGTGTTGAAGTCACTCACTATTATTGTATTGGCATCTATCTCTCTATGTCTAGTAATGTTTTTTTAAATTGAGTCTTCTAACATTTGGTGTATATAAACCATTGTATCTTCCTGATAGAGTGTTCTCTTTATCAACAATCTTTTGTCTCTTCTGACTGATTTTGGCTTGAAGTATTTTTTATCAGATATGAGTATGGGTTCTCCTGCTTGCTTTCTGATTCCACTTGCTTTGAGTATCATATTCCTTCCTTTAATTTTCAGTTTGTGTAATGGTGGCCAGTGAGGATGTTTCTTTCAAGCAGCATACTATTGTGGCTTTTAATTCCCTTAGCCAGTTTGCACCCTATAATTGAAAAATTGAGACCATTTACATTTAGGGTTATTATTGAAAGATATATACTTGTTTCTGTCATTTTTTTGTTCTTATGGTTGTTTTGAATAATTTATGTTCAATTCTTTCTCCCTTATCCATCTCAGAAGTTTGATGGTTTACTGAACTGATACAGGTGAATTAGTTTGGTGCTTTCCTAATTCTTATTTGCTTATCTACTCTTCTGGTAAGATTTATTCTTTCATCACATGCTCTCATGATTGTGTTTATCTTGCTTCCCCTTCTAAATGTAGAATTCCTATTAATATATTCTGTAATGTTGGTTTAGTGTCAGGAATTCTTTTAGTTTATGTTTATCTTGGGAGATCTTTATTTTTATTTGATTCTGAAGGATAACTTTGCTGGATGTAGATTGGCAGTTATTTTCTTTTAGGACTTAAAGGCCAACCTGTCCTTTGGAGTTTCTGTTGAGAAAATCTGATGGATTTGCCTTCATATGTCATCTGGTGCTTCTCTCTTGTAGCTTTTAATATTCTTTCTTTGCTCTGTACTTTTATCAATTTAACTATAATATGTCAAGGAAAGATTCTTTTCTGGTCATATCTTTTTGGGGTTCTAAGTGCTTCCTCTACCTTGATTTCCCAATATTTGGGAAATTTTCTGCTATTATTTCACAGCATTTCTATATGCCTTTAGCCTATAGAACTTCATTCTTTCTATCCTGATTTTAGGGAAGTTTGGTCTTTTGATAGTGTCCAATAGATTTTGTGTGTTCTATTCATTATTTGTTATCTTCTCTCCGTCTTCTCCTCCTTCTTTTCCTTTTTTGTGGTGCTGGTGCATACTAGGAAAATGCTGTACCACTGAGACACAATTTTTCCTTTTCTATTGTCCAAATGTGTTAATTCATTAACCTTGTCTTCAACCTGGTATTTTTTTCTTCCACTTGACCTAAAGTATTGATAAGACTTTCAACTGAGTTTTTTTACTTGCATAGACAAAACGTGCTGAATGTGTCAGTCTTGATTCTTGGCACCACAAAGAAAGGGGAAAATGAACAACAGTAACAACAATAAGTAAAAGCAGACCAGATGCAGAAATAAAGTAAAACCCAAATGAAAACTACAAAAATCACACCAGCAACAACAGAAATGGCAGGTGCAAAAATAGGATAAAATAATATGAAGCTAGGAAAATCATAAAAATAAAATTGACTTTAAAAAAGGAAAAATAAAAGAGGAAGAAAAAGAAAAGCTAGAAAGTCCAAAAAGAGAAAATAAGATAGAATGTGAATGAAAGGTTTTTTTGTAAAAAGAAGATAATAAAAATAAGAAAAAATCATAAAAGAAAAAAGAAAAATAGAAAAGACTAAGAAAAGGTATATTTTTCTTATATATAATTTATCTTATGTATGGTTTTACATGCATATATTGTATGTGTGGATATAAATACAGAAATACATACATAAATATAAACAATAAAGAAATTATACAAATAATCTTAGTAAAAAAATAAAAAATATTTCCTCTGCAGTGGGTGATTATGCAGGCAAAAATGGATAACTGAAATCTGTGTGAATGAGAGCTTATTTCTGTCTTCTTAGGTGATGCACACCTTGGAGAGAGCAAGGCAGGTTATTTGCCCCTTTATTCTTTTGTGATGCTCACCAGGTGACTAGCAGGAGTGGTTTGTGACCAGAGCCAAATGGAGTATCTCTCCTCCACCCTGCTTGCCAACACAAGCTAGGGCAGAATACAAAGTTCCCCTTGGCAATAACTTACTCCAGAAATATTTGCTATGTGCACCCGCAAGACAAGACTGACACTGGGTGCTACAGAATATCTGGGTCCGAGCACCCTTTGTGAAGCCACTTAGAGGGCAGAGAGAGGTCATGGGGTCGCAATTATCTGCACTGGCAGAGTGGGGAGCAGTGTTGGGCCTCACATAATCCTCCTTCTACAACTCTGATGTTCCCAGACTTAGCTGTCACAGGAAATACTTCATGACCGCTCAGTCCCTCAAACTTCTGCAGTTGTCTTCGTAGAGCTGTCCAACTGTTCTATAAGGGAAGTGAGTTCTGATCCCCCTATTGTTCTACCACATAGAGTTTTCAGTCGATTTGTTTCACTCCCTCAGAGCCAAACAAAGTCTCAAGGTGGATTCCTGCTGAGAAAGTGTAGTAATGTTTGCTGCCTGCTTCCAGGGACAGAAAAATTCAGGGGCCTTTGACTTCCAAAGCAGCAAGCTTAGACAAAACCTTCTCAAGATGGCTCTCTGCTACGATATTATAAATACACTTTAGGAAGTATAGAGAACTTCTCTAGCACCAATTGGCCATGAAGATCCTGGGTTAACTGTATTCAGACAGCCCTTCACAGTGCCAATTTCTGTTCTAGTTGTGCTTATTGGATCTCTCTTTCTCCACTACTCCTACCCTCTGCTGAGAAGCCATCTGATGAGTGTTGGGGTACTCTGTCTTACCCTCTCTATTTTCCATTGTCTAGAGTCTGGATTTATTCAAGTCTCTGTCCACTACTGAACTTCAGCATTTTCCTACAGTTACTCACCTCAATAAGTAGCTGCTCTTCAGTTTTGATTTTGTCTTGTGGAGAGGCTGACAAATGCTAGGTGCCTCTGATCCACTATCTTGCAATTTTCTTTCTAATATCTTTAAGGTTTTGGTATCAGGGTCATGCTGGTCTCATCCTAGAAGAGTTTGGAAATGATTTCTCCTGTTTTTAAAGTTTGATATCATTACACTATTCTTAAGGTTTGATGGAATTCACCAGTGACACAAAGTAGGCCTGGAGTTTTGTTGTTGTTTTTATTGTCTTAATAACAACTTCATCTTCTTGGACAGATAAGAGCTATTTAAATCTTCTATTCCATTACATGTAGGATTTGATAAGTTTTGTATTTTAAAGAAGTGTATCTGCTTCATCCATGTTGTCAAATATAGATGCTTAAAGGTTACCTATATATTTCCTTATTATCTATCCTTTTGATGGTTTTTGGATGTGTGGTGACATCCTGTTATCCTGTCTTATATTTTTAATTTGTTTTTTTCCCTTTTTTATTGATCAGTTTAGCTAGAGCTTTAAATAATTTTATTAATCTTTTTAAAGAACCAAATTTAGCATTGTTAATTTCTCTATTCGGTTTTATTTATGTTATTGACTTTTGCTTTTGTCTTGTTTTCTCCATTATTTCCTAAATAAAATGACTTACTCTAGATTTAATCCAATCATCTTTTCCCAGCTTCTTAAAATAAAAACTTGATTGATTTTAGACCTTTTTTTTAACATTATCATTCAATTAAAAATATTCTTAAAATTTTTCTTGTGATTTTTTTTTTCAATCCATAGTTAACAGAAGTACAGTCATCCCTTGATTGCAGGAAGTTGGTTATAGAACCCCTAGGGATACCAAAATTGGCAGATTCTCAAGTCCCTGATATAATATGGCACACTATTTGCATAGAACTTACACACATCCTCCTGTATAGTTTAAATCATCTCTAATTACTTATGATGCCTAATACAATGTAAATGCTATGTAAATGATTGTTGTAACTGTATAGTTTTGGGGAATAATGAGAAGAAAAATGTCTACATATGTTCAATACAGATGCAGTTTTTCCCTAAATATTTTTGAACCCCAGCTAATTAAATCTAAGATATGGAAACTACAATGTGGAGAACTCACTGTATGTCTCTTAATTTCCAAATATTTGGGGGTTTTTTGGATATCTTATTGTTAAAAATTTCTAATTTCATTCTTCTGTTGTCAGAAAACTCACCCTGTATGATTTCAGTTTATTCAAATTTATTGTAACATATTTATGGCATAGCTATGATCTATCTTGGGGAATAGTTTACATTACCTTGAAATTTTTGTGTGGGTGTAGTGTTATATAAATGTCAATTATATCAAGGTGGTTGATTGTACTGTTCATCTTGTCTATATTCTTTATGAGTGGGGTGGGGTCTAGTTGTTGCGGGTCAATAAATCTCTAGTTAAAATTCTGAGTATTCTGTTTCTGTCTTTATTTCTAGCAGTTATTGCACAATGTATTTTGAAACCCTGATTTAGATACAGTTGCAAAATCTTTCTGATTAATCAACTCTTTAATTATTATGAATATTAATCTTATGAGAGTGCTTATCTTGAAGTTTATTTTAGTCTAATATTAATATAATAATTCCAGTTTTCATGTTTACTGTTTATATAGTGTATCTTTTCCCCATCTTTTAATTTTAACCTATTAGTGCCTTTATATTAAAACAATGTCTCTGTTCTAGACATCATGTTGTGAGATGTTCTGGTTGACTACTGCTGTGTAATAAACTACCCCAAATCTTAGAGGATTAAAACAATGACCACTCTATCTCTTAAGATTCTTTGGGTCACAAATTCGGGCAGGGCACAGCTGAGCAGTTCTAGTCCTTTGTCTCGGATTATTTACACAGTTTGAACTGAGCTGGTAGGTCCATAAAGTCTCATACACTTGACTAGTGCCTCAACGTTTCTCCATGTGGCTAGGTCAGGCTTTGTCATCTGTGTGCTATCCATGGGGTATCTGAATTTTTTACATGATGGCTGACTTCTAATAGCAAGTATCATGAAAATTGTTATTTTGAGTTGATGTGTCCTTTTTTCTTCCTTGTTAACAGAATATTTTTTTCAAGGTAATTTATTTTTAGCCATGGTATGCTCATCTCTATCCTCAGAGGATGGGATATAGATTGGCTTAATAACTCAGTCATGATTAATCTATTCATCTTACCAGCAACCAGTTTAGAAACAGGCTTTTGATAAAACTCTAGATAAAGCTTGAGAAAGAGTCAGAAGGAGGCCTTCTGGAAGAGTGTTCCTTAAGTCTTAAATAAGGGACACAACAGACAAATATCCCCTTTCTCTGCTGCTCAATACTATTTTCTGCATTTAATACCTGGAAGTATGTCCATCAGAAGAGGAAAAGCAAACATGCCAAAATGGCCAATGAGAAATATGGAAAAAGACTGGGTCCTGGATGATGTGACTGAGATCCTAAATCAACCAACCCTTCTGACTTTGTGTGGACACTAACACAAAGCAGTCCTCTTTTTCTTGCAGCCTAAAGCATTGTGAAAGAAATAAGAGGAAGATGAATCCAGAGTTATTAATTATCTATTAAGAAATACTGTGGATGCTGGGGACATAGCTCAGTTGTAGAGCACTTTCCCAGCATGTGAGGCCCTGGGTGCAATCCTCACCACTGAAAAACAAAACAAAATGAATAATTTTATGATCTATCATTGAAGCAATTATATTTAATATATTTAAAATCTGTAGTGCAAGTTACAGAGGACAGCAAAACACTCTGAATTTAAGTTTTAACTTACAAACCAAGTTAAAATCCAAAGAAATAACAACAAAAAAATTTCCCCTTCCAAATGGCATCATTGCAATGGAACTACTGCTGGCCATAGACCTGACAGTATGTAGGACAGGAGGTAAGCATCGTGTTATCAGAAAAGTTTATCTTGAAATTAAAAGTCCAGTGGCTAAGATCACATTTTTTAACATTTCATAAAATCACAAATTTGGGTTTAAAATTTGGTTTGAAAGATAGAACAGAAGAGAAAAACCTAAAAGAAGCTCCACATGACAAGATCTTAGTCCAGTGTTATGATGCCCAATACAACTAATGCTATTTTTTAATCACAAATGTTTATTTGCTGACAGTCATAGTCATATGGCTTTAATGTATCTAATTTCAGGCACATAATAGGTATTTAGATTAGTGCACTCATTCTTTTGGCTTTTACAGAAAAACAATCTTTAAGATATTGGGACCAATGTATAATTTTGCCCACTTTTTATCTTGCCTTGCCAAGAAAAGGTATTAATTTAAAGCACCTATCATTTATCATTACTGATATTATAAATTAAGGTGTTCAATGTCTCAGAAGGACATAGCTGGACTTTTTCAGAGATTGTATTTTGTTTTATAAAATTACATTGGGGCTGGGGATATTGCGCAGTGGTAGAACACTTGCCTAGGCCCTGCATTCAAACCCAGCACTGCCAAAAAAATAAAAAATCACATTAACTTAGTTTTGCATATGTATTCACTACAGATGGTTGAAACTTCATGAACTGGCCTGCACACAGCTACAAGAAACCATTGATTTCAACTACTTGCTTACTAATCTATTATAAATTAGAAAAAATCTTCATCTTTCTATAATTAAAAATAGCTTTTTTGCTTCTTCATTCAATGACTACCTAATAT
The DNA here is from genome assembly GCF_902686455.1 of Sciurus vulgaris. Taxonomy (NCBI): domain Eukaryota; kingdom Metazoa; phylum Chordata; class Mammalia; order Rodentia; family Sciuridae; genus Sciurus; species Sciurus vulgaris. Next base: position 78,638,907 of record NC_136461.1, on the reverse strand, counting down.
GTTTGTGACATGCAAGACCTCATGGAAGCCACCCTGAAGAACCCCCAAATTGGCTTTGACTTTTGACCTTTTGATGTCACATCACAAAATCAGTTAACTCTTGCATTCTCTGAACCGTATGTTTTATATTTATTAAAGTACAAATGCTGGTCAGGTTTTTTTTTTTTTTTTTTTTTGGGTCTAGCTTAATTTCTTTCAGGTCTCAACCTTATGTGTCTTTGCTAATAGGCAGCCAAACAGTTAGCAAGGTTGATTTTGATAGTGCTAGAAAACCAGGTGTAGTGTTGTAAGGGGTGAAGCTAATCACAGCCCATAAAGGGACCATTACAAGAGAGTGTGAAGATTGCAGCATCTTGTGAATAAGAGTCCAGCCACACGTGGTATCATCAGCTCTGGGGTCTGTCCTTTCTGGCTCCTGAGACACCTCACTCTAGCCTTCTTTGAGCAAGTGGATAGGGAAGCACCCCTCTTATTTCAGTGCTCTCTGATGTGTCTAGCCCCCAGAGCTATGTTCTTAGAATGTCTGAATTTGATCAGGACCATAAGATGATTATGTTCTCACTACAAGTGAATTGTGACCTAAATGCATTGGGTTGGCAGCCAAGATCAATAGTTTTCCCTCTTTTTTTTTTTAAAGGAAGTTTCCTTTGGCAGAGGTCTTAATTGGCGTTCTATTTATCAGAACTTAGTCTAGAGTACAGAGTTTTCTGCACTTATCTGCTGGGAAAATTTTGCTCTAACTCATCACTCACTTGGTTCAAGAAGAAATAGCTCATTTTTAAAAAATACACTCAGCAACATTTGAGGGTTTTGAAGTGATCAAATAAGGAAGAAAGTTTGTTTAAAAAACAAAACTAAATAGTGATTTTCCCAAGCACACCCAAGGCACCTCTACATTATTTTTAAGTCTTTCTTTTTACTACAACAAATTAACATAGGCATGCAGAAGCTACTTAATAGTTCTATCACAACTTCATGTAAGGACTTGGAAAGCCAATATATTTTGGTTTTCTCCCACCATTTTTTTTTTTTTTTTTATGAAATTGTTTTATAACAAATAAGAGCTCAGGGTATAGCTCCATGGTAGAGTGCTTGCCTAGCATGGGCAAGGCCTGAATTTGATCCACAACACCACAAAAACAAATAAGAAATGTTATAACTATTTTCTTCCCAAAGTGCCTCTCTGTAAGAATCTTTCTTAAATGACATATCAGTTCTCAGTTTGGCTAATTGGTAATGTTAACTCTTACTTTTTCTTTTTTTTTTAACATACAAACTGTAGGTTTAGAGCCCTGATGGACTTATGTGGGTCATCTAAGGAAATTACCTAAGAAATGGGTTTCTTTTTACATAAACTCAATGAGATTTTGAAACACGACTGTCAGGAAATACAAGCAATCCCTGAAACTTTTTCCTCCTGGGTTATCAGAGTCTGAGACAATTGATGACATTACATCGGTCGTTCATTTCAGATTCGTAGAGCCCACAAAAATCAATAGTTTTCCATTATCAGGTCCAGCTGGGTCACTAGTCTGTCAATGAGCTGTTACAATTGCTGTACAGGGGTGAGTCTGACCAGTCAATTGCTGCTGACAAGAGGAAAACATGCTGACAGCCACGGGAACAAGTCAGAACACAGATTTGCACTTCAGTCTGCCATCCAAAGAGACTCAGAGCTAGGCCATTTTCAAGACACAGGGCACATCCCTGGGAGGTCTGGGGGATGGAGCTACCACCATCTGGTTTTATAGCACTAGTGCCTAAGGGCCTGTCCTGGCTCTAGCCAACCCCTCTGGTAAAGACCCTCTGTAGTTACTTACTGCCTTTGTTAGAAGGCATGTACTGGACAGAATATCCCTCAACAGGCCACAGTGTACCTAGAGCAATATTAGGAGGGAGAAGGTCTACTTTTGCTATCACCCATCCAGATGAAACTACACACATTTACAAAATATAAAAACTCAAAAAAAAAAAATGGGCCAAAGCCATCAAATCTAAATACCACTAAGCGTAAGCATTGACTGAGGACAGAAGGTCATTTAGGGTTGGTACATAGGCCTCATTTATAATATAACGTTATCTGTACTTTGATCTCTATGTAAGATATTTAACCAAACTAAGAATTCATCATTGGTGTCCCATTCACAGTCCTCTGTCTGAATATAGAAGATAGTAAGAGGAACTCGGGTTTGATCTTGTCCTGCCCATAATTAAGAAGTGGAGAATAAAGTGGTGAGCTCAGACAAATATCTTAAAAGATCCACATAATAAAATACCTACTGTGAAAAGGTTGTCATGAGATTCAAAATGAGATCAATTGAGAGTGAGCTCTATCCAAGTCACACACTTTGTGTGTGTCTTTACTCACTGGAAGCTATCCATGTAGTAAGAAGTTTGGAAGCAACTGAAATAAGTCCTGCTGCAGAGTAATTCACTTTTGGAACTGGACTGAATATAGGAGTGATCTTTAAAGACCACCAAAAGTGAAAGCCAGAATTTAGAGGATAGCTCAGAAGTCTCAGTGGGCTTTGTGGCTCTCCATAATTCATAGAGAAGAGGGTTCAGATGTTAACAGAGAGGACACATACTATCTCCGTTCCTGCATGCTGAGGGGCTTCAAAAGCATAGTGAATTTGTGCAGTGCTCGGGTCTCATGTTGGTTTGATTTGAGACATCAAACTTAAGAGCTCAAAAGACAAATATTCTGAATCTGTTTCAATATTATGATTTTTAATGTTCCATTTTTATTAATATCTTTCAAGTATTAAATTATAGCCTTTCCCCCACCCAAAATGCCTCCAGTCTTGGGTTTGAATCATTTGGAAGTCAACATTCACTTGTGTTCCATCATCAAAGCTGGTAATCAACTGTATTACTGGAAGCCAACTAGCTAGTTTCTCAAAAAAATATATATATTACCAAAAAATCATTTTCTTTAAATGAGTAAAAAAAAAAAAAACCTAGTTTTAACAAGAGCAAATTTACTAATAATTAAATGAACCAGTCTTATGTCTTCCAGCACTTGGAAGCATAGAATTCATCAGAACTCTCATAGCATTAATTAAAAAGAATTTATGTTTTTTTAATAAAATGCTTCATGTTTTAGCTCCTTTATTCCTCTACCAAATGTGATTATGTGGGGGCTGAAGGGAATTCAGGTTAATATGTTGACACACTTAACAATGCAGGGTCATGTTGCACAATACGCTTCACTGGTTTGGTTCAGTACACCCCCTGACAGGGCCTAATCATCCCCTGCCCTAAAGGCAGAGGGAAAGAGAGGATTTTAATTACTGCTCTGTATGCAAGTTTGCCAGCATTAAATTGAGACATAATTAGGCCTCTGAATTTTAATAATTGTCCTAGCTAATTGGGCAGACAAGTACGTTATGCAGCATGCCATGATTAGATAATTAGTATATCCAAATGACAAAATTGGGCTCTTGATTACAAATTCTACATGAAGGGGGAAAAAGGTAGCAAGCAGATCTTTACAAGTCTATTAAGAGAGAGTTTAGCGATGTTGGTAATTTAAAGTCCATTAGGAAGCAACATTTCCTTCCCAGAGCTTGGGTGTCTGGGACAAGAGCCTCTGGTCTTCTCAGGCTCCCACTTAAGGCTCCTCCCCAGGGTGCTCTGCTTTTTCTATATCTACCCTCTCCTCTCACCCCTCCCCCTACCACCCCTTACTGACCTTAGATAAGTCTCTTTGGCTAGATGGTAGGTGATAACTCTGAAAAAGAAATCATAGGGTATAGGAAGGGTAGAAGAGAATAGAATTGTAATCTACCCAGGTGAGGAATATAAATATGCATTGTGACTTTGTCTTGCACATAGCTGTTCTTTTTAGCTTCTCCCACCATTCACCATTCTCATTTTATCATGAGCTTCATTAAAATCTTTTTTATAGAAAAAGATTAAATCCAAATCTTAAGTGTTTGAGATATTTTATAATTGGGATGAAAAGTATGGGCATTGGAGACTGACCTGGGTCATCACTTACTAGATGTGTGACCTTGGAAAAATTACCTAATCTCTTCAAGTCTCAATTTTCTCATTGGAAAAATAAAGAATCTTCACCATTAGATTGTTGATAGAATTAAATAAAATAATGCACATAATTTAAAGTACAGTGCCTGGCATGGAGTAAGTGTTCAATAAACATCAGCTATTAGTTAAATGCAGATTAAATCAGTAACAATGAAAGGTATAACAAGAAGGTGCTGGGTCTGGTCCTCTGCTAGCCAGTCTTCAAATTGCTCTCTGAGAGAGGGTATCCCTTTTGTGTGGGGGCAGTCCAATGACAACAGCTGCTCCTGCAACCTAAACACCCAACTGGATTTCCTTTCTTCTGGTTCTTCAAGGGTTGGCATTGCAGACAAGCCCTGACATGCAGAAGCTATGGGAACAGTTAACCTTAGAAGAATGTGGTATAAATTCTGCATCTTACCTTCACACTTTATGGCTCACTCTGCACAAATGTCACTTTATTATCAAAGAACATACCTGTAGCTACTAAATTTTTCTCACAATCAATAATCTGTAGGCTGGGCTCTAGAACTAGATTTTCCAGGCAAAATGAATATTAACTGGATACAAACCAGAACCCTTCTAAAAATTATTCATAGGTTGTTTACAAATGACTATCTGATGAAAGATTATTAGGAAAAACTCAGAAGTTCTGGATGTATATTCCTGACCACTGAGCATGACTACAAGGAAAGTAGCAATGTCTTCATGGTTTGATCTAGTCAAGAGGGCCTACTGAACTGAATCAGCATTTCTTAGGATTTCCTTAGAACTTTGTGCCATCTCACTTATGAATGATAGAAGAGTTCTGGTGGAGATTGCAGTTGAGAATAAATACAACTATCTCTCCATGGGAAAACTACATGAGCCTGACACAATCTCTAGTAGTACATCATCACCTAAATAGTAGAGAGAGGACCTGAGGAAGAAGACACGAGACTTAAAATTAAGTGTAGAATGCAAATAATTCTGTTAGAAGTTTAGAAACAGAGTAAGATATTATGCTTGAGCATGGGAAGGAAGACAGATGCTTCCACCTGATCCGTATTTACACCACAAAGAAACCTCTCCTCTGGGGGCTGTTCAGCTACCCGTAGTTCCCTGGGACTCACGCGTGGCAGAGTCGTTTCAGATCTCGCCCCACCCCCGTCCCGCCTCACTGCCTTCCCAGTTGCCAAGATGAAACATCATTGGGTGGAGGGATAACTGTCATGAAGGATTTTCCCTGCCAAACAATGCTGAAGCTTCTCTCCCTCTCTTTTTTGAAGAAGTGCGTTTATGACTGATTGCTCAACACCTTGTTGGTTCTGATTGCAGAAAACACACCTTATAAATATATGATAACCATCCTGTAATAGTGTGACAATTTACTTCACAGTGCGTTTCAGGCTGCTAATTGATCGTTTCAGTCCAGAGACGATTTGGAATAAATTATAGCCATCAAAAGGATATCACAGCTCACTTTGGTGGAAGGGTTTCCACGTCGCTTCGCGTTCGTCTCCCGGAGAGGGACGACTGCGCCCCGCGGGCTGAGAGGAGGGGAGGGAGGAGGAAAGGGAAAAGAGGCCAGTGGGCGGGACCGGGGGCGGGGCCGCGCGCCAGAGGGCTGCAGGTCCGGGGCCGGACGGTAGAGGCCTCCCTTCCAAGGAGGCGGCGCCCGGGCGGCGCGGGCGCTGCGGGCTGGGGCGCAGCTCCCTGGCTGGAGCCCGTGCACCCTTCTCAGCGAGGTTCCCGCGCGGCCGGGCCGGCGCGGGCATTCCCCACCCGCTCTCTTGCCCCTGCAGGCGGCAGCGCCCGTGTTTCTGAGGTGAGAGTCTCCCTCGGGCAGGGGCCCTGCTGGGGGGCGGGTGCTCGCGTGCGCGGGATCTCACCTCTGGAGGCTTCTCGGCCGGGCTTCCCCGCGGGGCGGACGCGTGCCCCTTCGTGCTCCGGGTCTGGGGCTAGGGAAGCACCGAGGCGTCGCGGCTCCTGGGGGCATTGTCTGTGGCTTGGGTAACTCAGGTCCTCGCGCCGCAGCTGGGGAGGCGGCCTGTGGAGCGAAGCAGACTCGGAGGAAGCCGTGGCCTCCGCGAACCTTAGGAGAGGGCGTGGAGGGGCCGACCCGGCACGTCGGCCTGCGAGGCGACGCGAGGTCGCCGGGCGCGGGACCCGGGCAGCGGGCTACGCGCTGTGAAACTCGGCGAGAGCGTCGGCCCTCGATCCCGGAGCGTCCGCTAAGGTTAAGCCGAAGTGTCAAGTCCCGACCCCAGCCTACCCAGGGACGGTCGCGCCCTCCGACCCCTCGCCTCGATTTCAGTTCCCAGAAAAAGTGAGTGCCATTTTTGATGGTCATGGAGAAGAGAGACCCAAAGGCCTGTCTCTGAATGGGATTCGAATTCGGAAAAAAAATACTGTCCTACTCCTATCGCCGACCTTTGCTTGTCTGGCGGCCCCCAACCCCGCCCACGAGAGCCCCAGGCAGTCTTCATTCCCTTGGTAAATTAGAACACTAGAAGAATTGAGGCCTTTCAGCTCACTGGTAGCATGCCCTTCCATCCCCTGTGCTCAGAGCCTGCCTTTGCATGAGGTCCTTAGTTTTTTTAGTTTTCTGTCACGCTAATACATTATATCAATCTAGGGCAAGGATGTTTCCATGCAGGCGATTTTGACAGCAATCATCATACCAAGCTATTATGAAGTGTGATGTCAGTGCGTGCTGGAAGGACAGATAATATATAAACCAGTTCTTGACACAGTATCTTGCAACAAAACATCTGAGGCCATCAGTAAGAGGCATTTTAATTCACACACTAAAAATATTTTGTGTTTGGTTGACATCTTTCAAAATGCTGAACGAGATAGTAGCATTTATCATTTTGTAGGTATTTATCAATGTATTCACAAAAGTCCCCATAGGAAGGAGGAGGGTTTTCTCTTATTCCTATTCTAGGATATAAACTGAGAAGCAGAGATGTTATCTGACCTCCTAAATAGTCCATAGTGAGTCAGTGGGAGAGCTTCATTTATGAGACCAAACATTTTCAAAAACTGGGATAACTGGAAAAGTCAAATCCAAATCTAAGTAAATGTTGTACACTCAATATGATATAATAACAAGAAACTGTATTTACCTGGGCCAAATCCTGTGGGAGGCTAACCTGTGGGAATCAGTTTTTCATATATATTGACCCAAGATATGTTTTTATTTTTCTCCATCTATCCATTCAGTATTTATTCACTATTTATTATTATAGATACTTCATTCCACTTTGCTACTGAATGTGATTTCTATAGTTATTTAATACATAATTGCAAAAATGTAACTAAAATATGTATATTTTTCCTAGCTACAAGAAACTCAATATTATTAGGAAAGAGTTTAAAACTGTTTGTTTGTACTGATGGAAAATTGTATTAATTACCTTAAATAGTAGGTCAAGGGAATAAAACAATAGGAACCAGAAAGTTTTCTCTAGTTCATGTTTATTCACAGTGCCATGATTTTTTTGTCCTTAAAACTTTTAAAACAATTTTTTAAAGAACTTACATGATTGAAAGGGTTTGTTATTTTGGAAAGCAAAATTTTCTTTAAAAGGTCTTACTTCTTATGTGATATGTTGGACTGACTGGTTTTATGTGAGTGAAAGCGCCATATTTTTAATGAAAACTAGACCGCATTTTTTTTTTTACCACAACTTGAAATAAGAATTACTAACAATTAAGTCATGGAAGCAGAACACATCCCACATAGTCTTGCATATACCTGATTAAAATTCATTGGATTAATAAAAATAGGAAAACACTCCCAATATATTTATTCCAATTATTTGTGGTTATAATTTTTCTTGGGTAATGCTTGAGATCATTCAAAACAATGCTTAGATCCTTGAAAATCAAAATGTTTGTGTGAAATCTGAAAGATACAGCTAATTACTATAAAATTTTGTGAAGTACAATAACAAAAGCCAAGATATTAGGAATAATTTTATCTTTAACAATAATTTTGTGCTGTTTTAACAATGATACCAGCACTTACAAACATGTTTTAGTGCGTCCTTATCCAAGTAGTAATCTTAAAAGGCTTTCACTTTTTGGAAAGATGCTTTCATTACTCAAACCTCTTTTGGAGCTTTTCACTGGGAACTGTTTTTGGCACCAACAGCACATCTTATTTAAAAAACAACAACAACAACAACAAAAAAAAAACACTTGGGGATAGCTTTCTTTAGAGACCTTGAGTGCCCTGAAGAAGGTAGGTGATCAAGACAGGCCAATATAATTTGAGGTCAAAACAAGCTGAAAGACAATTAGATGAATTTCTTGAATAGATTTTACACTAGTTCTAGAGTCATTGTACCAACATAGTTTGAACAATTGCAGCACTATTGGAATAAGAGAATCTACCAAGAAAGAGCTTTAACAACAGTGTTTATTTGGACTAAAAATTCTGTTTGTCAATGAATTACTATTTTAACAGCCATGTACATATATATAGTGCATCAGTGTGCTATATAGAGACATATTACTTCAGAAGGTTATATTTTCAAGCATTTTGTTGGTCAATCCTGAATTTAATGAGCGTTCACAATTCTGGTATGACTTTAAAACCTTTTTAGTCCTAAAATATGAAATTCACTCGTATCATGGCTAAAATTGGGATTGCCTTATATAGTTCCACAGAATTGGTGCTGTACATTCCTTGAAATATAGAAGAATCATACCCAGCTAAGAATCAAACTTAACTTGTATTCTGTCCAGTAAACAAGGCATTCCATTATAAAAATTTCAGCCATTCTTAGACTACAAGTTAGGTCTAACCTGTGAGCTAAAACATGTATAAATTATTATTATTAGTTGTGAATATATACCCCAAAGTACATATGTGGTAGAATTATATCGTACTGTTGTAAGTTAATAGTATGCTACCTCCTGTACAAAACAGAATAATGAAACTCCTAACCTAGTGAATTTAAACTTTTGTTGGAAGTGGTAGTGCATGCCTGTAATCCCCGTGACTCAGGAGGCTGAGGCAGGAAGATCATGAGTTTGAGGCCAGCATGGACAACTTATGAAGACTTAAGCAATATTACCAAGACCCTGTCTCAAAATAAAAAAGGCTGGTCATGTACTTTAGTGGCAAAGTGTCCCTGAGTTCAGTCTCCAGTTCCTAAGCAAACAAACAAACAAACTTATTATGATATTTAAGACCAGAATTCGGGAGACGGGTTAGAAAGACCAAAGGAAAAGAGTCAAAAAGAAGAGAGGTAAATTGTGGGGTTTTTGAACTATAATTAGTTGAATTCATTTGTGGGGATGATTTATAGTTGTTTTCCAAAACCATCAGAAAACTATTTAAAACTTGAGGAAATAATGCAATTTCAACTGCAACTGAGACTGTATGGAGAAATAAGAAAAGCAGAAAGAATATAATTAGCTGAGTAGGACTTTTCTAAGAGTTCAGGTCTAATGCCTTTTTCAAATTATGTAGAGGGCCAAGAGATCATTAGTGATTAGCAGGAATCCAGACCATAATGATCAAGGGAGATCCAGGCCAGTGGAAAAAGATGAAAGAGCTTTCCTGCTTAAACCAAATGCTGCAAATGCACATGCTCTTACAGAGGGAAGGTCAGCCAGCAGACAAAGAAATAGGGCAGTAGTCTCAGAGCAACAAGTAAGTTCCCTTCTTTTGCACCAGTTAGATTGAATATAGAGATTAGCCAAAGTTGGAGTTGAGACAAAAAGAATGTCCTTATTTCAGCAACTTACAAAGTCTGGAACTTTTAGTCCTGTCTCCATTGATGAGCTTAGATATTGCCCAGATATCAGGGCATGTAGACCTGGTGGGCCCTGGAGACCAGGGATGTATACCTAACTAAATGGTCATTAACAAAGTGGTCAAACTCAATTTTATTTATTTTTTCCTATGGAAAAACCTTGCATTGTTTGGCCATTAGGTAGACAAAACAGCTTCTGTTAGGAGTATAAGGGATGACCAGTTACCCAGCAAATCCTCCATAAATAATGAAAGTTGAGATAGCCTAGCCATGTCCATCATCTATAAATCTAAGAGTAATCCAAATATTTTTAAATTAGAGTTTAAATATTAAAAGTTTTATGTAGTGTTTACAGCTTTAGGAGTTAGGTCAAGTGAACTCTTAGTGTGGTTCAGGTAGTTATAATAGAAGTCTGATTAGGTATAGCTTGAAGCTCATTTATTTCACATAGAGATATTCCTGGCTTTAGATTTACAAAATTCACATGTAGCTCCAGACCATAGAATAGGTGGGCAATTTCCCTAATATTGCAAAGTATCAGGGTTGTAGAATCCTGGATCAGGAGTAGGAAGTAGGTTTACATGTACAAGTTGTATTACTTGAGACATGTCAGTTTTCCTCATAGGCAAAATATATACAATAGTAATAGCCAGTACTTTACAGGGTAGTTTGAGCTTCATCTGAGATGAAATAAATGGAAGAACTTGATTTATTAAGTTTTGTGCATGTGCAGGGTTTTTTGTACTGCCACACGGATTTTGTAGGTTAAGGTAAGGTTTGAAGTGTCCAGATATTTGAACAAAAATATAAATGAAGATGGAAATACACTTGGGAGTGTAGGAAAATAGACTAGTATTAGCATGGATTCATAAGAAGTACTACATCAAGAAATTTTTTTGACACTTCCTAAGACCTGTTGCATGAAAAGAAACCTGATAGCTCTCTTAATACTATCAAGCTCAGTTCTTCCACATTGGCACTGAAGGAACAATCTGCTTGTGGAGAGAACTGGCCAGGCTTTTAGGCCTTGATACTTATACTATGGAAGTTTCTTCTCTTAGCAATTTCATTAAACCTCATTGCCATGTTCATGACTTAGAAGACAACATGAAGCTAATTTGATTTGTACATATTGACTTAATTGGTCAGTTATGAACATTTTTTTAAAATAGTGGTTATTTTGGCTGGGTGTGGTGGCCCATGCCTATAATCTCAGCTGCTGGGGAGGCTAAGGCAGGAGAATCTTGAGTTCAAAGCCAGCCTCAGCAAAGGCGAGGCACTAAGCAACTCACTGAGATCCTATCTCTTAAAAAAAAAAAAAAAAAAAGTGGTTATTTTTCCCATAGCAGCAGGCCATTTCTGCTGAAGAACCAAGACTCTCACCCCTTATAAGCCATTTTTAAAAGTTACTTTTTGTATCTTTCATTATCTCCTACTTTCCTCTGTATATTTAAAAGATAACAAGGATGTAGGGGAAGGCAGTTTGCCTCCAGGATCATTGGCTTCCACTAACATAGGGGCATAGTTCCTAGAAAGGTAGGGAAAGTGGAATGTCCTGGCTGGGTGTATACTCACCCTTCTATTGAGTTTCAGGATTCACCCTACTGAAAAGTAAAAATAGTGCCCCTTCTCCAAGGTTATGGTTACAGGGGTATTTTCTGCAGGTTTGTTAAGTGTCCTCTACACAATGATATTTCACTAATTCACATTGTGTGAAGTATCATATATTTGAGCCAATACAATGTATTGACTAAGGAAAAAGGGGTATTGGATTCAGACAGTGTTTGACTATCAAATCTGCTGCTTACTAGCTGAGTGACTTGGACAAATTTTCTTAATCTCTCTGAGCCTTAGTTTCTTTATCTGCAAAATGGTAATAACAGTATCTACTTGTAAGGATTATTGTGCATGAGGTGAGTGCATAACAAATCGGAGCTATATTATTAGGCTTTGGAGAATGAGGGAGAAATATAAAGAAATACATGTCAAATTCTCCTCTTAAAGGAACTTACACTGGAAGGGATCAAATAAAAAGAAAACTGACAATATAGGGCAAAAAATGGTATCAAGTGAATGCTGCAGATAATGAAGAGTTCATCAGTCAGCCAAGAACTAGGGTGATGGCAATAGGTTTCAGGACAGAAATGGGAATTTCTGAAATTGCAAATGAGGCAGGATTCAGATATGAGGGGTGGAACCAAGAAGTCAGCCTAGATGGCAAGAGGGAGGAGTGATCAGAACACAGCACAGCAGGGGTAGGAGTGTGCCAGAACAGGAAGTATACCAGCCTTCAAACCAGACTGAGAATGATATGAATCCTAGCCCTGCTGTGAGATCTTGGTTGGACTAGTATCTTAACTTTAACTTCAGTTTCTACAGCCTTAAAATTGATAAACTGTATCCATTACATGAAATTGAAGAGATTAAATAAGAGAATGTTGGTATTACCTAATATGGTGCTTTGGCACCTTCAATAAAATAGGTAATTCACATGATGTTTTCAGGGGACAATGAGAGAGCTGTCTACTTAAAGAATTATTTTACCTTGTATAGGCAAGTGGTGCAAAACAAACCAGGAAGGCCAATTAGTGCCCATGGGGATGATAGGGAGGAGGCTTGAGGCCAATTCAAAGACCTGGGGCTGTTTTAGACAATCAGAACTATCAAGACTTTCAGTAAAGTGGGAATTTAGGATAGTTAATCTCAAGGCTCTCTGAAGTCTGTCTTGGAGGAAGGAAGAAACTCACTCAAGCATGTGTAAGGTGATCAGGGTCTAGATTAGGATAGTGGCAGGGTTACCAGACCTTATCTCCTAAGCTGCTTTACAGCTTAGGGCTCCACAGTGTGGAGTGAGAGGGAGCTTTTTGTTTGTTTTGTTTTGTTTGTAGACTCCTAATATTTAGTGTCAGATGTCTAGAATAAAACTAGGATGGATCCACAACTTTGGAAAATTTGAGTTCACTCAGTATCCAGAGACTTTTATAAAAGGTGGGACGTAGCTTTGATGCTAAATAAGCCCAATAACTTGCTTCAGCTTATAAAGTAGCCCCTTTAAAAAACCTTTCTGTTGTTAATTCAGATCCAGGAGTCTACCTCTGGTTTTCTTCTCTTCTGATGCCCCCAGTTTTCTAGGACACACAAGTACAGATCCTTTATAGCTTTATGGAGTTCAGTTAGGATTGTCATAACAAGAGGCACTGGGATAAGTGGGGAGGACCCAGCCAGGCAATTTGATGACTTTATTTGGTGATAGTGTAATTTGGATGTTAAAATTCTGTCCTTTCTCTGGGGATAAGAAGTGATTTAATTAAAAACACAAACCTAGGGAAATAGTTTTGGATTCTAGAGAATACATTTGTATGGTTTCAAATTCTCTTGCCACCTCTTTTTTTTTTTTTTCCTCCCTATACTTAATGTTATTTTGTAATGGGAGAGTACATGGTAGATAATTGTATTTTTTTTAAAAAATCACACTGAGCCAGGCATGGTGGTGTGTGCCTGTAAGCCTGGTGATGCAGGAGGATCAAAGTTCAAGACTAGCCTGGGCAACTTAATGAGACCCTGTCTCAAAATCAAAAAGGCTGTGTATGTGGCTCAGTGGTAGAGAGTCCTGGGTTCAATCCCAGTTGAGGGCATGGGGGAGAACAGAAACAAAATCACACTGATTATATGAACACTAGTTTTAAAAACAGTAGGAAATCCTGTGGTAGGCCTTAAACATATTAAATAGGTAAGAATAACCTGACCTATCATGATTTTCTCAATTTTTTTTTCTCTCATTTGGCTGCAAGAGCAACATGGCTTTGAGGTACCTGAATAGTTCATTGCTTGCAAGCACAATGCACACAAAGGGGATTGTATACAGTGGTTAACAAACATAGGATGGAAATAAGTGACAAGGGAAAGATAGGCTCGGGGACATTAGAGGCAAGGCATTGTCCAAGGACAATGAGTGTATTTCATTTTTTATCTCCTGGGTTTATTTAAATTATCTGCTGGGGTGGGAAGGAAAGAAAGCATGATGCTATAAAGCTGATTAAGATGCAAACATGCAGATTTTATCCTGCTCTTGACACTATCCTTTTCACTCTAGCCTGGAAGCAGATGATGGCCAAAGAGGTCCAGCCTATGGGACGGGAAGGAAGAAAGCAAGAGTCCACCCTTTTTAATGAAAGATTTTATGAATATATTTATACACATATATAGTTTATATAATACTATATATTTTTTTTAATTTCTCCCATCTACACCATCATAACACATCACCCAAAGTAGTCCCTGGCTAAAATCTGGTAGGGATTTGGACCAGGAGCAGGTAGCATTGAAAAGAGGGTCTTCAGGGTGCTGCTGGCATTAATTTTGCTGAAGAGACCTCATCAGAGACCAGCCCTCTCTATTCCATGGGTGGTTGGCCTTAGAAAGGGCCTACATGCAGATTTTAGTCTTGCCCCCTCTTCCAACCTCTGCTCTGCATTGGGACCTCTGTTTCTCTCTTCCCCCTCTTTCAATTAAATGAATTAATTACCAGGCATTTAACTTTTTGCCAGACTCTTTCATTATGCCCAGAGTTTTGCTGAGCGGCAAAGGGAAGTAATAACATTCGCAGTGAGGGGCAAATCCTGTTAATGAACAAATTAAAGTTCAAACAGTTATTCAAGTTCACAACCTCTCGGTGGCTCTTCTCTTTAATAAGAGTTATACATGTTACTTTCCCCAGTCTTTTCTCCCTTTTATTACTTTTTAAGCTTTTCATCAACACTGCCAGGGCATATTTGAGGCTCCTAACCTTTCAGCCTTGACAAGGACTTGAGCAGTTATAATCCTGTCTTAATTTGGTAACTTTTGTAAAACACATAAAGGGCCCAGGGTCACCTTTGGTCACCAAGGCCTCTGGTGACCCTATAGTTTCCACCTCTACCAGAGCTGCGTGGGCTGCTTTCTGGTATTCAAACCCTTCTGGCAATCAGGATCAGACGACTTCCTAGCCAGGCACAGCCATGTGGGACCAGTCTGCTAGTGTTGGAGCCCTTGCTTCTCTTGGTTTCCTTTCCTCCAGCCCTCTCCTTCTAGTTGGTTGCAGCACTGGGTACAGGGGGAGCTATAAAGGGGGAAAGGGCCTCTGAACTAAAAACTGGGAACATATATGAGGAAATGGGTTTGAGGTAGGAAGGATGCATGGCACCCTCCCCACCCCCACTACCAAATGCTACTCCATATCCTGATGGCACCTCACCATTCTGGGGACAGGAGGCCCAAGCCTCCTTAGTCCTGGTGGGAAGAACCTGGGAGGGATCTGGTACTTGTCTCCTTTTCCCCCTTCCCATTGTGTGTGTGTGTGCGTGAGAGTGTGTGTGTGTGTGTGTACTGTGGATTGCGTGGGGGTCTTTTCTACCTCAGTGCCTGGCTTCTCACCACCATCCCCGAGCGTGGCTAAATATAATCACCATGACAACTGCAATCTATGAGCATACACATAATAGAGATGAAATAGACAAAAGATTAGCATGCCATGAAAAGTACAATAAGTTTCTTATTTAGCATTTAGATAACTGTCTTTCCTTCGGAGCAAGCTTCAAAGTTGAAGCCAGTTTAGACCAAGAGGATTAATTCTTTCTCCCGCATGCTTCATTGAATCTCTCATTACCAAACTTTGTCTGTATTGATGTAAGATTTGATTGAAGATTAGAGCATTTAGCAAATCTTGCTTTTCTGCATGTATCAGGTCCTTTCAAGCACGGATCGCAGTGCCCAGTGGTCAATACCCTTACTTTTATCCAGTGTCTGCTTCATTTAAACTTAATCAACTCCATCAATGAACTGGAACAGGGAAACGTCCCTGCGGTAAGAATGTTGTGCTTTTGTGGGATAATTCTTTGCTCTTTCCCGATCCGTTGGCGTTAAACCTAAAATTGCACTATGATGAACTTTTTTTTTAATCAATATGATAATGACAATTGGGCCTGAACGCTCTGGTAGGACTTAGAGTAGAGCGGAATCTGGCCCCCATTACCAAAACAACTTCTCATCTTGCAATAGCCCAACTCCTATTGTGTGGCTTTAATACCTTTTCTTCCCTGACATTGAATATTGCTCAAGCTAGAAAATGATGCATCTTTGTAGGAAAGGCTCGTATGTCACAACCAGAAAGTGAAGCAGACCGATTGGTTGTGTGAATTATCTGACTTGCTGCAGTGAATTATTTGCACTGTTTCCCTACCTAGTCAACAAGTTCCTGAGGTATAGTAGAGATCAATCAAAACTGACAGCCCGAGTGTGAAGGCTTTACTGTGTAAATCTGGCGCACTCATCCTGGCCATGCCGGCCCTGGCATCTGTATATCATTTTTATACTGCTACCAGTAGAGCAATTTCAAAAGTATTTGCAAGGAAAATGCGTGTCCCCATCTGTTCCTGGAAGCATAAATGTGCCACCTTCAGAGGGTTTTCACTGGTAATCATATCTTTAATGATCAACAGACTAGTGATATATACCTTTCCATAAAATGGGGTTTTCTTCACTTTATTGTGATTGGCTAGAATAAATAGCTTTTCCATATGTTAGGGAGATAAAATATAAGATTAGCAGAGGTCGTTTGTTGGATACTAAACAAAAGAAACAATTCATTCCAAATAATCTTTGAAAAGAGGCAGCACAAAATTAAGTTGCAATAACAGAACATCTGAGGCCCCACATCAGGAAACAGACCTTGCTCCTCCTTGGAAAAGGAGCCGTTTAAGAGCAGAAACTGGGAGTCTTCTAAGAGACCCTGGTGGCTGATAGTCAAAGTCGGGGGAGGGGAGAAGCAGGGAAGCAAAGGAGGGCTGGAATAATACTTGTTTGTTCTACTTTTATTGTAAGGTCCTAGTTCCTCTCCCGTATGTATGTTACCGGCTCTTGGTCATCCCCACTGCAGCACCCTGGGTAAGTTGGTGGGTGGTGTGTTCAAAAGCAAGAAAATGCCACCGTGCTGACTTTCTCTTCAGGTTTGTCAGTGAGAGCAATGCTGTTCAGTTCTAGAGAATAAAGGTTGGCTACTTCCGCTGGAGATTTCTCTTTGTCCACAGAAAAGGAGACTTCAGAGACAAGGCTGAGGCCCCAGCTTTACATTAAGTTCCTAAAACCTAGCAAGAGGAGCTTTTGGACCTGCTGGAGAACCTCTAGAAAAGGATTTTAATAGTATCCCACATGTCCTGGTCACAGTCCTAAGAAATCCTAGGCTCTGACCCCCCCACCACAGGTTCACATACAGACTCCAAAGGGTGCCAGAAACACTTTCTTCAGATGCAGCCCTTTTCAATTCTGCTGATTTGGAAGCTTTTCCTTCAGGATCCTAGGCCCAGAGATCTTGAACTATGACTGCCTGGAGAGGAGTCTTCAATTCTGTTTTGTTTCCAGAGCTAAGAAAGAACTATTAGTTGTAGGACATCGATGCCCCAGCCTCTGTGCTCTCCAGAAAATAGGTTTGAGCTATGTGGACCTATTCCCCACAAATCAGGAATTGAGAATAGGGGTGGAAATTCTCAATAAACATTGAGAAGAGACCCACTTAGTAACTTAAGGTTACTCTCCTTTTGTATTCTTTCAATTATGTGTTGCTATTGTTTTTTTTTTTTCTTCCTTGGAATAGTGGTGGTGAGGGAGCTCTTATCTTTTCTGTATATCTGTCCTCCTCCTCCTGTGTACTCACAGAATTCTGTCCTCTTTCCAAATCTTTCTGCTCTCACTGCAGCAGGAGTGTGTAGCAGAACCTGTGGGTATTAGTTTCAAAGTGGGAAATGGGGTCAGCAAGCAGGTCCCAAGCAAAAAGTGCCCATTAGCATTTTAGACCTAATGTGTGTTAATTTTCTCAGTGAGTCTTAAGAAAAGCTCATGGTCAGAAAAAGATGGGTTAGCCATTGTGGAAACATTTTCTTTTAAAATTTCCCCTGAATTTTAGAAACATAATCATATAGGCCAGGTTGCCCATAGTAAATTATACTTTCTTTGACATTATACCTGATTTACTATTGTATTGCAATTAAGACTAAATGGGAAGTCACACTTGTTTTCACATTGTGGTGTGATGCATTGCTGATCTTTACTGTATTGGTTTGTGACAAGGAAATTCTGGCATATATTGTATATGAGCCATGATTTGCATTCAATTTAAAAGGTCGTTTCCTGATTTCTGCACATCTAAATTTGATACTATTTTGTTTTGAATTTTTGTTGTTTTCAGAAAATGAAGAAAGAAAACCTCATTGATTAGTTGTGTGGAAGAGATAAATCTGTGATGTTTGCTTCTTTTCTTGCCTAGGAGGATGGGGCTGTTGATCTGCAGTTAGGACCATTTCATACTACATACCTGGAGATCCTATCTAACTCACAAACCTCTGCCAGGAATTGTTGCTGTGCACTCCAGAGTGGAAGTTACTTGTGGAATTTACTTTGGGCCTCATATTGACTGAGGTTCCAAAACCATAGAACTTTATGCGTTCCAAAAAGGGACTCAGGCCACCCACATTTCCACAAACCCTAGACTGGAGTCATTTGCAGTACACAGTCTTTTGGTGGTTCAGAACCAGACCCTGTACACATGTACATCCATTGCAGAGATGAAGTCTTGGCAACTATAGGACAAGGATTGAAAAATTTGAAAACAACACACAGTGTTCAGGGTGAAAATTACCTATACTGGCAATGTTGTCTCTGCCCCTCCACAGTCTCACTGCTACCAAGCAACCCCAGTCCATGTTTATTTTACTTAAAATGTACAGAATTTCTGATAAACAATAAAGATATCTATGTCTAAGAATATAGTTTCTTAACCAATTTATTGAAAATAAACCCCCCGCCTTAGAAAATATTTAACCTACTCTCTAATTCAGATATCTGAAAAGATAACAGTTTAATAGTGTTAATTTGCAATATTGCCATATATATATGTGTGTGTGTGAATATATATATAGGTGTCCCTAAGACAGGGATGAGTAGGTAGTATGATGTATTAGGAAGAAGTTTAGTTATGTGAAATAAGTTTAAGGAAACAACTCCTTTGGTTAAGGAAAATAAGCTCAATTGATAATGTGAAATGAACATTTAAAATTTGGTATCAGGTGTGGATAAAATGCCACCTGGATCTTAAAAAGGTCAGGGTGTTTAAAGTTATCACAAAATGACAATTCGGGGTGGGATTGAGGGTTGTTTTTGTCCCTACTGGATCTGAACAGCATAATAGTAATAGCTGTCACTCCAGGCTTTTACTGGGGATTTCCATCTTGTTCCAGAAGGAAATAGCAGGAAAACAACTTGTATAGTTAAGAGCTTCAGTCTAACGGATATTATTTCCAGCCAGAATTTCTACAATCACCCCCTGTGAATGCTGAGGAATGTATTCTAATTTTAAGTCACAGCAACTGAGTTAAGCAATATATAAGATCTGGAGAAACAGGTTTACCTCATGGGGAAAGGGAATAGAAAGGAAGCAGCCAAAAGACCCTACAGGGTAGTGAGGTGGAGAAATTTGGTTTTCTAGTCAGCACCTTGCCAGCCCATTGCCTGAGAATCTTGGAGCAAGTCACCTTGGGAAGTAGGCTGTGGGTAGTTGGTATCAGATCCCGTCTCTTCCACTCAAGTCACTCGTCATCTGCCCAAAGGTATCTTCTTCTGGATTGCCCTCCCCAGCCGCAACAGACACCGAGAGGATGCAACAGAGGCCACCGGGAGCTGGTTGGTCATCTGATAGGGGGACCATCCCGTCCCTAGTGGGCATTTAGGATGCCTGCAGAGGTGCCATCGACCCAGCGGAAGCGCTGGGCAAGTCGGCGGATCTGGACTCGGCCGCGGTCTCCCTGGCACGTGACCCACGGGCAGAGCCCGGGAGCCTGGGTGACCACAGATCTCGCTGCGGGAAAGCGAGACTTCTTTGCCCCATGCCTTCCCACAAGCCTGGTCTGGAGAGTGAAAACGGCGTCAGGCCTCAGACGCACTTTCCGGGCCGGGTGGGAGTATCTTTCTGCGCCCAAGAGGCTTCCCAAGAGCGCAGGCCGGTCTCCCAAGTTTCTTTCGCCGCGGGTTAACCGCGGGGTAGATACCCGGGAATGGGTGGAATAGGCGGCTAAGCCCTTAGCGCCCCACGTCACCTCCCAGGGGACGCAGACGCGGGGTCCAAGCGCTTGAGTTTCACTCCCCTGGGTCTCCGGCGAGGACCAGGCGCCCGGGACAGGCGCGACTCAAGCGCTAGAGCTCTTCCAGTTAGGGGACGAGGAAACGCCACCGCGACCAGCAGCCTCACCTTTGGACCCTCTTTCCCCAGACACTTCTGAGGAAACGCCCCCAGGGGCGAGAGCCAGGCCTCCTCCCGAGTCCGCGCTCGCTGACCGGGGAGTGGACCTTGCTCTTCGCTTTTGCCCAGGCCGCTAGCTTCGCTCGCTGGCCCCTACGGCAGGTTCCGAGCGAGAAGGCCCTTCATAACCCCCACAACCCCCCCAACTCCCCAACTACTGGAAGGCGTCCCCGCCCCTCCCCGGGGTGGCGACCCTCTTGCGCGCGGGGTGGTCGCGGGCCCCACTGGATGGGCGTAGGGCCAACCTGGCACCGCCCGGGGCTGCTTAGGCCTAGGGGTGCGAGTCCCGGCCTTCGTGCCTCATGGTGCCGGCTCCTTGCGTGACTCAAAAGCCCGTCTGA